>NC_045797.1:47398668-48107002 GCF_009873245.2 Balaenoptera musculus
ATGGAATGATACCTTCACGGTGTTGAGAGAAATTAACTGACAATCTGGAGCTTTTACTGAGGTGAATTCTCATTCAAGAATAAAAGCAAAATAAAGACACTTTCAGATTTATAAAGACTGAGAGTTCGCCAGTATTTTGTATACATTTTCACAAAAAGCAAAGTGAACTCAAAAGAAAGGCTAAACACACACAATATAGAAGTAGGACAAAACTTAAAAAAAATAAGGAAATAATAGTCTTTAAAATATAAAATTAAGTCTACTTAGTAATAACATGGGTCGTTTGAAACGTAATTAAATTTGTTAAAATCTGTCATATTTAGAAAGAGATCACTTTTGAATAACTTTCAGTATCTCAAAAACACGTAGAGGAGTTAATCACAGGGAACAGGTCATGGCTGTCCATAGCCATCTATCTGGACCATGGCCCATATTTATTTTGTTTTATTTTATTTTATTTTTATTTTATTTATTTATTTATTTATTATACAGCACGTTCTTATTAGTTACCTGTTTTATACATGTTAGTGTATATATTTCAATCCCAATCTCCCAATTCATCCAACCACCACCATCCCCGCCTCCACACTACCCCCTTGTTTTCCATACATTTGTTCTCTACATCTCTGTCTCTATTTCTGCCTTACAAACCGGTTCATCTGTACCATTTTTCTAGATTCCACATATATGCTTTAATATATGGTATTTGTTTTTCTCCTTCTGACTTACTTTACTCTGTATGACAGTCTCTAGGTCCATCCACGTCTCTACAAATGACCTAATTTCGTTCCTTTTTTCGTTTCCATTGTATATATGTACCACATCTTCTTTATCCATTCGACTGTCAGTGGGCATTTAGGTTGCTTCCATGACCTGGCTATTGTAAATAGTGCTGCAGTGAACACTGAGGTTCATGTGTCTTTTTGAATTATGGTTTTCTCTGGGTATATGCCCAGTAGTGGGATTGCTGGATCATATGGTAATTCTATTTTTAGTTTTTTAAGGAACCTCCATACTGTTCTCCACAGTGGCTGTATCAATTTACATTCCCACCTACAGTGCAAGAGAGTTTGCTTTTCTCCACATCCTCTCCAGTATTTGTTGTTCATAGATATTCTGATGATGCCCATTCTAACTGGTGTTAGGTGATAACTCATTGTAGTTTTGATTTGCATTTCTCTAATAATTACTGATGTTGAGCCTCTTTTCATTTGCCTTTTGGCCATCTGTATGTCTTTTTTTGAGAGATGTCTATTTAGGTCTTCTGCCCATTTTTTGACTGGGTTTTTTTTTTTTTAATATTGAGCTGGGTGAGCTATTTATATATTTTGGAGATTAAGCCTTTGTCCTTTGATTCGTTTGCAAATATTTTCTCCCATTCTGAGGGTTGTCTTTTCATCTTGTTTATAGTTTCCTTTGCTGTGCAAAAGCTTTTAAGTCTCATAGGTCCCATATGTTTACTTTTGTTTTTATTTCCATTACTCTAGGAGGTAGGTCAAAAAAGATCTTGCTGTGATTTATGTCAAAGAGTGTTCTTCCTATGTTTTTCTCAAAGAGTTTTATAGTGTCCAGTCTTACATTTAGGTCTTTAATCCATTTTGAGTTTATTTTTGTGTACGGTGTTAGGCAGTGTTCTAATTTCATTCTTTTAATGTAGCTGTCCAGTTTTCCCAGCACCGCTTATTGAAGAGGCTGTCTTCTCTCCATCATATATTCTTGCCTCCTTTATCAAAGATAAGGTGACCATAAGTGCGTGGGTTTATCTCTGGGCTTTCTATCCTGTTCCATTGATCTATGTTTCTGCTTTTGTGCCAGTACCATATTGTCTTGATTACTGTAGCTTTGTAGTATAATCTGAATCAGGGAGTCTGATTCCTCCAGCTCCGTTTTTTTTCCCTCAAGACTGCTTTGCCTCTTCAGGGTCTTTTGTGTCTCCACACAAATTTTAATATTTTTTTGTTCTAGTTCTGTAAAAAATGCTATTGGTAATTTGATAGGGATTGTGTTGAATCTGTAGATTGCTTTGGGTAGTATAGTCATTTTCACAACGTTGATTATTCCTATCCAAGAACATGGTATATCTCCCCATCTGTTTGTGTCATCTTTGATTTCTTCTATGAGCGTCTTATGGTTTTCTGAGTATGGGACTTTTACCTCCTCAGGTAGGTTTATTCCTAGGTATTTTATTCTTTTTGTTGCAATGGTGAATGGCATTGTTTCATTAATTTATCTTTCTGATTTTTCATTGTTAGTGCATTGGAATGAAATATATTTCTGTGCATTAATTTTGTGTCCTGCTACCTTATAAAATTCATTGATTAGCTCTAGTAGTTTTCTCGTGGCATCTTTAGGATTTTCTATGTATAGTATCATGTCATCTGCAAACAGTGACAGTTTTACTTCTTCTTTTCCAATTTGTATTCCTTTTATTTCTTTTGCTTCTCTGATTGCCATAGCTAGGACTTCCAAAACTCTGCTGAATAATAGTGGCGAGAGTGGATATCTTTGTCTTGTTCCTGATCTTAAAGGAAATGCTTTCAGTTTTTCACCATTGAGAATGATGTTTGCTGTGGGTTTGTTGTATTTAGCCTTTATTATGTTGCGGTACTTTCCCTCTATGCCCACTTTCTGGAGAGTTTTTATCATAAATAGGTGTTGAATTTTGTCAAAAGCTTTTTCTGCATCTATTGAAATGATCATATGGTTTTTATTCTTCAATTTGTTAATATGGCGTATCACATTGATTGATTTGCATATATTGAAGCATCCTTGCATCCCTGGGATAAACCCCACTTGATCATGGTATATGATCCTTTTAATGTGTTGTTGGATTCTGTTTGCTAGTATTTTGTTGAGGATTTTTGCATCTATATTCATCAGTGATATTGGTCTGTAATTTTCTTTTTTTGTAGTATCTTTGTCTGGTTTTGGTATCAGGGTGATGGTGGCCTCATAGAATGAGTTTGGGAGTGTTCCTTCCTCTGAAATTTTTTGGAAGAGTTTGAGAAGGATGGGTGTTAGCTCTTCTCTAAATGTTTGATAGAATTCACCTGTGAAGCCATCTGGTCCTGGACTTTGTTGGGAGATTTTTAATCACAGTTTCAATTTCATTACTTGTGATTGGTCTGTTCCTATTTTCTATTTCTTCCTGGTTCAGTCTTGCAAGGTTATACCTTTCTAAGAATTTGTCCATTTCTTCCAGAATGTCCATTTTATTGGCATAGAGTTACTTGTGGTAGTCTCTTATGATGATTTGTATTTCTGCAGTGTCTTTTGTAACTTCTTCTTTTTCATTTCTAATTTTATTGATTTGAGTCTGCTCCCTCCTTTTCTTGAAGAGTCTGGCCAAAGGTTTATCAATTTTGTTTATCTTCTCAAAGAACAAGCTTTTAGTTTTATTGATCTTCACTATTGTTTTCTTCACTTCTTTTTCATTTATTTCTGCTCTGATCTTTATGATTTCTTTCCTTCTACTAACTTTGTTTTTTTTTGTTTGTTTGTTTTTCTTTCTCTAATTCCTTTAGGTGTAAGGTTAGATTGTGTATTTGAGATTTTTCTTGTTTCTTGAGTTAAGATTGTATTGCTATAAACTTCACGCTTAGAACTGCTTTTGCTGCATCCCGTAAGTTTTGGAGTATCATGTTTTCGTTATCATTTGTCTCTAGGTATTTTTTGATTTCCTCTTTGATTTCTTCAGTGATATCTTGGTTATTTAGTAACGGATTGTTTAGCCTCCATGTGTTTGTGTTTTCTACGTTTTTTTCCCTGTAATTCATTTCTAATCTCATAGCACTGTGGTCGGAAAAGATGCTTGATATGATTTCACTTTTCTTAAATTTACTGAGGCTTGATTTGTGACCCGAGATGTGATCTATCCTGGAGAATGTTCAATGTGCACTTGGGAAGAAAGTGTAATCTGCTGTTTTTGGATGGAATGTCCTATAGATATCAATTAAATCTATCTGGTCTGTTGTGTCATTTAAAACTTGTGTTTCCTTGTTAATTTTCTGCCTGGATGATCTATCCATTGGTGTAAGTGAAGTGTTAAAGTCCCCCACTATTATTGTGTTACTGTCTATTCCTTATTTTGTAGCTGTTAGCATTTGCCTTATGTATTGAGATGCTCATATGTTGCGTGCATATGTATTTATAATTGTTATGTCTTCTTCTTGGATTGATCCCTTGATCATTATGTAGGGTATTTCCTTGTCTCTTGTAACATTCTTTATTTTAAAGTCTATTTTATCTGATATGAGTATTGGTACTCCAGCTTTCTTTTGATTTCCATTTGCATGGAATATCTTCTTCCATCCCCATCCCTTCACTTTCATTCTGCATGTGTCCCTAGGTCTGAAGTGAGTCTCTTGTAGACAGCATATATATGGGTCTTGTTTTTGTATCCATTTATTGAGCCTGTGTGTTTTGGTTGGAGCATTTAATCCATTCACATTTAAGGTAATTATCGATATGTATGTTCCTATTACCATTTTCTTAATTGTTTTGGGTTTGTTTTTGTAGATCCATTTCTTCTCTGTCTTTCCCACTTAGAGAAGTTCCTTTAGCATTTGTTGTAGAGCTGGTTTGGTGGTGCTGAATTTTCTTATCTTTTGCATGTCTGTAAAGCTTTTGATTTCTCTGTCGAATCTGAATGAGATTCTTGCTGGGTAGGGTAATATTGGTTCTAGACTCTTCCCTTTCATCATTTTAAATATATCGTGGCACTCCCTTCTGGCTTGTAGAGTTTCTTCTGAGTATCAGCTGTTAACATTATGGGAGTTCCCTTGTATGTTATTGTCATTTTTCCCTTGTTGCTTTTAATAATTTTTCTTTGTCTTTAATTTTTGTCAATTTGATTACTTTGTGTCTCAGCATGTTTCTCCTTGGGTTTATCCTGCCTGGGATTCTCTGAACCTCCTGGACTTGGGTGGATATTTCCTTTACCATGTTAGGGAAATTTTCGACTATAATCTCTTCGAATGTTTTCTCTGGTCCTTTCTCTCTTCTCCTTCTGGGACCCCTATAATGCAAATGTTGGTGTATTTAGTGTTGTCCCAGAGGTCTCTTAGGCTGTCTTCTTTTCTTTTCATTCTTTTTTCTTTATTCTGGCCCGTGGCAGTGAATTCCGCCATTCTGTCTTACCCGTTCTTCTGCCTCAGTTATTCTGCCATCAATTCCTTTTAGTTTATTTTTCATTTTGGTTACTGTATTGTTCACCTCTGTTTGTTTGTTCTTTAATTCTTCTAGGTCTTTTTAAACATTTCTTGCATCTTCTCAATCTTTGCCTCCATTCTTTTACCAAGGTCCTGGATCATCTTCACTATCATTATTCTGAATTCTTTTTCTGGAAGAGAGCCTATGTCCACTTCATTCAGTTGTTTTTCTGGGGTTTTATCTTGTTCCTTCATCTAGTAAATAGTCCTCTCCCTTTTCATTTTGTCTATCTTTCTGTGAATGTGGTTTTCGTTCCACAGGCTGCAGAATTGTAGTTCTTGCTTCTGCTGTCTGCCCTCTGGTGGATGAGGCTATCTAAGAGGCTTGTGCAAGCTTCCTGATGGGAGGGACTGGTGGTGGGTAGAGCTGGTGTTGCTCTGGTGGGCAGAGCTCAGTAAAACTTTAATCCGCTTGTCTGCTGATGGGTGGGGCTGGGTTTCCTCCCTGTTGGTTGTTTGGCCTGAGGTGACCCAGCTCTGGAGGCTTCCCAGCTCTTTGGTGGGGCTAATGGCGGACTCTTGGAGGACTCACACCAAGGAGTACTTCCCAGAACTTCTGTTGCCAGTGTCCTTGTCCCAGCAGTGAATCACAGCCATACCCTGCCTCTGCAGGAGACCCTCCAACACTAGCAGATAGGTCTGGTTCAGTCTCCTATGGGGTCACTGCTCCTTCCCCTGGGTCCTGATGCACACACTACTTTGTGTGTGCCCTCCAAGAGTGGACTCTCTGTTTCCCCCAGTCCTGTCGAAGTCCTGCAATCAAATCCCCCTAGCCTTCAAAGTCTGATTCTCTAGGAATTCCTCCTCCTGTTGCCAGACCCCCAGGTTGGGAAGCCTGACGTGGGGCTCAGAACCTGCCCTCCGGTGTGTGGACTTCTGTGGTATAATTGTTCTCCAGTTTGTGAGTCACCCACCCAGCGGTTATGGGATTTGACTTTATTGTGATTGTGCCCCTCCTACCATTTCATAGTGGCTTTTCCTTTGTCTTTGGTTGTGGAGTATCTTTTTTGGTGAGTTCCAGTGTCTTCCTGTCAATGATTTTTCAGCAGTTAGTTGTGATTCTAGTGCTCTCGCAAGAGGGAGTGAGCACATGTCCTTCTACTCCACCATCTTGAACCAATCTACTTGGCCCTTATTTATTTTATATTGCTATTTTTTTTCCCTTCACCTCCAAGCCCAGCTCATGCTCCCTCCCCCCACCCTACCATGATTACTTTATGAAAATCAAAACTGCCCCCCCCCTTATTTCCAATCCTTATCCATTTCTCCTAATATCAAGACCCTTGAGTAGACAAAACCAAGGGTTTAGAAATTGCATTTCCAAATACACACTTGGGATGAATTTGTCTGGGCCAAGAAAAAATTTCAAACACTCTATTTTTATTATTGCAAACAATACATGGGAAAATAAAGCATAATCTTGTTTATTACAATAAATGTAGAGCTTAAAAAAGGAAAAGACTTTTCCTTATTAATGACATTATTTTTAACGTCTCCTTAATATTTGCCTGTTAATGAATATTCAATATGAAGCCTATAGATATACATTTATTTAAAGTATTCAATACTTTCTCACTTCATATTGGCCCATTTTTTCTTTCAGCCAGTACTGTTTGACCTCTTTCCTCAGAAACTATATTTTTTACTTTTAGACTTACTATGAGTAGTGAATAGAAATATACCCTCTGAATTTAAGACTAATTATCTTCATCTCAGGTAATTTTATCAGTATATCAGTTAAGTTTATTAACATCTATATGCCTTAGTTTATTTATATGTAGAATGAGGATAGCCTTCTATGGAGATAAGAAAGAGGACAAGAATAAAAAAGCCCTAAGTGGAAGGTCTGGATCACAGGAAGTACTCAACAGACTGTTTTTATCTTCATTATTTCCTTCATAGAATAACAGCAAGAAGATAAATACTTGAGAATTTTTCCCTTCTCTAAGTCCATCCCACAAGTTTATTTCACAGTGATAATCAGCACATCAGTCCCTAGCTCTGTATTAAATATCTTATTGTTCTGAACATAACCTAAATATTTCATTCCTATTGATTGTTCTTTACTATGAATTTTGTTGCAAAATCACTTATTTAAATCAAGGGTCGTGCATGCAAATGCTATGAAGCCCAGGCAGGTCTAAAATGGATTCTGTGACCCATTTTGGATGGAGCATTCCTACTGAAAAGGGCAGGTCTAGCCAAATCAGTTCCATGTAAACAGGTACCATGCTCTATAGTTTTCTGTTGTATTTAGAACAATTACTGGCCCAAAAGAAGCTCTCAATAAATATTTCTAGATTGAATGGACAGATGATGTGTGAATCAATATATCATTGTATAAATGGTACAATATTTATATATGTGTAAATTGTACAATATTTATATTTATATGTTTTATAATGAATTAGTATGTTTTATTTTATATTTTAACTATAAATGTGAAAAAGTTATTAAAAAACATAAATACATGATTCAAAGGCAGACTATATTAAAAGGTATGCTGTCTGACTTAACTCACTTAGTGTAATGTCCTCCAAGTCCATCCATGTTGCTACAAATGGCAAAATTTCATTCTTTTTTATGACTGAGTAGTGTATATAAATATATATGTATACACACACACACCCCACATCCTCTTTATCCATTCATCTGTTGATGGACGCTTAGGTTGCTTCCCTATCTTGGCAATTGTAAATAATGCTGCTATGAACATTAGGGCACACGTCTTTTCAAATTAGTGTTTTTGTGAAATAAGTCAGATAGAAAGACAAATACTGTGTGATATCACTTATATGTGGAATCTAAAAAATACAACACAATAGTGAATATAACATAAAAGAAGCAGATTCACGGTTATAGAGAACAAACTAGTGATTACCAGTGGGAGAGGAAATGGGGAGGGGCAATAGGGATGGGGAATAAAGGGTACAAACTATTAGGTATAAAATTAGCTACAAGGATATAGTGTACAACACAGGGAATATAGCCAGTATTTTATAATTACTATAAATGGAGCATAACCTTTAAAAATTATGAATTATTATATTATACACCTGTAACTTACATAATATTGTACAGCAAATATACTTCAATTTTTTTTTCAAAAAGTATTCTGAATTTTGCATTCATTCCTTTTCCTTCTACTCCAATCCCTATTCTCAGGGGAAACTATTTATATGAATTAATTTCTAATTTATTCTTCCAGTGTATTTTCTTTGCCAAGAAGCATATAAGTGTGCATATGTGTTTCACTTTCTCACACAAACAGTAATGTACTATATGCAGTGCTTTGAACCTTGTTTTCCTCACTTAAAAATATATCCTGGAAATCACATTACATTATTAGATAGAGACTTTCTCATGATATTGTAAGGTAGTACAATTTAATACACCATCATTTATAAAGTGTGTTACTTAATGCACATATTTGGATTTATTACCAACATTTTACAAATAACACTATTGCATTTGCAAATAACATTTACAAAGGCTATTTTATGTAATTTTTAGAGATACTAAAATCGTACGTTTGGATTGTACCATTTTGCACTCTTACCCATAATATATAAAAGAGTCTGTTTTTTTAACAGCCACAGCAACAGAGATTGTGTACACCTTTGTATTTTGTATTTTTCTTATTTTGAGCTAGATTATATTTTGTATGTTAAAGGAGACTTTTTTCATCTTTGAATGTCTCTTTATATCTTTCCCATGTTCTACTAGATTTTAATTTTTATTTTCAATCTTAAGAGCTCTTTATACATTAATGAGATTAATTCCTTTTCATTGATACAAGTTGCAAATATTTTTTCAAGATTGTCATATTACTTTTAATTTGGTTCATATATTTATCTGTGTGTGTTAAGGTAGTTGAATTCATCATTTCTTTCTTGTATTATTTCTGAGCTTTGGTTAAAAAGCTTTCCATATCTCAGGTTACAAAGGAATTTATTCCTGTGGTCTATAAATTGTGTTTTTTAAAATTTAAATCTGTGAACTATTTATTTGGTATATGGTGCAAGAGGTATGATACAATTTTATATTTTTTATAAATGAGTACCTTGTCATAAAACCATTTATTTAGAATATATTTCTTTCTTTTTTTAATTTAATTTTTTATTTTATATTTGAGTATAGTTGATTTGCAATGTTGCATTAGTTTCAGGTGTACAGCAAAGTAATTCCATTTTATATATATATCTATATATGTAAATATATATATAGATATATATATATAATATTTATGTCTATCTATATCTATCTATATATATCCATTCTTCTTCAGATTCTTTTCCTATATAGGTTATTACAGAATATTGAGTAGAATTCCCTGTGCTATACAATAGGTCCTTGTTGATTATCTCTTTTATGTATAGTAGTATGTATATCTTAATCCCAACCTCCAATTTATCCCTCTCCCCCAAGGTTCCCCTTTGGTAACCATAAGTTTGTTTTCAAAGTCTGTGAGTCTGTTTCTGTTTTGTAATTAAGTTCATTTGTATCATGTTTTTTTTAGAGTCCACATATAAGTGATATTATTGATATTTGTCTTTCTCTGTCTGACTTATTTCACTCAGTATGATAATCTCTAGATCCATCCAGGTTTCTGCAAATGGCATTATTTCATTCTTTTTTTTTTTTTTTAATTAATTAATTAATTTATTTATTTTTGGCTGTGTTGGGTCTTCGTTTCTGTGCGAGGGCTTTCTCTAGTTGCGGCGAGTGGGGGCCACTCTTCATTGCGGCGCACGGGCCTCTCACTATCGCGGCCTCTCTTGTAGCAGAGCACAGGCTCCAGACGCGCAGGCTCAGTAGTTGTGGCTCACGGGCCTAGTTGCTCCGCGGCATGTGGGATATTCCCAGACCGGGGCTCGAACCCGTGTCCCCTGCATTGGCAGGCAGATTCTCAACCACTGTGCCACCAGGGAAGCCCCTATTTCATTCTTTTTTATGGCTGAGTAATATTCCATTGTATCTATGTACCACATCTTTATCCATTCCTCTGTCGATGGATATCTAGGTTGCTTTCATGTCTTGGCTGTTGTAAATAGTGCTGCAGTGAACATTGGGTGCATGTATCTTTTCTAATTATGGTTTTCTCGAGATATATGCCCAGGAGTGGGATTGCTGCATTATATGGTAGTTCTATTTTTAGTTTTTTAAGAAACCTCCATACTCTTCTCCATGGTGGTTGCACCATTTTACATTCCCACCAACAGTGTAGGAGGGTACCCTTTTCTCCACACTCTCTCCAGCATTTATTGTTTGTAGATTTTTTGATGATGGCCATTCTCACTGGTGTGAGGTGATACCTCTTTGTAGTTTTCATTTGCATTTCTCTAATAATTAGTAATGTTGAGCATCTTTTCATGTGTTTTTTGGCCATCTGTATTTCTTTGGAGAAATGTCTATTTATATCTTCCACCCATTTTTTGATTGGGTTGTTTGTTTTTTTCATGTAGAGCTGCATGAGCTGTTTGTATGTTTTGGAGATTAATCCCTTGTTGGTCGCATCGTTTGCAAATATTTTCTCCCATTCTGTGAGTTGTCTTTTCTTTTCATTGATGGTTTCCTTTGCTGTGCAAACGCTTTTAAGTTTAATTAGTCCCATTTGTTTATTTTTGTTTTTATTTTCATTACTCTAGGAGGTAGATCCACAAAGATATTGCTGTGATCTATGTCAAAGAGTGTTTTGCCTATGTTTACTTCTAAGAATTTTATGGTATCCGGCCTTACGTTTAAGTCTTTAATCCATTTTGAGTTTCTTTTTGTATATGGTGTTAGAGAATGTTCTAATTTCATTCTTTTACATGTAGCTGTCCAGTTTTCCCAGCACCACTTATTGAATAGATTGTCTTTTCTTGGTTGTATATTCTTGCCTCCTTTGTCATAGATTAATTGCCCATAGGTTTGTGGGTTTATTTGTTTTTGTGCCAGTCCCATACCGTTTTGATTACTGTAGCTTTGTAGTATAGAATTTTTATCTTTTATCCAGCAATTTAGATGCTGCTTTTACAATACACATATAGATTTCCATTTGCTCTTGAAGATGATTCTGAATTTTTTATTATGTTCCATTATTCTATCTTCTTATTTTTTTACTAATACCATACTCTTTTAATTGCATAGGCTTCTTAGTATGTTCCAATATCTGAAGTTAGCTCCCTGATTGCCATACTTTTCCAAGTTTTCTTATGTATTTCACAGCTCCACAGTTAACAGCTTGTTATTTCCAATACAATGTTAAATAGTAGTAGATATATAAAGCATTTTTGTCTTTTCCAAATTTCACTGAATATATCGTCTGTTTCTCATTAAATAAAAAGCTGTCTTTGGCTAGGGTATAAATGTATATTATATTTATATATGATTTTATATTATATACAAAATATATTAATATATATTATTGACTTAAGTATATGTTAAAGAACAATACATTGATTTCCAATTCTCTGGGCCAATATTAAGGAATGCAATTACTAGATTGTATGGTAAAAAATTATGTTTAGTTTTGTAAGAAACTGCTAAACTGTCTTCCAAAGTGACTATACCATTTTGCATTCCCACCAGAAATGAATGAGAGTTCCTGTTGCTCCACCAGCTATTATCTTTGACTTGTCTATTCCTCTCTTCAATTCTGTCAATTTTTGCTTCATGTATTTTGTCTCTTGTTAGGTGCATGATATGTTTATATTTATTATATCTCCCTTGTGATTGACTTTTTATCATTATGCAATGTCCCTTTTTATTTCTATTGTTATTTTCTTGTTTAAAGCCTGTCCTGTCCCATTATGCTGGAAATTGCATGTTTTATTTTTCTTCCATTCTTTTGCTTTCTGGTGTTACTTGCTTTCAGCTTGAAGAATTTCCCTTAGTATTTCTTGTAAGGGAAGTCTGCTAGTGACAAATTCTCTCAGCTGTTTCCCTTCACTAATTGCTAGCTGATTGTTCTATTGTTTTTGACAATAATTTATCCCTGAGGAATAAATTACTCCACAGTATAATCAAATTAAATTTGAACTCTTTGAAGGAGTAGTCTTTGAGACCCGTCTTTGATGCTGTTCTGAGCTCAAAAAGACTGTTTTTATCTGTCTCTTTTTCCTGGTTCTCTCCATTAAACTTCTGGCAGCACTGTGGTTTCACTTGTTGCTGTCATGTAACTGACAACCCCTTCTTAATTGCTTACCATCAATGCTTCCATTGTTTTTGACAGTGCCCTTAGCCTTGAACTTTCCCATCTCTTTGAAAATAAAGTCAGTCCCCTTAGTGAGAGCTGTGAACTATGGAGCTCTCAGTTCTTAGGATTTGCCTCTCCTCCTGAGGTGAAACTCTGTGTCACTGCTTTTAAGCAGGGAATGGGGACAGACACCTCTGATCTATAGGTGGGTCACTGAGTCAGAGCAGTAGCCCTTGTTCTTCTTAACCCGCCTTCCATTATGAAAATTTCTGTCCTATAAAAAAAATGAGGGTGGATAATTGGGGGCCAATATTATCTGCCTGTCCTGCCTGGAGTAGAACTTCTCTTCTGTGATTGGTAGCTGCGTTTGAAAGAAATAAGCCCCAGACCTCTCAGCTGGTTTTGCCTGGAATAGAGCTCCTGCAACCAAAAGCTAGTGAGATATAGATGAGAAATGCTGGTGGTCTGTCCCTCTTGGAGAGAAACTATAGCCCTCGGCTGGGAACTAGGAGAGGAGAGAAGCCTGTTTTCTTGGCAGCACTCACCTTTAATAGAACTCCTGTCTCTATAGTTATTTTTCCTTCATCATAGTCACTTAAATGTATATTTTTCTCATTTTTTAATTAATTAGGTTAAATAATAATTTATCTAATTAATTTATATAAAGCATCAAGTTTTACACTTTTTCATTAGTCTTAAAGCTTTCATTCTTACTGTTACTCTCTGCTTTTTCCTTTATTTTATCATTTCTTCTATTTCCTTTTAGTATAGCTTTTTAATATTTTTCATTTGCATATTTAATATGTTTATTTTCATTCATGTATTTTTATTTATCTAAGTAATTGATACTCTGAGTTTTCCTATATATCTTTTAAGTATTATCTTATAGATTCTGCAATGTACTGACTTTTATTATCATTATTGTTTTTAAATTACTTTTAAAATTTTAGTTTGCATTTCCCCCTTGACCCAAGGATTTATTTTTTTCAGTGTAGAAAAGTCTTATTGTTTTTTGACCTCATTACTAATGTCTAGTTTTCTTGCATTGCAATAAGAAATTGTTAGTATTAATCTTGATTTATGAAACTTATTAAATTTGCCTTTGCAAGCTAATATGTGGTCAATTTTCATGAATGTCTTATGCATATATTTGAAAATGTGTATTCATTACTATCTGATGCCAATTTGAATATTTTATCATCATATATACATTGTTTCTTATGTTAGTTTCTCTATATCCTCACTTATTTTTAATCTGTTTACCTGTATTGGATTAAAAATGGAGTGTGAAAAGCTACAAATACTATGTATTTCCATTTATTTATTCTTGCATCTCCTGTGGTTTCTACTTTTGGAAAGAAGCTGCTATGGGATTTTATACATAGATGCCTCATTCAGTAAATTAACCAGATACTGCATTGTGATTTGCTCTATCCTTGCCTTGTATAGTCAGTCATTTTACACTTTTCTTTTTATCCATTTTCAGTGTTTTTTCTTATTCCCACAAGTGGGGACCAAAGAGTGACATTCCCATTTTGTATTCTTCATAGAATCTATTTTAAGGTATTCCTAAATAAAGGCTAAAAGAAATATTTATCTATTATTCAATTTTTGGTTTGATTCTTCCAAAAATAATTTCCATAAAAGAGCATATGATATCTGTCAAATAATGTCTACACTTGAAACAATCTCCAAATATGATTGTAATATTAGATGTCTTATGTTTAAACAACTGAACTGTTTGCTAATATAGCCAACTGGTCTAACCATCCAGGTAAACCAAAACAATCAGTTTATTACATCAAAATGCATTGCAAATATATGTACTCAGGACTCAAAATCCACAGAAACACTGCCAAATCCATTCAGTGCACAGATTAAAATGAACTTTTGATCTCACTCTTTGAAATATGGGCATTCCATTATAATTACCACCAAAATCATGGTAATAGTCAGATTGACACTTCAAAAGAAATACCTCTAGCTTCTAAAAACACTAGGCAAAAAACACTTTAAACATAGTGTTTAAATAGAAGTCTTGATAGAATAGATTCTCTGTCTCTTATTTTTTAAAGTTAGCTTATAAAAGTTGACTTTTTCTAGGAGTCAGAGGTGTCTGACTTTGTAAGCAGAAAATGCAGAGGCAAAAAGAGAGTCACTTCACTTTTAGAGATAAAACAAAACAAAACAATAGAAACAACCTCAACATGTTTTGTTGACCATACTATCAGGGAAAACATCAGACATTCCAAGCGAGAAAGACTATGTATTGATTTGGTGTGTTTGTTCTTATACAGCTAAGTTGTTTATGTGAAAGTATCAACACCTACATAACATGGTTCACTAGAATTGTAATATGTTTACTAAATGTCACTGGTGGTTTTATGTGAATTTTCCTTAATTATTTGGGTTCATTCATACATGTCATCCATATTAGCAATTAGAATGTCAGAGTGAGCTTATTAAATCTACCACTTATATAATGATTTTCATTTCTCTGAGTATCTATGACAGACTACTGTCAAGCATTTTTCAAGATCCCACTAACAACATTTACTTGTAAATAATCACATTTTTCCTCACAAAATATCTATGTCAAGGATGAATTTTCCTTTCTCATGTATGATTTTTTTGTAATTTTTAATTAAATAATTTTCATTATTTGATTTACTACCATTTTTTCAATCCAACATCTTCTGAACAGGATTAACACCAATGGATTTTTACTAATTGGTAAGAATGTAGTGCCCATACGGAATGTGATAAAGGCTGATGGTTCATCAGGTTATGATTATAACAATGGCATGTTAAAAATTTAGAATATAGCCTTTGAGTAGTATGATAGATGGAGTAGAGAACTATAAGATAGCAGCTAAGAGTTGGAGGACAATATTGAAATGAAGAATATTGAGGAACAATGATCATATTAAAGGTGAAAACAATTCAGTATAAAAGAAGAAATGCAGTAGATAAAATCTTCAGTTAACCATTCAGTAAACATCAAATGAATCCCTAGTATATGCTAAGTACCATGCAGTAGAAGGATAAAGACTTCTTCATTGTTTCATTCAACATACGTTATTATCATTATTATTTTTTAGAAGCTACTGTATGCTTAGAATTATGCTAGACAGGCACAGAAGATACAATAATGACCCCACCCAGGCATAATCCTGCATTTACAGAGTTTATAGGCTGGTTGAGGAGATAGACATTAATAAAACAGTCACACAAATAGATGTAGAAATGAGAACAATGTAAAGAGAGAGGAAGGAGTACGTGATGACCACTGTGCATACAATAGGAGTGTCTAGATTAGTCTTGAGTTCATTAGAGATAAAGAAAGACTTCCCTAAGAAAATTTCAGTAGAGCTGAGATCTTAAATTTGGCAAGGTTGAAGCAGAGAGATGTTCCAGAAGGAAGGAATAGCATGTGCAAAGTCCCTCTGTCTAGAGAGAGCATAGCATTTGAGAAACTAAACAAAGGCTCAGAGTGGTCAGTGGACAGTCTAGGTTAACAACAAGGTCAAAGGGGACAGATGAAGCAGGAACTTAAAGTTCAAGTTTAGGAATATTCCACTATCCAGTGGTGTTCTAGAGTTAGCTTACACTGGCTCTCTCCATGGCTGATTGTGCACATGTTTTTCCAACTGTCCAGTCAGAGATGTCACATTGCTAGCTAGAAATCAGCCACTATAGGACTAAACTATGGGAATTCGGCAAATGCTACAAATTGGGGGGGAGGGGGTATCTCCCAAATTTTCACCCCCAACTGATTGTCAGTCATTTAACAGCATAACACTGCCTCTATCTAACAGTGAAAAACTTGAATTTTTTTGAAGTGGAAGCAGGGCTAACGATGTGGAACATGATTAAATTTACATCAAAAAAAAAAAAATACTCTGTATGCAGGATGGAGAATAGGTTGGAATGGAAAAGGGAATTCAGAGAAAACCAATATAAAACTATTAGCATTCCAGCACAGAGATGATGGTAATTGGACAGGGTGATGAGTTAAAATTAGAAGAGATTTTCAACATTATCTTATTTTCAGATTAAATCGAACAGCTCCAAATAGCAATAGGTACAAGGACTGTTGATTTTATGATTTGAAGAGGTGAATTAGGATAATTTGAAATGAATAGGCTAAGTACGTACAGGATGTTAGGTGAGTCTTCATTGCAAAAGCTGATGTTAACCTCCAAACTGTCAAATGCTTGGATGGAAATAAAGTAGGTTAAATGGATTCTGAAGTTTTCAATAGAAATAGAATTCTGGAAGATAGTAGATACAATAAGGATAGAAAGTCAAGTAAGTAAATATTATAGACTTCAAAATGGAAGAAGTGCTTAAATTATACTAAAGAAGTAGAAGCAGGAAACAAAGAAAATGCTAGTTTCCTCTGAATCCATAAATTGGGAGAAGTGACCCTGAAGCATTTGGGAAAGAAGAGGTACCGTTAAGAAGAAAATGAAAAGGCAAAAAATACTCAATTCAGACAAATGTGCACTGGAAGAAAAATATCGAGGGTGTCTCCATAGCAGCTAAGTCCTGGCCAAATTCTCCATTTCACATTGAAGCAAAGCCTTTCAGAATCTGTCCAGTGGTTGGCACATTGAGGGCTGGGAAAAGGGACAGCCATTATTGAAAATTGGCTGGGAGGATATGCAGGTGGAGAGAAGAGAGACAAATGAGCAGCTGAAAACACTAATGAAGTGTTTGTAATGAGGTGGTAGCTAAGGCTTAAGAAATACTGTCTTACATTTCCCCAGATGGTGACTCTAAGAATGAAAAGTGATTACTTTTACTTCCTTTACCATGCCAGGCATTTATTGCTAGAAGTTCTCTCTATAAACATATCTAATCTCCAGCACTCTATCAATGGGAATTTTAATAGAAAGTACCTTCGTATTTAACTTGGCAGAGTAAGAGATGACACTTGTCATCAGTTAGTAGAGCATGCAGTGTCCTTGGTTAGCAGTTACTCTGTTAGAATCACAAGTTACATGTCTGGCATTTCCCTAAATGAAAACGTTGTTTCCTCAGTCTTCTTCTCGAGTACTGATTTTTAGTTCAGAAATGTTTCAGGCAATTTAAGGTGAAATCACACTGCATAGATGATTTGAATTAAAAAGTTGGATTTTTAAAGTATGGCTACCAAAAGTCATAAAATATTTAATTAATATAGTATATAATGTTATATTTACCTCACAAAATTGGCCAGAAAGGAAATTTGCTGTACACAGGCTAGAGCCATTCTTTCTTTCTAAATATCATGTATGTATGCATGTGATAGATAGATAGATAGATAGATAGATAGATAGATAGATAGATAGATAGATAGATAGATAGATAGATAGATAGATAGATAGACAGACGTATATACATACATACATACATATATCGAGATACAGAAAGAGAATATGAGACCTTGAGTTTTTTACATTATATTTTGCCATAACAATAGAGAAAACAACTGCAATAGACATTTTAAGTATGGGCTATTACAAAATATATGGAAGAGGATTTATTAACATAAGGCTGGTAGAAGACTCTCCCTCAAAAGATTGCAATGATTTGTGAAAAATTGATAAATGTCTTTCAGGAAAACTTTTTTATTTTTAATTCTTCTTTTTTCTCCAAATATTAGATTGTTCAGTTACTAAGGGGAGACTCTGAAAGTTGGCTAAACTTGGTTAATCTAAATATTTCTGCCTTCCAGGGGGAAGTGTGGACAAGCCTTTATATCCCTTCACAGACCTAGCCAAAACAACACAAAATGTCCAATCTTTTTTTTTTTCTTTTCTTTTTTTCAACATCTTTATTGAAGTATAATTGTTCTACAATGGTGCATTAGTTTATGCTATATAACAAAGTGAATAAGCCGTACGTATACACATATCCCCATATCCCCTCCCTCTTGTGTCTCCCTCCCACCCTCCCTATCCCACCCTTCTAGGTGGTCACAAAGCACCGAGCTGATCTCCCTGTGCTATGTGGCTGCTTCCAACTAGCTATCTATTCTACAGTTGGTACTGTATATAAGTCCATGCCACTCTCTTACCTCGTCCCAGCCCACCCCCTCCCCCTCCCCGTGTCCTCAAGTCCCCTCTCCACATCTACATCTTTATTCCTGTCCTGCCCCTAGGTTCTTCAGAACCTCTTTTTTTTTTTTTGGATTCCATATATATGTGTTAGCATATGGTATTTGTTTTTCTCTTTCTGACTTACTTCACTCTGTATGACAGACTGTAGGTCCATCCACCTCACTACAAATAACTCAATTTCGTTCCTTTTTATGGCTGAGTAATATTCCATTATATATATGTGCCACATCTTCTTTATCCCTTCATCTGTTGATGGACACAGGTTGCTTCCATGTCCTGGATATCGTAAATAGTGCTGCAATGAACATTGTGGTACATGACTCTTTTTGAATTATGATTTTCTCCAGGTATATGCCCAGTAGTGGGATTCCTTGGTCATATGGTAATTCTATTTTTAGTTCTATAAGGAACCTCTATACTGTTCTCCAGAGTGGCTGTATCAATTTACATTCCCACCAACAGTGCAAGCGGGTTCCCTTTTCTCCACACCCTCCCCAGCATTTATTGTTTGTAGGTCTCTTGATGATGGCCATTCTGGCCGGTGTGAGGAGATACCTCATTGAAGTTTTGATTTCCATTTCTCTAATGATTAGTGATGTTAAGCATTCTTTCATGTGTTTGATGACCATCTGTATATCTTCTTTGTAGAAATGTCTATTTAGGTCTTCTGCCCATTTTTGGATTGGGATGTTTGTTTTATTGATATTGAGCTGCTTGTAAATTTTGGAGATTAATCCTTTGTCCGTTGATTCGTTTGCAAATATTTTCTCCCATTCTAAGGGTTGTCTTTTCGTTTTCTTTATGGTTTCCTTTGCTGTGCAAAAGCTTTGAAGTTTCATTAGGTCCCATTTGTTTATTTTTGTTTTTATTTCCCTTTCTCTAAGAGGTGGGTCAAAAAGGATCTTGCTGTGATTTATGTCACAGAGTGTTCTGCCTATGTTTTCCTCTAAGAGTTTGATACTGTCTGGCCTTACATTTGGGTCTTTAATCCATTTTGAGCTCATTTTTGTGTATGGTGTTAGGGAGTGCTCTAATTTCATTCTTTTACATGTAGCTATCCAGTTTTCCCAGCACCACTTATTGAAGAGGCTGTCTTTTCTCCATGGTATATTCTTGCCTCCTTTATCAAAGGTAAGGTCATCAAAAGTGCATGGGTGATTCTCTGGGCTTTCTTTCCTGTTCCATTTATCTATATTCCTGTTTTTGTGCCAGTATCATACTGTCTTGATTACTGTAGCTTTGTAGTATAGTCTGAAGTCCAGGAGCCTGATTCCTCCAGCTCCATTTTTCTTTCTCAAGATTGCTTTGGCTATTAGGGGTCTTTTGTGTTTCCATACAAATTGTGAAACTTTTTGTTCTAGTTCTGTGAAAAATGCCATGGGTAGCTTGATAGGGATTGCACTGAATCTGTAGATTGCTTTGGGTAGTATAGTCATTTTCACAATGCTGATTCTTCCAATACAAGAACATGGTGTAGCTTTCCATCTGTTTGTATCATCTTTAATTACTTTCATCAGTGTCTTATAGTTTTCTGCATACAGTTTTTTTTGTCTCTTTAGGTAGCTTTATTCCTAGGTATTTTATTCTTTTTGTTGCAGTGGTAAATGGGAGTGATTCCTTAATTTCTCTCTCAGATTTTTCATCATTAGTGTATAGGAATGCAAGAGATTTCTGTGCATTAATTTTGTATCCTGCTAGTTTACCAAATTCATTGCTTAGCTCTAATATTTTTCTGGTAGCATCTTTAGAATTCTCTATGTATAGTATCATGTCATCTGCAAAAAGTTACACCTTTACTTCTTCTTTTCCATTTGGATTCCTTTTATTTATTTTTCTTCTCTGATTGCTGTGGCTAAAACTTCCAAAACTATGTTGAATAATAGTGCTGAGAGTGGGCAACCTTGTCTTGTTCCTGATCTTAGTGGAAATTGTTTCAGTTTTTCACCATTGAGAATGCTGTTGGCTGTGGGTTTGTCATATATGGCCTTTATTATGTTGAGGTAAGTTCCCTCTGTGCCTACTTTCTGGAGGGTTTTTATCATAAATGGGTGTTGAATTTTGTCAAAAGATTTTCTGCCTCAATTGAGTTGATCATTTGGTTTTTCTCCTTCAATTTGCTAATATAGTGTATCACATTGATTGATGTGCATATATTGAAGAATCCTTGCAATTTTTGGGATAAACCCCACTTGATCATGGTGTATGATCCTTTTAATGTGTTGTTGGATTCTGTTTGCTAGTATTTTGTTGAGGATTTTTGCATCAACATTCATAAGTGATATTGGCCTGTAGTTTTCTTTCTTTGTGACATCTTTGTCTGGTTTTGGTATCAGGGTGATGGTGGCCTCACAGAATGAGTTTGGGAGTGTTCCTCCCTCTGCTATATTTTGGAAGAGTTTGAGAAGGATAGGTGTTAGCTGTTCTCTAAATGTTTTATAGAAGTTGCCTGTGAAGCCATCTGGTCCTGGGCTTTTGTTCGTTGGAAGATTTTTAATCACAGTTTCAATTTCAGTGCTTGTGATTAGTCTGTTTATATTTTCTATTTCTTCCTGGTTCTGTCTCAGAAGGTTGTGCTTTTCTAAGAATTTGTCCTTTTCTTCCAGGTTGTCCATTTTATTGGCATATAGTTTCTTGTCGTAATCTCTCATGATCCTTTGTATTTCTGCAATGTCAGTTGTTACTTATCCTTTTTCATTTTTAATTCTATTGATTTGAGTCTTTTCCCTTTTTTTCTTGATGAGTCTGGCTAATGGTTTATCATTTTTGTTTATCTTCTCAAAGAACCAGCTTTTAGTTTTATTGATCTTTGTTATTGTTTCCTTCACTTCTTTTCATTTATTTCTGATCTGATCTTTATGATTCCTTTCCTTCTGCTAACTTTGGGGTTTTCTTCTGTTCTTCTTTCTCTAATTGCTTTAGGTGTAAGGTTAGGTTGTTTATTTGAGATGTTTCTTGTTTCTTGAGGTAGGATTGTATTGCTATAAACGTCCCTCTTAGAACTGCTTTTGCTGCATCCCATAGGTTTTGGGTCGTTGTGTTTTCATTGTCATTTGTTGTTAGGTATTTTTTTATTTCCTCTTTGATTTCTTCAGTGGTCTCTTGGTTATTTAGTACCATATTGTTTAGCCTCCATGTGTTTTTATTTTTTACAGTTTTTTTCCTGTAATTGATATCTAGTCTTATACCATTGTGGTCAGAAAAGATACTTGATATGATTTTACTTTTCTTAAATTTACCAAGGCTTGATTTGTGACCCAAAATATGATCTATCCTGGAGAATGTTCCATGAACACTTGAGAAGAAAGTATATTCTGTTGTTTTTGGATGGAATGTCCTATAAATATCAATTAAGTCCATCTTGTTTAATATAGCATTTAAAGCTTGTGTTTCCTTATTTATTTTCATTTTGGATGATCTGTCCATTGGTGAAAGTGGGGTGTTAAAGTCCCGTACTATGATTGTGTTACTGTCGAATTCCCCTTTTATGGCTCTTAGCATTTGCCTTATGTTTTGAGGTGCTCCTATGTTGGGTATATAAATATTTACAATTGTTATATTTTCTTCTTGGAATGATCCCTTGACCATTATGTAGTGTCCTTCTTTGTCTCTTGTAATAGTCTTTATTTTAAAGTCTATTTTGTATTATATAAGAATTGCTACTCCAGCTTTCTTTTGATTTCCTTTTGAATGGAATATCTTTTTCCATCCCCTCTACTTTCAGTCTGTATGTGTCTCTAGGTCTGAAGTGGGTCTCTTGTAGACAGCATATATACGGGTCTTGTTTTTGTATCCATTCAGCTAGTCTATGTCTTTTGGTTGGAGCATTTAATCCATTTACATTTAAGGTAATTATCGATATGTATGTTCCTATTACCATTTTCTTAATTGTTTTGGGTTTGTTATTGTAGGTCTTTTCCTTCTCTTGTGTTTCCTGCCTAGAGAAGTTCCTTTAGCATTTGTTGTAAAGCTGGTTTGGTGGTGCTGAATTGTCTTAGCTTTTGCTTGTTGGTAAAGGTTTTAATTTCTCTGTTGAATCTGAATGAGATCCTTGCTGGGTAGAGTAATCTTGGTTGTAGGTTTTTCCCTTTCATCACTTTAAATATGTCCTGCCACTCCCTTCTGGCTTGCAGAGTTTCTGCTGAAAGATCAGTTGTTAACCTTATGTTGATTCCCTTGTATGTTATTTGTTGCTTTTCCTTTTCTGCTTTTAGTATTTTTTCTTTGTATTTAATTTTTGATAGTTTGATTAATATGTGTCTTGGTGTGTTTCTCCTTAGATTTATCCTGTATGGAACTCTCTGTGCTTCCTGGACTTGATTGACTATTTCCTTTCCCATATTAGGGAAGTTTTCAACTATAATCTCTTCAAATATTTTCTCAGTCCCTTAATTATGGGACCCCTATAATTCGAATGTTTTTACGTTTAATGTTGTCCCAGAGGTCTCTGAGACTGTGCTCAATTCTTTTCATTCTTTTTTCTTTATTCTGCTCCGTGGTAATTATTTCCACTATTTTATCTTCCAGGTCACTTATCCATTCTTCTGCCTCGGTTATTCTGCTATTGATTCCTTCTAGAGCATTTTTAATTTCATTTATTGTGCTGTTCATCATTGTTTGTTTGCTCTTTAGGTCTCCTAGGTCCTTGTTAAATGTGTCTTGTATTTTCTCCATTCTATTTCCAAGATTTTGGATCATCTTTACTATCATTACTCTGAGTTCTTTTTCAGGTAGACTACGTATTTCCTCTTCATTTGTTTGGTCTGGTGGGTTTTTACCTTGCTCCTTCATCTGCTGTGTATTTCTCTGTCTTCTCATTTTGCTTAACTTACTGTTTTGGTGGTCTCCTTTTCACAGGCTGCAGGTTTGTAATCCCATTGTTTTTTATGTCTGCCCCCAGTGGGTAAGGTTGGTTCAGTGGGTTGTGTAGGCTTCTTGGTGGAGGGGACTGGTGCCTGTGTTCTGGTGGGTGGGGCTGGATCTTGTCTTTCTGGTGGGCAGGGCTGCATCCGATGGTGTGTTTTGGGGTGTCTGTGAACTTATTATGATTTTAGGCAGCCTCTCTGCTAATGGGTGGGGTTGTGTTCCTGTCTTGCTAGTTGTTTGGCATGGGATGTCCAGCACTAGAGCTTGCTGGTTGTTGAGTGGAGCTGGGTCTTAGTGTTTAGACGGATATCTCTGGGAGAGCTCTTGCCAATTGATATTATGTGGGGCTGGGAAGTCTCTGTTGGGCCAATATCCTGAATTTGGCTCTACCACCTCAGAGGCTCAGGCCTGACACCTGGCTGGAGCACCATGACCCTGTCAGCCCCATGGCTGGAGAAGATGGGCTATGAGTTGGGTGTCAGCCACTGCCCTGTGTAGCTCTGTCTCAGCTGTCTCCAAAGGTCACCCAGATACATTGGGTTATTCCACCATTCCTCATAACTTGCACATGCCAGTCTGGGATTTGTAGATGTCCCCCTGATACTCTTCGTTGAAATACCTTGCATTCATGGTGGCGAGATATGCTAATAGCATTGGTTCTCTTCAGAGGCTGGGACAGTCTGAGCCTTCATGTGGCCAAGTCAGGAGCAGCTGGCCAACGGTCCCAAAGTGATAACATGTCAGATTCCAAGAAGGCTTTCTGCAGCACCTGATCACTAGTCCCAAGCAGCTGCCCCGCTCAGCTGCAGCACTCTGACTGGGGAACTCGGTGGGACCCTCAAACGAGGATTTCTGCCAGCCCTAGAGCCTGACTTGCCCATCCAGGCAAGGAGCTGAGGAGAGCATCTCCCGGCCCCGTCTCACCAGAGGAGTGGACACCTGGAAGTTGCGCGGCCAACTGTGGGGGAGCTGAGACGTGGGTGGGCGGGGCTGACAGCCTCTGGAGAAAAGCCGGAACCATGGAGGGTTCCCATGCTACCACCCAGGTTGGGGGAATTAATTCAGAGCTGAGGCTGAGGGTAGCTCCCGGCCCACCCTGCCTGGAAATCCTGGTGTTACCCAACCCGGTCCTGCTAAGGCCAAAATGTCCAATCTTAATATAAAATATCTAAGATTTTTTATGGGAGAAGTATCTTTAGTTACCAATAAACAGTTAATTTGGAAGACGGGACCCTCTTGAATTGTTTGTTATACTGTCTTTAATATACTGAATATTCATTTTTAATAGATTTCTCTGAATTTTTTCTACACAAATATCTGCTAAACACAGATTTTATCCATATATGATGGAGACTTTTCAGGAATATGTCCCTGAAGTGTTGAAATGTTATTATACAGTTAAATTAGTAGTGGTTCATTTTTGGCAGGATGGTTATATGGCTAATTGTTTTTAATATTCCTTTTGTTTAATAGATTTTCTATTTTTCTGTTATAAACATTTTCTACTGGTTTGATAAAGTTTATTATATAACAGAATAATTTAAGAAATCAATTAAGATGCCTCTTAAATTCATACGTTATTTTCTAGAACCACACTTAGGTCTACAAGTTGTTTCCCACATCCTTAATTTGAATAATTAAAATCAACAATTATGTTGCTCCTATGTTTAGTATTGTTTCTAGGCTAAACATCCACAAACCTCTTAATCCTAACATGTACTAGTGTTTATCAGCCATTCTTAATCATAACACAACTTGGGAATATATTAAAGTATAGATTCTTGAGCCCTACTTTACATCAAGAATTAAAATATCCAGGAGAAGACCTGGCCATTTGCAAAAAAAAGAAAAAAAAATTCCCTCTTCTAGGTAATCTTTATAATCAGACTAGTTTGGAAATACAACCTTACAAGATTCTCCAAACCCCAAGCCAATATCTGCCTCACCTGCTACCACCTGCAGTCACATTCTCTTGGCATCTCAGGTCAGTTTGTTCCCATATTTCTTGTCTTCTTGGGGATGCAGAAACTCAAACTGGTGCATTCTTATCAAACAGGGAGTTGTGGGAGAAAAGGCAAGCACCAGCAGGTTAGCTGGTGTCCTAGCTCCTGAGCAGCAGGAGTGGGGTTGGAGTATAACAGGGTAAGATAAAGGGAAAGACATTCTCACCAGGCCGCCAACAATTTCATTGTCTGTGTCACCTTTCCTACTGATCTTTCTCTTTTTTTGGTGCTCCACACTTTGTGACCTATGAATCTTCCTTCTATAAATCTCTTCTGTTTTTGACCTCTGATTTTCTATCTGAATGGGATAATCTGATTCTGGTTTCTGATTCCTTTCTTTTCTTGATTGTTTGGGATTGGAACATAAGACCCTCAAAATCTCCCTCTTATAATGAATATTCCAAAGAGTTTCTGCCAAAAATTTTAAGTTTTCTATTCTGGACAGAGAGATAGTAACAACATGAATTGACTCAGACAGAGAAACACCCTAATTGGTCTAGATGTTCTTCTTGACCAGATTCATTGAATTCTTGCATAGATACATAGCAGCAGGCTGTCATGGAATATATTTAAATTAATTTGTCACATATTAAGTAGATACAGCTTATTTTTAATTGTGTTAATTTATGGAAAATGAGACAGAGAATAATTTCTATTAATGAGATACCTAAACTACACAGCCTAATTCCCATTAGTAGCTGGAAGTCATAGCACTGAAAAATAAATTCTCCTTTAGCAGTATGTATTTCAAGGGTGACACACTAGCATGTTTACAGCATGGAAATTAAGTGTTCCATAGACACAATTCTAGCTAGAAAGTACTATATTTCTTCAAATAAGCACAAATAAAAATATTTTGTTTATAGTAGTTTGTTTATGATAGTTTACCATATGATGGAGGAAAATAGACCTATATGTGATTTTAGAGTGATAAAATGATAAATACGGTTATTATAAAGGAACAAATATTGCATTCATTGAAAACTATTTAGAGATTAATATTTTAAGCTTTCTAGACATATAGTGTAATGAATACTTTGAATCAAATAGTCCCTTGTTCAGAAACTGTCTCTGCTATTTACCCGCTATTTGCCCTTAGAAAAAATAACAACCTTTCCAAGCCTGAAAATTAAATAGAATCCTATTTAGGAAGGACTTATCTTGGTCTACATTAGGTACTATGATGATGATTATTTCCAGTATGGTTCTAATCATCAATTTTGTGTCTTATGTGTACATGATTGCTTAAGTTTTACATATTGAAGTATAATATTTAATTTAGAAGTATATATTTTGGTGCTTCATAAGAGGGGAAAATAATTACCTATTTCCTAATGAAGGTAATAATTAAGGAAGATAAGAATTCAAAATTTATGCTTATTCATTTCATTGTAGTCATATCATACGTAACAATCCATGGCTGTAATTTGTTTAGTTATTTTATTTATAAACAAATAACAATTTACTACTTAAGTTTAAAATAATTTAAGCCATATCTCCTGTTCTATTTTAGCTTCTCTTAATGACCCTGTGTAATATCATTTAGAGGATATTTTTCCTAGGTTTAGAACCATACTTTTGGAATCAATAACATAACCTGCAAAACTCTAGGAATCTTATAGGCACATCCAATACACTGCAATAATTATGTGAATGTTGGTAGACAAAGTTATCTGCCACCACGTTTTATAACCCTTGAGTGATTATTTTCTTAGAACCTGGGACTAGTTATACATACATAGCTTACCTTTGCATGGGCTCCAATAGCAGATCTCTTGCAGGTGATCAAATGAATGCTTTGCATCTAAGCATCACTACCCACTCCTTTTTATCCCCTTTATACAAGAGAGCCCACTTTCATCCGCTGCATATTATCCCAGCCTTTCTGGACCTGGGGTCTGCCATCTAGCTCCTTAATTCAACCAGGAAATGGAGTGTTTCCCCTGCTACCTGGCACCCACACTAATTTTTCCTTTACTCTTGACATCTCTCTCTATTGTCTTGTCTGTGAAATTTGCAGTCTCTGGGTTCAGCTTTCCCTTCTTCTGTTCCACTGCCAAGTCATAGGATATGTTTCTGTGTTGGATAACTATCACCTGGTATATCTATTGCAAAGAACAGACAATGAGCAAAAATACTGTGCAACATGGATAAGAATTGGATCTCCCTACAAATATTACAAACATGCATCATAGGCCTGATATGTTTCAAGTTATTCTGTGCATAAGGACACAGAACTGAACAATCCCAACAAAGTCTGTACTTCCATGGTGCTTACCTCATTTTAATTATTTAGAGAAACAGTGAGATAGAGAGAAGAACCTCAAATTGAGAGTTAGGATACCAGGGTCAAATGTTAACTTCACTATCCTCCATCTCTTAACTGATGTGGCAACATTTGATTGCCAGTATTCCTGTTTCAGCTAGTTCACCATTTTTAGCATATACAATAGTACATTTTAAAGTTATTTGAATACTGTATTGCCTTTTGACATTATTTTATAAACATTAGTATAAACAAGAAACATAGATCTGCTGATTCTATGATAATGTATTTGAGAGAAAAATGGAAAGCATTAAGTACTTTTAAAGTGGAAAACTTTGTCATTTGTCATCATTCTGATATTTATTGAACAAAACCTGGTTGAATTTGCTTAAAGGAAAAGAACAGATCAAAACTTAAAACTTAAAATGTACCAGCAAAGTTTCTAATAGCAATTTTTAGTATAGGAAGGATAGAAGATAATCTTTTAAATTATGAAATTTAAAAAAATATTTAAAACAAAAAGTTTGCAAGTCCATTGAGCATTCTATTTGAGAAAGAAGAAACTATATCTAACTCCTTTATTAGTGGAAGAAAGCTGGTATTTAAATTTCTTTTACTTACAATCTCTCACTGATTCCCCTCCTCAGTCACCTGCAATAGTCTTCATTGGCCAGTTTTCTTTTGATGGTTATAGTGAATTATTGTCTGTCAAGTAAGTGTCACTTCAGGCAAGATGAGAAGTAGAATTTTAGACAAAAAAAAAAAAAAATTCCTTTAGAAATTTTGTCTTATTGTCTACAGTTCATTTTTATATAGTGTGTTTGCAAAAGTCACTCATGAATTGTGTCATTCTTGGGAAAATATATATTTTTCACCACAGTTAAAGATTTTATAGTATTTTTAGTTCTCTGGGAACATTCCTGACCCTAACCCATAACATACGTCTCTCTCTTGCTTTTACACATTTCCCTTTGGACATTTTTTTTTTTTTTTTTTACAACATGAAAATCCTGGCAATACAAGTATAAAAATGTTATTAAAAGTTTAAAGTGTTAAACAAATATTGAATGTTTTTAAGTAGCTTTAAATTAAAAACAAAAACCAAAATGTGACCTGATCCAGGCCATTTAGATACTGTTCTGGACTTGCATCCTATGTCAAACTTTTCATATCTCTTCCTTGGGTAATTGAGAAAATGTACTACTCTCAGAGAATGCAAGCATTTCTCTCTGTTGAATATTCCTGTAAATTATACACACACACACACACACACACACGCACGCACACACACACATATATATCAGCCAAGCACGAAGAAATATAGTTCAAACAAGCACAAATCTGAATGTTGTCTGTTTTTATACAGAAGTAAATCCTTTCCTTTTTTAACCCTCTCAGAGAAATTGTCAAGTTGTGATGAATGAATCTAAATGTCCCTTAACTGCAGTTGAGATCAGACAGAAGATGACTCTTCTGCTCACTCCTGGCTCCAGCCCACTTCCTCACTGCCACACATATATACTCACAGGACTGAAGTGATGCTGGGAACCTCTGCCCACAGCCCACCTGCAGCCTCCCACCCTCACACACTGCTGTGCTGGGTTCTGAGTCATAATAAAGGAGACAAACATGTGACCTGGAAGCCTTGCTCCACTCTTTGGGCATTTACTATCTCCTTGTGCAAAAGAAAAGTCCTGCAGATTCTGCAGCTACACCTTGTTCTGCCTTCCATCTCACCTCCTTAGGGCTGTAGAGGTTGCAAATTATTTTGATATTAGCCAGCACAACTCTCACATCACGACAGCTCAGAGAGAGGACAAAAGGTCTTCTACTCATTGCTCTGCCTGTTGGCTTGTGCTTATGTTGACTTAATGTCTCAAGATTAAACACATAACCTCAGTTTTCTGTGTTTATCAACTATGTTTTCTTAAGTGGATCTAAGCCTAAGAAGATGTTTCTATATTCTTCATGAAATGTTGTGGTATATCTCCAAATATAAATTGATATATTGATTTTCTGAATTATGTGAATTAAGTAATGAAAATGGAAAGCCTGCAGCCACATAGCTTCATTATGGAGACTAAGAACAGAGGCCCTACGTCAACATGCCTCTCCTATTTGTTCCAGGAGATTTTTGCCCATGAAGGAAATGCTCTAAAACAAGTAAATTCTTTCTAGTCTCAGGAACTCCCCCAAATTCCATTAATCCAAACAATAGATGATTAAGGCAGTTTATTTCTCAGGAGATTAAGTTTCACATCTGGGTGGAGCCCTTCTTGGGACAATAGATGACTCTACTGAGCTAACTTGCTTGCTTATCAAACAACTGTTTACTCATAAGGACTATGTCCTCACTGTGTCCATCAACCATAAGCCATTAGTAACACAGTGTTTGGCCAATGCCAATAACATCCAACATGGAAAGACCCAACTTAAACTTTTCCAACCAAAAACTTTAAACCTTATGATTATCCACACTTAACCTCCCCTTTCTAAGGAACTACTAACACTATTAAAGTTTACTTTCTTACTGCAGTAATAAACTGGACTTTGTTTGATTAACAGTTATTCTGGTAGTTTTGGGAAAGGAAATCAATATTATTTTCTGGATCTTTTCAATTGATAGTATAAGCAACTATTCTTAAACTAATCATAAATAATGACACTCAGCTGATTTTCAACATTTTAAAGTTTGAGTCTAAATTTTCAAGAATAGGGAAAAAAATCAGTGATAACCCTATACAGAAGATCCTACTCCAGGCCAGACCTCTTAGATTGTTTTATGTGATCATGGTTTTATCTTGTTTTTCAAGAGCAGATAAATAAAAAATATGGGAATTTAGGTAAGATTTTATAAAAGTGTTTTCTAAATATTAAAGTCTGTGGAACCTAACCAAACAGAATAAATGTAGGCAGAATGTAAAAACAAAGCTCTTATTCATTAGAGGAAATCTTACCAAGAGAGGGAAAATGACCCCTGGAAATCCTTTCCTGGCCTAGGATTTTCTTTTTCATACGTAGCTTGTGAACACTGACCATTCATTGAATTAGCATCTCTGACCAATATGCTAAGCTTTATCTCTATTGGATTTTGAAGATAGTTTGACAATCTGGTAGTTTATTATTTATTTGTAGCAGCCTGAGGTTCTTTACATAGACTCTGATATTATAAAGCAAATGCCACAGCAGTATCAATTTCTCCCTTAATATCTCAGCTCTTTGAGTATTTTATTTCTTGTACTATCCTGGAGGCTTATTGTTTATTGTTTCCCTGGATAGTAAAGATGCATTTTAACTTCTTATGTGTGTTTGCACATGTGCGCACGTGCACTAACAGGCTAGAATCCTATGCTTTCCAAATCTAAAATATCTGTATTGAGGTGCCCTTGTGAATGGTAAGAAGCAGCTTACTTATTTGTTTGATTTATTTTGTTTTTAAAATTGTCCTTATATTAGGTAAGCTGTAGTCCCATGCTCTGTTCTGCCTTTAAAAAAAGAAACTATTTCCTTTTGTCTTTCTGAGTAATTTTCCTTGCCAAGAAAATTAAATTATTTTTATTTCTCTTTCATCTTCTCTGGAAAACTGAAATGATCTGAGGGTGGAGACTCAAGGAAGATGTATTATTAACTTTGTCTAGATCACCACTGATTTAATTCTTTAATAAATTGCTGGAAATATTTGGACTTCTTAATGAGTTGTATATTGATCAGTTTACATGAGCAGTATGTTTTGTTGTTTTGCTAGAATGATATTGTGGTCTCAAAGTCTGTTGCTAGGAATTCACAGTTTCTACCATCTGCTTCTGTCTTCTGCATATAAAAACATAATCAAGTGTGTGCATATGTACACACGTACATGCCTGTGTCTCTGTGTTCGTGTGTCTGCGTGCGTTTAATTCTAGAGGGGGAGGGAAGATAAAGTTAAAAGAATCTATTCTACATTCCTATAAATCAATACCAAAACTATGGAATGAAAAAGGTTACAATCATTTTCACATATATTCACTACCATTTATTGAACACATTCTGAAATCATATTCAAAAGAAGAGTAAGCATTCCCTTCTATGCTCTCTTCTGTATTTTAGGGGCTAGAAGGCTAGTAATTCTATATCCCAGAATTCCTGAGAACAAGGTTTCTAGGTTCGATTTTACCAGTGAGAAACACTCATGAGAATTCTAGCAAGTAGAAGAAAACAGAAGCCTCTGTTGCAAGAAGCAGCAGCAGGCATAGGGGCTTTGCAGACCAAAGACACAGGGTTTCCCCAGCACATTCTGATTTCCTGGATCAGCTTTCTCTGGCCTTCACTCTGCCTGCCCTTCCTATTCCCCCATACTTAATGTTTTTCTACATGAGCTACTTGGAACTCTGAACAGTTTTTGTTTTTCTGAGGGATCCTGAATGCTACAAACGTCCCAGTAGAAGCGAATTTTGCCATCTGTAATGATTTTATCATATCAAAAATTGACAAACCTTCACGTTGATTTCTACTGAGTACTCAAAGACAAGATGTCAAGGCTATGAGATCACACAATTTGCTGAATTAGGCAAGTTTTATTTATTTTTTACCCAATAGGAGTCTAAGGAAAATTCCATAATATATATATGTATTTTTTTTTCATGTAGAACTTCACCAATACGTTTAAGTACTAATTCTTGTTATGGGACACTGAAACAAAATGTGAAGAAAAACTAAAAACTTAATATAGATATCAGGAATATATAGTTCAGTCTATAAATAAATTCTGTCTGTTGCATTTGTAACTGATGATGCATTAATGAACAGTGATAATCCTTTCGTGTTGCTTTTATCTGAACAACAGTCAGTTTTATCTCACAACAGTGAGTATTAATAGCATAATTGTGCCTACAGCTTGCTTACTATTCATACTAAGCAGTATGAACTAAGTATTTTGTTCAAATATTTTTCCATTTGTAAAGAAGAAATTGGAAATAGAAGGACTAATTAATATTTATTATTGGCCACCTCCATGTGTCACAGGTACTGTGCTTCACATATCTTAAATAGTTTAGTCTGGGCAAATGACTTACATAACAGTTGCTGCCATTCTGATTTTACAAATGGAGACAGATTAAAAGAGATAAGTGATTTTCCCCATGTCAATAAGCTCATTAGAATTAGAACCAGAATTTGAGACAAGATCCGTCTATTCTGTGACTCACCTTCCTTTCACTGTAGCCACATGCTCCCTTCTGTGGTTTTCTCTGATATTTTGCCATAGAGTTTAGGATGAATGTTTAGCAAGTTAATGTGTCTTTTATTTTTTCTGGACATCTAAATGAAAAATAGCATTCAAACCTTGGACAGAAAGGATTTGATGAATTGTAATTATTTGTATTTTAAATTTAGGCAAGAAAATTACAAGATTCAGCCTTTAGTTCCTACATTCTAACTTGCTCCAAAACAGGATATTTAGTCATGGTGTTATATAATAGAGAAGATTAGAAAAGATGTATGTATATTCTAAGCCCTGGGATTTCATGATTGCATAATGAACATGTAGCTGATACCCTGAGGATTGAGTGGGCACTGATCATCGTATCAGAAAGAATGCAGTAGATGAGGTAGCTAGGAATTTCACAGCCTTCTTCGTCCTTCATCTGAAACTCATTATACATTAGGAAATGTTCTATACACAAAGACTAAAGAAGTGATACTAAAGAAGAATAGGCTTTAGAGCCAGAACCTTTAACCAGGAAGGAATTCTGGAGAAATCTGTGGGATTGGGGTGAATTGGTGCTGCTAGATGACAAGAATGCTTTTGTATCACATTCCTTTGATAAGGGAAAGATTCCTAAATTGAGCTGACTGAGGAGAGAACTAAGCGAAGGCTTTTGTGGCTTGGGAGCAAATTGTAACATAAGCTTCTATAGTGAAAATGATGTGTTAAACCTTAGGTGTTTTAACCAGCCAATTTGTTTGAAATATCTCAGGTCCACTTTGAGTTACCTCCTAATCATTTTAAGGGAGATTATGAAAAGCTGTTCCAAAGATCATTTTTAACTGGCAGCTGGTACTCAACAATTGCTATGGAGAATGTGGCCCTTGCTCTGACTGGGTCAAGTGTTTAAGGCTCATCAGGGACACTGAGGATTTCTAATTGGTCTTGATTTTGACCTAATGCTTTAGAATTTGCCAGTGGGCTAACCTTGTAGCATCCACTCTGATGATAACTTTGAAAATTATACTGTTTGGCTAACTTCTCATTTGTTTTCACAATGAGTTAGGGGAATTAGGGAATTCCTAAGAAGGAAGAGAAACCTGCTAAAGCCTCACCTTGCTGAAAGATGAATCAATTGTCTGCAGTTGTGTCTCAGAGCCAAGCTAGGGTCATAGAGATTCTGCAACAGTTACATATATAATTAAACTGGTTATTCACAAACAATGTGGAACAACAGCAATTATAGTATACTCCTGGCCTGCCTTTTCACCCATTTTTTTTCTGTTATATGATGTCTATTTTGTGTAGGTAGATAATATCAGAAAGATTTCTCTGGGACTCTTGGCAAATCACTCTACTTCTTTTGGACTCAGTTCCTTTTTCCCGTGGGCTGAGAGAATTAGAATCTATGATGTCTAAGTTTCTCTCAGTTATAAAAGTTCTGTGGCTTTATGATTATATGCATTGAAAAAAATTATATAATTATATGTCTTCCTATTCGAGGTAACTATAAAGATGTGAAAAAAATTAAGACTGTGTTTTCTTGAGTTGTCATAATGCTTTACATATATTAAGCACACAATGGCTATGTTTTTTTAATTGAATGAAGTTTATTTTCTTGGAAAATAGCTTTAATTTGAAATTCATTGCATTCATTGAAGCCTGGGCTGAGAGCCAGAGAACTGGCAAGCATCTTCCCATTATCCTCTCTCTCTCTCTCTCACTTGCACGCACGCACGCACACACACACACACACACACACACACACAGACACACGCCCCTCCAAGAGTTTTCTGTTGTTTCCTCATCCCCACACATTGTTCAAAAACCCTAACTATGTCACACTGTCCAGACTCGCCAATCTCCCAAAATACTTTTCATTCCAAAATTCCTTGCTCCATTCTCTGCCATCAGTTAAAACTCAAAAATAAATTTTCTCAAAAACCAGAGGGAAATAGTCTCATTCAGTTAATCAATTATATGAAATGAGTGATAACCCTTTAATCTCCTACACATACTTAATTTTAGAAACCTTGCTACCATTGGTGAACATGAACCTGAGATTGGTGACAATCCTGCTATATAACAAGATAAACTGACAGATATATTGGAGTATAGTAAAAACTGGAGGGCAGTCTGGGTGTCTAGGTTCAGAGTTAGGTTCACCAATATGATTCTATCTCCACCTCACCCCAGCTCCTTCCCTTTTTCAATTGTGAATCCACAGAATTTTTAAATGCTCAAAGTTTCACAATTCTTTTCAAACTCAAAGTGAGAGATATTGTATTAGGATGACATCACCTGGATGGGAAAGATGTTTTCAAGGTCTTATTTTTATCAGTCATTTATTATTAAATATGGAAGGCCTCTGTTTTTAGGATAATCTTTTTAAAGCACAACTGATCACAAAAGAGATACTTTTTTGAATGCTTTATCACACTTCAATGCAGTGAATTTCTGAATTATTACGTGTTTCACTATAATAGAGCTATATATCAGGATAAAAGATTGATGATGTGACAGCAGAAGCATTGCCATTCAGTGAAATAAAACCAAATAACTTTGAAGTTCAAAAATTATTTAAACTGTAAGCAAAATCTACTTAGAAATATGGAAGCACAAATAAAACTAAAGCATTAGACATGTGCAATCTAAATTATTAAAAGTTGCATATAAAATAAAATGAGATTTAAATACACTAAGGATGGCATATGGAACATTTCAAGTGCTAAAGAAAAATGGTACACTTTATATTGATTTTATTTTACTGGATACAAACCAAAATGCAATATTATTAACTAATCTCTTTTAAAAGTCCTTGGATTCCTGTAGTATCCAGGAATGAATCAAAGTTTTGAAAAGTCGTGGTTATCTGCCTTCAGGATGAAACCATGATTATAGGAGATTGTCCTAAATTTTAATAGCTTTTTACAGAGAGTGTTTCAGTATTGGCTAGATTCACATAAAACATGTAGGCAGTATGATACACTGGAAAGATCACTGGAGTTCTAATCTTGAACATTGTTTGCAAGTCATCATCTCCCCACTAAAGATCAGAATGACTTTGTCATTTAAATATTCTAGACCTCACTTTTCTTATCTGTAAAATAAGAAAATTGGTCTAAGTGGTTTATAAAATCTTTGCTGGAACAAAATGTTATTAATAATAACATCACCTTAAGGTGAGTCAAAAACAGAACCTATTATTTAGCAGTAGACCTGGACATTAAGCTATTAGAACACCTTCCAAGCTAAGAAGGATGATTCACAGTTAAACCCTGAGGTTTAATCCATTTTTCTAACTCTCTGTAGGATTTTAAGTAGTCAAACTTTATGATAAATAAATTGAAATGAATTAGAAATAGTTTCTCCAAACCAATGGAGATTAGAATTATTTAGGAAAGTTGTTAGAAATGCAGACTGATTCTTGAAGCCCATTCATAGAGAATCTGATTTGGTAATTCTTTGAAAAGGCCAAGATATTTGCATTTTAAGAATTATTCTCAGATATTCTGATCCAGATAGCATAATGGACACCAATTTGACAAACATTCTCCTAAACCATTGTTAGAGCAGCACCTGTGTTATTCATCATGGGAAGACAGTGAATGATCACTAATATTAAATCTTGTTTTAATGTCTGGCTGAGTGACAATCCTTTTCTTACCTAAATCTGAACCCTCTAATGCCTCATGATAAGTTCAAGGAAAAATATGGTAGCCACCATTTCTGAACTTGTCTCTCTGCTCTGCCCTTACCTAATATCTAGATTCTAAGAAAAATCCTTCTGATTTATGAGTGCTTGATTTTATTTCACCCAATTTCTGACTCCAGCTGTGTAATAGAGAAAACCCTGATTTTTTTTAGTGCTGTGTGAGAAAAACACTCAGGATTTTGGGAAAGAATCTCAGCTCCAGACTAAGAGGTATAAACATATGTCTATAGAATATGTGTTGGGACTTTTGTCTGGACTCAGGATTGTCACACTCCTTTGGATTTGGATACTGGTACTCATCAAAGACAGTTGCAGGATAAGCACAAGGGGATTTCCTTACAGAAAAGTGGTAGAAATGGTGAACAGCTTAAGCAACTGTATCAAGCAGAACATTCCAAATGCTACTTTATTGAGTACCCTAGCAGTGGGGAACATTGAATAACCCTGTGGTAGGCAGAATTCTAAGTTGTTTCCTTAAGATTCCCTCCTCTTGATGCATATACATCTTTACCTAGTTATTCAACCAAATACTTATCCAGGTGCTACTATGAAGAGATTATGAAGATGTTATGAGTTCCCAAATCAACTGACTTTAAAATTGGGAGATTATTCTGGGTGAATCTGAGCTAGTCAGGTGAACCCTTAAAAGAGAAGTGTGAGAGAAATTCAACATTGAAGATGGAGTTAGCCACTTGGCAAGAAATGCAGCTGGGCTCCAGAAGCTGAGAATATCCCCTGGCTGATAGTCCACGAGGAAATGGGGACTTCAGTTCTACAACTTATACGGAACTGAAAAATACCAACAACCCGACTGAGCTTTAAAACAGACTCTTTCTTAGTCAAGCCTTCGGATGAGAAGCCAGTCACACCAAACCCAGACTTCTGACCTACAAAACTTTGAACTAATAAATTTGTGTTGTTTTAAGCTGCTAAATTTGTGGTATTTTGTTACAGAAGCATTAACAAATTAATGCAACTTTTCATTCAACGTTCAATCACATTATCCCTCAAGGATTGTAAATTCATGGTAAACTCCCAAGTCACAAGTCTGATATTTCAGTATGATTTTAGTGATAATTGTCTTTCATCACCCTCTAAATTTTGGGGAATGTATAACTTGTCCAAAGTAGCTATGTTAAATCTCTGTTAAAATTATTAGTTAACTAAAAATGGCCTATCATCTGGCCATTTGTTGCTGTTAATCACTGGCATTTATATATAAGATCTTATTTAACATTTATAACAATGTTATGAAAAAATTATTATCCCAATTATACATATGAGAAAAGTGGAATTCAGCAAGGATAAGAGAATTAAGTTTCATAATCTCACAACAAGTTAATGAAAGGATTTGGTTTCAAAATATGTCTTTTGATTCCAATTTCAAGATTCTTTGTACTTTTCCACCGCTTTGGCACAGTCCCCCTGTTTCAGATCTTTTATTGACTTGTTTAAGAAGAAGTGATTGAAGAATAAAGTATAAGTCTCTTTTCTGTGTGCTTTGGAAATTTATGTAAAAAAGAAACTCTGAACTTAGTTTGCATTCATGATAATCTTGGGGTTAGAGCAGAAGCTTGCTAGCAAAGCAAATTAAGTGAGGTTATTCTTTTGCACCTTTTCACCTCATTCTGATCTCTGATTTGCTAGACCCACCCCCCAACTTCCAGAAACATGTACACCCTTACCATGCAGTCTAGCAGCCATGCTTCTTAATATTTACACAAAGCAGTTGAAAATGTATGTTCATGCAAAAACCTGCACATGGATGTTTATAGCAGTTTTATTCATAATTGCCAAAAATTGGAAGCAACCAAGATGTCCTTCAGTAGGTGAAAGGATAAAGTGGCACCTCCAGACAGTGGGATATTGTTCAGCACTAAAAAGAAATGAGCTATTAAGCCATAAAAAGATATGGAGGAACTTTCAATGCATATTAATAAGTGAAAGAAGTCAATCTGAAAAGGCTAAATACTGTATGATTCTGACTATATGACATCCTGTAAAAGGCAAAACTGAGGAGAAAGTTAAAAAATCAATGGTTGTCAGTTGTTGGCAGGTGGAGGAGGAGAGGTGATTAGGCAGAGCATACAAGATTTGGAGGGAAGTGAAAACAGTCTGTATAATACTATATAATGTTGGATACATGTCATTATACCTTTGTTCAAACCTATAGAATGGATAATACAAAGAGTGAACTCTAATGTAAGCTATGGACTTTGGTTGATTGCGATGTGTCAGTGTAGATTCATCAGTGATAACAAACATACTACGCTTATGGAGGATGTTGATAATGGGAGAAGCTATGCATGTGTGGAGTTGGGGGATACACAGGAAATCTCAGTACCTTCCTCTCAATTTTTGTTGTGAACCAAAAACTACTCTTGAAAAAAAAAAAAGTCTTTTTAAAAAGAAAGACAAGTCTAAAATTAATCAAATATTAATGCCAGTCATGTCTCTTTCTCATCAATTAGGTTTTTATGGATTAGTAGCTTGATTCCATTTTGGTTTTTCATAGCTTTTTAGTGGTGACAGGTGGGGATGGGACTCACTTTATCTTAATCCATCATTGTATCAGAACCAGAAACCTTGTGAAATGGCACATAATGGAATCACTATCTACCAAGTTGCCCAAACCAGACCTGTAAACAAGTTATTCCAGACATTCCCTTCTCCTTGCTCTCTTGTATTCCACATGCAATAATTTTACAATTTAAATGAGCCTTAATCCTATTCATGCCCTCTATTCTAATTGCTGCTGTCTTAATATAGTACCAATGGTTCTCAAACTTTGGCTTGCATTAGAATTACCTGGAGGGCTTTTTGAAACACAGATTTGTGGGCCCCATCGCCACGGTTTCTGATTTAGTATGTCTGGGGTGAGGCCTGAGAATATTCATTTCTTTTTTGTTTTAATATATTTTGTACATTTATTTTGCCAGTAAGTTTATAATTGTATAAACAATTATTTATTTTTACTAAAAAAGGGTTTCAAAAGATTAAGAGTTCTAATTAATATATGTGGTTAAAGGTGCCAGGTATGATAATCAGAATAGGATATTTTTGGGGACTAAGAAAAGGTATACAGTAAGGAGATGATTTTGTTAAGGAAAAAGAAAGTGATGCCATCCCAAAGCTGGTTATTTCTAATAGGAAAACAAACAATCCGACAAACAAACAAAAAATAAAGGGACAAACTAAAATGGAAACAGAAAGTTTTAAAAGGTTTGTGAAAAAAAGGAAATCTTTAGAAAGAAATTTTATGTATGGTCATGTTACTCGAAAACTGGGTTCACCTCGTGTTGGGTGTTGAGCCAACAGACACAACCAAGACAAAGATTGGGAGAAGGAAGGATTTACTACTTGCAGCAAGAAGGAGAATACCGGGGCGTTGTCCCAAAGCATTGTCTCGGAATGTTCATTTCTAACAAGTTTCTAGATGATGCTAATGCTGGTAGTCCAGGAACCACACTTTGAGAAACACTGATTTAGAACTTCAACCCTCCATCTTCTGATGCCTGCACTGTTCTCTGAAATACCACATTACCCTACAGTATTTCTTCTCTTATCCATTCTCTCCATTTCCTTTAGACAACATTTTCTAAAATACAATCTGGCAAAGCCATTTCCATATTAAAACTTTGATAACTCCTTCCATATCCTAGAGGATAAATTTTAAACTCCTTAACAAAATTCCTGCTTAACAATAACCTTGTTTATTACAACTTTTCCTCTTACCCTATGGGTGTTCCAACTCTACTGAAGTACCTTCAGTTCCCCAACTTCAGGCTCTCTCTTCCCAGGGTTTTCACATATACCATTCCATCTCCTGACTTCATTCCACTCCCCACCTCCAGCCTCCTGAATTGACCAGCATCTATTTGCTATTCATGGCTCAGCTTAGGTATCACCTCTGGAAAGCCTTTGTTGATTACTCCTCTTATGTATTAGGTTGTCTCTTCTTCATGTTCCTATACCAGCATGAATTTATCTCATCACAGCATAAATTGCATATTGCAATTGTTAGTCCATCTCAACAATCAGAAAGCTCCTTCAGCCAATGATCAGCCTACTTATCTTTTTCTCACTGGTGCCTAGTGATGGTCAGGTACATAGTAGATGTTCAATAAATCCTCCTTGGATGAATGATTCAATGAATAAGGGAATGAACAAAGGAGTGTATTAAAAATGATCTTACTCCTTATTTATCTGGAAGTCTAGAGATCTTCAACATCTCAGAATTCCCTTTTTATCAGAGTAAATAATTTATAGTCTTGTGTTCTTCAGTTTGGCTGGCATGATATGTTTAGCTCTCTTAGTCCTTTCAAGGCTTCACAAATGCTGATGAAGCCAGGAGTAGAGAACATTTTAAGAGAATTGGGTGGGCAATTCAGTTTTATGGTGTCAGTGAAATGACATCTCTCCCTAATGTAAGAGAGTTGGAACAACAACTGAAGATGAAAGAAAACACACAAATACACACACATGGACATAAGCTTAGCTAACCTTTGGAACCACTTCCCAGTTCTCTTCTAAATCTGAAGTAACTTCGTTGCTTCTCCTATTAAGTATCTGAGTTCCATGCCAAAAAGTTACCCAACAAATTATTCTTTTTGTTTTGTTTTGTTTGTTTGTTTGTTTTAAACAAAGCCAGTACATCTGGCTTTCTAACAAAAGAGATTAATTAAAACAAAGGACATTTAATTAAAACAAAGGAGATTTAATTTTAGAACTAGAAACATAGGTTAATTGGACAAAATAAACGTATTCTAAATGCGAAAAACTGAAGGTACAGAATGGTAAACTCATGACAAAGCCATGTGTGAGTTCACATTTAGAAAACAACCCTATCTGTGAGTCTAGACATAGAACAATCATGTGAAGTATTAATGTGAAACAGATATTTGCTTTTATTGCATTTAACTCTGTCTTTAAAAGACCAGTAGTTCTCATAAATGGTGTGGAATTAAGCCCATTGTTTAAGAAACCTTTACATGATTCTACCTGCTCACTATGGATATTACCAATAAGTTACAAAAATATCATTATAAACATAATTTTCTGAAGAAAAAAATCAGATTATATTACATGTAAGAAATATGAGTTTGTATAACTTACGTGAAGATATTTTTAAATTTCTAATGGAGTGTTGGAGAGTTGGGATTGGTATGGTCTGAATTTTGTTCAAAGCAACTTGCTAGTTCCCTTCTCCACACAAACTATCTGTGAAATATGAAGCTGTGATACCGCACAGCTATTTATTTTCTAGTATGAGGTGTCAGATCCCTGCTTACCAAACACAGGATAAGCAGCCTCTTTGTACACACTTTTTTTCTGTTATGCTTCCTTATATTAATCCCTCTGATTTTATAAAATACACCAAATATTGGATAGAAAAAATGATTATCCTCTATTTATACCCTGTAGATAAAGTAAAAGAGATTTAAGCATCTTTTCAGTGATCTAGAAAATTACCAGCATCCAATCTGATATGGCCTGAATTCCAAATTTCCAGTCTCCTGATTTCTAAAAGGTGTATGCATACGTGTGATTCAACTAATTAAACTATATTGTAGAATACATCATTTTCAGGATTTTCTAGATTTTAATTCCCTAGGTCTTCTTGACTCAGCATTTCTTTCTGTCCTGAATCTTAGAGGAAAAATAGTTTGATAATAAAATAAAATAAAAGATGTCTTTTGATAGTGGAAGGTTTAAAATGGATTAAAAGGTTTTTATTGGAATCTCTATTCATTAGGTGCATTAGGGGAAGACACTAAAAAAAATCAATGTTTGACTTTTACTTTAACCTTAAAATGTCATTAAATTCCCCACATGAAAAGGTTGATGCAAACACTCTTTTTACTTAATTGACAACACTTCCATTCTCTGTAGCATTTGTAAAAGAAAGGGAGCCTATGTGAAAGGTGTAGTAAAGGTCAAAACTCAATTTGAAATATTTAGTGTTTAGATGGAAGGTCTTTATGAGTGCAGACAGATTTAATAATTAATTATTCCACTTTTTCCATGTAATTCATCATTGTTTTTTTTCAGGACATTCAGATGAATACTTTTATAGACTAAATTACATAATTCATATTTGGGCATTAAGGCACTGTCCTTCCATTTATGGTTATCCAGTAACCTTTCACCTGTTCTCACCATGATGCCAACCAGGAAGGAGGGATTGTTTTTGTCTTGTGTTGTTTTTGTTATTAATATGCTTTTTTATCCTAGTTGTTAATAATGCAGAAGAAAAAGTTAGCTTGGGGACAGAGCATTGACTAAATTAGTCACATTTCCATACTTAGCAAAGGATACAACTTAATCTTTGTAGCTGTGAAAAAATAAATCCTACTTTTAGATGCATATACTAAAGAAGAATTTAATACTCTATTTCCCATTGAAGATATGTGACTGCTGCTAAGCAAATAACTGTTAAGTTCAAGCTTTGTCTTCATAGGACTAGTACCTAAGGCAATTTTTAAATTTCAATGGGGGCATTTAAAAATCTAAACTCAGATTTTGTTGGCAACATATTGCAAGGACACGTTTATATTCTAAAAATACACTTCTCTATTTTTGTTCGAATGTCAAAAGATAGACCATGATACTGGTTCCCTTCTAGACGTGCTAAAAAGCTAAATTTTGCCATTTACCAAATCTACAAATATCCTGTGAAATTGTGGTTGGCATTTGTAACAGCAGTTCTCTGCTTGCCAAATTCATGCACACATAAGACATTTTATACCATATAAGTATGTATGGATAAAATCAGACAAATTTCTACAAAGTCTATGATATTTTCTGGGAGTAGGGAAGAGTGGAAATGGAAAATGGAAAAATATCATGGGCTTTGCAATCAAGCATTTCTGGTTTCAGAACCCAGCTCTACCATTTCCTATTTTTGTAAACCTTGCCAATTTATCTGGTCTCTCTGTACCTTCATTTTCTCACCTGTAAAAGAGTGTAAATGTCCTCCTCAGAGATAGTGAGGATTATAGGAGTTGATTTTGCGAATGTTACAAAATGTAATATACGCAACAAAACCGCAACTGATAAATAGCAGATGTTCAATAAATGGTGAATTTTCATATATTCACTAATCATCACATTTAATATGGACGTTTGTTACATTAAAAAGATAAACTGTTAGACAAATGGATACAAAACAGAATTTTTTTCAGTTTGAATTATCTATCTAGCCATCTATCTATCTACCTCTCTATCTGTCTATCTATCTATCTGTGTGTGTGTGTGTGTGTGTGTGTGTATAATTTTACTGAGGTATAACTGACATATAACATTATATTATTTTCATGTATACAACACAATGATTCCATATTTGTATACATTGCAAAATTATCACCACAATAAGTCTAGTTAACATCCATCCCCATACATAGTTACAACATATTTTTTTCTTGTGATGAGAACTTTTAAGAATTATTCTCTTAGCAGCTTGAAAGTATACAATAAGGTATTATTAACAGTAGTCACCATACTGTACATTACATCCTCATGACTTTTTATTATATAACTGATAGTTTGTACCTTTTGACAGGACAGAAAATGTTTGATGGCAGAGGAGAAAGCAGATTACCAGGACCCTTGATAGCTCTGATCTGGACAGTTTGGAGACATTGAATATCTACAGAATCTCTGAGAAAAGTGAATAACTGAAAGGTACAAAGGGGAGACTCTGACTGTGTTTAATTTTGCCTATTATGAAAGCAACAACATCTATAAACAAAAAGTATAAAATAAGAACTTATTTTTTGTTAGTTCATAGAAAAAGAATCTCTCTCTGGAGTGTTTTCATGGAAAAGTGTGGACTAAAGAGGAGTGTTATATTATGGAAGGTTGGAGATAAAGATAGCTGTGGTATCTAGAACAGAGAATTTGCTAGGGCTCAAAATCTAGCCACTCACCACAGGTAGGGAGTAGTAGTAACATGGAAGCTCCGCAGCAATGGAAAACCATTAGCAAAGATTGAGTGTCTCCTTGTTTTTTCTTATGCTCTTGGATGGGATGTGCAAGTGTGCATTCACCTCATAAACCAGTCTAAACCTCTCTTTTCCTACAATACACACTGGGAAAGTACAATGGAAATGCATTATTAGTCAATGTATTCCACTCTTTAGGGTCCGTCTCTAACCCAGCTTGCTTATTAGAAAATGGAATTATTGTGGGTAACTCAATATCTGGCTATGTCAGAGGAGTGTGCAGCATCACCCCCGACCCAAGTTAATTAGAGTAAATTTCTTAAACACACTAGTAGATACTTGGAAAGCTAATTGTGGTAGAGAAACAGAAAAGGAGAGGGAAAAAAACCTTACTGAAATTCAGGGGTTGCCAATGCATACCATGGGAGATGAAGAAAAGAGAGTATAGTAGCCTAACTATATATTATATTACTTAGAACAAAGAAGTAAATTAAATATTAAAAATCAGTAATCGCCATATTTCTTTAATTCAATAATGCCAAATATTTTGCTTTTCAAACTTGATTGTTCTATTTTTAGTTAAACTGGAAGTTTTAGTCAAATTGGAATTTGTTTTTATTTAATATATTGTATTTATTTTTAAAGATAAAATCAATTCATGTCGTTTGTAATTAGGTAAATGCAAGAACAAGCAAACAAACACAGAAGCAGTTGTGTATATTCCACTCCCGAGAGACGGAGAACAAATGTTAATATAGATTAAAAGAGATTTAAGAGGCACATCAAACAATTTCAATGAATATTTTTTAAAAAAAGAAGAAAAAGAGGAAAGGGAGGAGGAGGTAGAGGAGATTTATAAGCCAGTCAGGAAAATGTGGACACTTACTGTTTGTATGAGGCTATTAAAGAATTTGTTGATTTCTGAGTGGGATGACTGTTGCAGTTATTTTTTAAAAGTACAATCCATGTCTTAGAATGTATTGAATTTAACAGATGAATTGATATGATGTTTGAAATTTGCTTAAAAATAATCCAATGGCAGAAAAAAAATGGATAGACATAGAGAAAACAAAATTAGTAATGAATCAATAATTGTGGAATCTGGGTAATATTCCTGAATAACAGATTGCTTCCCAAAATAATTCTACTAGTTTATACTACCATCAGCTCTGTGAATTTCAGAAAGGACTTTTACCAGAATTTTTATATGTCTTCTTGAAATTTTGTTGTATTTGATGTGCCACTACCCAGCTCATCCGTCATAGTCACTAATCACACAAATGCCAAATTTGAAATTTTAAATATGGGTGGGGAGATAAGAGATGGGTGACAAAAGGAATAAATTTGCCAAATCTGTATGGTTGTAAAAAACACAGTCTGGGATGGGGTAGGGAGCTTCTACATCTCCATGAGTTTTGGGTCCAGGATTTAAAACTCGTATGTGCCAGGCCTTCAACATGTATTTATAGAAACTGACAATTGCCTGATCCCATTATATTTCAATTTTGTACTTTGCAATTAGTGATTTATGAGGTAAGAAAGGGCAAACTGATAATTACATCTTTTATTTTCCAGGACATCCTCTTTCTACATTCAACAACTTGTAATCAAATTCCTCAACACTTTCACATACTATTTGGCCTTGTCTGATGTTGGCAAGCAAGTAAATTGCATGATATGCTAAAAAATAATTAAATTTCTTTGACAATAAGTGCTCCCATTTTATTAAATATCTTGTAATAGAAAAGGTACTGAGAGAAACTTCTATTCATAGATATGAGGCATTTTATTAACATCTACAGAAGTATCACTAAGTCTGAAAAGCAATTTAGATTTCATTCTAAGTTAGGGAATCTTTGTGTGAGAATGTGTGAAATCTCATGAATATTTGTTATATTTTAAAGAAACTAATTAACATATAGGTGAAGCAACTTGAAAAGTGAGATATTTTATCTTATGGCAAGAAAATACTTTTTAAAGTAATGTTACCTGTTATTCTGTGGCACATACCACCTTGGTCATGGTTACAAATTCACAAGTATACTCTATTCAGAATCACTTCATCCATAATGCCAAAGTAATTATAATGCAAGCATATTCAAATATAGTAAAGAGATTTAATTTTTATAAGAAATGTGATTGTTTTCATTAAAGGTAGCATCTTAGGAAATACTTTTAAACATTAAATCCACTTAACATCCACTTTCCTACAAGTAAAGATCGCCATTTATTTTCTCTAGATAGTAAAACGACTGGGTAATCCAGTCACCTATCTTTACTGATTTAGCTGTAATCCCTGCAAAACACAGACAGTAGTTGCAATAGAGAGAAAAAACAAGGTGAATCCATATCAAGATAGTGATCCTTTACCAGCATCATCATATAGTATATTAATTGCAGTGCGTTGGATTATAACATTCTCAGAATGTTATGACCACCCTGTCAATTTACAGATTAGTAAAAAGATTCAGGAAGATGAAGTTCTAGTATGAGATAAGGGTAGAGCAAAACCTAGAATTCAGATTCAAGATATTCCGTCTGATATTCTTTCCAAAACATCTGGCTGAAGTAAATTGATATGCCTTTTATGTTAGTGATAATGATTTTGGTTCAGATTATGAATGCATTTGTGTAGATATTATCAAAATACTATGCATATTTGAGCAATCTTATAGTTCATGAGTCTTACATAGGTGTAGAATTTAGAGTTTTGAAATTGGAAGGAATCTAATTTTCTCATGCTACACCAATTGAGAGTGTAATATATGAATAGCATTCTTCTAAGATCTGGGGATATAGCAGTGAACAGATGAGATCCTTGCCATCATGGAGCTTACATTCTAGTGGGGAGTAGATAGCAAATCAATGTACATGTAAAGAAGGAAAATATTGATAAATATTATGTAGAGAATTAAAATGGACTATGATACTGACAAGATGACCACTTTTTGTTTTATGACCAGAGAAGGCCTGTCTTTGTAAGATCTCACCTTTAAACTGAAATCAGTGTGATAAAAATATGCCAGGCAGGTGAGGATCTTATGGAAAAAGAATTATAGGCAGAAGAAATAATAATTTCAAAGGACACTGTGGTTGAAGATTAGAGGATTAGGGGAAGGTTCTATGACATGAAGTCAGAGAGGTAGTAGAGGTTATGTAATGTACAGCTGGTAGATCAGGTTAGAGTTTGAATTTCGTTGTAAATAAAATGTGATTCCATTTGAGTGCTCTAAGTAGGAAAATTATGTTATATGTTTACATTTTAAAAAAATTACTTTGGCAACTATGTGGTGAATGGAATTTTCATGTGGGGAAGGAGGTGGAAAGAGCAGAAGCAAGTAGACCTATCAGGAGAATTTGTGATGTACAGGCACAAGACGGTAATGATTTGAAATAGAGCAGTAGTAAAGGTAACAGAGAAGTGGACAGATTAGAAGTAGGGTAGACAGTATTTTCCAAAGGAGTGAATGTGAAGGGTTTAGTGAAGTACAAATCTAGGACAATTCCTAGGCATTGGCTTGAGCAACTGAATTGGTGAGAAGAGAAGGTTTGGCACAAAAATTAGGAATTTCATTTCAGCCTTATGTTTGAAATATTGGATTTCCAAGTGGAAAGGATAAATAAACAATTAGTTATTGAAGTTTGATGGGGTAAATAGTATATGTTGTATTTATAGACATGGAAATGGATTAGTAAAACCATGTAAGGAGAGTAGGAGGAAGAAAACCCTGTGGGTGATTTTTCTGCTAAATTCAAAATAATACAGTGTTTCAATAAGGGAAAATTGATAAACTGAATCAAATAATGCGAAGGGAGCAGTTAAGATAACAATAGAAAAATGATCATTAGATATAGGAGAAAATTAAAGATGTCTTTGATAACAAATTAATAGAATGATGAGGAAATAAGCCTAGTAGAAGTAGAATAAAGAGAAAATTCAATGTAAGTTAATGTTGACAGCAACAAGGGATGCCTCTTTCAAGAAATTTAGTTGTGAAGGTGTACTAGTTTTTTATACTGCTGTAGCAAATTAAGCAGCATATATAATACAGATTTATTATTTCACAGTTCTATAAGTCAAGAAAGCCAACACAGATCTCACTGGGCTAATATCAAGGTATAGACAGCACTGTGTTCCTTTCTGGAGACTCTGGAGAAGAATTGGTTTCCTTGTCTTTCCCAGTTCTAAAGGCTATCACGTTCTTTGGTTCATAGCCCCTTGAGCAAGCAACATTGAGTCTCTGCAATACTAGCAGCATCGAATCTCTCTCTGACCCTTTATCATTATCACATCTCTCTCTCTATAACCCAGCCAGAAAAGGTTCTTGAATTTTAAGGGCTCATATAATTAGACTGGGCCCACCTGAATAATCCAGAATAACCTCCCTATTTCAAAGGACATACCATTAATCACGTCTGCAAAGTCTTTGCTTTGAATGCCTTTGCATTGTAAGATAACATATTTACTGGTTCCAGGGATTAGGAGGTGTACTTATTTGGAGGCCATTGCTCTCCCTACCACAGAAGGGAAGCAAAGAGAGTGGATAGGTAGTTAGAGGAAGATATTAGGGGAGTTTATTTTATTTTATATTGGAAATATTCAAGTAGAGGTTATCAAGTATTCAGTAGATAAAATGCAAACATATATGAATATGTTTGAATAAATAGTGTATAGTATTCAAGATACGTTACTCTTCTCTCTCTTCTTTCGCTTTTCCTTCTCTTTGACACAGATTTTTCTCTCATTAATAAGTCAATTTTTTATCAACGTGCTACTTATATTCTTCTAAAATACATCCTTCTTAATTTAATAAAACAATTAAAAGACTGAGAACCAGACTTGCCCTGCCTCACACCTCCTCATCCCACAGTAACACGAGGGAAAAAAAAGTAGCAAAAGAAGAAAAAACTAATCACAGAACACTATGTGGTTTAGTAATAAATAGTATTTTTTATATTCATCATAATGTGCAGAGTAAATGTTGATTTAACCAAAAAATTTTTGATTTCTATTTTGAGAGAATAGCAGAAACCAATAAAAGATAGCTAAAATACTTGTTGCAACAAAATTTGTACTGATGAAAAAATTTTAATGATGTAAATATCTATCAAAATAAAAGAGTGAATAAATATAATTAATCTTATAAACTTATACAGCAGTAAAATTAAAATGAATAAAACCCTCCCACATAAACATGGATAAAATTTAAAACATAATTTTAGGGGAAAAATGTTGCAGAAAGCATGATGATATCTTTTACATTTAAAAATATGCAAATGCATATAAAATAGTTTTATGTGTAGGAGTGATAAACTCATAGTAATTACTTCTTAGATGAGAATGAGAGGAATGGGATCATGAAAAGCTACACAGAGGATTTCAATTTTATTCAAAATATTTCATTTAAGCTAGGTGATAGGTACACAGGTGTTCATTATATATTTTTCTATGACTTTACATGCCTGTAGTAATTCACAAAAGTAATTTTCAAATAAAATCAAGCAACAATCAAACAAGCAAACTGTAAGACAAAATGGTGATGAGAACACATAAACCAAAGGGGGCCATGAGGAAAAAAATAAATGACCTGCATAGTCCCTTGCACATACTAGACATGCCATAAATATTTTTCCTTTTGTGGAATTCTTTAAAGGCCTAAATGCAAGGGAACAGCAAGGAAGAGATATACAGGTAGAGCTACTATGAGAGGTACGTTTGACTTCATAAAAGGAAGGGGCTAAGAAAAGATATTCTCTAAGATGACCATCTACTCAAACCTCATATAATTATGACTTAAGTGATTCCTGATTTGTGATGCCAACAGCCTTAAAACTCTAATAGTTTGAAACCTGTTAATCTAGCCCCATTATCCTCTCCCATAAGAAAGAGTGAGATAATTTTTCCAATCTGTATTTGAAAGCCGGTTGAGTTGCTGCCCAAAAACAGCTACAGCATTTAAAGTAATTAGGTTTTACTTTATTTTAATATGCTTTGTCTTACAATAAAATATCTGGAAGAAAAGAGGAAGACCTTTTAAGCAAGGAGTTAAAAGTCAGAAAATTTAGTTTTTCAGAAATTATGTTTTATCACATTACTGTATCTTAGAATTTAGTATGCAAGTTATTCTTTTCATATTCAGGCTGTTTTACCTCTTCAAGACTGTGTGAAATATTTATTTGTCCTACTGAATATGTCTCATCTCATTTATTGTGAAATATTTACTTTCTCCCAGCAGCAACTATCATACATTTTGTTAGATCTGTCCATTTTCAAACACCAGACCAATGAGATAGTCAATTTTTTCAAATATTCCTGTGTGGCAAATATTTTATTTTTAATTTTTAATAAATACATTAAGCTGTTTTATGAATCTAATATGAAATAATTTAATATCACTATTCTAATGTTTCCTTATGTTTTTTTTATTACTATGTGATACATTATAGTTGACAATTTGTGGTATATGGTTGTGGCAGATTGTATTTTTCCAAAGACCTGTGTAACACTATCTCCTGTTGTTCATGGACTCTTATGTGTGACCTTACCACATCCCCATCTAGAAAAGGAGCTGATATCCTTTCCCCTTGAATCTGGCTGGAATGTTGTTATAGCCTTGGCTTATAGAGTATAGTGGAAGTGATGCTATGTGATTTCTGAGGCTAGGTCATAAAAGGCAATAAGACTTCTGTCTGTTTCTTTCCTGTGGAACTGCTTTTGGAATCCAGTCACTATACTGCAAGAAAGCCTAGGCCACAAGGAAAGATGAGGCTGAGATTCCAGGCAACAGCCATCATCAAGTGTCATCATCATCAACTGTAGGATATGTAAGAAAGCCTTAGAGATGACTCCAGATCCAGCCATTGTCTGGTTACAAATTCATGAGAAACCCCTAAGGAGAACTACCTAGCCTAAACAGAGTTGGTTCCCAATGCCATAAGAAATAATAATAATAAATGATTGTTGTTGTTATATGTCACTAACTTTGGGATGACTTGATATGCATCTATTATATTCAGAACAGGGGGATGCTGCTATAATAAAACCTAAAACAACCTTTATGAAAGGATAGTGAGCAGACTCTGAAAGTCTTTGAGACTGTTAGCAGGAGTCTAAAGAACCCTGAGAAGAATGTCTTTGAAGACTCACCGGAAAGTGATGAAAATGCAGTTAAATGACGAAGGATAAAAGACTCTTGTGTAGTGGCAGAAAGTTGAACAACAATATTACCTGTAAAAATATGAAAAATAGAAAATGAACCTAATGAATTCTATTACTTAGTTAAGGAGATTTCCAGGTAAAATGTTGCATGACATGCTTATCTTCTAGCTATTGATAATAAAATGAGAAAAAAAAAGAAAAGCTTAAGAGGAGTGAAGTCACCAAGATGGAGACTTGAAAGCGCCTGAATTTCCCTCTTCCTAAGGGTTGCACCAAATGTACAGCTACACACAGATTAGTTCCCTCTGAGAGAAACCCAGAAGCTAGTTTAGTAACTCCTACACATCAAGCAGTTGAATAAATACATTTTCAATGCAATCCCTATCAAAATTCCAATGGTATTTTTCACAGAACTAGAAGAAAAATCCTAAATTTCGTACAGAACCACTAAAGACCTCGAATAGTCAAAGCAATCTTGCAGAAGAAAATGAAGCTGAAGGCATCACATTTCCTGATTTCAAAGTAGATTGCAAAGCTATGGTAATCTAATCAGTAAAGTATGGGCATAAAAACAGACACATAGATCAGTGGAACACACTTGAGAGCCCAGAAATGAATCCATGCATATATAGTCAATTGATTTTTGACAAAGTTGGCCAAGAATATACAATGGGGGAAGGATAATCTCATCAACAAATGGTATTGGGAAAACTGGATATCCATGTGCAAAAGAATGGAAATGGATCCCTGTATTACACATACACACACACACACAAAAAATTTTTTTATTGGATTAAAGACTTGAATGTAAGACATGAAACAGTAAAACTCCTAGAAGAAAACATAGGAGATAATCTCCTTGACATCATCAGGTAATTATAAATCAAAATCACAATGAAATATTATGTCACACCTATTAGGATGGCTATTATCAAAAAGACAAGAGATAAAAAGTGTTGGTAAGGATGTAGAGAAAACAGAACCCTTGTACAGAGCTGGTATAAACTGGTACAGTCACTGTATAGAGTATAGAGATTCCTCAAGAAGTTGAAATAGAACTACCATATGATCCACTTCTGGGTATGAATCCAAAGGGAACAGAATAATGATGTTGAAGATATATCTGCACTGCCATGATCATTGCATCATTATTCACAATAGCCAATCAACAGATGATATATATATATATATATATATATATATATACACACACACACACACACACACACACACACAAACATGCATACACAACTGAATATTATTCAGTCATCAAAAAAAGTAAAACTTTCCATTTGCAACAACATGGATGGACCTTAAGGGCATAATGCTAGGTGAAATAAGCCAGAAAAATAAGCAAGGAAAATACTACATGATAACACTTATATGTGGACTCTAAAACAAAAAAGTGGAACTCATAGAAACAGAGTAGAATGGTTGCCCAGGGCTGGGAGATGGGGGAAATAGAAGAGGTTAGTAAAAGGGTATGGAGTTTCAGTTACAGGATGAATAAGGTCTAAGTATCTAATACATAACATGGTGATTATGGTGGATGATACTATATTGTATAATTGAAATTTGCTAAGAGAGTAAAACTTTTAAGTGTTTTCATACACACCAAAAAATGTAAATATGTGAGGTGATGGTTGTGTTAATAACTCAATTGTGGGAATCCTTTAACAATGTTATGTATATCAAATCATCGTATTGTATACTTTAAATATATTACAATTGTATTTGTCAATTATACTTCAATAAAACTGAAAAAAAGAAAAATCAAGCTAAAGAAAAAGTTGTTATATATAAAGGAGCAAGGATTTGGCAGGTGTGAAAATAAAACTGTTCCTTATTTTTAATCTCTTTAGATGCCAAAAGATGCCTATTTAATAAATAAACTTCTGAGTAGATATTAAATCTAGGATGCGCTCAGAAAAAAAATCATTAAAAATTAAGTCAAGGCCAGATTGATTTAATTGATATTTATAGGACATTCCATCCAAAAACAGCAGATTACACTTTCTTTCCAAGTGCGCACAGAACATTCTCCAGGATAGATCACATCCTGGGTCACAAATCAAGCCTCAGTAAATTTAAGAAAATTGAAATCATATCAAGCATCTTTTCTGACCACAATGCTATGAGATTAGAAATGAATTACAGGGAAAATAACGTAAAAACACAAACGCATAGAATGAGTTTGAACAATACGTTACTAAATAACCAAGAGATCACTGGAGAAATCAAAGAGGAAATCAAAAAATACCTAGAGACAAATGACAATGAAAACACGACGATCCAAAACCTATGGGATGCAGCAAAAGCAGTTCTAAGAGGGAAGTTTATCGCTATACAAGCCTACCTCAAGAAACAAGAAAAATCTCAAGTAAACAATCTAAGCTTACACCTAAAGAAACTAGAGAAAGAAAAACAAAACCCAAAGTTAGCAGAAGGAAATAAATCATAAAGATCAGAGCAGAAGTAAATGAAATAGAAACAAAGAAAACAACAGCAAAGATCAATAAAACTAAAAGCTGGTTCTTTGAGAAGATAAACAAAATTGATAAACCATTAGCCAGACTCATCAAGAAAAAGAGGGAGAGGACTCAAATCAATAAAATTAGAAATGAAAAAGGAGAAGTTACAACAAACACCACAGAAATACAAAGAATCCTAAGAGACTACTACAAGCAACTCTATGCCAATAAAATGGACAACCTGGAAGAGAGGGACAAATTCTTAGAAAGGTAACCTTCCAAGACTGAACCAGGAATAAACAGAAAATATGAACAGACCAATCAAAAGTAATGAAATTGAGACTGTGATTAAAAATCTTCCAACAAATAAAAGTCCAGGACCAGATGGCTTCACAGGTGAATTCTATCAAACATTTAGAGAAGAGCTAACATCCATCCTTCTCAAACTCCTCCAAAAAATTTCAGAGGAAGGAACACTCCCAAACTCATTCTATGAGGCCACCATCACCCTGATACCAAAACCAGACAAAGATACTACAAAAAAAGAAAATTACAGACCATTATCACTGATGAATATAGATGCAAAAATCCTCAACGAAATACTAGCAAACAAAATCCAACAATACATTAAAAGGATGATACACCACAATCAAGTGGGATTTATCCCAGAGATGCAAGGATTCTTCAATATACACAAATCAATCAATGTGATACACCATAATAACAAATTGAAGAATAAAAACCATATGATCATCTCAATAGATGCAGAAAAAGCTTTTGACAAAATTCAACACCCATTTATGATAAAAACTCTCCAGAAAGTGGGCATAGAGGGAAACTACCTCAACATAATAAAGGCCATATACAACAAACCCACAGCAAACATCATTCTCAATGGTGAAAAACTGAAAGCATTTCCTTTAACATCAGGAACGAGACAAGGATGTCCACTCTCACCACTATTACTCAACATAGTTTTGGAAGTCCTAGCCACAGCAATCAGAGAAGAAAAAGAAATAAAAGGAATACAAATTGGAAAAGAAGAAGTAAAACTGTCACTGTTTGCAGATGACATGATACTATACATAGAGAATCCTAAAAATGCCACCAGATAACTACTAGAGCTAATCGATGAATTTGGTAAAGTTGCAGGATACAAAATTAATGCACAGAAATCTGTTGCATTCCTATACACTAATGATGAAAAATCTGAAAGAGAAGTTATGGAAACACTCCCATTTACCATTGCAACAAAAAGAATAAAATACCTAGGAATAAACCTACCTAGGGAGACAAAAGACCTGTATGCAGAAAACTATGAGTCACTGATGAAAGAAATTAAAGATGATACCAACAGATGGAGAGATATACCATGTTCTTGGATTGGAAGAATCAGTATTGTGAAAATGACTATACTACCCAAAGCAATCTACAGATTCAATGCAATCCCTATCAAATTACCAATGGCATTTTTTACAGAACTAGAACAAATCATCTTAAAATTTGTTTGGAGACACAAAAGACCCCGAATAGCCAAAGAAGTCTTGAGGGAAAAAAACGGAGCTGGAGGAATCAGACTCCCTGACTTCAGACTATACTACAAAGCTACAGTAATTGAGACAATATGGTACTGGCACAAAAACCAAAATATAGATCAATGGAACAAGATAGAAAGCCTAGAGATAAACTCACACACCTATGGTCAACTAATCTATGACAAAGGAGGCAAAGATATACAATGGAGAAAAGACAGTCTCTTCAATAAGTGGTGCTGGGAAAACTGGACAGCTACATTAAATGAATGAAATTAGAACACTCCCTAACACCATACACAAAAATAAACTCAAAATGGATTCGAGACCTAAATGTAAGACCGGACACTATACAACTCTTAGAGGGAAACATAGGAAGAACACTCTTTGACATAAATCACAGCAAGATCTTTTTTGATCCACCTCCTAGAGTAATGGAAATAAAAACAAAAATAAACAAATGGGACCTAATGAAACTTCAAAGCTTTTGCACAGCAAAGGAAACCATAAACAAGACGAAAAGACAACCCTCAGAATGGGAGAAAATATTTGCAAACAAATCAACGGACAAAAGATTAATCTCCAAAATATATAAACAGCTCATTCAGCTCAATATTAAAGAAACAAACAACCCAATCAAAAAATGGGCAGAAGACCTAAATAGACATTTCTCCAAAGAAGACATACAGATGCCCAAGAAGCACATGAAAAGCTGCTCAACATCACTAATTATTAGAGAAATGCAAATCAAAACTACAATGAGGTATCACCTCACACCAGTTAGAATGGACATCATCAGAAAATGTACAAACAACAAATGCTGAAGAGGGTGTGGAGAAAAGGGAACCCTCTTGCACTGTTGGTGGGAATGTAAATTGATACAGCCACTATGGAGAACAGTATGGAGGTTCCTTTAAAAACTAAAAATTGAATTACCATATGATCCAGCAATCCCACTACTGGGCATATACCCAGAGAAAACCATAATTCAAAAAGACACGTGCACCCCAATGTTCATTGCAGTACTCTTTACAATAGTCAGGTCATGGAAGCAACCTAAATGCCCATCGACAGACAAATGGATAAAGAAGTTGTGGTACATATATACAATGGAATATTACTCAGCCATAAAAAGGAACGAAATTGAGTCATTTGTTGAGACGTGGATGGATCTAGAGACTGTCATACAGAGTGAAGTAAGTCAGAAAGAGAAAAACAAATATCGTATATTAACACATGTATGTGGAACCTAGAAAAATGGTACCGATGAACCAGTTTGCAGGGCAGAAGTTGAGACACAGATGTAGAGAACAAACGCATGGACACCAAGGGGGGAGAACCGCGGTGGGGTGGGGATGGTGGTGTGCTGAACTGGGAGATTGGGATTGACATGTATACACTGATGTGTATAAAATTGATGATTAATGAGAACCTGCAGTATAAAAAAAGAAACAAACAAACAATAAAAACCAACTAATACTAAACTTTCTTTGGGTTATTTGTATGGAAAGATACTAATATAAATGTTTCAGACATTACATGAAATTTCTAAAAATCTTATATGTTCTGGTATAATGTTATAAGTCATAATTCTAGTTATTTAAAATGTATATCTCAGAAATAACTAAATTTCCTTGTCAATTGCATTATTATGAACTTTCATTAAATCTTTAACTGTGGTCATTTTTAAGTCTTTTGTCATTTACAGACAGTTCTGGGTGTACTCTTATGCTTTTACAAATATGTTCCTATAAAAGGGTTTCATCTTCAAGGAATTCATGGAAAGGACTCTGACAAGTACAGGTTTCTGGTAACTGTACTGCTGAACTGAATGAATAAGCATTTTCAGAACTCTAATGGAAAACTGATGAATTCATAAAAGTGCTAACAAGATCAAGATCAAGATGGAAAAAAAAATTAATTACATGGGACTGAGTGAACTGATGAGGATGATTATAATTCTTGTGACTTTCTGTTTGAATAAAAAAAAAAATTAAGTCAAGGTAAGACTGCAGAGAATCTCGTTAAGACCTCAGAGATATACGAGGCAATGTACTCTTTCAAGTAAGCAAAAAGCTCTTTTAGAATTTCAAAGACATGCATCTCAAATTGGGCTTCAAAGACTCCTAGGTAATGCCCTACAACAATTTCACAAGATGCCTCAAGTAGAGAGGGGCTTGTATCAAGGAAGGAGGGTTGTGGCTTTTATGTAATGGACCAAACTCCAGTAAGACTCATAGGGATCCAAACATTTTGAAGAGGATGAGAAAACAGTGTCACCGTAGACTAAAACTACAAGCAGTACAAAATAAAAAGGTCTTTAGATCCTTGAACTACTTATTTCTGTAAGAAAGAAGCCATCTGAAAAAAACTAGTCTGCTGCAAACATCAGCCATTTCTTATGGAAAAGAAATGATGGCTCAGAGAACAGACAAAAGGCTAGAAGATGGAACCGAGAGCTGTGCAGAATTATCCCTAGAGAGTAGAACTGAGCCCTGATCAGGGAACTAGCAACATGTTGCCTGGCTGTATTTCTGAATTCCTATGGATCTCTGGTTGCTTTGTACCTCCCATTTCCCACCCTTTATGAACATGAGTGTCTATAGCAGTTTATTGTATGCTGTCCCATTATTGTTTGTTGGGTGCAGTGTTTAAGATAATTTGTCTACTTGATTCATTAGTGTTCAGATCAAGAGGAACAGTGTCCCAAAAGCTGTATCTGAGGAGCCTTTTATGCACCTGACCCACGTTTTGATGAGATCATGGACTTTAAACTGATGCATAATGGGATGAAAGTTGGCTATGCATGGGAGGGAATTAGTGTATTTTTCATGTTGAAGGAATGTGAACTATCGTGGTCAGAAGAAGTATTGAGGAAGATTTTATTTTCCAAAGAGGTTGCAACGATATCTCCCATGTGCTACTTAAAATGTGACCTTGTCATTGGAACAGTAGTGCATTACCTGGCTTAACCTTCGATTTAATTACAATGCAAAATACTATTTCCTAATATAAAGAAAAAAAGAAAACGTGAGTAGCCATCTGCTGACTTTGGTTCTACTCTTGGCACTGTTTGTACTTGCTCTCTGACCTTAAACAGATATATTTTCCTCTTCAGACCAAAATCTCTTTAAATGTGAAATCCAGGACCTGAATTTGGTCAGGGAAATTTAAACCTGGGCTTATTGACTTGGAGTGAATTCCATTGTCGTTACCACAGGAGTTGAGCTCCAGAGCTTGCACCTCATTACAATCAGAGCACCTCTCTTTTTATCTGTTTTACATTTGGGACTTTTGCATATCTTTTATTTGAAGAAAGAATTATACAGCTTAAAAATAAATTCTGAACGCTGCTGTTTGTGATGATCAGTATTATCCCTTTCCACTTTAAAATTCTATAATTCTTTTGTTTTGCCAAATAAGTCATCTAATCCAATAATTTTTCAAAAGTATGCTTCCTCCTCCTAACCTATTAAGGAAGGTTAACGAAACCAATCAATCTGTTGCCTGAAGAAGAGTAGTTGAAAGAGTAGGCGAATTATCCAAAGTTATTCTCTGATTCTACTGAAGAAAGATGTGGAAAAAGCCATGAAAAAAAGTTGAAGTAATTTCCAAGCAATAAGAAGTATATTGTAATATTTTAAAAGGTGTTATTTCTTTCTATAAAATATTAGTAAAATTTTACTGGACTTATTTGATCTTCATTGTTCTTTTGATTGTATAATTATTAAAGGCCTCTTCCTGTTTCAGTAGAATGGATAAACTCCCATTAGATTGACTACTGGAAACAATGCCAAATGATGATATGTGTTCTGTCAGGATTTAAGGAGATTCGTTGTCATGATGAAAAAGTAAAGTATGTCAATGACCCAGTGAGAACTACTGACAAATGATCTGAAAAGCAGTAGGCAACAATGTACACTTATTTAGAGCCAGTCTATGGCAAACTCTTATTCCTAATTATTTTAGCTATTTTGTTTTAGCTATTGGTCACACATGTATTAAAATGAATAAAATAAATCTCCTAAAGCAGTTTTATGACCTTCTCTACCATTTGTATTCTTTAGCCAGTTTGACAATGGAGAAGAGCCTTCTTTCCTTGCTTTAAGGAATAATGGGCAATGATAATAGCTAAGTCTTATAATTCAAGGTGTAAGTTTTATGTAGATATATTCTTTGTTTTGTTTTGTTTTGCTGTTGTTCCCTTAGTGCCAGGGACACTACATGACATGTAATAGGTGCTTAATGAATATTTGTTGAGTAATAGTAATAAACAATAATGATACTTATTTAGCCCTAACTGTGAGCCAGATTATAACCTAGTTGATAACACATGCACGCACACACAATCTAATCTTACCAACAACCATTTAGGTAGATAGTATTATCACCCCCATTTCATTTCATTTCATTTTTGAATAAAGAGAAAAATTAGCTTATCAAGGTCACACAGAAAACAAAAGTGCCAATTTTTTTTTTAATCCAAGGCAGTCTGTTCTGAAGAGCTGTAACGTCGAACTATCTTGTCTCTATGAGTAGAACAAACCTTGTCATAAAACGTATCCTGTTAAGGAACTGATTATAATTTGGTTCATAAAGAGAGAGGAAGACTAAAAGTAAAATAAATAAGTCTTGGGCTACAAATTAGGGGAAGATGTTGGCCACCAGACCACCAGATTTTCAATGTATACAGAGCTCAGTGTCATCAAAGTATTTGCCAAAGGAATAAACAACTTGAAGAAACTTAAATTAGCAGGACACACATAATCCTATGAACAGAATAGCTCCTAAGAACTGCAGAGAAGGAGACATTTGCCTTTTTTCCTCCACTCACACACAAGTCCTCAGTTACCTTTCAAGGGTTCTTCATCCAAAAGCAGACAAGTATTATCCCTATCTATTCAGCTCCCAAGACAGCCACAAAATCCACCTTCAAGATTTGGCCAATTAAAGTCAATAATATTTCATATTCCCAAGAATATTTTAATTTAAAAAATAAATAAGGACAAATAAGCTAAGAAAAGACACCTAAGAAAGCTGTTACTTGTGGGAGCATTTCTGACAGTGTACACTATCATTGGGACATATTTTTAGAAATTAGGGCTTTTCAAATACCCCTCGTATCACAGCTTGATTATACTTATTGGTTCCCCCTATTTTCAAAGAAGGCCTTTTCCTATGGTTAAGAAGTCAATGATCAGTCATATTGAATTTTTTTTGGAGGAGTGGTGGTTGTTAAGAACAACATATTGTATGCAGCTCAATCTGCTTTATTCTAACTTTCTGTTTACAGATAGAACTGAGGATTTATTAATGGTCTTCAAATACCATGTTCTATCCAAATCATGACTAAAATATGACTTCTCTAAAATGAGATCAGGACACCCAATAACCTTTCCAAATGCCACCACAGATAGTGGCTGTTATGTAAAAATTGAAATTATTTATTGTATTGTTATTGGATCCCTAGAAGGAAAAAAATAACTGCAGTTTCTAATCTCTGCATATCTATTGTTACACAACATTCAGAGTCCCCAAGTGAAATAATTTATAGACTAAACAAAACCTCAGTAATAAGTGGAGGTAAGAAAAGTCCAGTTTAAAATGTAGTATCTTATTAAAGTAATGCCATAAATAGTAGACAAGAAGGTAACATTTTCTCTCTTTGCAATAAATAGGCTTATGGTGAGTTAAATTCCTTTACTTCTTATAGAATTGGCCATTTGACCTCATCTGAATGGAATCTGTAATGTTCCACTTTTATTCACAGTTCTTCATTATTTATCTCACAAAAAGTGTTACTTAATACAAAGTTTGATTCCTACACGTCCTTCTGAAAGCAGAACAAGGCAGGATAATAGTTTCAAATTAAATTACAACATATTGTCTGTGATTGAAGTTTTTGTTAGAGAATCTCAAATCCTTCACCAATAATAATTAAGCAGAAATATCAAATGTACTCTCAGAGTCTCAGTGGGTATTTCTGACTGCTGCACTTCAGTGGGAGGAAATTAAATGGTTGCTAGAGGCTGTACCATAACTCATTTGGGAAGGTAGATTAAGAACCCAAGTGTCCTAGACCTTCATCCATATTGAGGGGGGGAAAAAAACCCAAAACAATGGGGCAGAAGAAAAGCCTCAGGTAAAACATTTTAAAACTAATAGAAATACACGTGAAAAACAGTAATTGAGGCACATGCTGTTGCTCTTTACAGATGGAGCCAAGTTGCCATTTTTCTTGCAACATGGTGAGAAATTAAAGAGCTTACCTGTTTTTCGATCAGATAATCCTTTTCATTCTCACTTAGGCATAGTTTTATGTGAATCAGAGGGAGAATGACCTGAAGGTATGTGGCTGGGGATATTCAAAAGAAGGATTTATTTTGCACATATGTACGTATGTAGTGACTATATATTTTAGCCCACAATCTCAAGTGTGAGAGAAATGTCACATTTATTTTCTTTAAATCTAATTAAGCTCAAATGTAAGCCTCTTTCCTGCTAGAATAGAGGAAAATTCATTCTTAGAAATTAAGTGGAGGACTAGTTCTTTCCTTACGGTTGCCCCAATACCAAGGAGGCCCATGTAGTACTTGACAAAAGAAGAAGGCACTCTAGTTTCATCACAGTCACTTCTAATCACCACATTGTCTGAGCCAAGATGGGTTCTAGATATCCAGCAGCTAGGCTGTGCCCATTCCATGCTTGATGAAAGATCTTTCCTGAGGTTGAGAACCTGGGTCTGCCTAGAGTTCAACCATTTTCCTATGAACTCCAGCTTTCTCCCTGGGGCTCTTACAGGGAACTGGGAACCCCCAGTAGGCAGCTCCCAGTGCCTTGCAGCCATCTCAGGATCAGAGAGTTTTTAATTTCCTCTCTCTAAAATCAAAGGACTCACCTCTCCCACATCACTTACAGGAAGACAATGTCTCTGAGTATCTTCTATTTTTGACCTCTGCATCACAGCTTTCCCCTGAAGAATGAAAATCCAAATATCTGGCCCCATATGTTGAGCTGAGGGTAGGGAAGGAGGCTGGAAGGAATACTATAGGCGGGGGAAAAATATATTTTTTAATTAATATTCCAACAGTTAAATCTTTTAAATGGGCATGCATAACACATTTAAGTTCTAAACATATTTAGTGTTTGCATAACCATGTAGATTTTATCCTGGAGGGAACATTATGCAAATGAACTATATTCCACAAGGTAGTCCCACTTTGCTCAGATATAGGAAGAGTGTCAAATTATTCACATCAGCAGTATGACACTGTTGAATCACTAACAAAGGCTCATTACAAAGTCATTCAAAACTCTATGGAAAGGAGTGCATCTGATACCTCCTACTTTTTCAATATCACGAGGAACTAAAGCATTTAGTTGCTATGAAGTTTGGATGGTTTCATCTATAGCAAAATAATATAATACCTTTTCAGCAGATGAACCCAAAGACATCCTCATTTAGTCACAGCATCTCAATGCAACATTAAAGGGATAAAGGGCAGTTTGCCAGCCCCAGACAGCAGCACTGTGATCATGACACTCCTCCAAAATTATTTCAGGTTTGGCTTCAGAGGTCTTGAATTTCATAGAGTTTGGAAATAGAGGGGTTTAAAAAGAGTTACAACAAGTTATGAAATCTTTTCTGCTTCTGTTTCCTTATCAGTAAAATGGAAATAAAAGAGTATAAAGATCATAGGATTATTGTGAGGATTGAATGTGTTAATGAACTATTTAAAACAGGCCTGGGACAAAGGGGTATTCAATAAATCTTTGTTGTTTATTAATGTGATCATTATAGTTATTGTTATAATAGCATGTGGAACCATAATGGGATTATATGTTGGGCATGCTAGGTGAGCATGCATGTGGTGTCTCATGTTAGATACGCCAACATGAAAGACCTAAGGAAGCATGTCCTACCAATGAGGATAGTAAAGTAGCAAAAGCATAATGGGTTACAACAAGGCCTTAATTTATTCATACATAGAAGAACCTCCATACAGAATTCAAAAATATCCAAACACAACACCCAAATATAATTCAGCATATTGTTTCCATTTCAACTGAGATTTCTGGATACTAGACAAATAAATATTGAACATTAATCAATAAAAAATTAGACTATTTTAGAGCAGAATCGGATTAAGCATGAAAGATGAAACAATATTACCTCAGTTTTAAAATGACCAAGCAAAGATGCAGAGAAGTTGTCTTGCTCCGTTTCATCTACTGGCAGAATAAGGAATAGAATTTGATTTCTGTGTTACACTTCATCCTTGTCCCCATGGTACTTATATTCTACACTATAACTTCTACACCAGGGGTTGAAAAACTTATTCAGTAGTAGTAAAATAGTAAATATTTTTGGTTTTGCCAGCCAAATCATTTCTGTACTCAGCTCTGCCAAAGTAGCAAAAAAACAGCTATAGATAATATGTAAATGAATACAAGTGACTGTGGTACATTAAATTTCCATTTATGGACACTGAAATTTGAATTTCTTACAATTGTCATGTGCCACAAATACTATTTTTCTTTTGATTTATTTCAACCATTCTAAATGGTTTAAAAACCATTCTTAACTCACAGGCTGTGCAAAATCAGGTGGCAGGCTGGATTTGACTAGTGGACTGCAGTTTGCCAAACTCTGCTCTAGACCATGGACTGTTTATATCACAAGAAACTTGGTTACAATTTGTAAGCAAAGTCTATTATTGTAGGATAATCTATGAAAGTAAAGACTTCTCATCCATAATAGATTGCCAAGTCACTCCCAAAGAAAACAAAGTTTTGTTTCAGATACAGGAATCTATCTATCTATCTATCTATATCTATCTATATATCTATATCTATCTATCTATCTATAAGTTCTATGTATGTATCTATATATAGGTTTTTATAAGATGAGAATATTTCCAATGAAATCAATCTGCTGAATTTTGTGCTGCCATTTTTCAGTTTAGCCATTCAGTTGAGGTTATCAGTTTCCTATTCTCCACATCCCACAAATCATACCAGTTCATTTCCATCCAGCACTTACTGAGCATCAAATATGCACAAAGTAAGTTCTCAATGAAGTGGTTGCCCTTGAAGTCCCCTCTTAAAAACAGTCTGTTCTCTTTAATTTGCTGAAAATCAGCATAAGGAAGCTCAGTTGTTTAGCAGACTCTAAATTCATGGCGACAAACATTTGTATTAAAAAAGTTAACTGCCTAATCAAGCAATTTCTCTACCTCGCTTTCATTAACTAGCCTTCTAAATGACAGGGTTTCCTATTCTGAGTGTTCATTTAACATCTGAAAATTCATTGCTCATTATTGTGATTCACGCATTATTATAAGTAAATGATGCATCAGTGTGTTGGCAATCTGAATAGTTTCTGAACAGATGGAAGATAAATATAGGCAATGTATCTTTTTTTCTCACTTTAAGCTTCTGACATTACCTAATACAATCTAAACTGACTGGCTTCCACATTGCAGTTTATAATTTCACCTTGGGTATAGCCAATTTAAAATATTAACAATATAATACTTTAAATAGAATTGAAGAATTAAAAAAAAATAAAAGTTCATGGGAAACGCATCCATTCAGATCAAGGAAAATTTCTACAACACTTTCTTTAGCAAAGCTTATTTTCTGGTAGGCACCTACATAACTGAGTGATATGCAGTTTTAGCATTAACATGATGCCATTATATGAAAGGCCAAGAACAGACTCATGGGAAATGTTTAATGTCTCATAATTCCTGTGAACATAGCCTATACCTAATCTTAGTTCCATACTCTTCTAAATGAGACCTATTTTGAAAAAAATCCAAGAACAGAGGAAGTTGTACACAGGACTTACTATACCTAAATTTCAATATTTAATGAAAAATTCAAAGTTCGTACTACAATATAGTGGATAGACACCTTTCATACACAAATACAGAGATTTCAGTAGTTGAACTCAATTCTACCTGTGAATAATTTCATTCTTTACCTTAAAACATTACTTATCAAATAATTTAATAAACTCTCTCCAAAATATCAATCCCTGATAAAAAATAAAATTGTCAACAGTGTGTCTTGTCACCTCAGTTGTTATTAAGAACAGTCAAGATTTTATTTGTGCTCATGGAATTCTGTGCCTGTCACATTATTTACTGGCTCTGCATTTAAAAAGGAAAGCAAAGAGAATGTCTACTATATGACAGACATAAAGCCAAACATTATGCACTTTATTTCATTAAATTCTCACAACCACATAGGATAAGTACTCTTATATATCAATACTTCATATATCAAAAAGAAAAAGAAAAGAAAAGAACAACAGAAACTATGGCCCCAGAAGTTTCAGTATCTGTCTAAAATTTACCCGATACAGTGGCAGGGCTGGAATTCAAACTCAGGGCTCTATGTCCTCTGAGACTTTAAGCTCAGAGGGCAGGGGCCATGTCTGTTTATGTCTTACTCTGTGCCCAAAGTAAATCACAATAAATATTTGTTAAATGATGGATAAACATATATCTCTTTCTACATACCACAATGCATCCCCAAAGTGTTACCGAGTCCAAGCTTGTATTGCTCATTGCACCACAAGCCAATACATTGAGAGGCAAATTGTTGGAGCAAGGAATAACGACTTTATTCATAAAACCAACAGACTGAGAAGGTGGTGGACTAGTGTCCAAAAGATCCATATTGCCCGGGTTTGGATTCTAGTTTCTTTTATAGAACAAAGATGCGGAAGTAAGGAGGTAAAGTAAAAAAGGTAGTAAGTTGTTGCAAATATTTCCTGGTTCCAACCAGACTCCAGAGGGGATGTGTTAATTTCTTCTTTCCTGAAACCATTAACAGATGGGCCTGGTCAGGATATTTCCTGTGAACTTAAACAAAGATATTTTAGACTAACTTTCAGACATGGGAGACATGGTTCCAGGAAATGGGCCATTATGTATATTTTAAGCTATAGACAACATCCCTTTAGTGATTAACTTGTAGCAAAACAATAGAATACAAAGGTTAAAGTAAAAGAAACAGATCCAATATGGAATCAGATTTGTTCTTCCCTATTTCAAAAGAATGACTTAAAATGTGTCCCTCTTCAAAAAGTACAGTTTTAAAATAGGTCACATGTTATAATTTATCTGCTACCTTGAGCCTCTTAATCAAGCATGGCTTGTGAGACTTAGGGAAATGCAGGTACCCATAGAGAAAAAAATAAATAAATCTCATGTTCCTTCACTTAGGAAATCATATGTAATTTCATTTCCAACATAACAATGACCTTTTGACTATAGTAACATAAATATGTAACGTGTTTTGAGTGTTTACCATATGCTAGAACTCTGTAAAATATTTCATATTCATTTATATGAGTCTCATACATTCAGTTTGTATTAAAATTTTTGCTGTAGTATAATTTCTTATTATCTTGGAATTATTTGTTTTTCACTCTTTTTGTGAAGAGTATAGAAACTGGGTTCTTCTGAGGTTATGGATCCATCCTGTTCTTCTGGTTGTGTTTCCTTAGCCACACTTGTGTCACAGGAAAGTGACTCTTGGACATGTGTTAATTCCATTCATTGTATTGTTCTCTTCGTATACGAGACCGTGAAGTTGTTAAATCAGTCTGGTTAGCACTGACTTCAGTGACACTTCATTTTACATCTCTATACCTCCTACTTGATACACTGCCATTTATCATTATCTTTTGCTTATAACACTTCCACCTGTTTATCATCCATGTGGTAGGACTCGATAACAGAGCCAACTAAATTAATTTGGCAAGTAAAATTATCTCTGGCATTGTATGAAATGTGGTGCTAACATTCCAACATATCAGCTCATTTCTGCTTCTCATAATTCAGTTATTGTAATAGAAAGGTAAGAAATCTGATCTGTTTGTTTAATCTTTGCAAGAAAAAATAATGCTTCTTAATATTAGTAGATAAAGTACATTCTGGATAAATGTACAGCTTCTTGGCTGCCATCAAAAAGAGACATTTTATAAGCATGTTAAATAATCACTTTACAAAGAAATCAGAGTTATCAATAGTATAGGTTTAAAGATTCTTTGTGAAATAAACAAGGAAACTAAAACAGAAAGGGAAAAAAAGGATAATACATGAGACCATGAGAAATAGTAGAATAGTAGGTAACATTTTGTACTCCTGTTTCTTTCTTACCAGTGTTTTACAACCTTCACTTAGCAGCCACTCTTCTTTTGAATTATCCTTCCTCATTGAAATAGTCTCCAACTCTTTGTTCTTACGCTAGCTCCTTTTCTGTTACTAGGACTATGTAACTAATAACTAATATTTATTTCAATAAATGTTTGAGATCCCACTGTACACTAGAGATTTGGAGCTATTTCTTCTCTTGATTGCATCATTAATCATTTGCTCTTTACTGATACCCTGTCTTTTCCTCTGTTAGATTACTTACTAACTATCCTAAGGAAAAACAAAACAAAAAACGTATAACTACCCTACTTGCTTTTTACCCTACCTAGAAATAAAATTTGATGATGAGCAGGCTGAAGAGTTTACTCTGTTCCATAGTTTAATATTTCTAACTGCCACACCCAAGACAAAGCAATGAACTACAATGATGAAGCCAAAACATTTAGGGTTTGTTACTTACACCAGTAGACTACCACGAGAAAGATTTCCAGTTTTAACTTTCTCATTGTCCATACACTCCTTGATCTTTAGCAAGGATGTGAGCACTGTAGAAGTACCACTGTAAAAGAGTGGTACTCTAGCAGATTATCTGGGCTTGTGATTGACCAAACCAGTAGTCTTTTCTGAATTCTCCCTCTTCCTTGGCCTCTCTTCTTTCATCTTACTGTCCATTCTCCCTTTCTCAAAGGCTTTCTTGACTTTGATTTATGTTTGTCCACTTTTCTAGCTCTTCTCTAACCTCTTTGAACACGATTCTCATGTTCTTTTTCTATTCCATTTCCTTTTTATACCCAATGAAGGAAACATAGAATCTGGTCTAAGTTTTTATCTTTTTTTTTTTTTCTATTTTATGTACAACATTGTACTTACTCCCTTACATACAATAGTAGCCTATCTGCTTTATGCACAGGTCTCCACAATTCTACAAAATCCTCAAGGCAAAGTTAGAAATAAAGCATTGTGTGTGTGCTTATTGATCAAGGGGGATCTGAAAACACCCCAGCCAAGAGAAATATCAGGGTTCCTCACGTAAGAGAGTTCTACATCCTGCCTCTCCATTCGAGGTAGAAACACTCAGAATATTAATTAATTAATTTATAGCTTAAAGTCCTTTGGGCACTTTTAGAAAACTAAAGGAAAATTTTTAAAAAATAAAAATTGCCTACATATAGACTTTTTAGTGATGGCCATTCTGACCAGTGTGAATTGGTATCTCATTGTGGTTTTGATTTGTATTTCTCTAATAATTATCAGTGTTGAGCAGGTTTTCATGGCCTGTTGACCATCTGTATGTCTTCTTTGGAGAAATGTCTATTTAGATCTTCTGCCCATTTTTTGATTGGGTTGTTTGTATTTTTGATATTGAGCTGTATGAGCTGCTTGTATATTTTGGAGAATAATTCCTTGTCAATTGCATCATTTGCAAATATTTTCTGCCACTCTGTAAGAATGGTTTTTTTTTTGCGTTTTGTTTATGGTTTCCTTAAAAGCTTTTAGGTTTAATTAGGTCCCATTTCTTTATTATTATTATTATTTTTTAATTTCCATTACTGTAGAATCTGGACCCAAAAAGATATTGCTGCAATTAGTGTCAAAAAGTGTCCTGCCTAGGCTTTCCTCTAGGAGTTTTATAGTATCTGGTCTTATATTTAGGCCTTTAATCCATTTTGAGTTTATTTTTATGTGTGGTGTTAGAGAATGTTCTAATTTCATTCCTTTACATGTAACTGTCCAGTTTTCCCAGCACCACTTATTGAAGAGACTGTCTTTTCTCCATTGTACATTCTTGCCTCCTTTGTTGTAGGTTAATTGACCGTAGGGGTGTGGGTTTACTTCTAGGCTTTCTATCCTGTTTCATTGATCTATATTTCTGTTTTTGTGCCAGGACCATACTGTTTTGATGACTGTAGCTTTGTAGTATAGTCTGAAGTCAGGGAGCCTTATTCCTCCAGTTCTGTTTTTCTTTCTCAACATTGCTTTGGCTATTTGGGATCTTCTGTGTTTCCACACAAATTTTAAAATTTTTTGTTCTAGTTCTGTGAAAAATGTCATTGGTAATTTGATAAGGATTGCATGGAATCTGTAGATTGCTTTGGGTAGTATAGTTATTTTAACAGTGTTAATTCTTCCAGTCTAAGAACACAGTTTATCTTTCCATCTGTTAGTGTCATCTTTGATTTCTTTCATCAGTGTCTTACAGTTTTTGGAGTACAGGTCTTTTGCTTTCTTAGGTAGGTTTATTCCTAGGTATTTTATTATTTTGATGCTATAGTAAATGGGATTGTTTCCTGAATTTTTCATTCTGATGCTTCATTGTTAGTGTATAGAAATGCAAGAGATTTCTGTGTATTAATTTCATACCCTGCAACTTTATTGAATTTATTGATGAGCTCTAGTAGTTTTCTGGTAGTATCATTAGGATTTTCTATGTATAGCATCATGTCATCTGCAAACATTGACAGTTTTACTCTCCTTTTCCAATTTGGATCTCTTTTATTTCTTTTTCTTCTCTGACTGCTGTGACTAGGACTTCCAAAGCTATGTTGAATAAAAGTGGCGGGAGTGGACATCCTTGTCTTGTTCCTGACCTTAGAGGAAATGCTTTCAGCTTTTCACCACTGAGTATGTGAGCTGTGGGTTTGTCATATATGGTCTTTATTATGTTGAGGTAGATTCCCTCTTTGCCCACTTTTTGGAGAGTTTTTATCATAAATGGATGTTGAATTTTATCAAAAGCTTTTTCTGCATCTGTTGAGATGATTGTATGGTTTTTATTCTTCACTTTGTTAATGTGGTGTATCACACTGATTGATTTGTGGATATTGAAAAATCATTGCATCCATGGGATGAATTTCACTTGACCATGGTTTATGATCCTTTTAATCTATTATTAGATTTGGTTTGCTAGTATTTTGTTGAGAATTTTTGCATCTGTGTTCATCAGTGATATTGGCCTGCAATTTTCTTTTTTTGTGGTATCTTTGTCTGGTTTGGTATCAGGATGATGGTGCCCTCATGGAAAGAGTTTGGAAGTGTTCCTTCCTCTGCAGTTTTCTTGGAATAGTTTCAAAAGGATGGGTGTTAACCGTTCTCTAAATGTTTGGTAGCATTTACCTGTGAAGCCATCTGGTCCTCCACTTTTGTTTCTTGGGAGTTTTTTAAGTACTGATTCAATTTCAGTACTGGTAATTGGTCTGTTCATATTTTCTATTTCTGCCTGGTTCAGTCTTGGGAGATTGCATCTTTCTAAGAATTTGTCCATTTCTTCTAGGTTGTTCATTTTATTGGCATATAGTTGCCTGTAGTAGTCTCTTATAGTCCTTTGTATTTCTCTCGTGTCAGTTGTAACTTCTCCTTTTTCACTTCTAATTTTATTGATTTGGGCCCTCTCCCTTTTTTTCTTGATGAGTCTAGCTAAAGATTTATCGATTTTGTTTATCTTTTCAGAGAACCAGCTTTTAATTTCATTGATCTTTTCTATTGTTTTCTTAGTCTCTATGTCATTTATTTCTGCTCTAATCTTTATTTCTTTCCTTCTACTAACTTTGGGTTTTGTTTGTTCTTCTTTCTCTAGTTGCTTTAGGTGTAAGCTTAGCTTGTTTATTTGAGATTTTTCTTGTTTCCTGAGGTAAACTCGTATTGCTATAAACTTCCTTCTTAGAACTGCTTTTGCTATATCCCATAGGTTTCATATCATCATGCTTTCATTTTCATTTTTCTCTAGTTATTTATTAAATATAAATCCTGGAGAGGGTGTGGAGAAAAAGGGACCCTCCTACACTGCTGATGGGAATGTAAATTAGTACAGCCACTATGGAGAACAGTTTGGAGGTTCCTTAAAAATCTAAAAAATAGAGCTACATGCGATCCTACAATCCCACTCCTGGGCATATATCGGGAGAAAACCATAATTCGAAAAGATACATGCAGCCAAGTGTTCATTGCAGCACTATATATGATAGCCAAGACATGGAAGCAACCTAAATGTCTGACAGATGACTGGGTAAAGAAGATGTGGTACATATATACAATGGAATATTACTCAGCAATAAAAAAGAATGAAATAATGCCATTTGCAGCAACATGGATGGACCTAGAGATTATCATACTAAGTGAAGTAAGCCAGACAGAAAAAGATAAATATCATATCGTACTGCTTATATGTGGAATCTGAAAAAAAAAAAAAAGTGATACAAGTGAACTTATTTCCAAAACAGAAAGAGACTCACAAACATGGAAAACAAATGTATGGTTACCAAAGGGGAAAGAGGTGTGGAGGAAGGATAAATTAGGAGTTTGGGATTAAAATATACACACTACTATGTATAAAATATATAACCAACAAGGACCTACTGTATAGCACAGAGATCTATATTCAGTATTTTGTAAACCTCAGTATTTTGTTATACACACACATGCACACACACACACATATGTATAGCTGAATCACTGTGCTATACACCTGAAAATAACACAATATTGTAAATCAACTATACTTCGATTAAAAAAAGAAAGAAAAAAAGCTTGTTAATGTGACGAGTACAATAAAATCCCCAACCAAAAAAAAAAAAAGAAAGAAAAATTTTCCTACATATAAACCCCAAGTGTAGTTTCTATAGTTAATAAAATGACTAACAACATTTCATGATCCAGGTATGGCTGGACCATAGACCAAAACTAAATAAAAACCCCTTTTGTGATGCAAGTCATACTGCAGGCCAAATTGATAAACCTATGATAATGCTTTGATCAAAGCTAAAACAAATGTTACTCTTGAGGCCAAATGATAATGTCATTATAAATTATAGTAATGTTATAGTCAAAAATAATACAACATTCTAAAAGATATAAAATATTAGAAGGTCAGTAGTATAACATACACAGAGCTCTAAAAATTAATATATAAATATTAATTGGCATTTAAATTATTGTTGTAATGAAAACAGAGAAGACTATGACCCTTTGTCAGTTATTCTGTAGGGTTCTGAATCCTATCCTTGGTCAGGTTGTTAGACTTTGCTCAAGCTTGTTCATGATGTTCTGGTAAACCTTTCTGTACGTCTTTTGAAAAATATCCAATATTTAAGAACTTAACAAAGATAAGCATGTTCAACAGGTTTATGTTGAATGCCCTAATCTAATATGACTGGCATCTTTGTCAGAAGAGGAAAAGAGATACAGGGAGAAAACAACAAAACAATGGAAGCAGAGATTGGAACACCAAGGATGGCCAGCAACACCAAGAGCCAAGAGAAAGGCATGGAATGGATCCTAGAGTAGTCAGGAGAACATCACCCTGCCCACACCTTGATTTAAGACTTCTAGCCTCCAGAGCTGTGAGAGAAGAAACATCTTTTAAGTAACTTTGTTATTACAACCCTAGAAACCTAATACAATATAGAATAGAACTGAAAGAACTTCAAGGGAATTAAGTTAAAATGCTTACTATGGCTGAAGCCATCCTAATTTTGTCAACCAACACTTTTCCTATTGTAAGCAAATATAAGATTTTGTAGTTGTTATTGTTTTAATTTATTTGTTTGGTTTTTTACTTACAACTAAAAGTATCCTAACTACTAATTTCTTTTCTTGGCACTACCTATGTTCTTGTCAAGCAAGAGGTTCAGTCACTCCAGGGAGTAGAGCTGTCTGGTTGACCTGCCAAATGCTTTTGAAAGTGAAGGCCTAGCCCACCTGGGTGTCACATTCCCACTGTATTGGTCAGAGTTCTCCACAGAAAGAGAGCCAATAAGATATATAGAGATACATATATATAAGAAGAGAGTTATTATAGGAATTGTCTCATATGGTTATGAAGGCTGAGAAGTCCACAGTCTGCCCTCTGCAAGCTGGAGAACTAGGAAAGTTGGTGGTGTAATTCAGTCTGAGTCTGAAGTCCTGAGAGTCAGGGGAGCCAATGTTCTAAGTCCCAATCCAAGTCCTAAGGATTGAGAACCAGGAGAGCCTGATGTCGCAGGGCAACAGAAGATGGATGTCCTAGCTCAAGCAAAGAGAGGAAATTTGCCCTTCCTCCACCTTTTTGTTCTATTCAGGCCCTCAACGGATTAGATGAGGACCATTCTCACCAGTAAGGGTGACCTTCTTTACTTGGTCTACAAATTCAAATGCTGATCTCTTCCATAGACACCATCACAGACATACCCAGAAATAATGTTTTACCAGCTATCTGGGCATCCCTAAGCCCAGTCAAGTTGACACATAAAACATCTCGTCCACTTTGTGTGTGTACCATTTGGTAGCACACATAATAGGGGAAGGCTATATAAAGGCAACTTGGTGAATAAAACATTATTTGTAGCCTTCTCCCAGATATTTATATTACCAAAAGTAAACTACAATGAAATTGTTTATGGATTATTTAATAGAGGAGTAAAGAGTGTAGGCATAAGGTTCCTGGAGATATATATTTTGTAATGTATTTCTAAAGTCAATTTCATTTTAAAATGATAGTTACTTCCATTGTACTAGAGTGAAATTTCTTTCATGTTTTAAAAGTTTATAGTTTATATGAATGAAATTCATGAGGTATTTACACTAGAACATAGAACACTTTCTTACTCTTTCTTCCATAAAATGCACTCCAAAATTGAGTAGAAAAAATATTATTTCTTGTAGGAAATTATGGTCTATTTAAAGGATTGTTATTACTATTTTGTTATCTTAAGCAGAATTTTTAAATTGCTATTGTTAGTCACTCATTCATTCATTAATTAAAGAAACAGTAATGTTGAGCTAAGTGAAACAAGTTTACAAGTAAATAAATAATAATTCTTCTAGGTTAATGGATATTTCCACAAAACATTGATAAGATAATGTTTAAAGCCCCTCACCCACCCACCCTAGCTCCAATCTCTCAAATCCAGTCCTTTATAATGGAATTTACCTTACCAATCACTGTGGCCAATTATGGTTAATTTATGAAGTTACATGGCCTTATTAATCATTATAATCACACTCAGATCCATAAGAATGTAATTTAATGTAAAAATGCAGTTTGGTCAAGAGATTGAATTGGAAATGAATCCCAACTGAATGGTGAATTTTAGTTGCTAACTGTACAGAACAAATTGATGAAAACAACAACAAAAAAAGTCCACCACTTTAATACTGAATTGATTTAACTGATTAAACATGGAACATAGCATTGCAAGGACTGAGACGCTTCCACTATAAAAGTTAAGGATGTAGAATACTGTATATCTTTCTGTTTAGGGGTATCATTTTAAGCATTCTTGTATGTTGTTTTAAAAGAGCAAATAAGCATTTAAATGCCCTTGCCCTCCAATGGTATAAAGAATTTGGCCAGTCTCAGGGACCAGGAGAAAGATACGTGCTTTACCCCTTCCATAATATTTTAAATATATGCAAATTAAAAAATTAGGAAGTTAGTTTTTTTTTTATGTTTTCAAAATGAGTGAGAAAAAAATGTACTTTTTGGTTAACTGTCATCCCTAGGAGACACATGCAGTCAAGTAATCCTAAATAATCACTTATTTAATATTGAATGAAATGTCTCTTATCTTATATAGTGGATAAGGTGAGAGTTTCAAAAGGAAAAAAAAAATGTGTCACCTTATAGTAACGATATTTCCACCTTTAACTAAGTAGAACTGGCCAACTCTGAGAAGCTGAGATGGTCTAAAATCTCATGGTTGTTAATTTGTTTCAGAGCATTCATCACAAGAGAGGCACTGAGCAAACTGAGCTCTCTATACATCCCCATTCCAATATTTTCATGAAAATTAAATCAAGTTAAAATAAACATCATAGATTATTTTGAACTATGTCTTAGTTCTGCTATAACAAAAATACCACTGACTGGGTGGCTTAAACAACATAAATTTATTTCTCATAGTTCTGGAGGCTGAGAATTCCAAGATTAGGGTGCCAACATGGTTGAGTTTTTCTAAGGACCGTTTTCCTGGTTTGCTATCTTTCTGCCTTTGTGTCCTCACAAGGCAAGAGAGATCAAGCTCTAGTGTCCTTCTCTCCTAGTAAGGGCTCTAATCCCATCATGGAGGCTCCACAATCAGGACCTCATCTAAACCTAATTATCTCCCTAAGTCCCCTCCTCCTGATACCATCCCATGAAGGTTAAGGTTTCAGCATATGAATTTGGAGGTGGGACAGGGGGTCATGAACATGCAGTATATAGCAAAGGAGAAAATACATTCGTCGAGATGAATTCTTAAGGGATCTGTAAAAGAGGACAGAGCCAACCATCTTATTGTAAGCATCCTTCTAGAGAGCAAGGACCTTGTCTATCTTATTAATAAACATAAAAATATTACTAAACACATTATAAATAGTCAGTAAGTAGTTGTTTAATGAATAAGTGAATGTATCAACAGACCAGTGAATGATGTGATCTGATTGGTTGTTTATAAATTTTTCTTCTTTTTAGTACCAGTCAATGGACTGACCTCATCTTCTAGGGGCCAACCTACCCCATGTCCCCACTCTCCAGCCCACTTACTCTAGCTGCACATCCAATTGCTCAACAACGATGGGCCCATAACTCCAGCAACTAAGAATATAGGTTAAAATATCCCCACTAAGAAACCTGTTTTTTTGGAGTTTTTGTGCCAAACTTCAAAGTAGCCCATATGTGCCCTGGATATAAGCAGAATTTCTTCTACCTCTGACTGTAGCATGATAGTTTAAAGAGTTATTCTCTCCAGTGACTAGTAACAATCTCCAAATAAGACTAAAGAACGCTACTGTGAAGAATGATGTCTTTAAAAAAAAAAAAAAAAGTTTAAATACCACCCCTTTGGTTTAAAAAAAATGTTTTGGAGGTGAATTATCTTATATTGAATTAAAAACCACATTATCTTTAATAGCCAAATCATATTTGCTACAAGATAATGTTCCACCCTGACTTATTGGAAAAACTGAAGTTTGTGAAGAGGTGGACATTTGAATGCAAATAAATTAGACAGTATTCTTTGTAGAATGTAGAGATGCTATGAGAATTTATACAGAGTTACATACAGCAAAACTAGATTTTTAGAAGTTGAAAAAATATGGAGGAGTAAAAAATAACAATGTGGCAGTAAAAAGATGGAGTTACATTAGTACACAAATGCTTAGCATAGTGACACATTACTATTAGAAGGTATCAGGTTTGATTAAGAACTTCCTAGTTACCAAAGCAAAGAGGGAAAGCCTATTATGAATAAATTCACAATGCCCAGATAATTCGTTTAAATGACTTGCTCACTGAAAGTTACTCAGTATCAAGGGTTAGCAAACATTTTTTTCTGTAAAGGGCAGAGAGTAAATAATTTAGTCTTTGCAAGCAATATAATTTTAATCTCTGTAGCAACTACTCAGCTCTGCCACTGTAGCATGAAAACAGCCTAGACAATACATAAATAAATGGATATTGGCTGTGTCACAATAAAATTTCATTTACAAAAACAAGCAATGGGCTGGATTTTGCCCTCTGGCTGTAGTTTGCTGATTGATCCCTGCCCTGAACCATCACACATAGGCCACCATATACTGTAAGAGATTGCCTCCTTGTGAATTTTCCTACATAAAAAAATATCTTTATACTTTTGGATCTTATAATTCTCCTCAATCTTGTCCAGTGGTATAACTGGTATAAACAATTCTATCAGTGTTCAGAGGCATCTGTTCCAGGTATATCCTTATCTGATGGCCTTACTTGATCCAAGAAATTGCTAGAAAAAAAGGTGGATCCTAAATTTTTAAGTCAGTCTTTCATAAGCTTATCTTAAAGTAAAACTTTTAATAAGAATTAGACTGCTGAGATCAAGGTGATATTCTTCATAGAGAAATTCAAATAGAAACATTTTGTATATCCTATATTGTTGATCTTACGCCATAAGAAAGAAGATATATAAAAATTAATGGATTCTATGCAAGAGGAAGGATGAGTGACAATTATCTGGAAGGAGAATGCTCGTTAGATGTGTAGAAACATCTTGCACTGCTAACATCAAAACTGTAGGTTTCTTAACTTACATATCAAAAAGAATGTTGATCTGCATGTAGTCAACCAACAATTGCCAGCACCTACAGGTAAATATTCTGCATTGCTCTCATAGTTATAATTTTTGCTACTGATTGATATCCTCGTTCTGGACAAAACTAACCAATGAAGTTTTTTTTTTGCAAAATTTTAAAAGAATGTTTCATTTATACTTTTGATGTTTCTTGCATTTGCACAATTTACATGTTTGATTTTTTTTTCATATCCATTTAATTTAACGTCTAACTGTGCACATTTCCTTACTAATTAGCTAAAGATACAAGTACTTTTTGAGGTGTTGGAATGAAGTAAATGCAAATGGTCCATTCAAGAACTGAACTCATGACTATTGTCATTGAGGTGTTATGAGATAACAGACAAACTCTGATAATAAATTGTACAGAGTAAATTCTAACCAAACCTTGGAAGTTATTCCTAGATCAATAATTTAGTAGTATATATTCAATTTATAGAAAGAAGCGAAGTAGGGAAGCTAAAAATGTAGAGAACTTTTAGTAATCTCCCCGTCCTACTCCCTCTATTTTACATTACTCAAAGAGACACATAAGTCGTTGTACGGTGCTCTTGACTTTATCTTTTTAAAATAAAGCTTATGGGACTTCCCTGGTGGCGCAGTGGTTAAGAATCCGCCTGCCAATGCAGGTGACACGGGTTCGAGCCCTGGTCCAGGAAGATCCTACATGCCGTGGAGCAACTAAGCCCGTGCGCCACAACAACTGAGCCTGTGCTGTAGAACCCACAAGCCACAACTACTGAGCCCGCGTGCTGCAACTACTGAAGCCCTTGCGCCTAGAGGCCATGCTCCACAACAAGAGAAGCCACCTCAATGAGAAGCCCGTGCACCACAACAAAGTGTAGCCCCTGCTTGACGCAACCAGAGAAAAAAACCCGCGCGCAGCAACGAAGACCCAACGCAGCCAAAAATAAATAAATAATAAAATAAAATAAAATAAAGATTATGATGCCTTCACCTTACAAAATACTGTTATTTTGATGAATGTATTTTTATAAAATGTATATCTCCCTCATATCCCCAAAATGTATTAGGTGTTTTCAATAAAAGACAAAAGTCAAGAGCACCATACAACACTAATATTGAATAGAAAACAGAGAAATGGAAAAAAATAAATGGTACATCAAAGTATGAATGATTGAATATTAATTTATACCCATGCTTTCTAAAAGCCAAGGCAAACAGAAAACTGGGGTAGTTATAGAATTCTAATTAATTCTATCTGATCAGAAGATAATTTTGACAATTTTTTCTATGTTAAATACAATGGAAGTTTTTTTGAAGATCTTTATCAACAACAGTTGAAAAAGTAATGTGTAATATTTTCAATAGTAAGATTATAGAAGAAATGTTCATGATAAAACTGTTTCTTATATCATCCTTAAAGGCCAATAGCATAACATTGATACTATATTATAGGCTAACAAAGACATTTTAGAAGGAATCAAAGCCAACAAGGTTTATGTTTGTAATACTCTGATGGTATAATTTGTAAAGCAAGACATCCAGCAGATGGAATCAGATCATGAGTCTATATTAATTAGTCTCAGATCTTTGATGGAGTTAGAAAATACTGGTTGAATTCTCAGTTAAGATCCAGGTGTGTAGCTAATGTGTATTACTGATAGTAGGAAATTTAAAATACCATTTATGGTAACAGAATGGTTGTTGTTTAGATTGAAAAAGGATCCTGAGTTTCATTCTCATTTGAGTGAAGGATCAACTCATATGTCTAAACTAATACAGGCTCAAAGGAATTCTCTCAGAACCAACCTTTCCCCCATTTTGGGTCTGCTCAAGTAAATTTATCTGATCCTAAGGTGCTCTCCTTGAATTAAGTAGAGCCGAACCCTGAATGGAAGGAAAATTAAAAGGTGAAGTTGAGGTACTGTTGGACAGATGTGAGTTATTCTTTTTCGGTGAAGAGATTATCTTGCAAGGTTTTCTCTGACAGTCCAGTCACAAAAGCACAACTGCCATTTGGAACTTGTCTCCCTGTTATCAAGCCTAAGGGCTTATAAAAAGTAAATCAACTCACAAGACCTTTTGTAACCCATCATTTCAAAAGAAATAAAGCACTCTTCCTTAGGAATCTACAGAAAATATATGTTCTACTGTGCCTTCCTAAATTAGACTCAGTCCCAGATCCCTGGTCCCATAAAAATAATAAAATTAAACTCTTTATCCATTGTATCCCAGGTGACTAACAGGGTCTGATAAAACAAAATTTGACAGCAAATTGCTTCATTACTCAATAAATGAAAGTTGTACTCACTGAAGGCCAGTGTCCACTTCTTGGTGCATGTTAAGTGAGAGAATGTGGAAATCATCATCCTTAGCTTTTCCAGAGACAGCTACCTTTCCTGCTGATAATTTAACCTACTTCATCCCTAAGGAAATTACAAGCGAATGTTAACTTCCAGCTCTGTTTCTGCATGAACTGAAGGAGTTTCATGCTTTGCCAAGATTCTAGGTTCTAAATCCCCAGTGCAAAGAGGAAGACTCATTTTGCCACCTGCAAGCAAAAATTGTCCAAGTGAGGATCTCTATTACTTATTCAGCATGGTTCTGGGAATACACTCCAGATGGGTTGAATCCCTATCCACAAACTTCTACCTTCTGTTTTTATAGCTCAGCAAAGCATTATTACCTCTCCTAAGTTGTCTGAATTAAACAAGTCCCATTTCAAAAATGTAACATAGTCACTGAGACTCAGACTTAATAAAAATAGGTCTATATGTTGAGATTTGTGATCTTTCAAAAAAAGATGATGTTCCACCTTCTAATGGTCCTAACCCTCTCTCCTAACAATATCTTTCCAACTGTCTACAGAGTTCCACTCCTTAGAGTTAAGTGTTCCTTTCTTTTACTTTGTAAGCCCATGTCCTAGAAGGGGTGAACGCTTTAAATTCATAGATACTTTGAGTGAATTGATTTACTCACTGGCTTTCTTTCACAAGAACCCAGAGCAGCAGGAAAGCAATTTTACATAGAGTCGACCCTGCTGAATCTGATATTTCTAACCACATACAAATAAGCAGCAATATGTTGGATATTTAGTTATCAAGACAGCAAGCAAAAAATGATCTTCTGATATGGGAGAAAGAGCTGGGACAAGATAATTTATTGGTACATTAATTCATGTGTGTCATTTTTCTATTCCCTCACCTCTAAAACACATACAAATTCCAAGCAGGTAGCTAGACACTTGGAGATTTCTTACCTTGGAGATTTATACAAGACAGAAGCTTTATTTATTTTTGGTAAAGGCTTAATCTTATTATTCCCATGATCCAGGAGTTGGAATGGGGGTCAGGGAGGAAAGTAAGAGCAGAGAAAGGAATGTGCTTGAAAGAGGGAATAAAATAAGATATTTTTTCTCTCTCAGACTGTGAAGATAACAGAGATGTGAGGGCCAAACGTAGCAACTGAATTATTGTCTTGAGATTCCCTTTCTATGCATTGGATGCCAGCTCACAATGACCTATAATTGACATAAAAATTATGAATTTACTCACTGTAATATAGAAGATATGATTTTTCAATATTTTAACTTTAAAGCTCCTTCACATGCATTTTTCTTCTAATCATTGATTTCAAAATAAATTTGTTGGCATTCTCCAGTAATAGATAAAAGGCTGATTCCAAGCCTGGGTTAGGTAAAGTAAAAGATTCTCTTGGAACGTCTCATTGCACCAGGAGGAAAGGGAGTGCTCAAAGAATGATAGGGACATATCTGTAGGATTTAAAAGGATAATTTGAGCCTCAGATTATATAATGATAGTAATGAACTATAACTTATTCAACAAAATAAGAATCCATGAGTCCACACTAAAAAAATAAACATTCTTATATTCTCATTTTCCTTGGAGTAGAAACAATGTAGAAATAATGAATCAATCAGTGTTAAATCTAGAGGGTGAAAATGTTATCCAAGTTAACATCACCAATATTGGGACAAACTGACAACGTATGCCTCCTCAGATAATTTATAAGGACTCTTTATCAATTCATGGTATTCCTGCCAAAAATGATACATAATCTAAGTCTTATCATCAGGAAACATTAGACAAATCTAAATTGAGGTGACTTCCACAGCACATACTTCTAAACAAAATGGATAAGACACAAAAAGAATGTCTGAGATCTCTCCCAGGTTAAAAAAGACTAAAGAAACATGACAACTAATTACAATGTGTGATTCTGGGTTAAGTTCAGGAGAAGGAACAGAATAGCTAAGACATTTTGGGGGACTACTGATAAAATTGCAATATGGACTATAGGTAATAATTGTATCGATATTAATTTTTCTGCTTTTGGCAGTAATACTATGGTTATATAGATAACACTCTTGTTCTTAGGAGATACAAATAAATTATTAAGATGTGAAGAGCCAAAAATAAACTTATTTTACATGTGAAGGCAAAACATTGAAAATTATTGTGAGTCTGAAATATAACATTATAAAAGAAGATAAGATGTCAAATGTTAGGGAAAAAATAAGAGAAACTAATTAATATTTATTGAGATATGCTATGTTCTAGAAATTGTGTTCAGCAGCATACATCAATTATTTCATCCATGCAATAATTCTATACAGTGGATTTAAAAAAAAATATTGGTTAGGTTCTTTGTGCTATACATTACCTAACCAATACTTCACATGTAAAATAAATTTATCACATAATCTTAATTTCTATATTGAGAACATTTAAATGGGGGTTAAAAACAAATCACATTCCAGATATTCAGTTATCATTTTAATTCACATATTAATATTAAACACTTTCTAATGAGTGTTAGTTTATGAGTGATTAGGTTCCAAAAGATTTTCTATTTCTTCTTGATTCAATCTTGGAAGGGTGTATGATTCTAGGAATTTATCCATTTCTCTAGGTTGTCTGATTTGTTGTCATATAACTGTTTGCAATATTCCCTTATGATTGCATTTCTGTGATATAAGTTGTAACTTTGTCTCTTTAATTTCTCACTTTATTTGGGCCCTCTCTCTCTTTCTCTTTGTGAGTCTGGCTAAAGGTTTATCAGTTTTGCTTATCTTTAAAAAACAAACAAACAAACAAAAAACCTGTTCTTAAGTTCAGTGCTCTTTTCTTTTGTGGTGTTTTTTTTTTTTTATTTCCATTCTGATCTTTATTATTTCCTTCCTTTTGCTGACTTTATGCTTTGTTTGCCATTCTGTTTCTAATTCTTTTAGATGGAAAGTTAGGATGTTTATTTGAGATTTTTCTTGTTTCTGAGATGGGCCTGTATTGCTATAAATTTCCCTCTTAAGAATGCTTTTGCTGTGTCCCATAGATTTCGGAAATCTGTGTTTCTGCATTCATTCAGCTCAAGGTTTTGTTGTTGTTGTTGTTTTCTTTTTTGATTTCTTCATTGACCCATTGGTTTTCTAATAGCGTGTTGTTTAGTTTTCACATGTTTGGGTTTTTCTTTTTTTTTTTTCCTGTAATTTATTTCTAGTCTCATAGACTTGTGACTGGAAAAGATGCTTGATACGATTTCAGTCTTAAATTTGTTGAGACTTGTTTTGTGGCCTAGCATGTGATCCATCCTGGAGAACATTCCATGTGCACTTGAAAAGAATGTGTATTCTGTTATTTTTGGATGGAATATCCTGTAGATGTCTGTTAAATCCAACAGATCTAATATGTCATTTAAGACCATTGTTTCCTTATTGATTTTTTGTCTGGACGATTTGTTCATTGATGTAAATGGAGTGTTAAACTCCCCTACTGTTACTGTATTATTGTCAAGTTTTACCTTTAAGTCTGTTGATATTTGCTTTGTATATATAGGTACACCTATATTGGTTGCATATATGTTAATGAATGTTATGTCCTCTTCTTATATTGATCCCTTTATCTTTTTGTAATTCCTTTCTTTGTCATTTGTTATAGACTTTGTTGTAAAGTCTACTTTGTCTGATATGAGTGTTGCTACCCCAACTTTCTTGTTTTTCCATTTACATGGAATATCTTTTTCCATCCCTTCACTTTCAGTCTGTGAGTGTCTTTATCTCTAAAGTGAATCTCTTGTGGGCAGCATATAGATGGGTCTTGTTTTTTTATCCAGTCAGCCACCCTGTATCTTGATTGGAGCATTTAGTCCATTGCATTTAAAGTGATTATTGATAGCTATGTACTCATTGCCATTTTGTTATTTGTTTCCTGGTTGTTTTTGCAGTTCTTCTCTGTTCTTTTTTTTTTCTTCTTTTGGTCTCTTCCTTTGTGGTTTCATGATTTTATTTAGTGTTATCTTTGCATTACTTTCTCTGTAGTTTTTGTATGTCTATTGTAGATTTTGGTTTGTGCTTACCATTTAGTTCATATGTGCTGACCTATAACTATATTTCCTTGTTTTAAACTGATAGTCATTTAAGTTCAAACACATTTTAAAAGCTCTACATTTTTATCCTCCCATCATGTTTTATGTTTTTGATGTCATATATTACATCTTCATTTTTATTCCTTAAACTATTTATTGTATTTATTTCTCTTTCATTAGGGTTTTTTTAGAAGTTTTTTCTTGTTCTTTCATTTCATTTGAAACATATTCCTCTGCCTTCTCATTTTGTTTACCTTTCTCTGTCTCTGTGAAATTAGTTGAAACAGTTACTTATCCAGGTGTTGAAGGTGTGTCCTTGTGTGGGAGTATCCGTATGTAGTCTGGATATGCCCAGTGGCTTTAGTGGGAGAGCTGAATCTGAAAGTGAGCAGTGACTGCATCTTCCCCCAGGGTGTGCTGGCAACCACCACCTTGGTGGGAGGCCTGAAGTTGGAGAGACTAAAGCCAAAGCCAGATGCAAGCTTGGGCTTTTCCTGTGCTCATTGGCCATCACTGCCCTGTTGAAGGTGGAGCTGGAGGCTGTGGGGCTGGAAAAGGAGCCCTGAGGGAGCTGGGTTTCTCCTAGGTATGATGGCAGTCTTCACTTTGGTTTAGGATGTGGCTGGGGCTTGAGGGATTAGGGTTGCTCTTCTGTGGTGGTTTCACTTTTTCCCCTGGTGTTTGTGCCTTGGTTAGAGGTTGGGTCGGGGCTGGAGGGGTTGGTGCCACTTTACGGAGATGGTTTCACTCCAGCTGGGGATGTTAGTCTTTGTCCTGGAGCTAGTTTCACTCTTTTTAAACGTGGGCAGGAATGTGTGTCCTGGAAATGCTGCCTCAGCCCTGGTGAGAGGCAGGGTCAGGTCAGGGCCAGCTTCATTCTCTCTGGGTGCACACACTCTCATCAGCAATGGCAGCCTCCACCCTAGTGGAGAGCAGCACTGGAGCAACAGGTCCTGGACCAGGGCTGGAGTGCACACTCAGGCAGTCTTGGCTAGCTGGCCAGAGCCCCAGGCAGTTTTCAATCCACTGCCTCTGCACTGTGACCCGTAGTAAGCAAATCTGTACATGTGCTCTTCAAGAGAGGAGTCTTGATTTCTTACAGCCCTCCAATAAGCTCCACTGGTTTTCAAACCAAGAGGGCTCATCTTCCTGGTGTTGGACCCCAGGACTGAGGTGCCTAATATGTAGCTCGAACTGCTCACTCCCCAGGAAAGACCTCAAGCCTGTGTTATCCCCATTCTCTTATGTCTCCCACTAGAGGTGCAGATCGCAACCAATTCGATTCTCCTGCTTTCCTACCTGACTCCTTGTGGGTCTTTCTTTATAGTCTTCATTGTAGAAGAGCTGTTCTGCTAGTCCCCAGGTCTATTTCAGCAAGAGTTGCTCTATATTTAGTTGTAGTTTTGATGTCTTCATGGTGGGGAGGTGAGCCCAGTGTCCTCCTATGCTGCCATCTTGGTCTCCTCCCCTAAAAATATATTATTAACTCTTTTTTACAGATAAAGAAACTGAGGTTCAGTACACTTAGGTGACTTTTTTAGGTTTGTACAGATCTGTATGGAGGTGTGTTTTTAATCCAGGACTGTTCAACTCTAGATCATTCCACTGTTATCCATTCTGACGATTTTTTTTGCCAGTCATTACCTTTTTTCTTTGGAGTTGTGGGAAAAAGATGACATGTAGAAGGAGAGGTCAAGGAAAGACCAAGTATCCTATTGGCCTGATAGATTTTTTTTTTTAATTTATTTATTTTTTGGCTGTGTTGGGTCTTCGCTTCTGTGCGTGGGCTCTTTCTAGTTGCGGCGAGCGGGGGCCACTCTTCATCGCGGTGCACAGGCCTCTCACTGTTGCGGCCTCTCTTGTTGCGGAGCACAGGCTCCAGACTCACAGGCTCAGTAATTGTGGCTCACGGGCCCAGTTGCTCCGCAGCATGTGGGATCCTACCAGACCAGGGCTCGAACCCGTGTCCCCTGCATTGGCAGGCGGATTCTCAACCACTGCGCCACCAGGGAGGCCCGGCCTGATAGATTTTTATAATGTTGTTTTCTATTGTTTTTAACCCATTTACCTTTTGTGTTTATTTCCAATGGAAAGAATAATTGCTACCGGTGTATCTTTATCAAAGTATATTCAATGACTGGTTTTCATGATCAAAATAAATTAGATAATATCATTACAAGCATACTTTACAGATATTGTGGGTTCAGTTCCAGACCACCAGAATAAGGCAAATGTTGCAATAAAGCAAGTCATACAAACTTCCTGGTTTCCCAGTACATGTTAAAGTTATGGTTATGCTGTAGTCTATTAAGTGTGCAATAGCATTATGTCTAAGAAAACAATGTACACACTTTAATTTAAAAATACTTTATTGCTGAAAAGTTGTAACCATCATCTAAGTTTTCAGCAAGTCAAAATCTTTTTGCTGGTGGAGGGTTTGAAATATTGCAAGAATTACCAAAATGTGACACAGAGACACAGTGAGCAAATGCTGTTGGGAAAAAGGCGCCAGCAGACTTGCTTGATGCAGGTTTGCTGCAAACCTTCATTCTGTGTAAAGCACAATATCCGCAAAGAGCAATAAAGTGAAGTGCAATAAAATCAGGTATGCCTAAATTTCTTTTTGGAATAAAGAATAGAGACCTGGAGATGTCAAAGGTGTCAAAAAAAATCCATAAATATAGTAACTCTTACATTTGTTAACTTTCAAAAGGTAAACAATTTTCAAATGAGGTTTCCTACAGATTTCAAATTCTGAAATTCATATATTTTTATACAAGAATAAATCTTGAATTAACATTAGACGAGTAAATTTTCACGGTGTTATTGACTCAAAATTTCTGAGAGACTATTTATTTTAAAACAGTGGATGTCTTAACTCCTTGATATGTGCAGAATTGGGTGTTTAAACTTAAAAACAAATCGCAAGTGGAAATTAAGGGTAGCTAAAACTAGAGGAAAGAGAAAAGAAAGGGTTCTACCTTTTCTTGGAAAAAAAAACCTGAGCAGATGACAAAATTCTCACCTCCCCATGATCAGATCAACCTTCCATCACTACCAACAGTAAGAAAGCAATATATGAGTAATGATGGCAGAGGGATATGTCTTACTTGTAGAATCACCTGATTCCCCTGTCCTGGATATAGTCAAAGAAGGTCTGAATGTGAGGTAGACAGATAGGCTTGAATTTCTAGAATAAATAAAATATGTAATTAAGATGTGTTTTAATTTTTTTGAGGCAGATACATTTTTAGAGAAAATACTTTGCAACTTAAATTATAATCAAAAAATATATAGATATGTATCTATCTTTTTATGTTTATATCTGATATAAAGTGATGTACGTATAATAGTGGAAATAATAATGGTTAAGGGACAGAAAACCTAGAATCTGGTTTTTGGTCTATCAAAAATAAATTGGTGATTTTGACCAAGTCACCTGAACCTAATTCATCCACATCATCTGCAAATGAATAAAACAGAATAAATAATCTCTATGATCCCTTCAATCTTTGAAGTCATTTGACTTTACTTACCCAAATTGAGCTCTCTGTGCCTATTAGTGTGTTTATCCTTAGGTATAATGAAAAGATGTATATAAAGTTATAAATCAGAGGAGAGAAAAACCAGCAAACATAAAGCTGAGAATAATTTGGCCCTGAAATGAAGTTTTCAGGGCTAATACCAACAATACAAATGACCACTTATTGAATTCCTTGTGTGTCCCAGGCATTGATCCACAGTCTTTCTATATATTTCCCATGTAATTGTCATAAAAATCATGTAAGCATGTAATTTTGTCCTAGTTTATTGATAAAGAAACTGAGGCTTGTAGAGCCTAAGTAATTATTTTGATGCCACCCAAATAATAAGTGATGGAGCCATGATTCAAATATTATTTTTAACAATAAATTTGCAATCACTTTTATCTTTGGACTACTACACTCTATGTGGACTCTAGTGCTCAGAGAAGGCTTTTTAAAGGGCAAGTAAATTTGGTTAAGACTTTTAAGGACTAAAAGCGAGGGAAGAAAGGGGGGAGAGAGGCTTAGAGTAGTTTTTATATTTTTGTGTTTAGTAAAGTCCAAGCTGTCATTAGAGCCTACACAAACACACAGACACAGAGCCATACACACATATATACTGAAAGATATAGTACATATTATGTATAACGTCTGAACCTTTCAGTAAGCATTCATTATTACTACAATTGTTAGAGTGTTAGTTGCATTAACACAGTGATATCAACATTTATCATTTTTATGAATTTTATTCTTTTATAACTTTTTACAACTTGAAAACTTCATAGCAGTTGCTTGTAAACGTGAAAGGAGTAAAATTTACTAATTAGCAACCTCCCTTCCCAGACATGGTATATTTACTAGCCATTACCACACTGAGTTAGTGTTTCATTTCCCACAAAAGTGTGCCTATTAACTTTCCTTCATTTCTCACATATCTGTTAACTTGGGTGTTTGATTTTGCTTTGAAGTATTCACTGCCAATTACTTGCTCAAGTAAGTTTAGAACTATTCTTTCTATTATTCCATTTGTATATTGAGATATAATGACATGAGTAAATATATTATCATGATTATGGCATTAAATGATATTCAGATGTAGTAGTTATTTACCAATTATATGGCAAGCTTTGAAAGATTTCTGGTAAAAATCTAAAAACAGATTATACCTTGCATTTTCTGGAAAACAGAATAAATGGAATGTTTTGACCGTATTCATGTAGGCCCATAGGTGTGTATTCACATAAATAAACATTTCATTTGGAGATAAACATTTACAGATTCTACATAGGCTATTGTGAGCATTAGAATACTGCTAACTACTAAGTTGTGAGTACAGCAATGTCATGTACTTTAATGATATAAATTAAATCATTAGCTAGGAAACGATGTGCATTATTTCAGATGGATTATGTGTTATCAAGAAAAGACCTCATGGGGCTTCCCTGGTGGCGCAGTGGTTAAGAATCCGCCTGCCAATGCAGGGGACACGGGTTTGAGCCCTGGTTCGGGAAGATCCCACATGCCGTGGAGCAACTAAGCCCATGCTCCACAACTACTGAGCCTGCGCTCTAGAGCCTGCATGCCACCACTACTGAAGCCTGTGCGCCTAGAGCCCGTGCCTTGCAACAAGAAAAGCCACCGCAATGAGAAGTCCGCACACCGCAACGAAGACTAGCCCCCACTCACCACAACTAGAGGAAGCCCATGCGCAGCAACGAAGACCCAAGACAGCCAAAAATAAATAAATTTTTAAAAAAAGGAGACCTCACTTGTGTGCACATGTACACACACACACACACACACCGAGTAAGATTAGCTCAAAATCTCAATATAATTACTTAAAGATACAAACTCTTATGAAATTAAGAGAGCATACAAAGCTGCACATCTTGGTACATCATTCTTTTTGATCCCCAGGGAAATGGCTTCCAGTTACACTGTAAGGGCAAGTTAGGTCTTGTCAGATCTAAGAAGCGAAATTGGTTTGCAACACAGAGCTTACATAATTATTAAAGAAGAATCGGAAATATTTATTCATCTGAGGCCTGCCTGTTCTTGAACTAAACTCAGTGTCGACAGGGTCACAGTATCACCTGTGAGAGAAATCAATATCCATGCTCAGAAGTCTCTGGACAATGTCTTTATCTAGAGCTTTCCAGCAAACCAGAAACTCTGTAGTTCATGCTTCAAATTTAATAACGTTTGATGTAGGTAGTTGTGATAATGAATTGGTCCCAGAACCGTGATTATATATCTATTTTGCAAAAAATATCTACTCACTTAATTGTCTGTTGGTATTTCTAGGGTGTTTAACTGGAAATTTTTAAACATTATAATAATGGTAGTAAAAGTCAAAATGTATTGAGTGCTCACATGTGCTTAGAAGTGTTATATGGTTTCAGTTACTATAACCATACTGTGTTGTTTATGAAGTAGGTTCTATTATTACATAATTTTATTGATGAGAAAAGTGAGGCTTACATTCCCAGATGACAAGACTAGTAAACATTAGAGCAGGAAATGGAGAGTTATAATACTACAGAGTTTCCACTCTTAAACATTGTACTACACTGCTTCTCAGAAGCATCATGAAAGTCCAATTTCATCCAATCACCTGGATTTTAATTTCTCGGCTCCTTAATTTTAAGCTTGTCACTTTGCTCCATGTCTCAATTCAGTGTCCTTTTCAGTTTGCATAATATATGCTCACTCAAAAAGATCAAATCATTAAAAAGATGAAATATTAGCAGTAAGAATTTTACCATCCCTAAGATAGAATGCTCAACTGTTCCAGGTAATCTGGTCTTATGAAAAATCAGTAACTATCCCAAATTATATAAAATAAGATATTAAAACTGATATTTTAGCCAAAACACCAAGATAGGGTATATGTGAAATTTCAAAGCAAGATCTCCATATGCATAATTTACAAAGGAAATTATTGCTAGTCAATTTCTCAACTCTTAGACTTCTCAGTCCAATTTAAGACATAAAAAGGGATAGGGGGGACTTCCCTGGTGGCGCAGTGGTTGAGAGTCCGCCTGCCAATGCAGGGGACATGGGTTTGAGCCCTGGTCCGGGAAGATCCCACATGCCACAGAGCAACTAAGCCCACGAGCCACAACTACTGAGACCACGTGCCACAAGTACTGAAGCCCACTTGCCTGGAGCCTATGCTCTGCAACGGGAGGGGCCATGGTGGTGAGAAGCCCTCGCACCGCAACGAAGAGTGGTCCCCGCTCGCCACAGCTAGAGAAAGCCTGCGTGCAGCAGCAAAGACCCAACACAGCCAAAAATAAATAAATAAAATAAATTTATAAAAAAAAAAAAAAGGGATAGGGAACTTTTTTTTTTTTTTTTAATAATCTCCACTAGGTTATTTATTTATTTTTTAATGTTCACTCTTTTTTTTGGCTATGCCACACGGCATGTGGGATCTTAGTTCCCTGACCAGCATTGAACCCATGACCTCTGTACTGGAAGCATGGAGTCTTAACCACTGGACCACCAGGGAAGTCCTGGGATAGGAAACTTGGTGTGAGTTGTTGCCATAAGTCTCCATCTCTTTCCTGGTAAGAATATGGTGAAGTGAGCTTCAAATGGACCAGGAAAAAAGCTTCCTAAGTGTTTCTTTGATTTAGGAAAATCGTATGCTGTTGCCTGACTCATACCTGATAAACTAAAGCTGCTTATTACAACAGAGTAGAGCTGTCTATACTGGGATGGACTAGAGCTCCCAGAGTGTATTAGAGCAAGAAATATGCAAGTATTTCCTGTGGAATAGGTGTGGGTCATGAGAAAAAGAGAGGGAGTCTGATGCTAACTGAAGTCCTTTCCAAAAGGACTTCTGCCAGAAAGTGGGAATGTCAGTAGTGTTCAGGTAAGGCAGACTCTCAGAGAAACAAAAGCTAAAGGGGAGCAGTAATAGCCTGCTAGAGAAAACTGTACATTTTTTATAATACAAGAAGATTCAGTGAAAGGTTATTGGTAAATGGAACTTAAGAATCTTTGAACCTTTGCCAACTCTACGAAGCACAGAGCCAACTTATAATTGCACTGATTCAAGAAAGACATTTCTTTTTCTTTCCCAAGTCCTCTGTCCCTTCTGATCTCACCCTGTAGAGATTTGAAACTGACTCTGATGCTAGAGAACCAACAAAATTTCTTCTAATGCTAGAGAAACCAACAAAGTTATACTTTTATGCAACTTAAAGCATGACTGAGCTGGGATGTGGATTGGGAAGGGTAGGAAAAATACATTAAATCCAATGCAAAATTTTGATTACTATCTTGGATCAAACATTCTAATTTCTTAATTGACTGTGTTTTAAAATCTTAAAGCAATGACTGTTTGTTATATAATAATGAACATCAAAGTATGGGCCTTATAGAATATTTCATCTGGGTGTAGGGGAGAAGATCCCAAACATAAATATGTCAGTGAACCTATTGACTACATTTTAAAATATCCATCTAGGACTCTGTTTGTGGTCATGGTAGTGTGAGGTGATTGGGTAATTTTCCTCTGAAGAAAATAAGTGTAAAACCAGGTAAAATAATTATAAACAACTATTTCAAGACACTGGAAGATGACCAAAGACAGGTAAAACATTTGAGAAGTGGTTATTTATGAACAACTGTTACTGAATCATGGAAGAATGGAGCATTTGTGCACTAGGGATATTCCCATTCATTCCAGCTTAGGTAACGAAACCTCCAGCTTTACTTGTGAAAGGTAGTGGACTCAGGTAAGAATCCCACTCCTGGGCATATATCCAGAGAAAAACATGGTCTGAAATGATACAGGCACCCCAGTGTTCATTGCAGCACTGTTTACAATAGCCAAGACATGGAAGCAACCTAAATGTCCATTGACAGAGGAATGGATAAAGAAGATGTGACATATATATATATATACACACACACAATGGAATATTACTCAGCCATAAAAAGAATGAAATAATGCCATTTGCAGCAACACAGATAGACCTAGAGATTGTCATACTGAGTGAAGTAAGTCAGAGAAAGAGAAATAGTGTATATCACATATGTGAAATCTAAAAAAAAAAAATTGATACAAATGAACTTATTTACAAAACAGAAACAGACTCAAAGACTTAGAGAGCAAACTTATGTTTACTGAGGGGGAAGGGTGTGGGGGAGAGATAGTTAGGGAGTTTGGGATTGACATGTACACACTGCCATATTTAAAATGGATAACCAATAAGGGCCTACTGTATAGCACAGAGAACTCTGCTTAATATTATGTAACAACCTAAAGGGAAAAGAATTTAAAGAAGAATAGATACATGTATATGTATAACTGAATCACTTTGCTGTATACCTGAAACTAACACAACATTGTTAATCAACATTACTCCAATATATAATAAAAAGTTTAAAAAAAAAAAAAGGAGTAGGTGGCAAAAAAGTTAAAATGTACTAAGATTGAGGAAGCAAGAGAGTCATAGAAATGTTGGAACAATAAACACTCCTGTTCACTACTGTCTAACTTCAAAATTATGTGCAAATGTAGGAGACCCCTCCTAGCTTCGGGAGAGTTTAGGATTTATTGTGCTTTTTAATTAATTTATTAAGTGAAACATAGCCTAACCAGGAGAGAATGGAAGTCTTACTGGTTTGAGATGTCTGAGAATAACTTCTTTCTAATTATTGGCTGACTGTGAAATTATACAGGTATCAAGGAGATCCCTAAAGAGACAGACACACACACACACACACATACACACACACAGATTTGACCACAGACATCACCGTCTTCACATCATAGGGGAGACAGTTTGTTTGTTTTTTTCTTTTAACATCTTTATTGGAGTATAATTGATTTATAATGTTGTGTTAGTTTCTGCTGTATGACACAGGGGGACACAGTTTTTAAAGATTAAATCAAGCTAATTTTATTACCTACTATAAAAAATAAAGCCAATAACCCTTGGAAGAACAAAAGAGAATACAGAGACACTGCAGTATAATATCCACAATGTCTAGGATTTAACCAAAAATTATTAGACAGGCAAAGAAATCTAGAACTATGATGCATACTCAGGAAAAAAATGTAGTCAATAGAAACATTTCAAGTGGGCACAATGTTCAGTAAAGTAGCCAAAGCTTGGACTTCCCTGATGATACAGTGGTTAAAAATCCGCCTGCCAATGCAGGGAACACAGGTTCGATCCCTGGTCCAAGAACATCCCACATGACACGGAGTAACTAAGCCCATGCACCACAACTACTGAGCCTGCGCTCTAGAGCCCACAAACCACAACTACTGAGCCCATGTGCTGCAACTACTGAAGCCTGCGTGCTGCAACTACTGAAGCCCACACACCTAGGGCTCATGCTCCGCAACAAGAGAAGCCACCACAATGAGAAGCCCACACACTGTAAGAATAGTAGCCCCGCCCCTGCTCGCCACAACTAGAGAAAGCCGCACACAACAATGAAGACCGAACGCAGCCAAAAACAAAACAAAAACAAAAATCTGCCCAGTCTTCCAAGCAGATGTTATAAATATGTTCAAACAATTAAAGAAAAATATGCAAATAATGAGTAAACAGACATGCAATCTCAACAGAGAAATGGAAACTAAGAAACAAATTGACGTTCTAGAGCTAAAAACTAAAATAACTGAAATGAATATTTTATTACATGCATGGCTCAACAGCAGATGTAAGATGGCAGAATATAGGGTCAGTATACTTTAATACATATCAATAAAGATTATCAATGCCGCAGGGACAGAGCCCAAATTCACTGCTTATATAATGAAAATCCCTCATATATGTAACCAGTCATTCATTGGCTATCCTAAATTCCAAAATTATCAGATCTCTCCACAATTCAGCAATTTTGTTTCTTTATTTCCTGTTTTACACACATATTAAAAAATCAATAGGAAGGAGAATACATCTTACCTTAAAGCCTGAAAAAGACTTTTTAGTCATTGTTGATATTCCACAAATTGTAATTCTCTTTGTTGTTCTATTTCTATGACTATTTTCTATAACTCTATGTTGAAATTAAACCTGGTGTCAGAAGAAAAAAAAGTCGATGAATACAAACTCCTAGACAATAAATTTGTCTTAGCCATTTTTCCTAATTTACATAGGAGTTCATGGAAAGCAACTCATCATTGTAAAATAACACTCAGAGCTAAATCTTCAGAGTAATAGAGAACTATAATTTAGAAAATGGTGTCATATACGTTATTCTAATGAAAAGAAATCCATTAACTATATTTTTATAATTCATTGAGTTTCATAAAGTTTAAATAATAAAGCCATGGGTTATTTGAAGGTTTCTCACCATTTGTAGCTTCAGGGTCACATTAAGGATGTTGTCCATTGAAGTACTACATGGATGTTCTAAGAGTATTCATTCAATATATTTTCAGTATAATAAATGTGAATGAATTAGGATAACTGCTTAAGAACTAGTCTATCACATTGATTCAGCACCTAAAACTCTGACCTTTGATCATTATTTTCTTTTTCATATAGTAGTTTAATCTCTTTCCAAAATTTTACTGGATCATAAAACAACTCTAATTATCAGTACCTTCTCAATAAGACATATAATTGATGTAAATTCAGGTGTCACCATGCTAATAAATATATCTCAAATTCTGATTTTTTTACAACATATAAATATGCTTGGAATCCAGCCAAGCAGATATTTTGCTTGGTGGACTTAATCAGGTAATCAACATGCTTTTATTAAGGGCTTACTATGTGAATTGATATGTTACTTTCTCATTAAAATGACTAATTTGCATGATAGTATTAACAAAGACTACCTGAGATAATTGTCTTCTATTTCACAACAGAAAAGTAAGATCCCAGCAGATTACTTCTTGATGCTGTTTGTTGTTTAGGGATGGTGGTTAGGAAAGAAAGATTTTAAAATCTAGGGCAATGAAGATTACAGTTTACCTTCAATTTTAAGAAAATGTTTGAACCACTATAATATTTAGTTTCCCTGTTGAATTGCATGTGGAAATTAAGGAAGGTGTATTACGTACACTCTGCTTGTGGTAGGTACTTTGCTTATGCTGTTTCATTCTTCACAACTCTATGAGATTGGTGTGATTATCTTTAATTTATAGGTAAAGCTACTGAAATTGAGTGGTTAAGAGTTGAAGTATTACGAACTCAAATATTTTATGCAAAGTCAAGCAGCTTGGTACATAGCGTATGCAAGAATGAAACCAACATCTGTCCAAAGTCCGCACAAGCAAAGAATTCAGGGTTTCTGGTTACCAACATGTTTCAATTAATTACACCTAAGGACCATTTTGCTGTAAAATTTCACTTTTAAGGACTATGCTATTAAGAGAGATTTAGAAATTTTGTAAATTAAATATTTTCTTCTTTAGTATTGGACTGCAAATATTCTAACTATGACAAAAGGTGTATCTTTTCTCCATCACCAGCATGATAGCATATTTTGCCCTATTTTAAATGGGAAAACTAAGAAACAGTGCAATATCAGTAACCTTGCTCAAGGTGACGAAGCAAGTGTGCCCTGTAGGCAAGATTAGGACGTGTTTCCATTTTCCAAGAGGTATGATTGTGTTCTATTTCTCTAAACATACAAGCTTTATTTTGGCACGTCTTGGCATTTGGCCATTTACATTCTTTGTTACATTCTTTGTTGCCTTGGATGTGTTTAATTTTCCCTTCATGTCTCAGAAGAGAGCAACTTAAAAAAAAATAGCTTAATAACTCATTCAAATAAATGCTTATTTATTTCAATTTGTGACATTCTATTTAAACAGATTTGCTGTTTTGTTTACCTAAATGTGGTATTGTTAAAATACACACCTGCCTTTGCTTCAGTGTGGGATGCTTTAGATACACTGCCTGTCCAAGTATATTTATATTCTTGTATATTTGAAGCCTCACACCTCACTACACACTTAACAGCTTATAGAAACAGCATCCTACTCATGTGGGGGCTAGATATTAGCTCTTCACAACAATGCCGTCTATGATTATTTATTTAATATAACTTATTTATAATCTATGTAGTTCTGCCTTGTTAAAGAAGTCTCAGTCCTCTTAGAAGCCAGGTTGCCATTTTAAAATAGAGCATCTTTGTACTTTCAGAATCTCTCAAATTACATGGATATGGCTTGATTGCTTGCTCCTTAAAAAAAAGAAATTATTTTCTGTTCTGACTAAACAATTTTTTAAGCAAAATCTCCCTCTCCAAAGGGAAATATCATTGAATTATTGCTTCCCTCCACCCTCAAGGGGTAGGAAGAAGGATAGGAAGGGTTTAGGGTGAAAGTAGGATTATTAGTGCCTACAAATTGAGCCTGTTAATGGAAAAGACTTCTCATCCATAGCTACAGTCCCACTAGTGTAACAACATAATTAGCTTTGGAGTTTTAGTAATTACCAACTGAATTCCTAAGAAAAACAGTCCTGAAATTTCTGATGTGCAATCACAAAGAAAATTGTAAAGTTTGCTGTTTAAATTTATGTCGGCTCATAAACAGAAATATTGGTCAAAAATTTTGTGAAGAAAGACTAAGCTTGAAAAAAAAATCTCTAATTTCAGAAATCTTTCAGCAGTTTCTCTATAGAGCTTCAAGTCAACAATTCCATACCCCTATAGCCTCTCACCATTTGCAGCCACATTTGGAACACTGTGGCCATTAAATTAAACAAACTCAATCTGCTCAACCCTGTCCATTCCCATGACTCATTTTGACATGTGCCTCTGGTCTGAGATTCAATCTCCTGCCTCCTTTATCCTTGTTTCTCATAATTACTACGTTAGGCCCAAACTTCAAGATATTTCATTCTGTACTAAGGAATGTAATACAAATATATATATTTACACATTTATACATACACATATATACGTATATTTTTAATCCAACAGAATGAAGTTACTAATCCTCATATTAGTTCTTAACTTGCTATGTGACCATGGTTAAATAACGTATCTTGACCTGAGTTTTATTTTCCAAATTCCAAGGATATACTTCCTGTTTTATGAAATGTATTCGATAAACTATACTGTATTATGGATAATATTGATCAGCTCTAACTGTAAGTAAATTCACCCATGCTGCTTTCTCTCATAACACGTATCTCTGACAAACTTAACACTTGTTCTATCGAGAAGAAACTCCACCATATAGTCAGTCATTTTTCCCTTACCTTCTTTCTTGAACTGAAGCCTAAAATATCTTGGTAACACTGTTTACCTCAAACTACTGTCTAAGATCTCACTTTCCTCTCTGCCACAGTCACACTTTATACTGTGCATCCAGTTAACAGAATGAGGAGGAAAGTATAGCACACTCTTTTCCTTTCTGGAGGACAGAACTAATGATTCTTAAACATCTTTCTTTATTCAGAAATCAGTGAACTTTCTCCTTATCATTTCCTTTATTTTCTTGCTACTATCATCAAAAAATGTTGTTGACATTATTGTAGGACACCTACATTAATCTTTAGGACCAAGGCACTCATTTCTCCAACTTGCCCAGAATGTTAGCTGCTAGTGGTTCACGGCTGAGTCCTTCTCCAGGAATAGCCCACATTGGAAGAAAGCTGCCTCAATCAATGTTACACTTCTCTCAAAAATTATGCATGGAATAACTGGTTGAGGTACAGGGACTGTGGCCTGGTTCCTTGACTTTATTCAGAAAAACTCTTAAGAGCCTTCCCAACCCCAGTAGTATCCAAGGGGTCAGTTGAGGCCACTTTTACATCTACATCTCAGTTCAGCTACTCCTTCTACTCAGTTCTGCATTCTGCATCCCTGACAGATGTTATTACTGAGATCATGCCCCAGTAAACACCCTGCACACAAATATCAAAGTCTGTTTTCCAGAGAACCAAATTCATGATATTTAGTACTGGAAATGGTCTTAGGAAGCAGCCTCTGAAATGGGATATAGGTTCTGGGTCACTAACTGGCTGGCAGTGAGGATGCCATCACTGATTAGATGGAGCACTGATTGCCCTTAGCATACATTTGCGATGCAATATTAGCAAGATCACTAGTAGTAAACTAGGATGGGATACTAGAGGGTCAAAATGTACCAATAAGAAGTTTGAGGAAATTAGTAAGTAGGCATACTATGGAATCCTTGTTGCCTTAAAAACAAAACAAAAACAAAAACACTGAAAGGCTTGGGGTAATTGATCACCAATACAAGGCTAGGTGGGAAAGCCAGAAGGGCTCCTTGCAGCTTTTTAAAAGATTCTCTCTTGTATAGAAGAGGACAGAAGAAAAAAAAAAAAAAAGGCTGAGGATTAGTTCCAGAACTTAATTATAACTGTAGCAGAGCTCCAGAAAAGATTGAATTCTCAACCCTGACATGTCTGTTATGCTAAGGTTGGGTCCTGGATTTCGAAGGACCTATGGCTTTGCATGGAGATAGCTGAGATCATGCACCTGAAAATCATTAATCCTCAGATTCTTCTGAACCTTTGGGGCTATGGAAGTAGTTCATCCTCCTTGTGAAAGGCTAGAGTTTCCTCCACTTGCTTAAAAATAATACAAAGGTTGTTATTTGTCTGACAAGAATATATGTATCTTCTTCCTACCGCTTAAGATCAACTGTCACCCCTCCTTCTGGCACCAGACTAATAACTAAGTTTTTAATGACTAATAACTAAGGTCAGGTCACAGGTCATCAGGGAAATACTGAGCCTTTGAAGGGAAAGGTTGTTACATGCTGAAGGATTCCAGGACCCAGCTATCATGTACTAGCAGGAAACGGTAAAGTACATATGGGACTGGATCCTCAGTATGCTGAATAAAGGTAAAGGAACAGAAATTTAAATATGGAAGATTATATCAATACAGGAGCAGTCTCCTGAGATATAGCATTTAACATCCTGGAAAGGACCCTGAGAGATAATACTAATAAATACACTGCTATGTTGCTTCTTCCACATTCGGAAAAGTCAATGACTCACATTAAATGAAACAGAAATGTGGGAAAAACTGTTACAAACAACGGAGAGGGAATCAAAATTCTCAAAGAATTGCACATGATAGTATGAATATACTACATAATGGCCAAAAATCTCACTAGGCAACTGTTTTGAGATAGGATCACGATAGTGCTGCATTTACCAAAGCAATAAGGAATATTCTGATTAAAAAAATGCACTGGCATTTTGTAAGAGCTCAGTGGTGACTGTCTCTACAAGCAAACATTAAAGCAGGTGATATGGCTATAGACCTAGCTTCCCAATAATAGGAATGTTAGGATTTCAAAATAATAGAAGTCACTTGGTGGTGCTTAATAATTGGAAGCAAGGTAGGTACAATTATTGTTTTGAGCAGCAGGTCAGAGTAGAAGTCAGAAGGTCCTTACTTGCAGAGGGCTATAGAAATATTTAGAAGAAAATTCCACTCCTAGGAACAAGATAGATGGTCAACAAAGTTATTGACCCATCTATGCACCCTGAATAAATCAATGACTGATAATCAGGAAGTGAAGGCATCTGCTCCAATAAAGTTTTGATCTCCTGCCCAGTTTCCAGACATGGGCCAGCTCTCAGAATCCATTGGCCAATTGGGAAGAGGGACCTGCATAAACATGGTAGGTGTATATATAACAATTATGCCATAGTGTCATAGACTTTTACTCAGATACCCATACACTAGAGAACGGGGGGAATCAGACATTTTGAGGACCATTGGACACAGGGTCTGATATGTGGAAATATAAGACATCATCAGAGAAACCTTGTTAGAATGGAAGTTTATGGAGACCAAGTAATAAATGGAGTCGAGAATGAGGTCCAATTCACCCTGGGTCTACTAGGTCTAGTGGTCATTTTCAAGATACCTGAATGTATATTGGAATGGACATCTTTGGTGATTGGCTGAACCTTCACATTGGTTCCTTGACTCCTGAAGGACCAGGTAGGCAAGACCAAGTGAAGGCCCTTAAAACTGCCCTCCACTCCTGAACAAGATTTTTAGTCAAAAACAATGTCACATCCCAAGAGAAGAATGCAGAAGTAGTATTTACCATTATATATCTGTTTAATTCACCAATCATGTCGCTACAAGAATAAGTTGGATCATAGAGAATGACATTAGACTACTCAACCCCAACCAAATAATAGGCCCAATTGCAGTTGTGATACCAGATATCTTTGCTAGAACATATAAATGCAGTCTTAGGTGCATGGTATATTGCTATTGATCTGGCATATGTACTCTTTTTTCATACCTATCAAAATGAGGACCATAGGTAGTTCACATTTATATGGAAAAGGCAAGAAATATATTTCTGGTCTTTTTCTGAGGCTCCTATACTCTCTCAAAATGTAGTTCAAAAGAACTGGAATAACCTAGATATTTTGCAGAGTGGCATATTGGTCCACTATATTGAAGACACTATGTCAACCAAGCCAAATGATCAAAAAGTGGTAAGTATATTGGAGGCTTTGATAAGAAACCTGATCTCCATAGAGTGGTCTGTCATATCAGTGAAATTTTTAGTTCAGTTGTCTAGGATCTCCTAGGATGTCTACTCTCATAGTAAATGACAAATTATTGCAGCTCACAATTCCCATCAATAAGAAGAAAGCACATCATCTATTAGGACTTTTCAGAGTAAATGGAGGCAGCATATTCCACACCTGAGAATATTTCTCCAACACATTTATTGAAAGCCTAGGAAGGCTGCCAGTTTGGAGACCCAAAGAAGGAGAAGGCCTGGCAGTAGGTTCATGGTTTGATAAAAGCCACCCTGTCACATGGGTGTACATTGTGGCAGTTCTACAGTGTTGTTTTAGAGGTATCTGAGCTATGGGTAGTTATAGCAAGGCCCAAAAATAGAATCACAATTTAGAACTCCAGCGTTCTTTAGCAAAGGTGTTTTATCCACCTGGGCCCAGGTAGAAACAGAACACCTGGTCATGGAACATCAAATGACCATCCAGTCAGAGTTACTCATTTTGATCCAAGTCATAAATATGGTCAGGTCCAGAAGCAATCCATTGTAAGATGGATGTGAGACATCAAGGATGAGGCATGAGCAGCATCAGAAGTAAGCTGCACAAGAAAATAGCCCAAATCCTCATGTTACTCACTGTCACTCTAGTGCCTTCCCATGAGTGCACACTTTGCAGTCACAAGCTAACACAGAAAGGAATGCGTGAGGCTTGATTCATGGATGAGTCAGAATGATAGGCGTACGTAAATCTAACATGTACTGCTGCTACACTCTGGTCCCAATCAGTGGTTGCCTTGAAAAGCAGTGGTGAGAGGCAAGCCTCCCAGTGGCAGAACTTGGGGTGGTACACTTGGTCCTCTAATTTGAATGGAAATAAAAGTGGACATATGGGCAGTGACAAATGACTTGGCAGGTTAGTCAGAGGCCTACAAAGAAGATTGGAAGATTGAGGATAAGGACATCTACTTCAGTGACTCCCTCTGGAAGAGTCTCTATTCAGGAAGCAATGGAGAAAACCTGAAATCTGAAATTGTGAAATCTACAGATAGTTTGTCAATAATAGAAACAATTTGGGAATTCCCTCTTGGTGACTAGAATATAAAAAATGGTGAAAATGTATAAATATCCGAGGGAAAGTTAGTGTAGATCCTTCACTCAATCCTAGGAAAGTTTGACAGTGATGAGCATCTTAGTTGGGGAAGCCAGAATGGTTATGACATTAAGAGAGTATGTCTACGAATGAATAGTTTTAAGACCCTAAAGAAAGGTGCAAAGAAGAGGAGACAAACTAATGGAGGGGAGGAAGAAGGCAGCGTCCTAATAAATCAAGTATAGACCTGGATTAAATGTTGGATTGATGGCAGACTATTTTTGTTATTTGATTACATCTGGTGAGCTATGTTGAATAACATGGATAGGTTTAACTTGAGATACGGACTAGAACTGCAGTTCTTAAAAGTCTCCATTGCAGTTAAGTAACATGATTAAGCCCATTTCAAAGACTTTTGTTAAGAACTGAACTGTCAATATATCTGGGCCCAAGACGACACAAGAGAAGCAAATACTCTGTGAAGAGAACAGTCTTTAAGTGTAGAAAGAGTCCCCCGATATGCTCTCATTCCTTCCCAAAGGAAGGCATCACAGCCCTGAATATTTATAGACTTTGTACCTTCGAACTTGGGGATAAGAATTTTAATTTTTTTTTGGTGGGTTTTTTTTTTAAACATCTTCATTTAGGTATAATTGCTTTACATTGTTGTGTTAGTTTCTGCTGTATAACAAAGTGTATCAGCTATATGTATACATATATCCCCATATCCCCTCCCTCTTGCGTCTCCCTCCCACTCTCCATATCCCACCCCTCTAGGTGGTCACAAAGCACCGAGCTGATATCCCTGTGCTATGCGGCTGCTTCCCACTAGCTATCTATTTTACATTTGGTAGTGTATATATGTCAGTGCCACTGTCTCAGTTCATCTCAGCTTACCCTTCCCCCTCCCCGTGTCCTCAAGTCCATTCTCTACGTCTGCGTCTTTATTATTCCTTTCCTGCCCCAAGGTTCTTCAGAACCCTTTTTTTTTTTTTTTTTTTTTTTAGATTCCATATGTATGTGTTAGCATACGGTATTTGTTTTTCTCTTTCTGACTTACTTCACTCTGTTTGACAGACCCTAGGTCCTTGCACCTCACTACAAATAACTCAATTTCACTTCTTTGTATGGCTGAGTAATATTCCATTGTATATACATGCTACATCTTCTTTATCCATTCATCTATCAATGGACACAGGTTGCTTCCATGTCCTGGCTATTGTAAATAGTGTTGCAATGAACACTGTGGTACATGACTCTTTTTGAATTATGGTTATCTCAGGGTATATGCCCAGTAGTGGGATTGCTGAGTCATATGGTAGTTCTATTTTTAGTTTTTTAAGAAACCTCCATACTGTTCTCCATAGTAGCTGTATCCATTTACATTCCCACCAACAGTGCAAGAGGGTTCCCTTTTCTCCACACCCTCTCCAGTATTTATTGTTTGTAGATTTTTTGATGATGACCATTCTGACTGCTGTGAGGTGATACCTCATTGTAGTTTTGATTTGCATTTCTCTAATGATTAGTGATGTTGAGCATCCTTTCATGTGTTTTTTGGCAACCTGTATATCTTTTTGGGAGAAATGTCTATTTAGGTCTTCTGCCCATTTTTGTATGGGGTTGTTTGTTATTCTGATATTGAACTACATGAGCTGCTTGTATATTTTGGAGATTAATCCTTTGTCAGTTGCTTCATTTGCAAATATTTTCCCCCATTCTGAGGGTTGTCTTTTCATCTTGTTTATGGTTTCCTTTGCTGTGCAAAAGCTTTTAAGTTTCATTAGGTCCCATTTGTTTTTTTTTGTTTTTATTTCCCTTTCTCTAGGAGGTGGGTCAAAAAGGATCTTGCTGTGATTTATATCATAGAGTGTTCTGCCTATGTTTTCCTCTAAGAGTTTTATAGTGTCTGGCCTTACATTTAAGTCCTTAATCCATTTTGAGTTTATTGTTGTGTATGGTTTTAGGAAGGTTCTAATTTCATTCTTTTACAGGTAGCTGTCCAGTTTTCCCAGCACCACTTATTGAAGAGGTCTTTTCTCCATTGTATATTCTTGCCACCTTTGTCATAGATTAGTTGACCATAGGTGCATGGGTTTATCTCTGGGTTTTCTACCTGTTCCATTGATCTATATTTCTGTTTTTGTGCCAGTACCATATGGTCTTGATTACTGTAGCTTTGTAGTATAGTCTGATGCCAGGGAGCCTGATTCCTCCAGCTCCGTTTTTCTTTCTCAAGATTACTGGCTATTTGGGGTCTTTTGTGTTTCCATACAAATTGTGAAATTTTTTGTTCTAGTTCTGTGAAAAATGCCATTGGTAGTTTCATAGGGATTGCATTGAATCTGTAGATTGCTTTGGGTAGTATAGTCATTTTTACAATGTTGATTCTTCCAATCCAAGAACATGGTATATCTCTCCATCTGTTGGTATCATCTTTAATTTCTTTCATCAGTGTCTTACAGTTTTCTGCATACAGGTCTTTTGTCTCCTTAGGTAGGTATATTCCCAGGTATTTTATTCTTTCTCTTGCAGTGGTAAATGGGAATGTTTCCTTAAATTCTGTTTAAGATTTATCATCATTAGTGTATAGGAATGCAAGAGATTTCTGTGCATTAAATTTGTATCCTGGACTTTATCAAATTCATTGATTAGCTCTAGTAGTTTTCTGGTAGCATCTTTAGGATTCTCTATGTAGAGTATCTTGTCATCTGGAAACAGTGACAGCTTTACTTCTTTTCTGATTTGGATTCCTTTTATTTCTTTTTCAGCTCTGATTGCTCTGGCTAAAACTTCCAAAACTATGTTGAAAAATAGTGGTGAGAGTGAGCATAGTTGTCTAGTTCCTGATTTTTTACAGGAAATGGTTTCAGTTTTTCACCATTCAGAATGATGTTGGCTGTGGGTTTGTCATATATGGCTTTTATTATGTTGAGGTAAGTTTCCTCTATGCCTGCTTTCTGGAGGGTTTTTATCATAAATGGGTGTTGAATTTTGTCAAAAGCTTTTTCTGCATCTACTGATATGATCATTTGGTTTTTCTCCTTCAATCTGTTAATATGGTGTATCACATTATTGATTTGCGTATATTGAAGAATCCTTGCATTCCTGGGATAAACCCCACTTGATCACAGTGCATGAACCTTTTAATGTGCTGCTGGATTCTGTTTGATAGTATTTTGTTGAGGATTTTTGCATCTATGTTCATCAGTGATATTGGCCTGTAGTTTTCTTTCTTTGTGACATCTTTGTCTGGTTTTGGTATCAGGGTGATGGTGGCCTCATAGGATAGGTTTAGAGTGTTCCTCCCTCTGCTATATTTTGGAAGAGTTTGAGAAGGATAGGTATTGGCTCTTCTCTAAATGTTTGATAGAATTTGCCTTTGAAGCCATCTGGTTCTGGGCTTTTCTTTGTTGGAAGATTTTTAATCACAGTTTCAACTTCAGTGCTTGTGATTGGTCTGTTTATATTTTCTATTTCCTCCTGGTTCAGTCTTGGAAGGTTGTGCTTTTCTAAGAACTTGTCCATTTTTTCCAGGTTGTCCATTTTATTGGCATACAGTTGCTTGTAGTAATCTCTCATGAACCTTTGTATTTCTGCAGTGTCAGTTGTTACTTATCCTTTTTCATTTCTAATCTGTTGATTTGAGTCCTGTCCCTTTTTTCTTGATGCATCTGGCTAGTGGTTTATCAATTTTATTTATCTTCCCAAAGAACCAGCTTTTACTTTTATTGATCTTTGCTATCATTTCCTTCATTTCTTTTTCATTTATTTCTGATCTGATCATTATGATTCCTTTCCTTCTGCTAACTTTGGGGTTTTTTTGTTCTTCTTTCTCTAATTGCTTTAGGTGTAAGGTTAGTTTGTTTATTTGAGGTGTTTCTTTTTTCTTGAAGCAGGATTGTATTGCTATAAACTTGCCTCTTAGAACTGCTTTTGCTGCATCCCATAGGTTTTGGGCCATCGTGTTTTCATTGTCATTTGTTTCTAGGTATTTTTTTTATTTCCTCTTTGATTTCTTCAGTGATATCTGGGTTATTAGTAGCATATTGTTTAGCCTCCATGTGTTTGTATTTTTTACAGTTTGTTTCCTGTAATTGATATCTAGTCTCATAGCGTTGTGGTTGGAAAAGATACTTGATACTATTTCAATTTTCTTAAATTTACCAAGGCTTGATTGTGACCAAAGATCTATCATGGAGAATGTTCCATGAGCACTTGAGAAGAAAGGGTATTCTGTTGTTTTTGGATGGAATGTTCTATAAATATCAATTAAGTCCATGTTGTTTAATGTATCATTTAAAGCTTGTGTTTCCTTATTTATTTTCATCTTGGTTAATCCTTCCAATGGTGAAAGTGGGGTGTTAAAGTCCCCTACTATTATTATGTTACTGTTGATTTCCCCTTTTATGCCTGTTAGCATTTGCCTTATGTATTGAGGTGCTCCTATGCTGGGTGCATAAATATTTACAATTGTTATATCTTCTTCTTGGATTGATCCCTTGATCATTATGCAGTGTCCTTGTCTCTTATAATAGTCTTTATTTTAAAGTCTGTTTTGTCTGATATGAGAATTGCTACTCCAGCTTTCTTTTGATTTCCATTTGCATGGCATATCTTTTCCCATCCCCTCACTTTCAGTCTGTATGTGTCCCTAGATCTGAAGTGGGTCTCTTGTAGACAGCATATATGCAAGTCTTGTTTTTGTATCCATTCAGCTAGTCTATGTCTTTTAGTTGGAGCATTTAATCCAGTTACATTTAAGGTAATTATCAATTTGTATGCTCCTATTACCGCTTTCTTAATTGTTTTGGGTTTGTTATTGTAGGTCTTTTCCTTCTCTTGTGTTTCCTGTCTAGAGAAGTTCCTTTAGCATTTGTCGTAAGGCTGACTTGGTGGTGCTGAAGTCTCTTACCTTTTGCTTCTCTGAAAAGGTTTTAATTTCTCTGTCAAATCTGAATGAGATCCTTGCTGGCTAGAGTAATCTTGGTTGTAGTTTTTTCCCTTTCAGCACTTTAAATATGTCCTGCCACTCCCTTCTGGCTTGGAGAGTTTCTGCTGAAAGATCAGCTGTTAACCTTATGGGGATCCCCTTGTATGTTATTTGTTGTTTTTCACTTACTGCTTTTAATATTTTTTCTTTGTATTTAATTTTTGATAGTTTGATTAATATGTGTCTTGGCATGCTTCTTCTTGGATTTATCCTGTATGGGACTCTCTGTGCTTCCTGGACTTGATTGACTATTTTTTTCCCCATATTAGGGAAGTTTTCAACTATAATCTCTTCAAACATTTTCTCAGTCCCTTTCTTTTACTCTTCTTCATCTGGGACCCCTATAATTCGAATGTTGCTGTTTAATGTTGTCCCTGAGGTCTCTGAGACTGTCCTCAATTCTTTTCATTCTTTTTTCTTTATTCTGCTCTGCGGTAGTTATTTCCACTATTTTATCTTCCAGGTCACTTCTGCGTTCTTCTACCTCAGTTAAAATTTTTTAAATAGAGGAATATCCAGAAGATGATAAGGTAACCACAACAGGAATCTATTTTTGCCTACCTCCTTTCCAACACCTCCACTCCAAGGGGAAAATATACTTAATTACACTTCTAGGCTCTCCCTTCAGGCATGTTTACTTATAGTGGGCTCATTCACATATATTTGGCCTTTACTATAGACTTTCTACTTCCTCATTGTATGTAGTAATTATAGGATGGTTCAGTGCCTGAGAAGTGGTTAGCTGTCTCTTCTCTCAAGCTCCTACCACCTTTTTCATTCTCATATTCTCTGTATATATCTCACATGGCTTGCCCTTTGTCTCATAATATCTAGCTAGCTAGCTAGCTATCCATCTTTTTCTTGGTAAAAGAAGATACAAAAGGAGATCTCTTCTTGTATTAGACTAGTAGTGTCTGGATGTGATCATCAGAATGGCTGTTGCCATCTTAAAGACATGAGGGAAGGGAAAGAAGTGATTTATGACAATATCACAGTGGAAGAGACTTGAAGTCTTGATAATGCCAATTATGAGATGATAAATCCCTTTACTGTTTACCCTAGGTGAGTTAACATTTTCTATTTCTTGCAACTAAATTATCTCAACTGATATGCCTAATATACCATTGAATCAATCGTTCTTTTCCTCTACAATATGACTAATTTGGAAATACACCATTTTCTAGATGAACCACGTCCTTTGCCATTGCTTCTTTTTGACAATTAACACACTAATAAAAATTTATTTTCATAAAACAGCTGAACACGTAGAGACAGATATGCATGAAGGTGTTTATTTAGAATTATTTATAACAATTTATAATTAGAATCAAGTTGAATGTCTATCAATACAGAAGGTATTAAATAATATATGGTACATCCGTACATTAGAGAGTAAAAAGCCATTAAAAAGATAGTTATGAATACCCATTGATGTAGAAAAATATCCATTGTGTATTACTGAGTGAAAAAAAAAAATTCAGCAAATTTCTGAGCATGAAAAAAATGTTTATAAAATATGTTTATGTTTATAAAAATGTCTTGGATATATTTATTTAACATATATGCATTTGATGCATGTGAATAATAATAATACAAAGAATCACAAACATTTATTAAATACCTACTCAGAGTTAGATACTGTGCTAAGGGCTTTACATACATTATAGCTATTAAGTCAAACATCAAATAATGTAGGTATTAATATTATTTTCATTTACAGATGAGTAAAGTAAAATTTGGGGAGAAAATCATTTTTCCATCTAGCTATTAGGGGATAAGATCAAGGTCCAAATGCAGGTCTATATAACAGCATATTATATTATAATGTGTTATTTATATTATATAGTATTAATAATATAAAAATAAGCTGTATTATATTTTAACATTTATTTCAAACATAACATTTATACATATTTTACTATTTATATTACATTACACTGCATTATATATCATTATATCATATTATATTATGTTATATTATATTATATTATATTATATTATATTATATTATATTATATTATATTATATTATAGATGTCTGGAATAATTATCTCCAAAAGGATAACAGTAATTGCCTTTGAGTGGTAGAATCTTTTTTTTAAATTACATTCCTCTGTATCATTATATTTTCTACAGCAAACGTGGATTATCGTAAGTAAAAAAGAAAAGGAAATAAATACATGATATATACATGTGTAAATTGTAATAAATATCTACTATAAAGTGACTTTCCTGTACCTTTTTGGCACAGGCTGTCAGGAGTGTTTTTAATTCTAGATCTCCTACTTGACTCTATAACCTTAGTAAGTCATTGAACCTCTTAATTTGCTCATATGCAAAGTAGGTATAATGTTACTTAGATTTCCTCCTTCAAACAGTTGTCATAAGATTTAATGAGGTAGTGGACATCAGCTTGGGAAGTTTCAAAGCAAGCTAAAACTCTGTGGGAAGATTATTATTCGTTATTTTCTTCAAATTAAAACATATTTTAAATGTATACTGTGGTTTTAAAAAGTTGACTGTTGTTACAGCCACTATGGAGAACAGTATGGAGGTTCCTTAAAAAACTAAAAATAGAACTACCATATGACCCAGCAATCCCACTAATGGGCATATACCCTGAGAAAACCATAATTCAAAAAAGATACATGTACCACAATGTTCACTGCAGCACTATCTACAATAGCCAGGACATGGAAGCAACCTAAATGTCCATCAACCGATGGATGGATAAAGAAGATGTGGCACATATATACAATGGAGTATTACTCAGCCGTAGAAAGGAATGAAACTGAGTTATTTGTAATGAGGTGGATGGACCTAGAGTCTGTCATACAGAGTGAAGTAAGTCGGAAAGAGAAAAACAAATGCTGTATGCTAACTCATATATATGGAATCTAAAAAAATAGTCCTGATGAACCTAGTGGCAGCGCAGGAATAAAGACACAGATGTAGAGAATGGACTTGAGGACACGGGGTCAGGGGAAGGGGAAGCTGGGACAAAGTGAGAGAGTAGCATTGACATGTATACACTACCAGATGTAAAATGGATGGCTAGTGGGAAGCTGCTGCATAGCACAGGGAGATCAGCTTGATGCTTTGTGACGACCTTGAGGGGTGGGATAGGGAGGGTGGGAGGGAGGCTCAAGAGGGATAGGATATGGGGATATATGTATACATGTAGCTGATTCACTTTGTTGTACAGCAGAAACTAACACAACACTGAAAAGCAATTATACTCCAATAAAGATGTAAAAAAAAATAATAAATGACCAAAAAAAAAAAAAGTTGAGTGTCTTGAACATCAGAATATAGCTTATATCTTTGTATCCTAATCTAGATAATGGAATGATATTGTTGACCTTTTAAGTTATTGTGGGAGTATGTTGATGTAACATACATAGATCATCTTGTACCATAAATTCTGACACAAAGTAAGGCCTCTATAGGGGTGTGTGTGTGTTAAATTAGAAAGTCTTAGTGGAAAGTAAGCTTTCCTTTGGAATTCTCTTCTAATATAAATTCACATTTTTGCTCAAAGGAACAATAACAGGAACAATAAATGTGCGATCTGGTTCCCTGAGGAAAAGGAAATCCATATTTAAGGGCTTTCCTAACAGGCTATAATACACTATCTAGTTTGTCAGAGGGGATATATTTATTAGCATAATAAAAGAGTACCAGGAAATTGCATAATAGTAACTAATTGTCTGCCCTTCCTTCCTTCTTGGAAATAGAAGTATCACTAAAGTTCATGAACACACATGAGATCTTTTCATCCTGTTGTTTCTAAGTTTGCTTTTTTTCACTGCTCTTCTAGTGTGGATCTGCAAGGAAATTGTCTTCTGAGGAGGAGGAAGCTCAAAGTGGTTGGATGGACTAATTTTCTAATGTTCCCTGGATCCTGGAGTGACCATGTAATGTGATGAGTATTCCACTTTCTCCATTGTTCACATCTTTTGTTTTTGAATCAAATGCTTTGAAGCTGGGAAAACAGATTTTGGGATACTATGGAAAGAATCTAATAGTTATCTACTACAGAAACACTAAATGATATTCTTCATTACAGTCGTCCTCATAAAAGAGCATTTAATATGCATTTATAGGTTCAATTTGTCTGATAGAAAATGTTTCATTATTTTTTTAATTTTTCCAGTCCTTTCTGTCCCTTAACTGAAAACTGAGTTGCTGAGTGAGCATAGGACTGTGGAATGCTATGAACTACAGAGTTCTCAAACAATATCTAATTCTCTGAACATTTCTGACACCCTTTCATGTCATTCAAATCTCCCTTTCCTGTGTCCTGTTTCCCAAGGATCAGCTCTCTGTGACCTGACAATCAGATAATCTGATAAACTAAAATAGTGAACTAATGTCTATTAATGGATAATGTTACTCTTTCCAGGGAATTTATGTTCAATTTAACCAGGTCATTTGAAAACAAACTTTTAGTCTATAAGAGTAATTATAATGGTAATTTCAAGTGCTCCCAGCAGAACTGTAATGGATTGTGGTTGCGGAATTGAAGAATAAAAGACTTAAAAGTAGGCAGGCTTCTTCTCTCCATTTTTTTACATATAACTATGACATTCCCATGGTTAAGAGCTAAACTTTTCTCTCCAGGCGTCTGTGATCTAAGACAGTTACCAAGAAAGGCAGTCTGGGGAGCTGGAGAAACTAACAACTACAGAGGCAACAGCTCAAACAGATAAAGAATCACAGGCTATCAAAATGGTAGGTGGCCAGATTTGAAAATGTTGGGTCAAGCATGATATCCACAGGGTATGGATAAGAGTGAAGTTCCAAGATCTCCTTGTCTAGAAAAGGAGAGAATTCAGTTGCATCAATGAAAAGGAGGCATATAAACTGGGATGATGTGAACATTTCCAGACACATGGGAAAGAGGCCCAGAGAAGATGGAGCAGAGATAATTTTAAGATGTGCGTATGGACTAAATTGACAGGAAGGAGAGTAATAGGAAAAAAAGAGAGAGCTGACAAAGAGCATTTGGAATAGCTACCTTAATGTAAACACTGAATAAGAGATTTGCATGAATTGAAATTGGGGCTTTGGCTTGGTATTCAGTGACGTGAGTAGCAACCATTCTTACTACCCACAAACTTCTCAAGTGAACAAAGTTAATTTTGTTGGCCTCAGTCTTCCCTTTCTTCTTGTTGCCTCAATTTCCTGCTTCTTTTCTTCCCTTAGCCAGTGGTATCTGGAAAGATATTACTCAAAGCGTTCACCATAAGGTAAAAATTTCCATCAAGAACAAGTGGGTACCCTTAACAAAATAAATTTGCATGTTGGCAGGGGACGACACCTTAATCTCATTTTCTTATTGGATTCCAGACACATGTGTTTACCTCATGGAGAGCATGCCCACATTGAGATTGTCCTACATATTTTGCCATGCATCTGACTGACTTTGGGGGCAGACTTGAGCTCCCTCTAAGGTAGGTTAATTTTCATGATGCTAAGAACTTCTGGTACTCAAGCATGAAGTGGAATTGCCATGCTGTGTAGTGCAAAAGGATTTGTCAAAGACATAAAAAATAAAAATCAATGACGTCCTCTGGAACGTTTTTCCTTCCTGGGTGTGAATAGATTGTGTTAAAAGGGCTGAAGGGACTATGTGCATAGATTGACACACTAATATTATCAACCTAGTCAAGAGATTGAAGGGCAAGTCCTCAGAACTCTTCTGAGGTTTAGAGACCTATGCAGATTTTTCAGAATTTATATATTTAGGTTCTAATTTCTATTCCACCTTTTACCCACTGGGAAGAATTTTAAATCTTCTTTTCTGGGTCCCTAATTGGCACCTTTGCAAGTTTATATCTATCTGCACCTCCTGAGAGTTGTAGAACTTGTTTGATTTGATTTTTTAAAAGCACCCAGAAGCCTCATTATAGCACAGATCCCCTTTTCAGCACAAGGCTTTGAAGCCCATACCGCTTTCTTTAACTCTCTTTCTTATGGATTAAAAAATAAAAATAAAAATAAAATATAAGTTGTTTCCCTTTGACATCTTTCATAACACCTGAGTCTGTTTTCTAAAAAGTTTGTTCTAGCAAAAATAATGAGGTTTTTTTTTCTGGGCCCCACCTTTTAGCAGAGACCAACTGTAGAAGAGAAACAACTATGGGAGGAATGTGTCATATTTCCACAAGGAAAGGGAAATATTTAGTTTATAGAAAAAGGCAGATCATTCCTTGTATTCCTGGGAAGCATGTCAAGTGGATGAGGAAATAGGAATCAATGGAAGAAACTACTGGGAGACAAATTGCAGTTCAATATAAAGGCTGGCTGTCTAAAATGATTGTCCCAGTTATCATAGATGGCATAAACTTGGTCAGAAAGTAGAAAGCTCCCTGTCACTGGCACATTTGAATTATCTCGAACGCACTTCAAGCAGCAGATGAGGCTAGTAAAAGATGTTTAAGGTCCCTTTTAACCCACAAATTTGGTCTAGTGTTTTTTTTTAACTTTTCTTCTCCATTTAAGGTTTTAATAAACATTTTAACAAACAGTAAAAAATGCATTGATTTTTCTTCTCCATTTAATGTTTCTTCCTCCCAAACCTTTTGCTTTCCATGTCATCATAATGTTAATCTGGGAAATTATATTCAAAATAAGGAAACAATGAATTAGTATGTTACCTTTCGCAGGAATATTTGCAATTCAAAAGAATATAGGGGAAGAGAATAATGCTTAACTAAATGAAACAAGTTGATAACAGTGAAAATTAGTAAAAACATGAGAAGAAAGTTTTATGCAAAAGGTCCCTCTCAGTGTCCCTCAACAGAAAACATAATCGTGATTGCTTACTTTGTACAAATATGAAACAAACCTTACAAAATTTGGGTATGTTTTTAATAATCTAACAAAAATTTACCCTTTGCATAATATTTTAAAGTATTAATTTAATATCAAACAAGTCATTTCTATTTAACAATATTAAAAATAAGAAAAATTTGATTGTCAGAACAATAGTCAGCGAATTTGGGTGCAGTATGTTAGGATAGAAAAGGATATGAACTAGAAAGTGACACAATCTAGGTCCTAATTTTGGCTTTCACATTAATACTCTGAGTCATGCTAAGCACATCACTTAAGTTCTATGGGACACCATTATCCCACCTTTACAATGAGAAGGTTGAAATAAATAATCACTAAGTTTTTTTCCAGCCCCAAATCACAAGTGCTAGGTCAGCAGTTAAGAATGCTCCTCCTCTTCTGAACTCTTGTGAAGCCAGTTGTGGCCACTAACAAAACTATCCTGCATTGTGAAATACACTCACTCAGAATCAGGTCAAATACTTTGACATTCATGTAAGTGAAATCTGTTTCTAAGGCATGATCACAGAGAGGTAGACGGAAATGATTCTCACTTGAATCCTCACAAATAAAGGTCACAGCCCTTATATTTTTATCTGTTCTTTGGAACTACCCCAAAGCTAATTGGCCCAGCAACCCAGTGGTCACCAGCGTCCATCGTCAATATTCTTAATACAGTGTTGATGCTAAGAGCGCTGCATCTGCTCACACAGATGCATTCCATTAACTTTTTGATCCCTGCTTTGACAGACTATTTCTATTTGCCTTCATTTAAATCCTTGAAAACAAGATTGGCAACCCCACTGACTATGCTAACATGTCCTACCCATTTATATAGGTTTTAATCCCAAACTCATTAATGAATCATGTGCTTTAAAACAAAAGAAATTATAAGCAACAACTAGAAGAAAAGGATATTACTGATCCAGTATGCTAGTTGAAATGATTATAGATACCTTCCTCTCTTCCTCAGGGATTTGTTACGCAATGGTAAAGAAAAATAAGTTTAAATGTTACCATGCTGCACAGCTTTGTATTTAAGTCAAATATAACATCCATAGGCAATACGTGGATGTGGCTGTGTTCCAATAAATCTTTATTTACAAAAACAGGCAGTGGGCCATATTTGGTGCTTGAGTTGTAGTTTGCTCACCCTTGTATTAGAGTATACTTCATTAGGTATACATTATATTTGGGTAAAGTTGGAGCAGGTCAATATTTGAGTTACAAAACCACATACATAAAAATTATTGATTTTTTAAAACCAGTTTCCACAAGTCCACTGTAATTAGCAAATCTATTGCTTGCAAACCACTCCTGTCTCTAGAAATTAAGTGATGCCTAAAGCTAATTTACCAAGTCATGGAACATAAAGAAAAATATCTGTGGATTTAAAAGAAAGGAAACATATTATCGACATAGTCAAAAGGTCTGTAGAACTTACTATTTGGCTTTCTGATTTATATGTGGAAATGGAAAGAACATTCATATAAGTATCCAACACTGCATTCAAGAATGTCGTCTACTATAGTATGTCACCTTAACCTCCATTTCTCCAATACACAGCATGTGATGTTAAAGAATGCACATACATACATACATATTTGGTGCCGTGGAGAGCAATATTATTTGTAATAATTTATAGTCCAAAGCATAGGGAATCCTTGTGAACTGTTAGTCTATGAGAATGTAATAGTGGTGTTCTAAGCAAAAGATAGGCTAATTCTGAGATGGAAATAACAGATCAGTATGGTGGGAGGAGAGAGATAAGGCTCAACTGAATAGTAAGGAGAGGACAAGAGGAGAGGGCAGAGAGTAAAGTTCTATTCCAGGATAATTTATATACTAAGGATGTCATGTTAAGTTACTTTTTTTTTTTTTTTTAAGTAGATCAACATTCTCCTGGTGACATATTTCTGATGGCAAATAATCAACTATTTTTGGTTTTCTATTTGGTCATATTCTCAGGTTCCCAGCATATCCTCTCCTTCATATAAAAACAATATTTGCTCAAGGTCTGATTCACAGAGACCTTGGGAAGAAACTCATTATTTCAAATAAAAGTGACAATTTCCAATATTAATACCTCATATCGATAAGACTGAAATAACTGATGACCTAACCAGCAGTGTTTCCTGCTCAATAAGATCTTGAAGGCTATCTTTGGGATTGAAATTTCTGCTACTGAGTGTTTTTTGCAACTCTTTTTTCTCCTTATGACCTTTACTAATAGAAGATTGGATCACTGATGATGGCTGCATGCCAGGATAATTAGAGTGCCACTCCAGTTTCCCAAAAGGCCTTGGATATTCTACTCCATCATCGAAAGCTGCACTTAGTAAAATACCATCATCATTAACTCAAGGCAAGAGAAAAATGGTTGATCGTTTGGCTATAGCTGCATAAAAACAAGTTCTAGATAAGCAGATTGAAATTTTACTCCATTTTATGGACCTGAATAGAGGAAGATTTGAGCAAATCACTTAACCCTTCTGCATATTAGTTTCTTTTCCCAAAAAATAAAGGAAATATTAATTTCCTTGACTATATTATGGCTTCAAAATAATAGATATGGTTTTTAAGTCCCTTCAAAAGTATAAGATATATATATATATATATATATATATATATATATATATATATATATATATATATATATATATATATTATAATGATCTTTGGTAATTTTTGTCAAGAAAATAAAAATTATAACAAAAATATAAAAATAGAATACAATAAAATATATGATAATTTTTTTAAAAAAAAACCTTTTCTGTTTGCCTCAGCTTGTGCTGTCCAAGGAATTGGAGTTTGAGACAAGGGATTGTGATTATCTGAGGAGAGGAGGGGAACACCAACGCAAGAGGGCATTTTCAGATTGGTTACCATAAAAAGCAATCTGTCCTGAATCCTGCTGGAACCTTTGTGAGCTGTGTAGAATGTGCATCAGAAGGGTTTATCTGACAATCCTGCAGCCTGTGGAACAAAAACCACATTCACAGAAAGATAGACAAAATGAAAAGGCAGAGGACTATGTACCAGATGAAGGAACAAGATAAAACCCCAGAAAAACAACTAAATAAAGTGGAGATAGGCAACCTTCCAGAAAAGAATTCAGAATAATGATAGTGAAGATGATCCAGGACCTCAGAAAAAGAATGGAGGCAAAGATCGAGAAGATGCAAGAAATGTCTAACAAAGACTTAGAAGAATTAAAGAACAAACAAACAGAGATGAACAATACAGTAACTGAAATGAAAAATACACTAGAAGGAATCAATAGCAGAATAACTGAGGCAGAAGAATGGATAAGTGACCTGGAAGACAGAATGGTGGAATTCACAGCCACAGAACAGAATAAAAAAAAAGAATGAAAAGAAAAGAAGACAGCCTAAGAGACCTCTGGGACAACATTAAATGCAACAACATTTGCATTATAGGGGTCCCAGAAGGAGAAGAGAGAGAGAAGTGACCCGAGAAAATATTTGAAGAGATTATAGTCGAAAACTTCCCTAACATGGGAAAGGAAATAGCCACCCAAGTCCAGCAAGCGCAAAGAGTCCCATAAGGATAAACCCAGGGAGAAATACTACGAGACACATAGTAATCAAAGTGGCAAAAATTAAAGACAAAGAAAAATTATTGAAAGCAGCAAGGGAAAAACGACAAATAACATGCAAGGGAACTCCCATAAGGTTAACAGCTGATTTCTCAGCAGAAACTCTATGAGCCAGAAGGGAGTGGCATGACATATTTAAAGTGATGAAAGGGAAGAACCTACAACCAAGATTACCCTATTCGGCAAGGATCTCATTCAGATTCGACAGAGAAATCAAAAGCTTTACAGACAAGCAAAAGCTAAAAGAATTCAGCACTACCAAACCAGCTCTACAACAAATGCTAAAGGAACTTCTCTAAGTGGGAAACACAAGAGAAGAAATGGACGTACAAAAACAAACCGCAAACAATTAAGAAAATGGTAATAGGAACATACATATCAATAATCACCTTAAATGTGAATGGATTAAATGCTTCAACCAAAAGACACAGGCTCACTGAATGGATACAGAAACAAGACCCATATATATACTGTCTACCAGAGACCCACTTCAGACCTAGGGACACATGCAGAATGAAATTGAGGGGATGGAAAAAGATACTCCATGCAAATTGAAATCAAAAGAAAGCTGGAGTAGCAATACTCATATTAAGATAAAATAGACTTTAAAATAAAGAATGTTACAAGAGACAAGGAAGGACACTACATAATGATCAAGGGATCAATCCAAGAAGATATAACAATTATAAATATATATGCACTCAACATAGGAGCACCTCAATACATAAGGCAACTGCTAACAACTATAAAAGAGGAAATCGACAGTAACACAATAATATTGGGAGACCCTAACACCTCACTTTCACTACTGAACAGATCATCCATACCGAAAATTAATAAGGAAACACAAGCTTTAAATGACACAATAGACCACATAGATTTAATTGATATTTATAGGATATTCCATCTGAAAACAGCAGATTACACTTTCTTCTCAAGTGCACACAAACATTCTCCAGGATAGATCACATCTTGGGTCACAGATCAAGCCTCTGTAAATTTAAGAAAATTGATGTCACATCAAGCATCTGTTCGGACCACAATGCTATGAGATTAGAAATAAATTACAGGGGAAAAAAACGTGAAAAACACAAACACATGGAAGCTAAACAATACGTTACTAAATAACCAAGAAATCACTGAAGAAATCAAAGAGGAAATCAAAAAGTACCTACAGACAGGAGGCGACCCAGCACCGGAGCCCACAGGCTCCTTGGTGGGGCTAATGGCGGTCTCCAGGAGGGCTCATGCCAAGGAGTACTTCCCAGAATTTCTGCTGCCAATGTCGTTCTCCCCGCAGTGAGCCACAGCTGCCCCCCACCTCTGCAGGAGACCCTTAACACTAGCAGCTGTGTGTCTGTTAGTGTCTTGGTGCTGCAACCTGGTATCAGGGCTCAGCCTCTGAGGTGGGAGAGCTGAGTTCAGGACATTGGACCACAAGAGAACTCCTGACCCCATGCAATATCCATCGGTGAGAGCTCTCCCAGAGATCTCCATCTCAATGCTAAGACCCAGCTCCACCCAACAGCCAGCAAGCTCCAGTGCTGGATGCCCCATGCCAAACAACTAGCAAGACAGGAACACAAACCCACCCATTAGCAGAGAGGCTGCCTAAAATCATACTAAGTTCACAGACACCCCAAGACACACCACCAGATGCTGCCCTGCCCACCAAAAAGACAAGTTCCAGACCCACTGACCAGAACACAGGCACCAATCCCCTCCACCAAGAAGCCTACACAACCTACTGAACCAAACTTACTCACAGGGGGCAGACAACAAAAAGAAAATGAGAACTCTGAAACCGCAGCCTGGGAAAAGGAGACCCCAAACACAGTAAGTTAAGCAAAATGGGAAGACAGAAATATGCAGCAGATGAAGGAGCAAGGGAAAAACCCACCAGACCAAACAAATGAAGAGGAAGTTGGCAGTCTACCTGAAAAAGAATTCAGAGTAATGATAGTAAAGATGATCCAAAATCTTGGAAATAGAATGGAGAAAATACAAGAAACATTTAAAAAGGACCTAGGAGAACTAAAGACCAAACAAACAAGGATGAACAACACAATAAATAAAATTAAAAATTCTCTAGAAGGAATCAATAGCAGAATAACTGAGGCAGAAGAATGGATAAGTGATCTGGAAGATAAAATACTGGAAATAACTACCACAGAACAGAATAAAGAAAAAAGAATGACAAGAATTGAGTCTCAGAGACATCTGGGACAACATTAAATGCAACAACATTCAAATTATAGGGGTCCCAGAAAAAGAAGAGAAAAAGAAAGGGACTGAGAAAATATTTGAAGAGATTATAGTTTAAAACTTCCCTAATATGGGAAAGGAAATAGTCAAACAAGTCCAGGAAGCACAGAGAGTCCCATACAGGATAAATCCAAGGAGAAACACGCCAAGACACATATTAATCAAACTATCAAAAATTTAATACAAAGAAAAAATATGAAAAGCAGCAAGGGAAAAACAACAAATAACATACAAGGGAATCCCCAAAAGGTTAACAGCTGATCTTTCAGCAGAAACTCTGCAAGCCAGAAGGGAGTGGCAGGACATATTTAAAGTGATGAAAAGGAAAAACCTACAACCAAGATTACTCTACCCAGCAAAGATCTCATTCAGATTTGATGGAGAAATTAAAACCTTTACAGACAAGCAAAACTTAAGAGAACTCAGCACCACTATACCAGCATTACAACAAATGCTAAAGGAACTTTTCTAGACAGGAAACACAAGAGAAGGAAGAGAGCTACAGAAACAAACCCAAAACAATTAAGAAAATGGTAATAAGAACATACATATCAATAATTACCTTAAATGTAACTGGATTAAATGCCCCAACCAAAAGACACAGGCTTGCTGAAGGGATACAAAACAAAACTCATATATATGCTGTCTATGAGAGACCCACTTCAGACCTAGGGACACATACAGACTCAAAGTGAAGGGATGGAAAAAGATATTCCATACAAATGGAAATCAAAAGAAAGCTGGAGTAGCAATTCTCGTGTCAGACAAAATAAACCTTAAAATAAAGACTATTACAAGAGACAAATAAGGACACTACATAATGATCAAGGGATCAATCCAAGAAGAAGATATAGCAATTATAAATATTTAAGCACCCAACATAGGAGCACCTCAATAGAAAATGCTAACAGCCATAAAAGGGGAAATCAACAGTAACACAATACTAGTACGGGAGTTTAACACCCCAATTTCACCAATGGATAGATCATCCAAAATGAAAATAAATAAGGAAACACAAGCTTTAAATGACACATTAAACAAGATGTTCTTAAATAATATTTATAGGACCTTCCATGCAAAAACAACAGAATACACTTTGCTCTCAAGTGCTCAAGGAACATTCTCCAGGATAGATCATATCTTTGGTCACAAATCAAGCCTTGGTAAATTTAAGAAAATTGAAATCGTATCAAGTATCTTTTCCAGCCACAACACTAAGGGACTACATATCAATTACAGGAAAAAAAAAAAACTGTAAGAACTACAAACACATGGAGGCTAAACAATATGCTACTAAATAACCAAGAGATCACTGAAGAACTCAAAGAAGAAATCAAAAAATACCAAGAAACAAATGACAATGAAAACAATGACCCAAACCTATGGGATGCAGCAAAAGCAGTTTTAGGAGGGAAGTTTATAGCAATACAATCCTACCTCAAGAAACAAGAAACATCTCAAATAAACAACCTAACCTCACACCTAAAGCAATTAGAGAAAGCAGAACAAAAAGAAACCCTCAAAGTTAGCAGAAGGAAAGAAATCATAAAAATCAAATTGGAAACAAAAGAAAAAGAAACAAAGGAAACTATAGCAAAGATCAATAAAACTAAAAGCTAGTTCTTTGAGAAGATAAACAAAATTGATAAACCACTAGCCAGACTCAACAAGAAAAAAAGGGAGAAGACTCAAATCAATAGAATTAGAAATGAAAAAGAAGAAGTAACAACAGACACTGCAGAAATACAACGAATCCTGAGGGATTACTACTGGAAACTATATGCCAATAAAATGGACAACCTGGAAGAAATAGACAAATTCTTAGAGGAGCACAACCTTCTGAGACTGAACCAGGAAGAAATAAAAAAAGTAAAGAGACCAATCACAAGCACTGAAATTGAAACTGTGATTAAATATCTTCAAACAAACAAAAGCCCAGGACCAGATGGCTTCACAGTCAAATTCTATAAAACATTTAGAGAAGAGCTGACACCTATACTTCTCAAAACTCTTCCAAAATATAGCAGAGGGATGAACACTCCCAAACTCATTCTACGAGGCCACCATCACCCTGATACCAAAACCAGGCAAAAATGTCACAAAAAAAGAAAACTACAGGCCAATATCACTGATGAACATAGATGCAAAATCCTCAACAAAATACTAGCCAACAGAATCCAACAGCACATTAAAAGGATCATGCACCATGATCAAGTAGGGTTTATATCAGATATGAAAGGATTCTTCAATATACCCAAATCAATCAATGTGATACACCATATTAACATATTGAAGGAAAAAAACCAAATGATCCTGTCAATAGATACAGAAAAAGCTTTTGACAAAATTCAACACCCATTTATGATAAAAACTCTCCAGAAAGTAGGCATAGAGGGAACTTACCTCAACATAATAAAAGCCATGTATGACAAATCCAGAGCCAACAACATTCTCAATGGTGAAAAACTGAAACCATTTCCTGTAAAAAATCAGAAACTAGACAAGGATGCCCACTCTCACCACTTTTTTTCAACATAGTTTCGGAAGTTTTAGGCAGAGCAATCAGAGCCAAAAAAGAAATAAAAGGAATCCAAATCGGAAAAGAAGAAGTAAAGCTGTCACTGTTTCCAGATGACATGATACTCTACATAGAGAATCCTAAAGATGCTACCAGAAAACTACTACAGCTAATCAATGAATTTGGTAAAGTAGCAGGATACAAAATTAATGCACAGAACTCTCTTGCATTTCTATACACTAATGATGAAAAATCTGATGGAGAAATTAAGGAATCACTTCCATTTACCACTGCAACAAGAAGAATAAAACACCTAGGAATACACCTACTTAAGGAGACAAAAGACCTGTATGCAGAAAACTATAAGACACTGATGAAAGAAATTAAAGATGATACCAACAGATGGAGATCTATACCATGTTCTTGGGTTGAAAGAATCAACATTGTGAAAATGACTATACTACCCAAAGCAATCTACAGATTCAGTGCAATCCATATCAAACTATCAATGGCATTCTTCACAGAACTAGAACAAAAAATGTCACAATTTTTATGGAAACACAAAAGACCCCATATAGCCAGAAATCTTGAGAAGGAAAAACAGAGCTAGAGGAATGAGGCTCCCTGACTTCAGACTGTACTACAAAGCTACAGTAATCAAGACAATATGGTACTGGGACAAAAACAGAAATATAGAACGATGGAACAGGATAGAAAGCCCAGAGATAAACCCATGCACATATAGTCACCTTATCTTTGATAAAGGAGGCAGGAATCTACAATGGAGAAAAGACAACCTCTTCAATAAGTGGTGCTGAGAAAGCTGGACAGCTACATATCAAAGAATGAAATTAGACACTCCCTACACCATACAGAAATATAAACTCAAAATAGATTAAAGACCTAAATGTAAGACCAGACACTATAAAACATAAAGAGGAAAACACAGGCCGAACAATTTATGACATAAATCACAGCAAAATCCTTTTTGACCCACCTCCTAGAGAAAGGGAAATAAAAACAGAAATAAACAAATGGGACCTAATGAAATTTAAGAGCTTTTGCACAGCAAGGGAAACCAAAAACAAGATGAAAAGGCAACCCTCAGAATGGGAGAAAATATTTGCAAACAAATCAACGGACAAAAGATTAATCTTCAAAATATATATACAGCTCATGCAGCTCATTATTAAAAAAAAAAAAACCCAACCAAGAAATGGGCAGAAGACCTAAATAGACATTCCTCCAAAGAAGACATAAAGATGGCCAAGAGGCACATGAAAAGCTGCTCAACATCACTAATCATTAGAGAAATGCAAATCAAAACTACAATGAGGTATCACTTCACACCAGTTAGAATGGGCATCATCTGAAAATCTACAAACAGCAGATCCTGGAGAGGGTGTGGAGAATAGGGAACCCTCTTGCACTTTGGTGGGAATATAAATTGATACAACCACTATGGAGAACAGTATGGATGGTCCTTAAAAAACTAAGAATAGAATTACCATATGACCCTGCCATCCCACCACTGGGCATATACCCAGAGAAAACCATAATTCAAAAAGACACACGCACCCCAGTGTTCATTGCAGCACTGTTTACAATAGCCAGATCATGGAAGCAACCTAAATGCCCATTGATAGATGAATGGATAAAGAAGATGTGGTACATATATACAATGGAGTATTACTCAGCCATAATAGGAACGAAATTGGGTCATTTGTAGAGACATGGATGGACCTAGAGAGTGTCATACAGAGTGAAGTTAAGTCAGAAAGAGAAAGACAAATACCGTATATTAACACATATACGTGGAGTCTAGAAAAATGGTACAGGTAAACTGGTTTACAAGGCAGAAACAGAGACACAGATGTGGAGAACATACGTATGGACACCAAGTGGGGGAAAGCAGGCGTAGGGGAGTGTGGGATGAACTGGAAGATTGGGATTGAAATATATACACCAATATACATAAAATAGATAACCAATAAGAATGTGCTGTATAAAAATAAATAAATAAAATAAAACTCAATCCAAAAAAGAAGGGTTTATCTGTGGACTGGAAGAAGAGAACATTTATCCATTGGCTGCTTCCTCCTGTCTGTCGAAGCTTACTCAGCAAGAGATTACCTTCCTAGCCCATTTAGGTTTGCATGCCATGAGCGATCAGGATTACTTCAGGTTCCCACACTGAGTATGGAAGAAGCTCCGGAAGGGTAGAGCCTGCTGCTGAAGTAAGGTGCTGCCTAGGCCACCTACATGAAGACGGCTGCCACAGAAAATGCTGGTAGAAAAGATGGGCTGAGAAACATGAGTCAGGGCACAAGAGGAATTCAATACACTATGTGAAAGTCATATTAAATGCTATTATTGTAGTTTTTAATGTATTGATTTAAACCATTAGGAAGTTTAACCCCTGTCAAAGCCATAACATACTTTGTTCTTCTAGCTTAATAAGACTTTATTAAAAATATTAAATGAAGATTCTTAAGTTTTGATATAAATGGCCAGAGGAAGATACACTCCCTTTCCATGAACTTTAGGAAAAAAAAAATAAGAAACAAGGGAAATATTCTTGGATTTCAGATGGTTTTTACAAAACCCCTACACCAAATGTAAAATTATTACTATGGTAAGACAATGAAATATGTAAGAAATTAAAAATAGAAATAAAATGTTGACTTTTTTGACCATCAGTGGTTGACACTAAAATAAGTATGGCAAATGTATTCTTATAGTTTTAAAAATATGATGATGCCACAGCTTCTGCTTGTAACATAATCATCAATTGAAGTCCACCAAAAATGAATTAAATGACTACTAAAATGAATTAAATTTTAAATAACAGAAATAATTTCTGGCCATTAGAGTGAAACTATGGAGTTTGTTATTAAGGAAAGTTGTGCAGTCTTGTTTATCTGGAGATAATGATGCTGTCCTGTATACAATAGGAGAATGGATTGAAACAGTTCTGATCATTTGTTATTTTCTCTTATCTCTATTCCCTGCTTCTTGGTCTGTATTGTAGGAAACTGTGCCCTGCAAGCTAACATTTCTAGGCTTCCTTGAAATCTGGTTTCCTGATAGAGTCAACCAATAGGAGACTCGCAAGAGACTGGATGACAAGGAGTATCGCAGGGAATTTCCTCCGCACTGTGGTTCTTCTCTTCATGGTTCTATCCCCTCCAGGTGATTCCAGTGCTGGACTCTGATTCTCACTGTTTTCCTCCAACCCTAGGTAAGACACCAGCTTCATGCCATTGCTAATTCTTAGGTTAATTCACCTTCTCATGTTTGGCTTTCAGTTCTCCCAGCACCCCTGTAAACTAATTCCCCACGTTAAATCCTCTCTATTATTCTGTCTGGCATGCATGGGCTCCATTTTCTGCCAAGACTCTGGCTGAGGTAGTATTCCCTGCTTTGCAGTAACACACTGATAATTTATGTCACATTCTTCTTGGTAATGATGGCTCATTTAGTCAGTGAATTTCAGGTGAGTTTCAGTGTAAAGTTGCAGGAGACAATATACTCCTAGGGATTATAACAGATTGTTGTGGGGGGTGGGGTGAAACATTTTTAAAAAGAATGCACAAGTGATTCTGGTATCCCCTAGTTGACATATGCCCTTTTTCCTGTGAGTGACATTCTTCGAATTACATGATATTTTAGGTCTCTTCAAGATATTTCATTCTGCAGTCATAATGCCACCTGCCTATATGAGCATCCTCTAATTTTGACAAGCAATCATGTTTCTAATTTTTCCCTGAGAGCAAGACATTTATATATACAGGGAGGTGGTGCATCTCTGAGACAGGAAGTTTTGAATTATCTAATACTATTTTCAAATGCTTGCAACTAAGGTGAGAAAATCCACCTGCTGACCCAAATGAAGAATCAATATAGTCCTTCTGACTTAAGCTGAAAGGAAGATAAGCAGCATGTAGAATTCTGACAGTGAATTTTTGTGCTGAAAAGAAAACCTAGATTTTGGCTCGGGGTAACACAGTAGGTGAAATCTGACTTGAGCTAGCACTTCATTTACAGTTCAAAGAAGACGACTGCTCCCTAGAGAGTGAGGCAAGGTTTCCATAACCCCAAAACATCTGGGGAAAAAAAGGTAGAAATGACCTGAATGTTTGTTCTGGGCATCAAACAGACACACTAACAAAGTCTTGCAGAACAGTGATGAGTAAGATGGAACTTGTTTTAACCAAATAGAAGTTAGAGGAAGGTGTAAAGAGAAAAATGTTGCCTGCCATTCCAGTTCTAGAAGGATCAAGCCATTGGCCACTGCGATCACCTACGAACAGTGCACCCTGAGGGAAATTCAGGGTGGAGAAAAACAGGAAGCATTCTGTACTTTGTATATACTGGCCCGAATATATGTATATGTATAGTTAAGATACATATCTAAGGAAAAATTTCAGTGACCCCTGATTCTTGCATCTTCCCATGTATAGAAAAGCAGTAAAATCATTAACTTGAGATATCTGTTCTTTGTGATTAACAATAATCTTTTGATGTTCAACTACATGTTTATTTTCCAACAAAAAATCCATGTATATCCTGGCTCCTCCCTTACGTCTTCAGAGCAGTTCCTCAGAGCTATCTGAGAAGTTGTCTCCTGGGGCTATAGTCCTCAGTAAGATTCCTGAGTAAAACTTAACTCATAACTTTTACGTTCTGTGTTCTTCTTTCAGTCAACAAGGGCAAAGAAACTGTCTGTATTTGATTAGAAATTCTTCCATTTCCTAGTTTTGTGACCTTGGACAACTTAACCTCTCTGAGTCTGTTTGCACATCTATAAAATCTAAAAAAAGAATAATAATAATAATAGTTTGGACTGAATTTTTTGATAGAATTAAATGAAATAGTCTGTATAAATTAGCCGAAAGTGTGTGTTCAATGAGAATTAATTGGGAGCATTATTTTTAGCATTAAGACATTTGTTTTCAGAATCTCCCTGAATATAAAAGAGGGGGAAATCATCGGCTGCAAAGAAGAAAACATTGCCTTTTTGTTTGCTCTCTTGATTAGGATAGCACTGTTGTATGAGCAGTTCTCTCGTTCTGAAAATGATACCAGGGTCACTTCTCCCGCAAGTGGCATTTTTCTGCTGGATGATGAGGTGATAGGAACACTGTCTTGGTTTTTGTCATGAACATTTGTTTACCTCTCTACCTTCCATTTCCATTCTTCAGGCAATTGTCCCAAATTTAGGAACAAGTGGGAAATCTAATTCTTCCACATTTCCAAGTCATGGCGTCTGGATGGGGTTCCATTTTCAGTTTCAGAAGCTTGTGAGAGGCACGCTTAAGCCAATCCATGCATCATGTTCCCCTGTTTACAGTTGTTGAAGTATTATAACTTTATTTATCCACTCTCTTGATGATGGACATCTAGGTTGTTTCCAAATATTCATAATGGATCCTAGCATTCCTCTCCCATATGATAGTTGCAAAAAATTAGGCAAGCCAGAGTCCATTTTCTCACCTGTAAAGAGAGAAATTTGGGTTAAGTGCTCTCCAAGTTTCCTTTCTGCGCTAAAATCCTGTGTTGCATATTCTCTGAATACTGACATATCTCATTAAATAGACAGCCCCTGTTCCTGTCTGTGTATATCTCTTGGGCTTTCTCATCTTCTTGGCCTCTGTGAGTGACCTGAAATCAGGGTGCTCAGAGCGACGCTGTGCAGGGTACTGTTTGGCTTCCCCAGACTCCAATATGCTCATATTGTGGTCCATTTCTTCTAGCCGCGTGTCTTCCCATTGTCCTGATATGACACTACAGTGACATCTGTGCCACCTGCTGCAGACTTCACCTTAGGGAAATCTTCCCCATTATGGAAGCAGGATGCACCTTGCAGAGCTCTTTGGCTATTTGAGAAACAAACATGTTCTTCCAGATGGGTTAGCAGAGTATTTCAGAATTGATTCTATGTTGGCTGTTCTCCAAGAATCTTTGCAAAGAAGCTGCAAGAGAACAGGTTCAGAAAAATCTGACCCTTATAACCTACCTGTACTCTATGCTTGTTCCATAAACTGTATGTTTCAGCAAGACCTCCTGACCTGATATCAAAACTTGTTTGAGAAAGAAGACAAATAACTCGAAAGAAACAAAACCTGCTTTGTCAGTTAAAATCCCTCTATAATAAAAAAAAAAATTTAGTATATTTACTACTACCAGCAAAAAACTTGATGCAAGGATTTTTTAATGAAGCAGCTTAGTTTTTCAAACCATAAGAACTGTGGAATTTCACTTTAATAAAATGTTGAATGGAGTAGAATGTTATCATAGATAAATATTACAAAGTCTCCAATTACTATTAGTTATTAAAACTAACAGATATTAAAAATAATTAGTTTTTTTTTTAAAAATAACTGTTAGGAAGTAGAAGCCACATCTTTCTGAATATAAGTTTTCTGGTTCCCTTTCTGCCATAAATGGTTATGATTAAGTTTAAGTTTGGGCTTAGGCAAAATAAAGCAGGACATGTTCCTGCTCCTGTGGCAACGATACTGCTGCAAGATTGCTCTTCTTTCCTTTTCTGCTGTATAGATGGATGATGGCTGTGTGAAGAAGATGAGATTAACAACGCACTTATGCTTAGAGCATGCTGGTAATGGCAGTGAAGAAATAGTCCCTTAACCTTCAGTTTCTTTGCTGATAAACATAAAAAGCTAGAAGGTCTTGTAGTATCAAGTGATCCTAAAGTCCTGGAACTGAGAATCCTTCTGGATATATCAGACCAAGAGTCAAAATAGAGTGTTATGATTAAATATGAAGATAAGATCACATTCATATTAGGTGATTCTTAGTAAGAATCAGTGAGAGTTTTATCAAATTATACATAAGAGGTTTTCTTTACAAATGTGCTTTTTAAAAAGCATATTTGAAATCTTCACAGGATGTTAGGAAATTAGTAAGAACAGACCTTTTGAAACAAAGCTACATGTTCAACTGAGAATAGAAATTGATTAATGTCACCTATCTTGATTTTAGGTAAGCATACCTTACACTGGAACCTGGTGGTTTAAACCTCTTAACCAAAATATCTATTAATAGTATACTAGGCTTAATTGTGCTTTTTTGCTTCTTTTCTTCTTTCCTTTCTTTCTTTCTGTGGTAATCAATCATCTTCAAAGTGAATCCATAATCTTAAACATTTAAAGTTATAATCATATTGCCATCATGCATGTAAAAGCAATTATTCATACACTTAAATTAACTGGTTGTTGTAATATGCTTGGTGATCTTTCTGGGGAGATGACTATGTCATTAAGTAGTAACAAATAAAAACATACTACTAAAGTGAATCTTTCAGCAATAACAATAATTAAGAGAATAATTAAGAGAATGCTAACTATCATGTATTACATAACTACTTTCAAAAATATCACCTCACTTGCACAAACCTCTCAAGTGGGTATAATTTGACCCAAATTTCAGGTGAGAAATGTTTAGGGAGCACTTACTGCCCACCCCCACTATTTCCATTTTGAGAGACCCCTATTAGAGTAACCCCCTGGGTATTTCTTCATATGTTCACAACCTCACCACTAGGGAAATTATTTTATTTGTAAGTTTGGGAGAAAGAATCGGGCACACCTGTTCCAGCTTTTTCCTGCCACCCCTCCTCTGGGATCTGGCTGCCTACAGACAAGGTGCATGCTCTTTAGCTCTTTTGGCTGTGGAGACAGGCTTGTAGCTAACCAGTTCTACCTGTGACCAGGCAAGTCTGTCTAATCCAGCAGTGGCAAGTGGTGGGAGGGGGCAGGGATCACAATCATCATTTGCCTGCACCTAGATTATGTCCTGCAAACAACTTTATTGGTAATATAAGGGCTTTTTGATGTCTATCTGCCTGACACCTGTGTTTATCTTGTATTCAGTTGGAAAATGAGATATGAGATTTATTGACTGTTTCTCAAATTCTAAAAATTGGAGCCTCAGAAGAAGCTTGTTCCAAGTCACATAATAGTACGTGACAGAACAACCATGGCACCGGAAGCTGTACAAGTTTTAAGGATAGACCTAGGCCAAGCTACAGTGGTTATCAAATGGTGTGCAACAAAGTCCCAAGGTTTAATGGTGGAGCCTCAATGTCTCCTGGAAGTAAGATAAGCGTTTCAGGGAGAAGGCAGGACAATGAATGCTCTTTTATCTGTTGTATATATTACATATGTAGGTGTTTTTTTTATTATGCACGGTATTTATTTTCAAAACAAGAGTTTTGTCATTTTAAAAACTACTTTTAAAAGCTACCTGACTAGAATAATTAATAAGGATTGTTGGAATAAAGGAAGACCTGGTAGCCCTCAAGTGCTCCATATTTTTCAGGGTTTATTTATATTTCATATGCATTGTTAACAGTTGTTTAGTTGCTCCTAGGGAAGCCCTGGAAATAACAGAACCGATCTAGACAGTGTTTCTTTCTTCAAGAAGTAATGACCCAGAGAAAGTGCAAGTGTAAGTATCAATCCCCTTATATCTTTAAGCATTTTTAAAAATTCAGCAAGAGATGGTTATAGAAACAACACTTAGAGAGGGATCAGAGGACAACATTAATGCACCAAAGTAACCCTGGCTTCTATTTTTTCTCTTCTCTAACTGATTACTTTTATTTCTTTTATGATTAGTATTGAGCCTTAAATATATGCTCACAACTTTATAATAAGTAGTTACTGCAGGGTGTATCCTTGTCATTTTCCATATTACCCTTGTGCTGTAGATATATAAATACCTGTTGAGTGCTGTTCCCTGACACACACAGTTATAGACAGAGTTCTGCTCTCTTCTCTATGTCAATTCCCCAGTACTTCACTCTACCTACGTACTACTCACAGCTAGCCATCTACCCCAAGGAATGTTCATAGCTTGAGGCAGTTTGGGACTGGAAGGGCTAAAACTGAAGGCTTCCAAAGGAAGCCAGCAATACCAACTTCTCTTTCTACACATCTAATTTCTAGAGTTGAGGTGTTGGTCCCTTTGTGATCACCAGCACTCTAAGGTAACTTCCAAACGTACATGTGCAAAAACGGTACAAAGAAAGCTCCTAAGTTCTTGTAACACATGTGACATTCTGTATCAATTCTTTCAGCAAAATAAAGTTGTAGCATGTTAAAGGAACATGACTAAATTAGACAAGGATTGGGATTGATGTATATACACTGCTAAATATTAAATAGATAACTAATGAGAACCTGCTGAATAGCACAGGGAACTCTACTCAGTACTCGGTGGTGACCTAAATGGGAAGGAAATCTAAAAAAGAGGGGTATATGTATAACTGATTCACTTTTCTGTACAGCAGAAACTAACACAACGTTGTAAAGCAATAGACAAGGAAAGAGGCCCTAAGATCCACACCCATGCAGTGGGAATGATCAGTGACAGCCCAATCCAATCTACACTGCCTCTTGGCTCACGCTTCTCTCTGGTATTTGCTCTGCCAAAAAGAGAGAGAAAAAAATCTCTATTACTTATACACAAAATCTCAAATGCAATATCTGTGTTAAGAATAAAAGACATTTCAGCCTCCTTTCAGCTCTGACTATCTCTGTTCTTGATCTAAGCACTTCTATCCCTGACACTGCAGGGCTAAAAAACACAAATACAAGACTAGATCAGGAATATTTCTCCCACCACTTGGCTAATGTGTTGAAAGGAAAGACAGAAGACAGAATGATACTGAGAGAGCAGAAAATTTAATGGGAAAGGCACACCTTGATTGCCCTTTTGCCTTTGTAAATCCCTTCCATGGTTCCCTGTGTAAAAATACCTGAATTTCATTCTTCTGAGAAAAAAATATATATGTATAAAGGACATGGCAGCAGATCAGGAAAGCAGGAATTAGTCAGTTTACCATGGGCTGTAATTAGAGAAGGCAACAGGCAGTACCCCCTTGCTCCATTTCACATTTTGTTTTACATTTTTAATTCTTTGAGAGTTAGAGTCAAATCTAATATGTAATTTATAATTAATATCTTAATAATATAGTGCCAGGAAGAGGGGGAAAGAAAAAGACTCTTCTCTGCAAATGTGAAACAAGATGATATGAGAGTTAATTTGAGAGAAATGGATTGTGTTTAAATATCTTTAGTTTAATTCTGAGAATGAAGTTAAAAAATAAAGTTATTAATAGAGAAAAGGGACAGCTAGGAAGGCTGAGAAAATCTCAGAAGAGATGAATAAGAGGGCCATGACTACTGATACAGAGAGTTTAAAGTAAGAGGTTAGGATGGAAGACTAAAAATTTTAACGTCAACAAAATAAAAGGTATCTTAGGAAAAAATACATTATTAGGAAGCTATAATAAACCTGAACAAATCTTTATGGAAAAAGTTTTTTCATAGTGTTAAGGAATGTTTACACTGTAGGACACAGCTCTAGACTGTTTTATAGGCATGCTGACATTTATTTATTCAACAAATACTAATTGAATTCAGGCACAGCTTCAGCTTTAAAGAATTTTTAAGGAAAGATAATACTCATACTTTAGAAATTTTATAAGTTGTTCCAGAGAACCTCTTCTTTTCTATTGGAAATATTTACCTCCTCCAAGTAGCATTAGCCCTATTTATGTGCTTCTCAACACAGGCATAAACTCAATCACATGTTTTACTCTTACTAGACTGGAGTTTAGTGGGTTATTTGTAAAAATGTTTGCAGTTATTTTGTCCAACCCAATTTGCATTCCCCTTTGCAATGTGACTCTCCTACTCCTTGAATTTAGTCTGTCCTGTGACTTTCTGTGGCTGATAGTAGATGACATAAGTGATGTTACATGTCTTTGCCTAGACTTTGTGTCCTTGCAGCTACCACTGTCACCTTCTCACTGCTGAGGCCATGTGAAGAATCCTGGGCTAGTCTACTGGAGACTTGTGGCCCAGCTAAGAGCCTTATCAACCACCAGACGTGTGACCAAGACCAATTCAGACCATGAAGCCCTAGGAATTGAACCACAAGATAACTGCAGCCACATGAGTAAGGCCACCACCACAACATGGGAGGTAGACATGCCACCTTACCTGAGGCCTGGATAATTTGCTCATCTGTGGAATCATGAACAAATGAATTGTTGCATTAAGTCACTAATTTTGGAGTAGTTTGCTACATAGCAAGAGATAGTTGAGAGAGAAATAGAATCCAGAAATGAGGTACTGCCCTAGCAAACATCTAAATGTGTGGTATTGGCCTTGGGATTAGGTGGCAGGGAGATGCAGGAAGAGCAGTGAGAAGGCTACTCTAGGAGACTTGAAGAAGTGCAGTCTGTGTAATGTAGTTGTGTGGTAAGTATTATGACTGCTGCCTAGAGTAACTTGGAAGACCATATATGTACATGGCCAGTGACATTTTATACATACTCACCCAGTGGCTTGTAGCTCACTTGTTGAATGATGAAATAAATGAATAGCTGAGAAGGAATGGAATGGAGGGGTGAATAATTCACATTGAGGGTAACATTTGAATTGGACTTGGACCCCCAAGGATCTTTTTTTTTTCCCTAGTAGGTAAGAGCATTCCCCTGAGAGGATGGAGTGGAATGAGGAAAGACATGAGATCCTAAACTATCCAGGCATGTTGGAACAGGTATGTAGAGGAGGAGAGTGGTGGGAAATGAAACTAGAAAAATAGTTTAGCATTTGAGATGATCCTTGAATGTAATGCTAAGTAATGCATCTTTAAACTAATACAGGAGAGTCCCTGCTGCGATCACATACTTGTTTAGAGTTTAATCCTTCCCTTCTCCTGCCTTCCTCACTCCTCCTGAGGCACTGTCTTCTAATGAATCACTTAAACCTCTCTGACTCTGCTTCTAGGAAACCCAACCTAAGACAATTGCCATGGGGCTGACAGGGTCTTAGTGCTCTGGCCAGGTGTCAGACCTGTGTTTCTGAGGTGGGAGAGCCGAGTTCAGGACATTGGTCCACCAGAGACCTCCTGACTCCAGGTAATATCAAAAGGCAAAAGCTCTCCCAGAGATCTCCATCTCTAAGACCCAGCTCCCCTCAACGACCAACAAGGTACAGTGCTGGACACCCTATGCCAAACAACAAGCCAGACAGGAACACAACCCCACCCATTAGCAGAGAGGCTGCCTACAATCATAATAAGGTCACAGGCACCCCCAAAAAAACCACTGGGCGCGGTCCTGCCCATCAGAAAGACAAGATCCAGCATCATCCACCAGAACACAGGCACCAGTCCTCTACACCAGGAAGCCTACACAACCCACTGAACCTACCTTAGCCATTGGGGGCAGACACCAAAAACAACGGGAGCTACAAACCTGCAGCCTGTGAAAAGGCGACCTCAAACACAGTAAGTTAAGCAAAATGAGAAGACAGAGAAAAACACAGCAGATGAAGGAGCAAGGTAAAAACTCATCCGACCAAACAAATGAAGAGGAAATTGGTGGTCTACCTGAAAAAGAATTCAGAGTAATGATAGTAAAGATGATCCAAAATCTTGGAAATAGAATGGAGAAAATACAAGAAACGTCTAACAAAGACCTAGAAGAACTAAAGAGCAAACAAACAATAATGAACAACACAATAAATAAAATTAAAAATTCTCTAGAAGGAATCAATAGCAGAATAACTGAGGCAGAAGAACGGATAAGTGACCTGGAAGATAAAATAGTGGAAATAACTACCGCAGAGCAGAATAAAGAAAAAAAGAGTGAAAAGAATTGAGGACAGTCTCAGAGACCTCAGGGACAACATTAAACGCACCAACATTCAAATTATAGGGGTCCCAGAAGAAGAAGAGAAAAAGATAGGGACTGAGAAAATATTTGAAGAGATTATAGTTGAAAACTTCCCTAATATGGGAAAAAAAATAGTCAATCAAGTCCAGGAAGCACAGAGAGTCCCATACAGGGAAAATCCAAGGAGAAACATGCCAAGACACACATTAATCAAACTATCAAAAATTAAATACAAAGAAAAAATATTAAAAGCAGCAAGGGAAAAACAACAAATAACATACAAGGGACAAGGGAATCCCCAAAAGGTTAACAGCTGATCTTTCAGCAGAAACTCTGCAAGCCAGAACGGAGTGGCAGGACATCTTTAAAGTGATGAAAGGGAAAAACCTACATCCAAGATTACGCTAGCCAGCAAGGATCTCTCATTCAGATTTGATGGAGAAATTAAAACCTTTACAGACAAGAAAAAGCTAAGAAAATTCAGCACCACCAAACCAACTTTACAACAAATGCTAAAGGAACTTCTCTAGGCAGGAAACACAAGAGAAGGAAAAGACCTACAAAAACAAACCCAAAACAATTAAGAAAATGGTAATAGGAACATACATATCAAAAATTACCTTAAATGTAAATGGATTAAATGCTCCAACCAAAAGGCATAGACCGGCTGAATGGATACAAAAACAAGACTTGCATATATGCTGTCTACAAGAGACCCACTTCAGATCTAGGGACACATACAGACTGAAAGTGAGGGGATGGGAAAAGATATGCCATGCAAATGGAAATCAAAAGAAAGCTGGAGTAGCAATTCTCATAATGGAAAAAATAGACTTTAAAATAAAGAATATTACAAGCGACAAAGAAGGACACTACATAATGATCATGGGATCAATCCAAGAAGAAGATATAACAATTGTAAATATTTATATACCCAACATAGGAGCACCTCAAAACATAAGGCAAATGCTAAGAGCCATAAAAGGGGAATTCGACAGTAACACAATCATAGTAGGGGACTTTAACACCCCACTTTCAACAATGGACAGATCACCCAAAATGAAAATAAATAAGGAAACACAAGCTTTAAATGATATATTAAAAAAGACGGACGTAACTGATATTTATAGGACATTCCATCCAAAAACAACAGAATATACTTTCTTCTCAAGGGCTCATGGAACGTTCTCCAGGATAGATCATATCTTAGGTCACAAATCAAGCCTTGGTAAATTTAAGAAAAGTGAAATAGTATCAAGTATCTTTTCTGACCACAATGCTATGAGACTAGATATCGATTACAGGAAACAAACTGTAAAAAATACAAACACATGGAGGCTAAACAATACACTACTAAATAACCAAGAGATCACTGAAGAAATCAAAGAGGAAATCAAAAAATACCTAGAAACAAATGACAATGAAAACACAATGACCCAAAACCTATGGGATGCAGCAAAAGCAGTTCTAAGAGGGACATTTATACCAATAGAATCCTACCTCAGGAAACAAAAATCTCAAATAAACAACCTAACCTTACACCTAAAGCAATTAGATAAAGAAGAACAAAAAAAAAAACCTAAAGTCAGCAGAAGGAAAGAAATTATAGAGATCAGATCAGGAATAAATGAAAAAGAAATGAAGGAAACAATAGCAAAGATCAATAAAACTAAAAGCTGGTTCTTTGAGAAGATAAACAAAATTGATAAACCACTATCCACACTCATCAAGAAAAAAAGGGAGAAGACTCAAATCAATAGAATTAGAAATGAAAAAGAAGTAACAACTGACACTGCAGAAATACAAAGGATCATGAGAGATTACTACAAGCAACTATATGCCAATAAAATGGACAACCTGGAAGAAATGCACAAATTCTTAGTAAAGCACAAACTTCCAAGACTGAACCAGGAAGAAATAGAAAATATAAACAGACCAATCACAAGCACTGAAATTGAGACTGTGATTAAAAATCTTCCAACAAACAACAGCCCAGTACCAGATGGCTTCACAGGCAAATTCTATAAAACATTTAGAGAAGAGCTAACACCTATCCTTCTCAAAATCTTCCAAAATACAGCAGAGGGAGTAACATTCCCAAATTCATTCTATGAGGCCCCCATCACCCTGATACCAAAACCAGACAAAGATGCCACAAAAAAAGAAAACTACAGGCCAATATCACTGATGAACATAGATGCAACAATCCTCAACAAAATACTAGCCAATAGAATCCAACAGCACATTAAAAGGATCATACACCATGATCAAGTGGGGTTTATCCCAGGTATGCAAGGATTCTTCAATATACACAAGTCAATCAATGTGATAAATCATATTAACAAACTGAAGGAGGAAAATCATGTGATCATCTAAATAGATGCAGAAAAACTCTTGACAAAATTCAACACCCATTTATGATAAAAAACCCTCCAGAAAGTAGGCATAGAGGGAATTTACCTCAACATAATAAAGGCCATATATGACAAACCCATAGCCAACATCGTTCTCAATGGTGAAATACTGAAACCATTTCCTCTAAGATCAGGAACAAGACAAGCTTGTCCACTCTCACCATTATTATTCAACATAGTTTTGGAAATTTTAGCCACAGCAATCGGAGCCAAAAAAGAAATAAAAGAAATCCAAATCAGAAAAGAAAAAGTAAAGCTGTCACTGTTTCCAGATGACATGATACTCTACATAGAGAATCCTAAAGATGCTACCAGAAAACTACTACAGCTAATCAATGAATTTGATAAAGTAGCAGGATACAAAATTAATGCACAGAACTCTCTTGCATTCCTATACACTAATGATGAAAAATCTGATAGAGAAATTAAGGAATCACTCCCATTTACCACTGCAACAAAAAGAATAAAATACCTAGGTATAAAACTACTTAAGGAGACAAAAGACCTGTATGCAGAAAACTGCAAGACACTGATGAAAGAAATTAAAGATGATACCACCAAATGGAGATCTATACCATGTTCTTGGATTGGAAGAATCAACATTGTGAAAATGACTATACTACCCAGAGCAATCTACAGATTCAGTGCAATCCCTTTGAAACTACCAATGACATTTTTCACAGAACTAGAACAAAAAATTTCACAATTTGTATGGAAACACAAAAGACCCCATATAGCCAGAAATCTTGAGAAAGAAAAACGGAGCTGGAGGAATATGTCTCCCTGACTTCAGCCTATACTACAAAGCTACAGTAATGAAGACCGTATGGTACTGGCACAAAAACAGAAATATAGATCAATGGAACAGGATAGAAAGCCCAGAGATAAACCCATGCACATATGGTCACTTTATTTTTGATAAAGGAGGCAAGAATATACAATGGAGAAAAGACAGCCTCTTCAATAAGTGGTGCTGGGAAAACTGGACAGCTACATGTAAAAGAATGAAATTAGAACACTCCCTAACACCGTTCACAAAAATAAACTCAAAATGGATTAAAGACCTAAATGTAAGGCCAGGCACTATAAAACTCTTAGAGGAAAACATAAAGCAGAACACTCTATGACATAAATCACAGCAAGATCCTTTTTGACCCACCTCCTAGAGAAAGGGAAATAAAATCAAAAATAAACAAATGGGACCTCATGAAACTTACAAGCCTTTGCATAGCAAATGAAACCATAAACAAGATGAAAAGACAGCCATCATAATGGGAAAAAATATTTGCAAATGAAGCAACTGACAAAGGATCTCCAAAATTTACAAGCAGCTCATGCAGCTCAATATCAAAAAAACAAACAACCCAATCCAAAAATGGGCAGAAAACCTAAATAGACATTTCTCCAAAGAAGATATACAGATTGCCAGCAAACACATTAAAGTATGCTCAACATCACTAATCATTAGAGAAATGCAAATCAAAACTACAATGAGGTATCACCTCACACGGGTCAGAATGGCCATCATCAAAAAATCTACAAACAGTAAATGCTGGAGAGGGTATGGAGAATAGGGAACCCTCTTGCACTGTTGGTGGGAATGTAAATCGATACAGCCACTATGGAGAACAGTATGGAGATGCCTTAAAAACCTAAAAATAGAACTACCATACGACCCAACAATCCCGCTACTGGGCATATACCCTGAGAAAACCATAATTCAAAAAGTCATGTACCACAATGTTCATTTCAGCTCTATTTACAACAGGTAGGACATGGAAGCAACCTAAGTGTCCATCGACAGATGAATGGATAAAGAAGATGTGGCCCATATATACAATGGAATATTACTCAGCCATAAAAAGAAACGAAATTGAGTTATTTGTAGTGAGGTGGATGGACCTAGAGTCTGTCATACAGAGTGAAGTAAGTCAGAAAGAGAAAAACAAATACCCTATACTAACACATATATATGGAATCTAAGAAAAAAAAATGTTTCTGATGAACCTAGGGGCAGGACAGGAATAACGAGGCAGACATAGAGAATGGACATGAGGGCCCGGGGAGGGAGAAGGGTAAGCTGCGATGAGGTGAGAGAGTGGCATGGACATATATACACTACCAAATGTAAAATAGATAGCTAGTGGGAAGCAGCCGCATAGCACAGGGAGGTCAGCTCAGTGCTTTTTGACCACCTAGAGGGGTGGGATAGGGAGGGTGGGAGGGAGACGCAAGAGGGAAGAGATATGGGGATATATGTATATGTATAGCTGATTCACTTTGTTATAAAGCAGAAACTAACACAACATTGTAAAGCAATTATACTCCAATAAAGATGTTAAAAAAAAATAAAGTAATACAGGAGTTGATCGTTTATTTCTCACTTTCTCAGTATATCTGTTTATCATGATTGTTTCATTTTGTAGTCAGTAGGTTCATATATATGTATATATATTTGCCACTTTTTGTGATATTGCATTGGAATGACTTTTGGCATTTGCACACATATTGCTCCTGTGTTATTGCTTGTTATCAGTAATTATTTATTTAGCACACACGTGTAACCTAGACAATAATTGGCATTTCGAGAGATTTCCCTTTTTTTAAATTCAAATATGTGGTTCTAGCTTGGGAGAACTTCTAGTTGCATTAAGGAGGCACAGATGAAACATAAATAATTTTATTCATTTTAATATCATATCACATCTTTAAAGCATTTTGCATCCATCGTCAGTTGATATTCATAAAAAAAAAAAACTGTGCAGTGAGTAGGACAAGTCTAATTACTGAACACTGTTAACAAAGAATCTGAGGCCCCAAGGGATTTAAAGATCTGACCAAGGTCAGATAGCACAGTGCAGATTCAGAGATAACACCAGCCCCTTGTCTCTTCTGGTGCTCTTTACATCATGACAATCAAACATAGTGAGAAATAACCTATCGACTCCTGTATTACTTTAAGGATGGGTTACTGCTCTCTCCATACATCCTCTAGTTCTGTGTTTATGTCTACGTTGCCTATTTTAGATTATAAATTACAAGAGGGTAGGGCATATATTTTGGAAATTCTTTTTGCAGGACATTAAGAATTTTAATAAATTACTTATCACAAGGCAAAAGACTCTAAAGAAGTTGTTTTCTTCTAGTTAAAAAACAGTTTATATCCCATTATAATATTTCTGCTTACATTCCAGAGGCCTACTGAAAGAAATAATGGAAGAAAGGGAGGACAATGAGAGAAGACTGTGAGAAGGGAGGAGAGGAAAGAAGAGAGGGAGAAAGAAAGGAAGAAAGGAAACAGGAAGGAAGGTAGGTCTCAACAAAATTAAAACACTACATGCGTTAGACCTTGGATATTTTAGTATCAAATGATCTTTGCATTTTATTAACAAGTGGTTCCATCCATTAAATGTAATTATAGCTATGCAGATAAAGCTCGTTCATTCAGCTGTATGTATCCAAGGGCTATGTTAATGTCTTTGTAAATCCCAGTAACATATCCAGTTTCTGAATGGCTTCTTTTTTTCAAATTCCACAAACAAATATTATTTAAGGTGCTTTGAGTATTCCTTCTAATTTTCCACCACATTAAGAGACATCATGTTATGCTTAGGAAACCAAAATGTGATGAAACTTCCCAAATTATTTTTAGGGGAATACAATTCTTTTTTAGTTTTGTCTATCCAGAAATGTGCCTTTTTCTTAACTTCTCTTTCTTCCTGAAGAAAGGGAAGGGAAAACTGTATAGCCAAAAAAAATTAAAAATTAGGAATCTATAGGACAAGTATATTGAATAATGTTCTTTTCAAAATAATTATTCAAAAAGCAATACTTAATAAAATGAAAAATATGTCTCCATTTTAAAAGAAAGAGATAGTCATTTGTGACTTCAGATTAATTTTTAAATTATTTTCTTAGAACACAGTCCAAGTCAAGATACTAGAAAGTATAGAAACAATATCTGTAAAACATCAGTATTCGTAATATGATAGTATACCATTCCAGTAATAACAGCTGCCATTTATTGAGAATTTAGTATATTCTAGAAACTGTGCTAGTTTCTTTATAGGTAGTTAGCTTACAGTAGCAATAATACATTGACCCATAGAGTATATTTGACACTTGGAAACAGTCAAAAGTGTAATTATTAAAATGGTATAAAGTACTTTCACATTCTCATCCTCCTTGGTCATCTCTACAGTACTATGTGGAAGGCAGAACAAATAGTATTTACTCTAATTTACCATGAGGATCAGAGTTATTAAATGCTGATGTAAGATTCAGATTTAACAATGCTTCTTCAACACATATAATATACCAAATATTTTCCTAATTGTTTTCACATACGCTACAGCATATTGAAAGTAGCCCTGTGGAGCAGATTCAAAGAGGTTTTGTAACCTCCTCAATGTGTCAAGTCTCTAAAGCTCACATAGTCCTTTCTTAAACTTAGAATTTCTGGTTACAGATGGATAAATAGACTTGTCAGTAATGAGCAAAGCTGGATATTCACCTAGGTGCAGAATAAATTAGAACCTCACTTTTTATGTACATGTGCACCTCAATTAATACCATATGATAGTAATGAAGATACTGTGCAAAAACCGAACAGTACTATTAAAGTATGTGAGTGATTGTCAATGTGTTTAGTTCTTTGCCTCCAGAGAATCTAGTCAATACCATTACAAACCCTTTTTCTTGAGCATTAACAGGCTTTCCATTGGACAAATGAGTGAGTGAGCTCAGCTCACTCATAAGGTGCTGCAAAGTGAGCACCTTACTTCTTTAGCATTCACTGACTGCATGATTACTAATTTGCTCCTTATTACTTCAGTGCACTAAGTGATACTTTGTTGGCCTGAAATAGTTAATGATTCTGCTAATCACCTAATTTACTCCTGGGGAACATTCTTTACTTGGAGGAGCTGGCTGAATACAAAATACTACATGCCAGATGCTTTGACTCTCTTCACTGAAAACACTTAGGGAACTGCAGAAGAGGGATTTCCTCCTTGTCCTCACTTACCCTGAGGGAATTACAGGACTAGCAATACTCAGAGCCACTGGAGTATTTCAATCCACACAATACTGTTATTGTTTCTTTATCTGGTTGTTTTGGAGGACAAAGGAGCCATAGAACAATAACTACACTTAAAAAGGGAAAGTTAAACGCAGAGCCTATTTTAATTGAAATTAAATAGTGGAAATATTTTGAAAATGAATGGCACGTATCTTTGACTTATTAAAGAGAATACAGCAAGCAACTTGTAATCTTTATTAGATACATCAGTCTCGTTCTAGCACAAGAAAATAATTGATATACAAAGTTATCTCAGATGAGCTCAGCAAGTAGGACTATTTCTTCAAATGTCTAATCTAAGAGTACAAATAACGTGATAATTTTCTGGATTCTGCTCATTCTTATCCCTCCAGCCTGCCTTCGGTCAATTATAATAATGTTGTATAATAGTAATAATATTATTTTAAAGAAAATATAGTAAGGAAAGGAAAATTAAAACCAACCTTGTGAAAGAAACTTTTCTTAAAATTTATTTTGTTATGCAGGAAATGTGGAGACAGACATTTTTGAAATGTCAAGTTAGAAATCCCAACCCAAGTGTTGGATTATATGTTTACCAACGTAGCTAATGGAGCAGTGGACTTTATTACTGGAACTACAGGATCTCTATAAAGTTGAGACTCCTTTTTACACCAGAAAAAAATATTTGGGAACAACAAAGGCAAACCATAGGTAGCATAGAGGACACCTGGCAGAATGGTAAAGGAATGTAAAACTAAAGCACATAAAGAAAATTGAAGATACTCAGAAGCCTGTAGCTCAAGTGAGACTGGGACCAAGAAATATAAATAAGTAAATAAATATTTTGTGGATTACCTTTCTTTATACGATAGGAGAAAGAAATATCAAGCATTTATAGATAGGGTAGGATGAAAATCTGAAAAAAAAACAAAACATGTTATCGAGGAAACTTAGAGGAGAAAGAAGCAAGGGAGAGGCAGTTCACAGTTTCAAGGGCAACAGAGGCAAAAGGACAGAGAATATAATACGGTCTTTCGTTTAGTAAGTGATAAACTCTGAGAGGGTTTTTATCAAAATGGTAGACATAGAAGCCAAACAGAAAACAATCAGGTGTCAACTAAAAAAATGTACAACCTAAAAGTTGAGAATTATGTTTTATTTGGTGGACTTACTGAGGATTTAAGCCAAGGATACAGTATCTCCGATAGCTTTGAGGGTCTGTTCCAAAGACGTAAGGGAGGATCCAGGATAAATAGGAGTTTTTGTGGGGGGAAAAAAAACCAAAACAGGTTGTCGAACATCAAAAGATTACTGCTAACTACATTAAAAATCCAGACCTCTCAAGTTAATGAATTTAGTGCTTTTCTATGTATGGTAAAATGCTAGAGTCTGAGCTTTTTTAAATAATTTCTTGGATATGCATGTTAACTCTCTAGGGCCAGTATCATGGTTTTCTCCGTCCTGAGTTCCCCTCAGGGTGCACCGTCAGGGGCAGCTGCAGGGGCTGATGGACTGATAGCACAACATCCTTTGTTTCCTGAAATGGCACACGACATTCTTTGTCCACACGGGTAATACCTGGTAATAAGGAAGTGAATTAGGGAGTTTATAACTTCTTTCAAGAATTTGACTACCGCTGGAAATGTTCATCTATTATTTAAAAATCGTTATCAATTTGCCAAACAAGCAAAAGGCAAATGTCACAGTGTTTTGATCTGAAAAGTAAAAATGATGCATTACAAAATGAAAGTACTTTCTTCCCTTTGTTATTCTACCATGAATGTGAAAACTTTTCAGAAAAATAGGCTCTTTGATATCTGAGATATACCAAGTGTGTGTGCATATGGCAGGTATTTGGAAATATCTCTTAACAGCGCTTGCACAGGTAATTATGCTGGGGAGGCCAGGTTTTTCAACAACAATAATGCCCATTACCCTAGTGGTCAAATGCACCTCCCCATATCAGTTAATAGGCAGTTGCTGTGTTTGATACTTGCTGCCTCCCGCATGTGCTGGGCCATAATGGATGAGTGAGAACTAGCTTTTCATTGTCATTGTTGAACTCAGAGGACACAATAACTTAATCATAGAAACTAAAACTGATAAAATGTTTGAAAGTGTTTAATCCAATCTCCTCATTGTACAGGTAAGGAAGGAGGTTTCACAGTGTTATGTGAAGTGTCTGAGGTCACTTAACAGGTTTGTAGCAGAGCTAGGAGTATAACCCACATTTTGTATTTTAAATTCCACAACCATCTGGAGACTGTTCATTTTAACTGCCTTTTCTCTTTTGGTTTCTACAATCAGATCCGTGTTTAAAAATCATGAGTTAATGAGGAATTTGACATAAGCATAAGGGTGAGAAGTGGTGGGAGTGTGTTTGAGATGAAGGGGAATATAAAGCAATCAAATCACAGGGGAAATGTCACAATTATAAACCAGGATATAGAAATATAATTAATGAAGACTTAAAACTTGCAAAACCATACAAGTAAAAAATGGAACTTGAGAAATAATAAAATAATCAGAGGGAAAATAACTGAATTTGTATTTGTGTGCTTCTGTTGTACACACAACTAGGCATGTTGGAACGTATATCATGAGAAACGTATATCATGGCCACTGCCTTCAAGAGGCAATTTTATCCTCTAGAATAATTTTAAAGAGGACTTACATAGCACTAATTCAAAGCCAGCCACCATTCTAGTGCTTGTTACACATTATCATTCACAAAATCTTTATGAGATAGGTGCTATTATTATCTCCATTTTATGGATAAGGAAACTAGGCAAAAAGAAGTTATACAATGTATTAGTTTCCTAGGGCTTTCGTAAAAAGGTACCACAAGCTGGAAGGCTCAAAACAACGGAATTTTAATTTCTTACAGTTTTGGTGTCTAGAAGTCCAAAATCAAGTCGTTAGCAAAGCCATGATCCCTCTGAAACCTGTACGGGAGAATCCTTCCTTGTGTCTTCCTAGCTGTTGGTCGTGGCCATCAAGCCTTGCAATTCTTGGCTCGCAGATTCATCACTCCAGTCTCTGCTTCTATCATCACATGGCATTCTCCCTGTGTGATACTATCTTCTCATAAGGACACCAGTCATAATCTGATTAAGGGCCCACCCTATTCTACTATGACCTCATCTTAACTAATTACATCTGCAAAGACCCTATTTTCAAATAAAGTCACATTCTGAGGTACTGGAGGTTAGAAATTCAACATATCTTTCTGAGGGAAACAGTTCAACTAAGACCATGTATCTTATCCAAGTTCGCATTACTGAAAGGAGGAGCCAAGGCAGTCTTGTCCCAGAGACGATGCTCTTAACTCCTATGCCATTAGATAATTCATTGCTGCACTAGGATCTCATAGAATGGGGCTATGACTGTGCACTGGAGTACTGTAAAGATGCTGAGGCATTGGGGCTCCAGTTAGACCTTGAACAAGGATGGATTTAATTTAGTTGGAGAGGACAGATATAAGAAGTTCCTAAGTAGATGAGTCAATGAGGAGAGACAGACTGGATGAAAACAACTGAAATAATGAACATAAAGCCTTGGAAGCAAATGCTATGTTCTAGAATTCTGTGGTTAGAAAAGACCTATGAAAGGAAAAATAACTTTAACAATAGACAAAAATGAACCTATCCAGTCCGTGTCCATATCTGCAATATGCTTAAACCTGCATCATGCCTGCACCTCCAATACCATTTATTCTAGATAGTTAACTTACAACAATCAGAGCAGCATTTCTCTTTTCTTTTGAAGGGAGGAAGGTTGGGAAGTGATTACCAAAGTACAAGTGGCATTATAATTTAAAAATTGATAGGTCTGACTTCTGTAATAGTAAACTGGAAATTTGGATCACTTTCCCACAGGAGACAAACAAAAAAGGTTGCACAAAATTTTTAAAAATCCACTAAACAAAAGCAGAAACAAACAGATGGGACTACATCAAACTAAAAAGCTTTTGCACAGTGAAGCAAAGTATCAACAAAATGAAATGCTGTCTATTGAATGGGAGAAGATATTTACAAACCATATATCTGACAAGGGGTTAATATCCAGAATATACAAAGAGCTCATACAACTCAACATCAAAAAATCAAACCCCAATTTAAAAATGGACAGAGGACTTGAATAGACATTTTTCTAAAGAAGAAATACAGATGGCAAACAGGCATATGAAAACATGCTTAAAATCAGTAATCATCAGAGAAATGCAAATCCAAACTGCAATGAGATATCACTTCACACTTGTCAGAATGGCTATTATCAAAAAGACAACAAATAACAAGTATTGGCGAGGATGTGGAGAAAAGGACTGTTCGTGGGAATGTAAATTGGTGCACCCACTATGGAAAACAGCATGGAGAGTACTCAAAAAAATTAAAAGTAGACCTACCATATGATCCTGCAATTCCAGAAAATGAAAACACTAATTTGAAAAGGTATATGCACCCCAATGTTCGTAGCAGCATTATTCTCTGTAGCCAAGATATGGAAGCAACTCAACAGATGAATGGATAATGAAGATGTGGTATATATATATTTATATATAATGTAGTATTAGGCATAAAAAAGAATGAAATTTTGCCATTTACAAAAACACTGATGGAGCTAGAGGGTATTATGCTAAGTGAAATAAGTCAGAGAAAGAAAAATACTTTATGATTTCACTTTTATGTGGAATTTTAAAAATAAAAAAATAAACTAACATAACCAAACAGAAACATAGTCATAGATACAGAGAACAAACAGGTGGTTACCAGAAGAGAGGGGGTTGGGAGGAGGAGAGAAATAGGTGAGGGAGATTGAGAGGTACAAACCTCCAGTTACAAAATGAGTCACAGGTATGAAATGTACAGTGTAAGGAATATAGTCAATAATTATGTAATATTTTTGTATACTGACAGATGACAACTAGACTTATCATGGTGAAATGTATAAAAATATCAAATCACTATGTTGTGTACCAGGAACTAATGTAGTGTTGTAGATCAGTTATTCTTCAAAAGTAAACAAACAAACAAATTCATAGAAAAGAGATCAGATTTGTGACTAGCAAAGGTGGGGGGGTAGAGGAGGGGGAATTAGATGAAGGTAATCAAAAAGTACAATTTTTCAGTTATAAGATAAATAAGTACTAGGGATGCAGTGTACAACATGATAAATATAAATGAACACTGCTGTACTTTATAAATCAAAGTTGTTGGGAGAGTAATTCCTAAGCCTTCTCATCACAAGGCAAAAAAAACCCTTCTTTTCTATCTCTTTAATGTATCTCTATGAGATGATAGATGTTCACTAAACTTTCTGTGGTGGTCATTTCATTATGTATGTAAGTCAAATCATTATGCTGTGTACCTTAAACTTATACAGTGTTATACGTCAATTATATTTCAATAAAACTGGAAATAATCATTTTTATACTATACTGTGGTCTATTATGTGTATGATGGCATTATGTCTAAAAAAACAATGTCATATCTTAATTAAAAATAATGCTGTTTGAAAAATGGTGCTGATAGACTTGCCCAATGTAAGGTTGCCACAAACCTTCAGTTTTTAAAAAAAAACACAATATCTATGAACTGCAATAAAAAGAAGACAATAAAAAAAATCTGCTGAAAAGACATTGGTAAGGCAACATAATAGTGAAGAATTACTAATCTAAGATCTAGGAGAAGACAGAAATTCATATAGGTAAGCCTGGCATGTGGGGTTACTTTTTCTCTACTGGTCATTTCTCAATTCCGTGAAAAAAAAAATTATGTAAGATACTGAGCAGGGATTTTTGAGAACACAGCATGTTTATGGGTCATTTGGAGCTCAGAACCAAACAAGGTCAGGAGCTGGTTGACCTTTTATTTAAGGTAGGGATTCCCAAGAGCTGAACTTTAGAAGTAAGGATAAAGTGGGACTGTAGAAGCTGTCGTAGGGATTATATCCCATCTTTGCATCATCTCAATTCCTTAATACTGTTAATGAAGTTCCATATTGCTAATGTCCATGGAAGTTTGCCCAAAGAAACTAACAAACACCTTTCTGGAGGAAAATAGCATTAATACAGTTCTCAAATCATTTTCACAAGAAATATTTTAGAGATGTTCTTCAGCATGCAATAAAAAATAAAAGGGGACATGAACACACAAGAAATCATGAAGTTAATAGTAGAAACAATAAAAAAAACAAAACACATAAGCTCCAAATTTGGAGCAAATCAGATGCATATTTTAAAATAACTATGCTAATAGTGTTCAAAGAGATAAAATGATAATGTTGAGAATTTAAACAATTAGAAAACATAAAAAAGTAGTTAGAAGTCTAAAGCAATTGAAATTTTAGAATTTATAAGCACAATAAGCAAAATTAAGATGTCATTGGATCAGACACTGTCAAAAAAAGAGAATTAAAAAACTGTGATAGGTCTAAAAACACTATCCAAAATTACTAAATTAAAGGTAGAAAATAAAGAATAAGAGGGTAAGAGTCCGAGATGACAAGGAAGGAAGAATGGAGCAGAAGCAATATTTGAGAATTTTCCAACACTAAAGAAAAATATGAAATCATAAACTCAAGAAGCCCCATTTTATGCATGACTAAAGTTAATTAAACATAAACAAAAACATAAAACTGCTGAAAACCAAAGTCAAAGAGAAAATCTTTAAAGAAACTAGACTCCACTGACTTCTCAAGGAAACAATGGAAGCCCCAAACAGCTTCATAATATCTTTGAAATGCTAGAAATATATGTTTAAGAAAGATAATGCAATAATGGTATTTTCAGACAAAAAACTGAAGAATTTATTACAAATAGACTCATAATAAATAATACAGAAAGTTATTTTTCAAGCAGTAGAATAATATTTCCATATGGATGGAAAGTGCTATCAAAATGTATGAAGAACAATGAAAAAGAAAAACATGTGGGTAAATCTAATAAATATGGACTGTAGGAAAAAATATACATATATATACTTATATACATATAAAGGGTCATACATGATAACTTAATTTGGTATATTCCAGGCATACAAAAGTGGCTTAACATTTGGAAATCAATTAATGTAATTGACCTGAAAGGAGAAAATTTTTCTATGATGATTTCAGTAGATGCAAAAAAAGTACAGATAAAAGTCAATATCCATTTACGGTTTTTAAAAAAACTTAGAAAATGAGAAAAATATCATTTATTACTTTATGTTCCATTATATACTTCGGGTTTTTTTTATCAGCTTTATTATAGAAGTAGAAACTATATAGATGAAAAAGTAGTATATTTCAAGTTACAGAAAATGCCTTCACTTTACTTAGCTGATCCCTTCCTTTACATCATCCTCTATTCCCCTGAAATGAAGGGAATGTAACCTGTCAGTCTTGGCATGTGTAGGGAAGAACCGCATGGAATTGCCATTCTAGACACAGCCTGGGCAGCATTTTTCCTCTCACTCCTAAGTGACCTTCAGGATTGTAACCCTCTCATCACTGGATTAGATCTGCTACTACCAACTTTCTCCTCCTCCTTATTCTTCCCAGCAGTGATCCACTAAGAAAATGGGAATTCCTTCATATCTTTCTCATACAAAATGACATTATAAATATGTTTCTTAGAAGGTTTGCCACTCGGTAAATCATTATTTGTGCCAAGTACTTTTTTAATTACTACAATACATAAATAATAAATTGAAATATTTACCATTTTAAATCGTGTGACAACTATTTTATAAAGCAAAATTCTTTCAATGATGATCTTAATGTAGACATTTATGTTCACAGATACAGTTTGCATAAAGTAGAGCCCATAGACATTGAACTATAAACTTCTTCCTCCCTTAGTGACCATAGTATCATGGTACTCAGGGCAAATATGGAACATTTTGTATTGTGAAAATATAGGTATTTCGAGAAATTTTCTTCTGTTGAATCACTGATTGAGTGACTTCCAGACCAAGTCTTCATAGTTCAAGTCTGCAGAATTATGCTTATGATAAGATAATAAATGCATATTCATTAACCAGAACCATATTGAAAGAGCTCTAGGCAAGTGTACAGTATAATAAATTTGGCATAGAGAAATGAGGTATTTGTTAGAATCAGCTCACCTCTATGGGACTGTTTTACTCATATGACTTAGCTAGCTTCCCCAGTAAACGCCAAAATTTGCTCTGGGTCACTTTGGTGTAGAAAAAAAGAAATAATCAAGCATTAGAAGTTGAGTAAACAAACTAGCCGAATTAATTAGCATGGATACTATTTTGTGTCATAAATAATAGTCAGATCTCTTGAGGGGAAATGAAAATTGGCTAAGAAAAATCATAACCATGCTAATTTACTGCCAAGTTTTTATCTTCGGCCACTAAGTGGGCATTGCTAGTGCTATGGACAATATAAAAGTAACTAAAATATTTAACTAAAGAAACATTTTAATGTGAGTGGTTAGTTCAACTCAGTTAAAAGTCAAGTTCATAGGAATGTGTGCCCTAATGGAAAACCTAGCAATGTACTAGTCTAGTGTCACTGATGAAATAAAATGTACCTTGAACTGTAAACATATCTATACTGGTAATCAGTGTTTTGTTTTGTTTCTTGTTGTTTGTTTTTGTTTTACTATGGCGTAAGGCAGTGAAATAGGGAATAGTAAGTGGGAACATAGAAGCTGATCCTCCATGACTTCAGCAAGTAAATGGATGCGGGGATAGGTGGCTGAGGTTCTCACTATAAGCCTACAGTTGGAATGCATGACCTGAAAGAAATATAGATTGTAGATGAAGATTTCTAGATATGTCATGCTAGTTAGAGGAAACCAGGATTTAAGTATACAGTCTTATGAGATCCACATCATAATGGGTGTGAGAAGCATAAGCTCTGCTCTCCAGATGCTAACAACCTAGTAGAGAATGTATACCATGGACCTATAAAGCTAAAATGAAAGACAATGTCCGAAATGCAAATACCCTATTCTATAGGAGTTGATAAGTGAAAAATGCGTCATTCATTCATTTACCAAAAAAAAATTTGGTTGTCCCTGATATTCTAAACCCTATGGTAGGAGCTGGGGCTAGAGAGAGAATAGTATGAGTACCTTGCCCCCAGACAGCTTATAGTCTAATAGACAATTAAAATGCATTACTATAAAACAATGGGGAAGAAAGATTTTATGCAATAAATACTGTGTGAGCTCAATAATAGTTAAAATTTATTGAGCACTTACTATGTCCTTTGTACTGGTCCAGATATGTTGCATGAATTAACTTATTTAACCTTATAATAAGCCTATAAAGTAGGTACTGTCATTATCATCTTCTTTTAAAGGTGAAGGAGCTAAATAAAGTGTGCCCAAGTTTACATAGCAAATAGTTGATATATTTTGGCTTTGAATGACTCAGAATAGCCCTAGGTCCTCACTGTGCTGAACTACAGAACTCTACCATCTCACACAAACCAAAGTTTATCTGACTAAGAATCTAAAAAGTAAGTTCAGTCAGGGTTGTTTTCTAGCTGGATAAAATGCCTTCCTGATCCAAGTATTAAAGAGAAATTTAGCTGGTAAAGTGTTAGAAATAAGGGAAGTGCACAGAGTGAGCATGTCAGACAGAGGAGGAAAGCATCAGCAAGGTTCAAAGAGGAGCATGGTGTATCCTGGAAATCAAAGGCAAACCAGTGTTACTGAGCACAAAGACAGGAACTCAGAAGCAAGAAACGGGGCTAGTTTACTGGTGAAGAAGACTGGGCAGGAAAAATGATATAAGTACTTATAATGATACTTACTTACCAGTGGTCCTGGCAAAACAATCTAAAAAGCCTGAGGAACAAAAAAAAAGTAAGGAGGTTATATGCTTTAGTTTATCTGGGTTTGGGGTTTTATTATTGTTGTTGCTATAGAGTTGTGGGAATGCTTTTATATCTTGCATAATAATCCTTTATCAAACATATGGCTTGCAAATATTTTCTTCCACCTTTAGTTTGCCTTTTTCACATCCTTGATTGTTTGCTGTGCAAAGCTTTTAGGTGTAATGTAATCCATTTGTCTATTTCTTGGTTGTTTCCTGAGCTTTTGGTGTTATATCCAAGTCATTGCCAAAGCCAATGTCAAGAAGCCTTTTCCCTATTTTCTTCCAGGAGTTTTACAGTTTGAGGTCTTATGTTAACGCTTTTATCCATTTTGAACTTATTTTGGATAAGCTTATTTTGGACCCTTATGACATAAGGGTCCAATTTCAATCTTCTGCATATGGATATCCAGTTTTCCCAGTACCACTTATTGAAGAGACTATCCTTTCCCCATACATATAATATATATGTTCTTAGCACTCTTGTTGAAATCAGTTGAATGTTTATGCATGGATTTATTTCTGAGATCCCTATTCTGTTCCCTTGACCTATATGTCTGTCTTTTATGCCAGTAACCATACTTTTAAAATCACTTTAGCTTTGTAATATATTGAAATCAGGAGGTGTTATGTGTCCAGCTTTGTTTTTCTTGCTCAAATAACATGAATAGACATTTCTCCAAAGAAGACATACAGATGGCCAACAGGTACATGAAAATATACATCAGCAATCTTCAGGGAAATGCAAAACGAAACCACAATTAGTTATCACCTCACACCTGTAAGGATGGCTATTATCAAAAAACAAAAGATAACAAGTACTAACAAAGATGTGGAATAAAAGGAACCCTTATATACTGTTGGCATAAACAGTGAATTGGTGCAGTCACTATGGAAAACAGTATGGAGGTTCCTCAAAAAATTAAAAAAAATAGAACTTCCACATGACCCAGTAATCACACTTCAGGGTATATATCCAAAAGTTTTGAAATCTGGATCTTGAAGAGATGTCTGCACTCCCGTGTTCATTACAGCACTATTTATAGCCAAGTTATGGAAACAGTGTGAATGTCTGTCAATCAATGAATGGTTAAAGAAAATTTGGCAGTTATATACATTAGAATATTATTCAGTCTTAAAAAAAGAAACAAATCCTATTATTTGTGAAAACATGGATTAACCTAAGTAAGGTAGGTCAAACACAGAAGGACAAACAACACAGAATGCCACTTACAGGAAGAATCTGAAATAGTCGAACATATAGAAACAAAGTAGAATGGTAACTACCAGGGACTAGACGTGGGGACTAGTGAGGAGGCATTGGTCAAAAGGTGAAAATTTCAGTTATGCAAAATGAAGACGTCCTAGAAATCTACTGTACAACATAGTGCCTGTGGTTAACAATACTATATTTTATATTTATGTAAACAAAACTTACATATTTTGGTCCCAGGGCAAGCTGCCTCCCAGAAATTTGCATAAACAGACAAATATAGAGAAGTGATTCTATGAAGTTTACCAAGAGAGACGCCAGGAGCAGATGCCCACGGCTGGAGCCAGTACCTGTGGGAACACTTAAACTGTGATTGATGAGTTGATGCAGGCTCAATCTGGATAAGCTTGAGAGTTAAAATCTCTGGAGTCCCATTCTTAGCAAGGCCCCAAGTTTCACCTTCAGGAGCCCCACCAGGATCTTGGGTGAATATTGGAGAAAATTCCCCCTCATGTTTCCAATAGCAAGAGGGGGAAATTAGCTCTTTTTAAATACAGCCACAGTATTCTATTCTCCTTTTTAAAAAAACCTGCTCTCAAAGAGTACGATCTTGCCAGAGCCTAACTAACTTGTGTTTTACCAGAGCCTAACCAAGTGGAAGGCAAATGCTCAATTCCTGGCCCATCTAGCTTTGCTGTCTCATCTAAGAGGGAAAAAATAGTGAAGCATTTGTGAAGGCCACAATCCTGGGGAACAGGCTCACTAAAGATTTTGATCGAATTACAGGATTATAGAATGCTTCCCCTTCCTCCACACCTTACTGTCACGTCAGTCAGGCTTCTCTGTAGAAACGGGACTACAGCTGAAAGAACTAGAAGCTTCATTCTCTATTTAAAAAAGGAGTATCTAAGAAAACAAAAGAGACAACAGAGGAGACAAATACAAGGACACTAAAGGAGATGTTAGTTTCTGACACCTAAATCTACAGCAAAAATTAAACACAGTCTAACTCCTATCCAGATAAACATAAGACCTCACACTAAAGGCCCATTTGTCTCAGTTCCTCTTACCTGATATATCATGTCTGGCTATCAACAAAAAAACTACAAGGCATGCTGGTGACCTAAATGGGAAGGAAATCCAAAAACGAGGGGATATATGTATATGCATAGCTGATTCACTTTGCTGTACAGCAGAAACTAACACAACATTGTAAAGCAACTATACTTCAATAAAAATTAATACAAACAAATTATGAGGCATGCTAAAAGACAAAAGCAATCTGAAGAGACAAAGTTAACTTCAGAACCAGACTCAGATACAGCATTATCAGACCAGGAGTTTGAAACAACTATGATTAATACTCTAAGGGCTGTAATGGAAAAAGTGGACAACATATAAGAACAGATGGTTAATGTAAGCAGAGAGATGGAAATCCTAAGAAATTTTCATTCTAATGATAATTAAAATATCTGTACTCCTAAATCAAGAAATGGGTCATTAGTTAAGGCATCTTATGCACTGAGATTATTTATCAAGATTTTTTTCAGACACAGAAACACCTACATAGACTGTTCTTGATGCAGTTCCTCATAGAACAGCCTCGCATGTCTCCCAAAGAAGAATATCATATATTTTCACCTGCTAGTAGTGATGGCAAAGCATAAGTGATATTATAAGATTAAATCATCCCTTGTACCCACAGATAAAGGAAGTGGTCATGGGAATTGAGACAGAAATGATCATCAATAAGCTAATGTGTCAGGTTCAAGTTCTATATGGGTAGGAACCTTAGGTGTTCTATTCACTACTGAAAACCCAAGGAAACTTTGTACAGTACTTTAATTTCATCTGTTGTACCATACCTTCTTACCAAGTATCCCTTCAGGTTAATCCACAAGACACTCAAAAATGCTTTCATTTTCACGTAACATAATCAGCACTTTTAGCTGTAGACTCTCTCTGACTCACAAAAATGGAACTGTCTTTCATTTCCTGATTCAATGAAATGGAGTCCCTTCTGTATGCCAAGCATCACAGGGGAATGCCAGTAATAGAAAGGTGAAAAGATTTGGCCCCTCCATTCAACAAGATTATAGTCTAGAAAAACCTTGTTCAAAGAATCCTATCATGAACACTAATTATATGATAATGAGAAACTAGATCAAGTATGAGAGAACCAATAATCCATTAGCTACGATCACATCTGCGGCAAGTGAAGTCCTATGTAGGGAGCAATTTCCAAGGAACTTAGAGGACATGGGGAAAAGTAGGAGACTCAAAATAGACTTTATCAACAGTCTAACTGCCTAGAAATATCTAACAATTTTCTTTCTTTAAATCCAATCTTTAACCCTCAGTTGATAAATCTCAACATTTCTGAAAGGGAGCCCCCAATTGACAAATATTCCTCTTGAATATAATTAGGGGCTTCCAAGTGTTTTGCCACATGTCAATTTCCAGGGTCATGTGTCACACTCCAAAACAGTAATATTGCTATATCCAATCAGACTAGTTTTTTTCTTTTGGTTTTTTGCACAATACCAACCATGTATAATTAACCATATAAAACAAATTGCTGTCAGATTTGCTCAATGCAATTTTGTATTTATTGCATTTAGCCATTATTCCTCATCTAATTTGTAATGACAACATTTATTGAGTGAAACCATGTGCCTGGCACTTTTCTAAGCATTTTATACAAATTTATCTCATACAATCTTTATGATACAATCTTTATTTAACTCTTAATAGATATTATACATTTCTGTTAAGGTTACATAAAATACAACTGACAAATACACTTATCAAGAACTGTAAAGGGTCTGAATTTGACCTTACTTGAAGCTAACAAGAGAGTCTGCCACATTTCAGACATGCTGTTGGAAGTCACAAGACTTTTGGATCAGAGACAAAGAACAGTATATTACTTGAGCAAAAACAGTAGTCAGAGTATCACCATTTTTACACTGTTCCCTGAGCTCTAAATCCCACAGAGCCATGTGAAGAGGGCCAGATGGTACTTGCACTTGCAATGGGTTGCATTATAGGAGATAAACGCTGAGCTTAGGAAACTTGACTCTTTTAAAATGGGTAGGCAGAAAGCATGCCTGCCTGTCCTTTGCTATCAAGCAAGACACTGTATCATCCAAGGACATCCACTGTACAAACATCTTTGAAAAGATAGCCTGGAACAAAGGGAAGTAAGTGCCTCACAAGACTTGCAGAAATGCAAAACACCTATGAAGAGTTTCCTCCCAACAACTCCTATTCCTAAAACATGAACTTATTTCTTTTTTGTGATAAATCTGTGTTCCCTAAAAGGAAATTCCATGTGGAAGATACTACAATTTATCTCCTCCTTCCCATTATTCCATTCTATGTCATAGGAAACAAATCCCCTAGATTTCAGAGGACACATAGATTTCCAAAATATATTTCCCAACTCTCTTGCAAGTAGATTTGACCACATGGCAAATGTCTAGCCCATTATATTCCAATAGACATATAATTCAAACCATGTATGTAATTTAAAATTTTCCATTAGCTATATTTTTAAAGTAAAAAGAAATACATGAGAGTAATTTTAAAGATGTTTTAATCCAATATATCCAAAATAGTATCATTATAACATACAAGCAATATAAAAGTACTAAGGATATATTTTACATTATTTTTTCATACAAAGTCTTCAAAGTCCATTGTGTTTTAAACTTACAACATATCTCAATTTGATATTGAGCTATATTTCACATCCTCAATAGCCATCTGTGGCTAGGGGCTATTGTACTGGACAGCACACATGTAGCCAATAAGATTTGAGAGGAAATGTGTGCAATTTCCAAGCTGTATCCTTAAGGGGAGAAGAATGCCTCATCTATTCTGCTGCTTTGATGCGGTAATGATGACAAACAATATTAGACATAGCAGGACAACAGGATAAGAAATGGCTGGATTTCGGGGAAAAAATGGAGCATGTAAACAATGACCTGCTATCTACACTGTTATCAGAGAGAAAAAGAAACATTGCTTTAGTCACTCTTTGTTGTCTCTAATAGCAACTAAAAATATATAAATTGTTTTTTATTCATTTATGTATTCTCATTACCAAATGGAATGTAAGTCTGAAAATGTTTATTGAGGTAAGATGTGAGGGTAGAGCAATGATCCAAGTCACAAGGTCATCTTAAAAATGAATATGTAGTGGCTGAGAGTCACACTCAGAAGTGGATGCTGCCTGGGATCAATTTCTCATTAACATTCCGGAAGTGGACAGTTCAGAAATTGCTGTGTAAAAAAAAATGTATTTTTAGAAGCAGTAATGTAGTTAGCCCTTTCCTAAATATATAAATAACACAGGATAGTGTTTAATCCCTTGCTAGTCTGTAAATATAGGCATTAGTTATTCAAATTAGTGAAAAAAGTTATGTCATACTGGGGCTGGTACGGTCTAGAAAGAATTACACTGGGACTTGAGTTAGATCCTGGAGAACAGGTAGGATTTAGTTGAGCTCATAATTCTCGACTATATATATACTCTTTTTTTTTTTAACATCTTTATTGAGTATAATTGCTTTACAATGTTGTGTTAGTTTCTGCTGTATAACAAAGTGAATCGGCTATATGCATACGTATATCCCCATATCCCCTCCCTCTTGCGTCTCCCTCCCACCCTCCTTACCCACCCCTCTAGGTGGTCGCAAAGCACCGAGCTGATCTCCCTGTGCCATGCAGCTGCTTCCCACTAGCTATTTTACATTTGATAGTATATATATATATGTCAATGTTACTCTCTCACTTTGTTCCAGCTTACCCTTCCCCCTCCCTGTGTCCTCAAGTCCATTCTCTACATCTGTGTCTTTATTCCTGTCCTGTTTCTGACAAAGGATTAATCTCCAAAATATACAAGCAGCTCATGCAGCTCAATACCAAAAAAACAAACAACCCAATCCAAAAATGGGCAGAAGACCTAAATGACATTTCTCCAAAGAAGATATACAGATTGCCAACAGACACATGGAAAGATGCTCAACATCACTAATCATTAGAGAAATGCAAATCAAAACTACAATGAGGAATCACCTCACACCAGTCAGAATGGCCATCATCAAAAAATCTACAAACAATAAATGCTGGAGAGGGTGTGGAGAAAAGGGAACCCTCTTGCACTGTTGGTGGGAATGTAAATTGATACAGTCACTATGGAGAACAGTATGGAGGTTCCTTAAAAAACTAAAAATAGAACTACCGTATGACTCAGCAATCCCACTACTGGGCATATACCCTGAGAAAACTATATATTCTTATTTAGACAGTGTGATATTTTCTCTTAGCCCTATATTTTGAACAGTACATCAATCTAGAGCTTGTTCTCTGTCTTAAAATGGTCCTAACCCCTGGTCTCTACCACTAGGTGCTTGTTTTCCTTTGTTGCTACTGATGAGAAAAATTATGCATGGTCTAGAAAAGTAGTATATGCCCATTGTAGGAAACTGAGAAAGTACAGAAAATTACAAAGAAACGTGAAAAAATCACCTGTAATCTCACCTTTAAAACAATCACTGTTAATGTTTTGCCTTTTATTCTACTTGTAGATTTTTGAATTATTTTTCTCTTTGCATATTTTCATTGGGATCACACTTTATCTAAACTTTTGTATATAGTGATGTGTATACTAAAAGTTATATTATGGTCATTTTCACTCCATTGGAAACTTTTACTAAATATATACTAAATATTATTTTTACTGGCTATATAAGACACAATCAAATGGATGCAGGGTCACCTAGTTAATCATTTTTCTTATGTTGGACATTTGCACTCATTTTTTTTTTATAGATTTTTTTTTTATAATTTTATTTTATTTTATTTATTTTTTTTATTCATTTTTTTGGCTGTGTTGGGTCTTCGTTTCTGTGCGAGGGCTTTCTCTAGTTGCGGCAAGCGGGGGCCACTCTTCATCGCGGTGCGCAGGCCTCTCACTATCGCGGCCTCTCTTGTTGCGGAGCACAGGCTCCAGACGCGCAGGCTCAGTGATTGTGGCTCACGGGCGTAGTTGCTCCGCGGCATGTGGGATCTTCCCAGACCAGGGCTCGAACTCATGTCCCCTGAATTAGCAGGCAGATTCTCAACCACTGCGCCACCAGGGAAGCCCTGCACTCATTTTTATTGTTCATTCTCATAACTGATTTTTGTTAAGTTTGTGCAAGCAGTTATTTGTCTAAATCTCTGACTGTCTCCTTGGGTTTTTTTTTTTTTAAACATCTTTATTGAAGTATAATTGCTTTACAATGGTGTGTTAGTTTCTGCTTTATAACAAAGTGAATCAGTTATACATATACATAAGTTCCCATATCTCTTCCCTCTTGCATCTCCCTCCCTCCCACCCTCCCCATCCCACCCCTCTAGGTGGTCACAAAGCACCGAGCTCATCTCCCTGTGCTATGCGGCTGCTTCCCACTAGCTATCTATTTTACATTTGGTAGTGTATATATGTCCATGACACTCTCTCACCCTGTCACATCTCACCCCACCCCCTCCCCATATCCTCAAGTCCATTCTCTAGTAGGTCTGTGTCTTTATTCCCGTCTTGCCACTAGGTTCTTCATGGCCTTTTTTTTTTTTTTTCCTTAGATTCCATATATATGTGTTAGCATACTGTATTTGTTTTTCTCTTTCTGACTTACTTCACTCTGTATGACAGACTCTAACTCCATCCACCTCATTACAAATACCTCCATTTCATTTCTCTCCTTGGGTTTTATTTCTAGGAAATTTACTCAACCAACTATTCTCAAGGATTTTGACATATATTGCCAATTATACTGCCAGAAATACACTTAAACAATAATGTATACAAATGATCAATTTCTCTGTTCACCAATTTGGTGTCATTCTTTTCTTAATTATTTGTCGGTCGAAAATTTTTTAATTACACAAGTAATATAATATATGCATGAAAAAAGTACAAACAAAAGAGATAAAATATCCATTATCTCTACCTCCAGAAGTACCATTGTGAGTTAACAAAGTGCGTGTTACTTTCTATCCTGAATGGCCATTCAACATAATAAACATCTTTCCATGTAAAAAATATCATTTGATTTTATTTTGTAAGTACATAGTATTTTATTGCATAGATGTTATAATTTATTTAGTATATTATGGGACATTTAATTCCAAATCTGCTATTGTATAAATGTGCAAAATAGACATCCTTGTATATATATGTTTTGTGCACACATTTATACTAAATTTGAGTAGTAGAATTATTATATTAACAATTATAAGCATCTTGAAATATTTTGATAATTATCACTAAAATGTCTTTCAAAGAAGTTATATCAATTTGTGCTTCAAACATCAGTAACTGAAATCTTCGTTTTGCCCATAACTTACCTATTCAATAGGCAAAAGTAGTATTTCATTGATTATGTAAGTTGTATTGCTTTGATTAGTAGTGTTGAATAAGTGTCTCTTTGTCTATTGAGACTGTATTCCATGATATATAGAAGCTGGGTTTCAAGAATTCAAGTTCCTTAAACATTTCCTATACACACAGAAGTTAAAAATGTCTTCCTCAGGGAACCTTTAGGGTTCAGCCCCATGCAAATGTTTACTTTCTTTTTTAGATTAAATGCTTCCTCAATTCAACAGATAAATGGCTTTTGATGTAGACCCTTACGTTAGCCATCATATTCATCTCTTGGTTTTTCATTTGAATTTAGAACATCCAATACAGTTGCTTCTCAATAAAACTTAGTCCTTGTTGTTGTTGTTCATTATCAACTTCAGTTTTGTTTTCCTTCCTGGGAACAGAGGATATTCTGCCAGCAAAAATACAAAGGGCTTGCAATTAAGCACACCACTTAAAATGTGCCCATGGGTTAGTAAAAGGCAGCTTGAAGTTTGTTCTACTTTAAATATTACATCCATGTAATGGTGGATTGTACCCAGAATGACACTGGTGACTGACAGATTCATATCCTAGAGAAGCATGACGTATGAAGTGAATCTGGGGTTCTACACAAGTTGGGGTAATTGCTTTTCTGATAGTTTCTTGTTGCTTAGAAGTAAATTTTAAAAGTACAGTTTCTGAACAACTATGAAGTCAGGATCAGAGACGAGCACATGAAAAGAAATGAAAATTAACAAAAGTGCAGTTCCATGCTGCTAAGTCAGGTGCAGATGTCAATATGTGGTTCAGTGTGGAGCCTTCAGGGACCAGAAGAAAATTTAATTATATTCTATCAATGATTCTGCTTTCAACCTAATGGCTTTTATTCTCTCATAGCATGTGTTGTCATAAATGGCACATGCCAGTCAACTTAGCACTGTAGAAATATCCCAAGAGCTAATGAAAGAAAGGGGCTAAACTTCAGTTTTTAAGACACAGCAAAGTGTTTGGACACTGTAACCTGTGAGAGATATATAGAGAGCTTTCATTTGGCCCAAATCCATGGGGTGTGAAAAGCATTAAAATCAAAGAGCTCTTGTTGCTCTTTATGAAATGAGTTAGTCATTTCGAGCCAATTCCTCATGGACAGATGTTCAGACAACTGTTGCTTTGGTTACTGTAAACAAAGAGGTTTTGGCAAGTGAATCAAATCTATATACAATATATAATCATTGTATTAGAAGGTACTTGCACCAGATCATGAGAATATACTTAGTAATGCTGTATTACACTTTGAGATTATAGAGGTGATCCTTGATCTCTGTGTTTTTGGACCAGTGGAAGCAACTACAGAGTTTAAAATTTATTAGGAAGTCAAAGAAAGCTTTGAATCTATTTCCATTTTCTGGCACTAATGCATTTTAGATCTCCAAGAAAGTGCATACCTAATTAAAGGAAAAATCAATAAAAATAGATTTGGCAACTTCCCTTGACAATATGTTCCAGAATATTAAAAACTGGGTTAAAATATTTTAAGTTTATTCAAGATTCATGCTCTATAGTGTAAGATATTTTTCCTTTTCTTCTTTCAGTTATAGGATAAATAATTAGCTATGAATCTATGTAGGCTATTATTAAATGACTCATCTTTTTTTAATCCTATCTTTAGATAATTTGCCAGTTTTAATTTGTGATTAATTGAGATTTACAAACAAAGTCCAGTTCATTTTAATGCTATGACAGGAAATAATCAACCATTTGCTTTAGGGTTGTTTTTGCTTTAGGCTGTTGTGCTATTCAAGAAAATTGATTTGCATGTGCAAATCAGAGGTGTCTAAACATGATTTATTTTATAAAGATTAGTGATTAGATTTATAGGTTTTAAATATTAATGACAAAATTATTTAGACCATTTATCTTAGTTGGTGGTGCTGGTTGAACGGTATATAGGAACCCTCTGTATTCTCTTTGCAACTTTTCTGTAAACCTAAAATTATTCCAAATGAAAAGTTTATTTAAATAGTAATATGGGAATCCATTTTAGTAATTACTTATAGATTTGTAGAATGCTAATCTAAAAAGAATTTTAAAGATGAGGTGATGATTGATCATGATTATGATGATGACTCAGTGATGACTAATATTGAGTAGGTGTGTGTGCCTAGTACTGAGCAACACTTTTTAAAAATGCTTTATCTCATTTGCATACATTATCCTTTTTTCTATTTTATAACAACTGCCTTATTGAAGGACAGCAGCAAGATGATGGGAGACTTGCTGCTTCCTTACTGATTAACATAATCTTCAACCCAAGTCTAAATTTTTATGTAATTTGTTAGAAATTAAATATATTATTTTATTAAGGGAAAGTCTCACTAGATAAATGCGAATACTTGATTTGACTTATTTAACAAAGTACTAGTTAAAGAAATGTGCTTTTTCATGCATATTAAAATTACGTAAAAGATACCAGGGATTTAGTTTTCAACGACTGCAGGAAGAGAAGTAAAACACTAAATGATGAAAGTTAAAAGATGTCATAAACTGTAGAGTGATTTCAGTTACCACTGAATAATGCCATTTTGTATTAAGGGGAAAGATTATAAATGTAAACATGGTTCTATAGTATTACTGTTGAGTTTTTTAAAACAGAGCAATACATACATCCTTCAGTTCTGCTGTCTGCTTAAGAGGTGTAAAAACACAGTTTTACCCAGTAGCTTTCAAACTTGTCTTAGTCTCAGAACTCTTCCTGCAAAAGCTCAGTAGAGATGCGGAGTGTCTCTGGTTGATTCAGCATGATGTTCTAGAACTCTGTGTCTCTATCCTTCTCTTCTCTCCCAGGAGCACTTGGATGAGGGCACAGTTTGGGTATAGTTTGAAAGCCACTGCTTAAATAGTTGAGATATAGAATCTGGTTCTATTCTTGGAGAGAATGAGAGAGCGAAGACTTCATTCAATTTTTCTACAGTGGAGCTTTAGTGATTTTTTTCTCGTTATTAAAGAAACTTTCAATTGCAAAAATGTAAAGTCTCTATTGAAGAAAATAGAGAATTTTTTTTTTTCTATCTCACTAGGCTAATAGGTCTCAAGATATGGCTGGCTCCAAAGCCGGAGGCAGTGGTTTTAATTACATCACCAAGGAACTAGTTTTTTTCTGTCTCTTAATTCTGCCTTTGTCTATCCTCATTTACCACGGGATGGCCTCCTACATGGTCACAGGATGATTACAGCTTCTCCCTAGCCAGTGTTTACTGAGTTTCAGTCCATGCTTAAGAACAAGAGTACCATTCTAAATATTTCTCTGAGAAAATTCCTTCAATTCATTGGGACATGAACCCAATGCATTGGTGGATTGATGCATTAATTGACTTACATATAGGTCACAGGCTTTAACTTTGAACCAGATAAAAGCTTCACTTTAGGCATGGGAGCTGAATTTGGGGGTGAGGGTGGTTTCCAGAAGAAACCTAGGTAGAGTTAACAGAAGAATGAAGAATAAATATGAGAAACCAAAAAATAGCAGGTGCTTACTACTTCTCCCCAAACTGATGGAGTTAATTCATTTCCTTATAAACCTGTCCTGAGTTTCTACTGTGCTAGTTCTGTGTTAGTTGGAAAAATGCATAAGGTAGTTCCTGTCTACGTGTTGCCTGTATCTAAACAGAGCAAACTCACGCAAATACATAAAAATCTATACTCCACTAGCTATCTTTCTGCTCGATTCACTATGTATATTTTTAATAGAATGTATGCATTCCCTAAATATTCGAAGCTGAAAAAATGTCTCACTATCATCTCCGATTTCCACACATTCCAGTGTTATTGGCAGAAAGCCTCAAATGACTTCGGATTCACCTTGTGGTGTGCTAGCCAGATTTAGTAAGAAATGAAGAAAAAGTTGTACATTCAGTTCCATGTGTTGAGCATTAGATTTGGTGCAAATTCTAACCAAATACCTGTTGCCAGTTAGGCTGAAAGAAACTTCTGAGAAATTACATGAACCTTTCCCTTGTTTAATATTCAAGTATAAAAAGTGCATGGTGATGAATAACTTTTGTATAAATAAAAAGATATAAATCATAAGATGGCAAAGGCTCTAAACAAGTCTATTCTAAGGAAAATGATAAATATACCTATTTATGAATCAATGTAATATGAAACATAAACCATATGACAGATTGATAGAAAAATTAAATGAGGACTTTAATGGAGTATTAAAAAATCAGTACTGTTTCAAAAACAAATCAGCATGTGATGCTTCTCTTTAAAATGCCATCTAACATCATTATGAGACTCAATTTTTACTATCTAAATAGGAAAAAGCAACTAACAAGAAGGGAATTTATAGAAAGGATAAATAATAAAAGCAATGGAGTAATTGTCATAAGATTTGCACATAGTAACATGCAAAAAGTTTAAAGTTTAGTGCAAAATGTACATGAAAAACAACAGAGGAAAAGCGTAATATTATGTGATCTCATATGTGATAAGCAAACCTAAATGTGAATCCCTTCATAAAGTCTTTATTTTTAAATTATTTTATAACCTCTTCTTTTTTTTTTTTTTAAATTAATTAATTAATTTATTTATTTATTTTTGGCTGTGTTGGGTCCTCGTTTCTGTGAGGGCCTTCTCCAGTTGCGGCAAGCGGGGGCCACTCCTCATCACGGTGCGCGGGCCTCTCACTATCGCGGCCTCTCCCGTTGCGGAGCACAGGCTCCAGACGCGCAGGCTCAGCAGCTGTGGCTCACGGGCCCAGCCGCTTCACGGCATGTGGGATCCCCCCAGACCAGGGCCCGAACCCGCGTCACCTGCACTAGCAGGCAGACCCCCAACCACTGCGCCACCAGGGAAGCCCCATAACCTCTTCTTAAAGGAAGCAAAATGGTTAAACAGGAGACCTTCATAGAAAATAACAAAAAAGGACAAGGATGTATATGCAAATAGGAGACCCTGTTGTGTGTTCTCTTGCCAGTCAAGCTGGAGCAAGGTATGAAAATGTGATGAATTGCCGTGGCATGCTGCCAAATCACAGGGTGCCTAGAGGAGAGACACATTGCACAGACAGAGACATGTCATGGTCAGGTAATACATAAATGAGTGCAGATATTTGGCACAGAGTGTTAGAGACAGAGTAACTTTCTTAACCTGGGGAAAACTAAGAGGAGAAAAAATTATAGCAATAAAAGTATACCTTTTTACATCTTGAAATATGACATCTGAACTTTGTGTGGTTGCAGTGTGAGTGAGAGTTTTCCATGGATAGTACACATGTCAGCCCAGTAAGGTGTGGACAGGGAGTCTTCCAAGCCTTAACTGCATAAAGGGAAGTTACATATGTGTCCTTACCCTGCCTTCTGCCTATTTCATGGCTTCTTCAATTCTGTTGACTAGCAGGGCAAAGTCTGTACTATCCACATGCAGATATTCTCGCTTCCACGCTTTGGTCTGATGCACAATCCAGGCTGTCACAGCTTCTGAACTCTCTTTTTCCAATTTCTCTTCTCCCTTCTTTGGCTCTGCATATTCGTAAATAGAACTCTAAGGATTTTATTTTTCCTAGCCCCAGCTGAGTTGTGGACATCTTGAGTCTCTGATATAAAGAAATTATCATTTCAGTTTTCATTTGTTTGGTCTAAAAACACGGTGGCACAGACAGGACACAGATTAACAAGCATCACCAAAGCAGGATTGGTCGCAAATTGGACCAACAGAGAAGTCAATTCTTTAGCACCACATGAGAACTTCTCTATTTCCAAGTAGAAGATATTGGAAGGTAATTAACAAAGTGCCCTGTCCCACTGACTATGGATAGGAAAGGGTGATGGGAAGAAAGAACTCAGGGCTAAGGGGTGGTCTCTTTTGGAATGGTAAGGCTTAGAAATGGTACAGAAATTTCTCATTCAAGACAGATGGTACTGTCAAAACCAAGACAGTGGGCAGAGCAAAGAACTGACAAGAAACTAAAAGCCACAAGTCCAGAAGGTTTGCCAGTGGAAGAAGCTAATACAATCTAAATTTAACTCAAAGTGCCTCATTATCCTTGTATAAGTTATATTCATTCGTGGAAACTAGCCCAATAGCTAAAAGTAATTAACAAGGAATCCCAGTTTTTAACTAGATAATTAAAGGAGATTCAAATCAGAATCAATTAGATACTTTTCAGAATTACCTTTACTCTCACCCTAAATTGTCTTTCATCCTTGTAGTGGTTCCAAAGGCTTCACTCAAGCCTATTCCTACGTATTGTACCCCCTCCTGCCTCTTCAGCCAGCAAGGCTTTTCTCTTTTCCTCCTGCCTTTTTTTATGATTATTTTTATTATGTAGCTTGACAGACGTTCCTGCTTCTGTTCCTTTTCTTTCTATTTCATTTACTACCGTATTCTTGACAAACAGTAGCTGTTCCAGAAAAGCCAGCAGTATGAACTTCTTATTGGTAGTTATTATTATTATTAATCTCTTTCCCACTATCTCTCCTCTGCCTCTATCAATTCTATTCTGTGTTATAAAAACCTCAAACTGAGCTCACAAAAGTAATACTTTTTTTTTTTTTAACATCTTTATTGGAGTATAATTGCTTTACAATGGTGTGTTAGTTTCTGCTTTATAACAAAGTGAATCAGTTATACATATACATATGTTCCCATATCTCTTCCCTCTTTTAGAGTACTGGGGAAGGTAAGAAGCTGAGTGAGTGTGCTGACCAAATTATTTTAGAGAGCTGGTGGTGGGGAGAGAGGAAAAGAGGTTCCTCCACTTATCCTGCCACTCTGGTATTATAACAAGTTCATGGAGTCCAAAACTTAGAACTAGGGGAACAAGCACAAGCTAAAGAGGGAAGTAGATAGTAGGGAAGAGTCTGCCTAGAAGGCAGACATTTCAGATAATTTCTTTTATGAGCCAGTTTGTGTCTGGGGAAGTGAGGCATGAGGTAGATCAATTCCACAATGTCAGAGGTAGATTAGATTTACTACCTGAATAACACTTCAGAGCAATATACCCAGAAGTGAATCCCCCAAACTACCAATACCATGAAACGTTATGGGGGAAAAGAAGTTTAGTAGTCAATTTTGGGAAACATTCATCTCCAGTTTACTCACAAGACATGATTGCATATTAAATACTCTTAGAATTTTGCTGAAACAAGAAAACCTGCTTAAATTTGTTTATTTGAGTGCTTTCCAAGCTCACTGGGTCAAGAACCTATTTTCTTATAGGGTGTTTTCTGTCTAACAGTGAACTGGGTTGCTTTTCCAAAGGCAAGTAAGTGCATATGCAAAGGGATACCTGACTTATTTGGAAAACATATGCTGACATCTAAGCTCACTTATGAGCTGTCTAGCAGCTTCGGCAAAAATCCATTCGTTGCTCCAGTTCAGCCCCACTTGCTATCAAGTGACTTAATTACTGCAAACTAAATTGTATTCTCTTCTTTTAATGTAGAGTTGTTTCTAGTCAGACCTTTAATGACTCTCCAAACAATAATGTTTGGCAAAGAGAAAGGTTGTCAGTCATGCAGAACCATAAACATCTGTGTTTGTTTAGAATAAACTTCCCTATTTAATTAAATATATAGATATACCAGGAAAATTCCATGTCACTGGAAATTCTATTGGAAGAATGTCAGATCTTCCAGAAACAGTGTGTGCTATCTGAGAAAGCCAAAGTTTCTCTTTTATTTTTTATGTTATTGTTTTCTAAATGCATGTGTCTTAACTTCTCACCTTCAGATTTCAGAATAATTAAAGCTGTTCTTTATTGTCAAGGGTATAAAAAATACATTTTAAATGTGTAGGAGTAGAGTTATGAAAGGAAGTCTTACTAAAGAGTAGAATGTCAAAGTTTTCATATTATGCAAAACTCTGTCATTTTCAGTCTGTTTTGAAAAATACTTTTGCCTCATTTTATAGCAAGACTCTGATAAAACAATGGCAGTGTACTCTCAATTGTTCACTAGTCTAAAACTAGATCATTAGCATGAATATTAGACATGATTAAATACTGCAGAATAATTATTTTGCCCTAGGCCACATAATATCCATGTGTCTTTTCTCTTAATATCATTCCAAACCTTTTTTTTAGATCTCTAAAAATTTAAGAACTGAAATACTGAGATTCAAAAAATTATAGAAATATATAAATGTATATATATATAGAAATATTTCTCTGAAAAAACTACAGTGACTTTTCAAAATGATATGATACTTTATAAGCTGGGAGAACAGTTATCCTTACATTATGTTAATCTTTATAAAACTATATTAATCTTTATCTATAATTCCAAAGAAAGGAGAAATTACTATGGGTTAGAGATATTGACTATAGCATTCATAACTCTCTCCCCAATAATATTATCAAATAGTTAAAATAGCATAGTATGGTAATAATTTAAACAGTTTTTATGACCATCAAATGAGTAGGTTCTCTTAGGTTGGAAAAGTAACATATCATTAATAATTGTTAGGACCTTGTGTCTTGGCAATTCAACCCTATTTCACAGAGAATAACTATCACAACTATATCCATAAGCAATATCAATGTAATCTTTATTGTACATATGTATTTATTGATTTGTATAATATGTGTGACCAATAGGAAAACCTTACTGAATATCAAATAGATTTCTAGTATTATTTCCATTTTTTTCAAGACATGACACCATAGTATAAAAATAGATTAAACTGCAAAGAAAATTCTGATATAGGGGAATTATTTGTAATAAGATATTTTTTCTGTTTCCATTGAAAAAAAAATCCAAGTATCAGATCTTTGTTACTTGAATTAAAATTCATTTGATTTTATTAGTTAATCCTGCTAAAATGGGATGGAAAGTTATGGCTCCATGGTGCAGGCAGATCTCTGTGATGACTAGTTTTAATGGGAATGTTTCTTTTTTATTCCTGGGGCATGCCATTGTCATGGACTTTTGACTGACTTTACTGATTTCCACCTGTGACATTTAGTGACTCAAAAATAATCATTAAACATAAGGGCGCAGGAGGTAGAATATAGTTGTTGTTTTTTTTTTTTCGATCTCACTGTCTCTGGTCTTGGAGCTCATATTCACCTTATGAAATATTTCAGAGAAAAATAGCTCAGAAAGACCCCTAAGCTAGCATCAGAGGCCATGTCTGTAGCAATTAAGCACTTCTATGTGCCAAAGATGTGCAATAAGCTGGAACAGTAGCTGAACAAATTAGTCCTCTACTGTGTTTACCCTGCTGCACTCAAATGACTACACATTTCTTACATTCAGCAGCACCAGATGAGTCTGTAGTCCTAATCTTCCTTGTTACTCAGGCTCACAGTTCCTCATCTTCACCTTATCCAGTAGCATTGCCAGTCTTCAAGCGAGTGCACCTGAGGTAACCTCGTTTCTCTCCAAGGTTTTTATTAGACACTTCAAGGTTCCAAATCTTCCTCTCAGCTGGGCTTTCTTGACCTTCACCTGTAGTTTAAGCCAGTTCCAATTCCTGGGACCAGTAATAGAGTCAAGAAGAAAAATTAAGCAATTTAAGGCACTCTGCATAAACATTCTCTTCCTGCCCTGACAGTATCCTACTGAAAAATGGGCTTTCACTTTCTTTGTATCCGTGTCATTGCACCCATTAGAGCCTACTTTTGGTAGCTAGATTTGGAAGTTGTTCGTACATCAGTCTCATTCTTGGTATCCCACCTATTACTTTGATCCTACTAGGTCTAAATCTCTGTCTTGCTTTTCTCACTTACTCCAAGACCAGGCACTGAAGTCTCAGTTTCACAGTTAAGTCTGCTATTTTCTGGCAGTCTGACCTGGTGCTGAGTTATATGGCTGGAGTTCAGTTACTTAGCTTTTCATATAAACTTTTCATATAAACTTTGCTTTTGTGTTTTACTTAAGTGTTAGAATAGACTCTTCCCCTTAATCTTAGGGACCTTTTCCAAGATGTTACAATAACTATATCTGCTAGATACTACCTACTACCTACTACCTGCCCGATTTCTTTTGTTGTTTTTGTTGTATTTTTTTTTAATTGGAGTATAATTGCTTTACAATGTTGTGTTAGTTTCTGCTGTACAAATGAAGTGAATCAGCTATATGTATACCTATATCCCTTCCCTCTTGGACCTCCCTCCCACCCCCCCATCCCACGCATCTAGGTCATCACAGAGCACCGAGCTGAGCTCCCTGTGTACCTGTTGGATTTCACTTCTGCCAAAATGTGATTCTGCGTGCATGTCCTCCAATCCATGCATAGAGTTCCAGATTTTGCTGATGTTAGTATTGAATGGGGATAAAACAAGAGCTCAATTACCCAATTCAAAGTGAAGTGTATAAAATTTATGAGAAATGGTTAAATGAAAATTACCAAACCAGAATGCTTTTCTTCATATTTTAGTACAGTTAGCCCAACTGATGTTTGAAGTTTCATTACACAACCACAAACACCAGCTGCTTTCCTGTCAGGAACCAACCAAATATGCCAAGACAAGATTGGAATTTGAGATTTCCTATCACCATAGAGTTATGTAATTGGAAAGGACCAAGGTCCATCTGGTCTATTCACCTGCACACTTGGATATCAATTCTGAAATCACTACACACAACTTGTTCTTAAAGTTTCCAAGGACAGAGGTGCTACAAAGTTGATACCGTACTTGAGAGCAAGTAATTATTCTTAAAGTTAAAAAAAATCACTCTCATGTAGCAATGGTCCCCTAATTCCTAAAATGTTTGCTGACTTTAGAATTGCTTCATCTTTTGTGGACATAAAATGTATCTTCCCTGTCATCAGTCTTGAATATTTGGTGTCATCACTCTGATTTCTTCTCTTCTAGAGATTACAACTTTGACATTTTCTACTGTGAACTTTTCCCATGATTTTTTATGTAAATATCTTTTATGTTTCGCTAAAAGCCAACACTGATGTGGAGTAAATGCACCTGATGGAATCATGTACTCTGCTTCCCCATCTCATTCTGCCCAATAGCAAGGATCATGTCAAACTACAATAGGTCTTGTTTTCCTCCAATTAACTTACAAAAAAAATGACAGTAACTGTGAACATACGCTTTTTCCAGAGCTGATGCTATGATTCTTAAACTTGAAGAAATAAAAAATAATTGTTCAGGCTAGCCTAGGGGATGAACCCGTAATAAACTCAGATTAAAGAGTAAATTTGAAATACAGCAGCGGTGTTTACCAAAGTCAGCTTATAAACAAGTGACATTAGGCAGAAATTGCAACCTACACCCTTGAAGTCATTGAAAAATGAATGCCAATGGGAAATAGCCTATGAAGATATTTGTCTTTTAACATGTAATACTAAAGACATCATTTTGCTATTGCAATTTTAGAGGGAAAAAAGCCTAGAGACATTTCAGAAGGTCTTATTCCTTGAACTGCTACTTAGAGACAGCACTTGGGAGCTAAAATAAATCATCACCACAATAAACTAATTTTCTTGATTGAGCATACACCCAGACTGCTGAGGCAAAAGTCAGTCACTTGTACTATTGCTATTGCCATCTGTTTCATTATTTCTTAAAGCAGGAATGATTGTTGATTAATGTGCCCTATGCAAATTCATCCACTTTACAAGTAGTGACCTACAATTACTCATGCAAAACTATCTGATGAAGCAATGAGGCAGTCGATCAATGCCAATAAAGCACCATTAACGATTTTGGCCAGCCTGATTTTATAGAATAGGTAATATTTTTTCAGCCACTGGGGCTATATTAGTCAAGTAGAGCTACTCAGTTATAAAGTGTTGAATGATGATTTTTTTTAAAGGTAATTTTTATTAATTTATTATTTATTTTTGGCTGTGTTGGGTCTTCGCCTCTGTGCGAGGGCTTTCTCCAGTTGCGGCAAGCGGGGGCCACTCTTCATCGCGGTGCGCGGGCCTCTCACCATCGCGGCCTCTCTCGTTGCGGAGCACAGGCTCCAGACGCGCAGGCTCAGTAGTTGGGGCTCACGGGCCCAGTTGCTCCGCGGCACGTGGGATCCTCCCAGACCAGGGCTCGAACCCGTGTCCCCTGCACCGGCAGGCAGATTCTCAACCACTGCACCACCAGGGAAGCCCGAATGATGATTTTTTAAAGACATTTTTCTGACTTTCCATACAGGATTCATGGTGCAAGAAGGATGTATAGCCCCTTTAGAAATTAACCATGTGATTTGAAATTATTAAAGTTTTTCTGTTTTATGCTTCCATTAATTCCCTTAATTTTCCCTTAAAAATGTATAATTCTCTGTATTGTTACAACTGAATCACTTGTAACTGAATCACTTTGCTGTACACCTGAAACTTAACACAACATTGTAAACCAACTATACTACAATTAAAACAAAAAGAATGTGACCACCCCCAAAAAAGAAAAGGTTAGTGGTCCTAACCCAATAAATTGAATTCCTTTTAATGCTCTTACACACTTTTTTCAGATTCAACCAATATTTACTGTGCTTCCCATTCTTCTGGCATCATGTTGGACAGACATTTCTACATATATTACCTAACAACAAAGATTCAAGATGGGTGTCATTTTTCCATATTTCACAAATGAAGAATCTGAGACTAGAAAACATATATTCCAAAGCACATACATAATAAGTGGTACAGTCATAATTTAAAATGAGTAACAATTTTAAAAAATGAATTTTAAGAAAATAATAAAAGAACTTACATCAGATAGTCAAGATTTAGACCTGAATCTCACAACATAAACTAATATACTCTTTCCATTAAACCACCCTATACCTGTCAAACTGGTATAGTAGTGAAATATTTAAAAGCAATCACACTTATTTAAACATACTTTTAAAGGTATAATGAGGAGATAAAAGAATGAACATGAATAAATGAGAGGAGATGAACAGAACAATGAAGGTTTTTTATTTTACTCTTATGTCTATTATTCAAAGGGCACATGCAAATTAATCATTTGGCCACTATGTCTTAGATTGGTTTCTAAGAATTTACGTAAATATTTCATTTATCCAATTAATTGGGTCCTTGCCTATCTACTACTGGTTGACTTTGAAATAGAGTGAAAAACTGTCTATCTTGTGTGAGCAATAGCTCTATTTTAATCTATTTTTTCTCACATTTTTTGTTTGAGTGTCATTTATTTTAAATGGTAATTATAGAATGATTAGACATGTCTTATTAACCAAGCTCCCCTCCCCCACAATCACCCCTTTCTTGGAGCATTGTCTTGAAATGCAGTATCGGGCAGAAATCTGAGGTTTCCACATGAAAGCACTGATTAAGTTGACGTTAATAGCAAACATGTGACTAATGTTTTGACAGTGAATTTTAAGTTAATTAATAATGATAGACCACTTTAAAACATTTCTTGGTATGAGACGAGACTTTTCTCTTTTCCTTTTTTAAACTACCTGTAGATATTTAGAAACTCTTTGAAAGAGTTAATCAATTCAGCTTATTCTAACTGTTTGAGATCCCTTTAAAGGTAAGACCTTTTAAATAAAAACAAACAAAACCATTTCTATAGAATACATATATGCTCTAATTTGAGATTGTCTTGTTTCTGCACTTTTTTTTTTCTTTTCAGTACATATTTTTTCTCATGTGTTGCATAAATTTCCCCAAAGAATTGGTTGAGCTGTAAAACATTTATTAGATTCCAGTAATTGCCAATAAAATGCCATAAGAAATTACAGCTCTATTAAAGATTATTTTATTAGTCAGTCCCTTGTCAAATAAGTTATATAAGGTCATATCACAATATTTTAAACTTCTTGGACATTCACTCAATAAGATTTAAGTGTAAATGAGAAAATGGAGATAAGCAAAGTCCATTTCTAGTTGTCTAAAAACCTAGGGCTGTGATTTGTCCCACCTTAAAAGTAAATGACTTCCCAAGATAACAAACCTGATGCTTTGATGAAAGAGTTGCAAATCCCAAATTAGATTCTATATCTCACATGGGAATATGCTTGTGTAGAATATTTATATTGCTTCTGTGATTCAATAAAACAATCTGCCTACCTTTCTGTTCCCTTGGGATATTCTTCAACACATAATGATTTCCATGAAATCATTTTCATCCATGGTGACATCATTCAGAGTTTGCTTTATTGAAATTAAGATAAAGAGATGATATTTTTCTCTCTGCCTCTTGAGGAAAAAGAATAAAATCATAAGTGAGTGATGGCACTTTTCTAATCTTCCACCTGTCTTACTGCGTTGTCTCACTCCCTCTCTGTGCTCTTATGTACTATGACGACTGTGCATAAAATCAAGGTATAGGCTTATGTGCGTGTGTTTTGTTCTTACCACCCTTTCACAATATTGCTTTCCAAGGGATAGGTCATCGAAGCTTATAAATCAAGTTACAAAGCCTGCGTTGATATCCTGTGACTTTATATACCCTATATAGAAAGGCATTTTAAACATTTTCTCAATTCACCTCAAAAGAATGCTTATATTGACAGCTAATGGCCCTACTAAAAAATAACTAATGATCACAAAACAATTAGAAAATTAAAAGATTTGTAAATATTATGAACATTAAAGAATTAATTTACTGATTATCCCAAGGAATTTATTAATACCTAAAGCTATAGGCTTACTTCAGTAATGTATAAACTAAAAAGCAGCCCTTTATGGTTCCTGCTTCCCTCTGTTAAAATTGCTTTCACTAATTAATTTTTATTTAACCTTTCTAGGGAAAATGTATGGAGTATAGTGAATAAATCAATTCATCTTAAGAATTTGTTTTCACAAATCAGTTTAATGCTTCATGGTTAGATAATTTTAGAACTACAGGAAAACAAATCCTGACTAGTGAAGATTATGAGCCATACGTTTTCAGGGATTTTTTTATTATTATTAAACACAATCACTACCACCACTTCAACAAACCACATTTCAATGTTGTGATGATCTTAAGACACTTGAATTGACCAATCATTAATTCATCCATTCAGTAAATATTTGTTTTCCATCTACCATGAGTTAGGGACTTAACTAGGCATGGGGCCATTGCAGTAAATAAAACAGATGTCCCTGCCCTCTTAGAGTTTAATTTATATTCTACTGGGTGAGATGAATATTAAACAAGCAAATAAATATTAAATATGTCATTAATAATAAGTGTTATGAAGACAACTAAAATAAGTTAAGGGGATTGAAAATGAGCAGGGTATTGTTTTGTAGTTAGGAAGAATTTTCTTAGGGATTGACATTTGAACTGAGTCTTGAAGGAAAAGATTGAGTCCAGTGTTCATTTGGTAGGAAAAGAAGTGTTTCAGGCAAAGGGAAGAACAAATGCAGACTATGAATGATCTGGGAGCATACTGAACATGTTCCAAGAACCTCACGGTGTGGCTGGAACCCAGTGAATAGGAGAGAGAGATTGAAGAAGTGAAGTAGGAGAGGGGCCCTCGGTTTATATTAGTCAGGTTTTCATAGGATACGTTTTATTTTGAGTGAAATGGGAAACTATTGGAGAGTTTTGAGCAGTGATGTCACACTATCTGATATTTTTAGAGATGTTCAAACTGCTGTTGGAGAGGAGACTGAAGGAGGATATATGTGGAAATAAGGAGGTGCAGTGACTGTGGTCCGGGTGGCCTAGGTGTGAAGTGCTAGTGGCTTATACCAGATTGGTAGCAGAGAAGGGTGAGATGCATGAATTTGGAATATAGGATATTTTGAATGTGGAGCAAACAGGATTATACTGATGGATTGACTGGATTTGAGATGTAAAAGGAAAGAATCAATGATGAGCCTATATTGGACCTGACCAACTGGATGGATGATGGTGCCAATTGAGGAGACAGGACTACTGAAAGAAAAACAGGTTGTGAGTTACAGAGAATCAGGAGTTCTTTTTCAGACATGCTAATTTTGAGATGCCTATTCAAGTGTACACATCAAATAGGCAGGTAGATATTTACTTTTGAACTTTCTGGAAAAGTTTGGCACTGGTGATTTTTTCACTAATGTACCCTTTTATTTTTATTTTTTTCTGGCTGTATTGAGATATAATTGACATATAACAGTGTATAAGTTTAAGGTGTACAATGTGATGATTTGATACACATATATATTAAAAATATTGGATTGGCCAAAATGTTCGTTCGGTTTTAAGTAAAAGTAAAAGGTCTTTCATTTTCACCAAGAACATTTTTGAACAACGTATTCACTAATGGAACAAACTTTTTGGCCAACCCGATATTTACCACAATAAGGTTAGTTAACACAAACTGCACCTCACATAATTACCATTTTGTTATTTTTATGGAGAGAATGTTAAAGCTCTACTCTCATAGCAATTTTCAACTATACAGTACAGTATTGTTAACTACAGTCATCATGCTATACCTTAGATCCCCAGAACGTATTCATCTTATAACTGAAATTTTGTACACTCTGACCAATATCTCCCCTATTTCCTCTACCCCTTAGCCCCTGCAAACACCATTCTACCCTCTGTTTCTGAGTTCAGTGTTCTTGTACTCCACATATAAGTGAGATCATACAATGTGTGTCTTTCTCTGACTTATTTCATTTAGCATAATGCCCCCCAGGTCCATTCATGTTGTTGCAAATGGCATGGTTTCCTATTTTTAATGGAGATGTATATATATCACGTTCTCTTTATCTATATCCAACGGCCATTTAAGTTGTTTCCAGGTCTTGGCTATTGTGAATGTTGCAGTTAACTTGAGAGTGCAGATACCTCTCTGAGAGAGTGATTTCATTTCCTTTGAATATATACCTAGAACTGGGGTTGCTGGATCATATGGTAGTTCTATTTTTAACTTTTTGAGGAACCCTCATGCTGTTTTTGATAGAGGCTATACTTATTTGCATCTCCACCAACAGTGCACCACGATTCTCTTTTCTTCACATCCATGCCAGCATTTATCTCTTGTCTTTTTGATGACAGCCATTCTAACAGGTGTGAGGTGATATCTCACTGGGGTTTTGATATGTATTTCTCTGATAATTAGTGATACTGACCATTTCATGTACTTGTTGGCCATTTGTATTTCCTTTTTGGAAAAAATGTCTGTCCAAGTCCTCTGCCCATTTTTTAATGTCAGATTGTTTTTTTGCTATAGAGTTGTATGAGTTCCTTATATATTTTGGATATTAACCCCTTATCAGATTGATGGTTCGCAAACATTTTCTTCCATTCCACAGGTGTTTTTTCATCCTGCCGATTGTTTCTTTTGCTGTACAGAAGCTTTTTAGTTTGATGTAGTCCCACTTGTTGATTTCTGCTTTTGTTAATTGTGCTTTTGGTGTCAAATCCAAAAAAATACCGAGAACAATTTCAAGGAGCTTTTTCTTTGTTTTCTTTCTGGAGTATTGCGGTAGCAGGTCTTAACATTTACGTCTTTAATGCAGTTCAAGATAATTTTTCTTCAAGATAGGGGGCCACATTCATTCTTTACATGGAATATGTAGTTTTCCCAGCACCACTTATTAAAGAGGCTATTTTTTCCCACTGAGTATTCTTGACTCCCTTGTCAAATATTACTTGACCATATACATGTGGGTTTATTTCTGGGCTCCCGATTTTATTCCATCAGTGTATGTATCTGTTTTGTGTCATGCCAAGCTTGAGATTTAAATTTAGCTGTCATTAGCATATAGCTGATATTTAAAATCATTAGCCTGAAAACTAGTCTACAGTGTTATTTCAAATTACTGAAAACAAAGACAAGAGGTATTAGAATAACCCTTATTTATTGAACAGAATTATGTTGTGTTTTCATGAAATGGTAAAATATATATATATATTTTCCTAGTTGAATACGTGTCCTAATCACAATACAGTATTAAATAATGATATTAAGTATTTGCTATGTGCCAATGTTCTAAGATATATATGTATATCTTAGGATATAGTATTATAATATGCTATATATTATATATTATAATTATTATAATACACTTTTTAAATCCTCACACCAAACCTGTGAGATAACCAGCATTATTCACATTCCACTGTAGATAAGGAAAACTTAATTCAGAGATAGGTAAATTAACTCACCCAAATTAATACAGCTGTTATGTGCTCAGTCAGAATTTGAAGCCAAGGTGTCCAGCTGCAGAGGTGACATTCTTATTCACTTTGTTGTACTGCTTTTCTAATATTAAATAAGAAAAGAAGTCAATATATTGGAGTCTGTTTATGTATACAATTATAATATTTAAAATCTATGAAATAGTAAATTAGTTTTATTAATCTAAACTTATGTTGACTCAAAGAAATAATTTTATATAGAGGTCTATGAGAATATTTTAATTAATATAGCACTTCATAAAAACAATCTAGTAGATTTAGAATTTGCAAAGGTAGAAAAATAATATGCTGTTAGCCTTATTGAGATCTTTTATTTATGTAATGAGCTCTATTTTTTTTTTTTAAACCCCACATTTATTTATTTATTTATTTTTGGCTGTGTTGGGTCCTCGTTTCTGTGCGAGGGCTTTCTCTTGTTGCGGCGAGCAGGGGCCACTCTTCATCGCGGTGCGCGGGCCTCTCACTGTCACGGCCTCTCTTGTTGCGGAGCACAGGCTCCAAACGCGCAGGCTCAGTAGTTGTGGCTCACGGGCCTAGTTGCTCCGCGGCATGTGGGATCTTCCCAGACCAGGGCTCGAACCCGTGTCCCCTGCATTGGCAAGCAGATTCTCAACCACTGCGCCACCAGGGAAGCCCCGAGCTGTCACTATTATTTGGTAGTGAGGAGTGACTATATGTTTAAGAAAATAAAGCCATTTTAACAATATTCCTGCTGAAAATGTGTTTGTCCCACCATTTTACTCCCTCTCCTTGCCTTTCTCCTATCATGAATTCTTTCTGATTCATAGTGCCACCTTTCAGGGGTGGTGGGTCTCAGCTTCTCAGTCCACGTCAGGGCTGTTCTCTTGGGTGGATATGGCTTTTCCATAGATCACCCTTCAGAGACAGAGGTGTGAGGAAACAGGAATTTTCTTTTCATCTACTTTGAAAATAGCTTCTGAAAACATCCTTAAGCCTTTAGTTTATGAAAAGTTGGTATTTTCTATGAAAGTTGTAGGCAGGTCAAACAGAAATTTCCTGTCCCTAGGAACATGACTCTTTTTTTTTTTCCTTCCATGGGAGTGACGCTTTCCTCCTGAGGCACTGAAATATGCCCCTCGAGGGCAGAGTCCATGTTCCATACTGTTTTGCATTCTAGACATGATACTCATGGGAAGAATATATGGATATTCAACATACCTTTTGACTTTAATATTACACAGAATTAAGTTCTACTCTCTCTCACCTGCATTTTCTTACTTTTACTTAGGTTTGTATTTGTAGATTGTTAAAAGTTCCTTCCTATTGTTATTATAATTGTAGTAACCTAAATATTCAAATCATATTATTATTTCTAAATTATTTCCTGAACCTACCACTGTTTAAGTTAAAGGTCATCTCACCAACGACTTCAAGTGTACTCATCGACAAAGCAGAGGATGCTTCAGTTATTGCCTCTGCAATGAGATCCTCAGGATCATATGAAAATGAGTGCTTTGAAGAGGCACTATTCCAAATAATCTTTAAAAACAGGCAGATATTTTGTAAGGTAGTCAGTAAAGTACTTCCACGTTTAAGTAAGAATTTATGAAAAGGCATTAACACAGTAGATATAGGTATCCATTATTTCTCACATGAAACAATAGTGTATGCAAGCCAAAATGGTCTGGCAATAAAATCAAAATTACTATTTTTTAATCTGGCCTCTTTAAATTTATTTCAATCCTATTTTCCTTATCAATACAAATCTTCTTAGCTGTGCACCTTCCACAGACCCTCAGTTTATGTAGCTTTTTTATTGACCTAGGTTACTACTCATGCAGTAAAAATCAATTGACTATATTGTTAATTTTTCTCTTCCCTTTTATTTTTGTTATCTAGATATAATTGACATGTAACATTATACATATTAGTTTCAGGTGTACAGCATAATGATTTGATATTTGTATAAATTGTGAAACGACCACCACAATAAGTCTAGTTAACATCAATCACAATACATAGTTACAAAAATTTTCTTCTTGTTATGAAAACTTTTAAGATTTACTCTCTTAGCAAATTCAAATATCCAGTACAGCATTACCAACTATAGTCACTGTGCTGCACATTTTATCCCCATGATTTATTTATTTTATAGCTGGAAGTTTGTACTTTTTATCCCCCTTCACCCTTTAATAGTAATTAAAATTATTATTTTAATCAAAACCTCCTGTTCCATTTTCCTACGTTTTCAGAAAGGGTCATAGATGATTAGGAAGACTGAGTAGAAGAACAAATTTGTGAAGAAAGGAGAAGAGTGAAATATAGGCAGGGAAATGCGGATGGTGATAACCAAAATTCAATTCTATTTAACAGATAATTTGGGTATCAGTTGTGTTCAGAACAGTGAACTAAATGTTAGAAAGAGATATAAAAATGAATGCAAATAAGTCCTGCCCTCAAGAAGCCACAACAATGACCAACTTATAAATAATTCAAAATGAAAAAACATTGATTCATAATTTAGGTAAAATATTTAAGCAATAAGTATATAATGAGAGAAGGATCCAAATAATCCTGTTTCCTATCTAATTCCCTATGCCTCTTAGTTGTACAGAAGAAATGGGATTAATTCTCCTTGGGAGAGTCAGGAGGGCTCTATGATACAGAATTTATGCAAGAATTTTGATATTAGAGGACCTAAGAAAATCCTTATATTATTTTCTAACATTTCATTATGAAAATATTCAAACATATAGAAAAGTTGAAAAAATTGTGCAGTGAACACGTCTATCCATCCATCTATCATCCATCAGTCCATTTTATTATTCCTTGATACTATTCAAAGTAAGTTGCATGCACTTCACCACTAAGTGTTCAATATATATATCAATAACTAGAATTCAATATTTGCTTACTTTTTTCATGTAAAATTACTGATACTGAAATGTACAAATTCTAAGTATATCATCTGATGAGTTTTGACAAGTGCATACTCTGGTTTAACAAAGATACCTGTCAAGATATAGGACATAGTCCCCAGCCTAGAAAAATCCCTGAGGCTCTTTCTCTTTTTAATTTCACTATTCTGGTGTGTGTGCAATGATATCTCATTGTGGCTTTAGTTTGCATTTCCCCAATGACGAATGATGTTGAGTACCTTTTCACTGCTTATGGCCCATTTGTATACCTTCCCTTGTGGAATATCTGTTTATTTCATACTCTATTAAAGTAATATCTGTTCAATAAAACTTAGGACCTGAAGAAATACCCAAGCCATCTGAGAGCAATAATTATTTTATAGTACTTGTCACTAATAAGAGTTTCATAAAAATTGTGGTATAAAAATTAATAGGATGTTTTCCCTATTGGAATATGATAAAGTGGTTACCAATGTATTTATCTGAATGACTTTCTCAAAAACTGAATTACTCAATTTATCTCTTCTTGTAGGTTAAAATTCCTTCTCTGGGTTGAAAGTGGCTAGAAATTTAATGGGTTTTAGAGTTAGGCCTGGGTTCCAGGATTCTAATTCTGTCTCAGAGACTTACTATGTGAGGAATTCCCTTAGAAATATGGGGATAATAATACTTTTTGACACAGAGTACATTCCAGGATTAAAATTTAATAATACATTTTAGAAATCTTAACACAGTGGCTAACACATTGCATTCACCTATTACATGTTGATTTTTATTTGTCACATAATCAAATGTTACCTAAAAGTACTGATATATTAGCCACTGAAATTTCCACCAAAATTTTAATAATCCAGCACAAATGTTTACAGAATATCCTGGTTTGTGTTCTGTTGAGTCTCTCAGGACAGGTATTATCAATTTAATTTGCCACCTCAAATCCAGTGCCCAGCATAGCGTCTGGTAGAGAGTAAGAAAATTTAAATATTTTGCAAAGTACAAAATAAACAAGAATACAGAAATTTCTCCAAACTTTAACCAGATTCTCAAAATTCATGGTATCTCCCTTTCTTTCCAGATATGCATTCATTGAACAAGCATTTATTGAGCACTAACTGTGTATCATGCACTGCTCTAGCAGCTTAAAGAAGATGGAGTAGGTCCTTACTCTCATACATTTTACATTAATGGAGCAAGAAAAGAAATAAACAAGTTAGCTAATTAATTTGAAAAAATAGCAGGTAGTGACAAATGCTGTAAAGAAAATAAAATGAGAGCTCTGTTAGAGAGTGGTTATCTGTATTAACTTTCCTTCTTTATGGTTTTGTGCAAAGTAAAAGTAACATCCCAACTCTTTGCTGCTTAAATATTAGAAAATGTATTACCTTTAGCCAAGAAAAAATAAAGCAGATATTCTGCATGATACTCCTCGAAGGCCTAGCTGATGGTTTGGTAGACAATCAGGGTCTGTAAGAGCACAAACGCTTTTGTCTATTCAGGGAAATAGCTATGGATCTGGCAACTGGTGCTCAGAATACAGCTGAAAAAGGGACATCAAGGAAAGGTGCTCTGCTGATGGTGAAACATCAATATTTACTCCCTGAGCAAGATTCCAGTCTCTTTCTTTCTTTGTAGTCATTTCAGAGATTTTGCAGGTTAGGAAGGTTGCCACTCAAAGTGGCTTCTGGTCAGTGACTCCAAGTATAGGTTACAATTGTCCCTCTAATCATTAGTGATTAAAGCTCTTGACTGAACATCAGGGCACAGGTAAAATCTAGTATTGCCTGCCTCACTGAAATGCTGGTCATTGTTTTGTTTGTAATAATTGGGGATACAGAGGAATTGTGTTTTTATAATGAGGTAATAATTAAGCAGTTATGGGTGCACTGCAGTCAGACTTGCCGGTGTTTGAATTCTGGTGTTGAAACTCACTAGCTGTGTGATAATGGATTAGTTACTTGTCTTACATCAAATTCCCTGGGAAACAGATTCTAAGACAGTTTTGCATACACGAGATGTGTTGGGTTGTGCTCTCAGGAACAACTGCTGCTAGCAGTGAGAGAAATAGAATTGAGCGGAGGGAGAGGTTGAACTGGGATGCACTTGAAACAGAGGCTCTAGCCACTGACGTCATAGGCGCTCTAGAGCTAGGAGGGCTCTTCAGCAAATCTAAGAGCTACGCAGTTGTCTGTATTGGTGGAGCAGCTGAAGTCATCCACCCGGGGGGCAGGCAATTGTTTAGAACTTAGTCTAGCAAAAGACATTTTGGAGAATGAGTATTTCATCACTGACATTGTTTAGAATTGCAGGTGCATGGTGATAATAAGACCAAATTGATTTTTAGTAACTTTTTAAAAAATTTATTTTTCTCTACGGACAGCGCATCCCTTTATTGTGTGCAGCTGGGGTGGACTATTTCTACCACACTGCCCTTGGAACACCATGTCGTAACTCTTGGATTCATTGGGAGTAGCTCAGCTACATACTTCATTACCCTTGTACTGTTGATAAAACTGAGGCACTGAGGAGTTAAGTCGCTTGCTTAGATTCCATAGCTAATCAGTTGTGGTGCTGGCATTTGAATAAGCGTGACTTACATGTAAAGCCTGTGAGCTCAGGCTATACTTTCTCAACCCTTGCAGAGGGACCGTGAGGGTTTAAAGCAACAGCTACATATAAATAACCTGAAATTTTATGATAACAGTTCTTATATATTTTGGTCTCATGATCCCTTTACACTCTTAAAAATTATTGAGGACTTCAATGAGCTTTTACTCTCACAGGTAAATATCTATCAACATTTACTGTGATTGAAAATGAAAAAAAAATTCAAATATTTTTTTATAAATTCATTTAAAATAACATTAGTAATTACATATTTAATAAAATAAGTATTTTTTCAAAACAAAAAAATCTAGTGGAAAGAGTAGCTTAATATCTGTCTTAATAGAAAAATAAATTCTCATTTCTGCTTCTGCACTCAATCTGTTAAAATTTATTATTTTGGTTGAAGTAAATTAAAAACATATACATATATGTATATATACATACTTTACATGCATATGCATACATATATATATACACATACTATGTATAATATATACATTCTCACACACGCATATCTAAAATAACGACTTTGGGCTTCCCTGGTGGCGCAGTGGTTAAGAATCCGCCTGCCAATGCACGGGACACGGGTTCAAGCCCTGGTCCGGGAAGATGCCACATGCCGCGGAGCAACTAAGCCCATGCGCCACAGCTACTGAGTCTGCGCTCTAGAGCCCGCGGGCCACAGCTACTGAACCCGCATGCCACAACCCCTGAAGCCCGCGCGCCTAGAGCCCGTGCTCCGCAGCAAGTGAAGCCACCGCAATGAGAAGCCTGAGCACCGCAATGACGAGTAGCCCCTGCTCGCCACAACTAGAGAAAGCCTGTGCGCAGCAACGAAGACCCAATGCAGCCAAAAATAAATAAATAAATAATTTTATAAAATAAACTAAAATAACGACTTTCCCCAAATATTAATTTGTATATTCTATGATATGCTATTACTATTACGAAAAGGAGTTTGTGAATTTTCAGCTTGTCTCTTTGTTCATAAGACCAATAGTAAAGTGAAAACATCCCCGGACAAGCATTCAAAAGACTTGTGTTCCATGCATCTTCACCATATATTTAGCTGTCTGTCCTTAGTAAGTAATTTCAGTTCTCTCACTCTTTGTTGACTCACCTAAAAACCTGGGATAATTCTTGCCCCAATGATCCTACAGTTATTGTGAACATTAAATGCAAACATGAGAATAAAATATGTTTTAAAATTATTATGCAAAGTTATTATTGTGACTACACTGTGCTCATTATAGTTATTATTAGAAATGGCACCTTCTAAAAATATAGGCATCATGAATAATATCATCCTATTTAGAATTCCTGAAAATAAGCAATGAAGAGCAAGCCTCTTAACTGAGAACTTATATAAACATACACTCCTGGCACCTCAGACACCACGTGGATAAAACTGAAATCAGTATTTTCCCTTCCTCATTTTTATCTTCTTTTGTATTCTTGGGTTAATTAAGTCTCATCTCCTCATCTTTTCAGTAACTCAGGCTAAGTCCCATCTTCAAATTCACTCTTCCACTCTTAACCACCTATTCAACTGTTTGCCAGACTTTAGGATCTGCAGTCTTATTGTTTAACATGTTCACCTTTTGTTCATTACTTTGGCTATGGAATCTTCAATCAAATCCTCAATAGCTCTTGCCTAGACCATTTCAATTGTCTCCTAGATGATAGGTCTTCCTGCATTTGTGTTTCAGTGTCTCCAACCAGTGTTCACGTAGCCCAAGATTATATTACTAAACCCAAGCAGGAGCAGTCCACTTTTCTAGTTTAAAAAATTTGAATGTTTTCCCACTGCCTAGAGTATAATACCTAAACTCCTTGCAGGAGAGTCATAATCCTATATGAACTTGCTTCAGCCTATCATTAAATGCTCGTCTCCCCATACATCTTGATTCCTAGCTCCAAAAGACTATTTGGCATTTTAAGACTATACTATTCATTTTTTAACACCTTTATCATTTTGCTCATCTCTAAAATGCCCTTCACCCAGTTCTCCACCACTCTCACAAAAAGGTCTCTGATTATCGCTGTCATTCTCATCCAAACTCAGTGCAAATATCCAAATATTCATGATCTCTGATTCTCCAGGCAAAATTAATTGTTCCTTACTGTGCTGTCCCAGAGCAATTTGTTTCCACCTTTGTTATTTAACATACACATACTTATCAGCAATCTACTAAATGCACACATACATACTTATCAACAATCTACCAAATATTAGGTTATGTGTAGGAATTTAAATGATTGTATATGAAATCTATGCTCAAATATCTCACGAAATGGCATTATTTTGTTTTATCTTGTGTTTTCAGTTTAGATTATAAGCAATGTGACAGCATAGATTGAGACTCAGTTATCTTTATTTCCCCTGCAGTATGTAACACAATGCCTTACACAGACATCAATGATTCCGAATAAATGTTGATTTTGTTTGAATTTATAAAGACTCAGGCCGGGGCAGAGGAATTGCACAAAACCACTATGCCTTTTGGTGTCTCCTTTTGCCTAGAAAGTCTTGTCATAAAGATCTATATACTTTCTGACAAGGCTTCCCAATATCCTATTACTATTTCTTTTGCTTTCTTTGAAAGAAGATTCAGTATACAACTTTCTTTTCTGTACTTGTCTTCTATTTCAAAGGAAAAAAAATCTCTGAAATGTGATAATGTGATTATAAACATAGGATGCTTTTGCTTGAGTTCTATTGTTCCTGTTTTCACTCCATTGACAACTAAAATTTCTAACCTAAGAACTATGCATATAGCTGTGCATCCAACTACCTTGTTAAAATATTAACAAGATTTAATATGTTTATATATATATGAGATTTGCGAGGGCATGATTTTAACCATTAAGTATACTGTTTAAAGAATTTCAAACGAGTTTGTCTGAAAAACTGGCTAGTCAGTCAAGAATTATATTAAGTTGTGATTTAAATGAATGAAGTATTTTATTTTTCAACATAATAAAAAGTTCGAAGAATAGTTAGGAACAGGCATGGTGGCTTTATGATGCCATCAATAACCAGGCAGCTTCTGCTCCACCATTTAGCATATGATTATCACCTCCAACTCATGAGATGGCTATTCTACCTCCAGATATCATGTCTGTATTCAAATCAGGAAAGGGGGAAAGGTCATAAAGTTAGAAGGCATATGCCAACTGAGTTAGTCCCTCTTGAAGGACACCCAACAATGCCAAGTTACATAGCTTATTAGTCAGATCTGTGTCTCAATGGCCATCTTTATCTAGAAGGGAAGCATGGAAAATAATTTTTTTGTGGCAGCAGTGATGGGTTTTACCTTAAATTTTTTTTACGATAGAGGGGACAAGCCAGTTGTTAGCATGGATTTTGTGAGCCAAACCAAAGTATTGCTAAGTGGTTGGAGTAATAATCTTTCAAAAACTGTGCTTGTTCTGTTTTTCAATGAAAATGACAGCGTTACCAAAAATCAGTTAATTGATAAGAGTAGTTCTTTTATTAGTTCATAAAATCCTTTGGGTTTTCTGAAAGAAAGATGTGTATTTTAAAAATATAGGTAGCCAAATATGCACGTTATATAATTAACACAAATTGATCACACACCTCAAAATTTGTGATATCGTCTCAAACACAGTAATTAAAATTTGAATTTATAGCTATATTTATTTATGTTTTTCATAAGTACATTTGGTTGAGAAAATTTTATACTTGATTTGGAAGAGGAGCAACTGAAAGCCACATATTTTCAACATCAGTGACTACAGCCAGCTGCTTTGGTTTATATCCTGATCCTAATGTCATTAGCAATCTACTAAAAGCAGTTTAATATTGTTAAAATCATTAATCACTCAGTATTTTATGAAAGTAATCTTAATTGCAGATTTGGTCATTACAAACCTCAGAAAAGTAAGGAAAATATTCACTCCAAGCCTCTAAGCACAGGAAGTGTCAGATATAAATTTTTTTTTTTCCCAGTAAACACTGAAAATTTTAAGTGAAAAGCAGTATAGTGCAGTGAAGAAAGAATACTCTATACCAAAGAAAGATCAATTGATTGATAACTACCTATTATTTACCCACTTGTTTATTAAACAGAATAAATAAAATAGATAAAAAGAAGTATTTACAATTTTGTTTGAGAGATTCAATAAAACATACAAAGCAATAGAGAACACAATCATCTTTATATTCAAATGGTAAATTTAGATCACAGAATTTTCCAACTGGAAAAGACTTTTGAGATAAACAAATCAATCCCCATGAATTAGGGCATTTAATGCTGGCTCCTATAGCAAATAACTGCAAAACACAGTGCTTGATAAAACACAGATTTATACCACTCTTGTCAAAGACCAAGGTGTTTAGAGGGCAGGAGGTGGGATTTGCTCTATGAAGTTATACAAGAATCTGGGCTCCTTTGATTTAGATGTTTATCCATCCCGTAAGGCCACAGAATTCCTGGTTGACTTCTTTGTTTCTAGCTGGTCAAATAAGAAGTATAGAAGGGTTAGGCCTGGAAGGGGTATACGATACTCTACTTATATTCCATTGACCATATGTGGGGCCCCATCTAAGTACTTCCTCTGCCTAAAAATCTCTTGCATTCCCTCTTGGCCTGGTTAACTGAATGTCATCTTCAAGATCTCAGCTCTAGCTCCACTTACTCAGGAAATCCTTCCCTGACAACTGTAAGAGAAGTATCTCTGTTTTAGACTTTCACAGCAAGGAATGCATCTCTTTATTAGCACTGTCCCAGATAAAATTTTAGATTATCTGGTTAATGTCTGCATCTCTTACTTTTTTCTAAGATAATGTGGATAGGGATTGTATCCATTTTTGTTTATCTCTATGGTCTAACATCATACCTGGCCTAGGGAAAGTGTTTAATAAGAACCTGTTGAGAGAATGAATGAATAAAAGCATGTATGAATGAATACATGAATAGATCCATGAAGTAAAATGTCTGTGGGTACATGTTTATCAAATGGTGAAACTGAAGCCCAGTAATACTCAGTTTCAGTGCATTAGCTCCATATTCTTTTATTGGGTTCTGTTTATAGATTAAAATTTATCTTCACAGCTTTATGCACTTTAGGTATGATGCATCATTGAACCATCTAGATACTAATTTACAGATTTTGAAATAAAACTGTATGACCCCATTGGAATGGATGATTACATGTTTTAATATGTATATTATATTCACATTATTATATTATTAATATGTACAATATATACTATATAATTTATAAAATAATAATAATAGATGTATTATCACTGTTGTATATATATCACTGTCATAGCAGAAAATTTTAAAAGCTATATGAATGCATAGAAATGGTCTGGTACCTTAACAATATGGCATTAAATTGGCATTGTATTTGGCCAGAGCTGAAATGTAGATGATGAATCAGGCAATAACAGCAAGTAATTGCAGATACAGATTTAAAGGGAAAACTCACGTCCTGGGGGAGATGGGGAATGGGATAATAGCAAATGTTGAACCAAAATCATTCTTAGGATTCAGACTTATATGGGCATGCCTGGTAGACGAGGATAGGAGTCTGAATGAGGGAAAACAAATATCAAGAAAGGACTCAGGTATCCTAAGGTGTACATACATCACAAGAAAATATTCCATCCCAAAATAAGTCTCAGTCATAACAGGGCACAAGACAGTAACAATGCTGGGTATAGGTTGGTGACTGTTACTTTTGCTTTTAACAGCTTTATTGAGGTATGATTGACATACAGTAAACTCGCCATATTTAAAGTATAAAAGTTGGTAAGTTTTGACATATGTATGTATCGATGAAACCATAATCAAAATCAAAATAATGAACACATATATCAAACTCAAAAGTTTCTTTGTTCACTTTTGTTATTCCTCCCTCTCATATCATAACCCCATCCTACGGTGGCAACAGGCGACCACTCATCTTCTTTCCATCACAGTACATTAGTTTGCATTTGTTAGAATGTTATATAAATAGAACTACCGAGTATATACTTCGTCTCTTTTTTTAACAAGGTAGAGGAAGGATCTGGCCTGTTTTGCTCACAGTAATTAATTTGAGATTCATACATCTATCCATAATTTGTTCCTTTTTAATGGTTGAATAGCATTTTATAGTACAGATATATCAAAATATATTTATATATTTACTTGCTGATATATATATACATCAGTATGTTGAGGTTGATTCCAGTTTGGGTCTATGGACATTTCTTTATAAGTCTTTGTATCTAAGAGTGGAATGGCTAGCCCGTATGGTATATGAAGTCCTTAAATCAGGTAATGTTTGTCCTCAAAATTTGTCCTCATTTCCAAAGTTCTTTTAGATAATTAGGTCTTTTGAATATCCACATGAATATGTCCTAATTTCCATTTTGATTTCTTCTTTAAACCATGTTTTTTCTAAAAATGTGCTATTTAATATTCATATATTTGAATTTTTTCCAGAAATCTTTCTATTATTGATTTATAATATAATTCCATTGTGCTCAGAAAACATACTTTGTATGACTTGAATTCTTGCATTATTTCAATTTAAGTAGCACTTGTTTTATGGTCTTTTCATATTTTATAGAATATGGCCTACCTTGGTAAATGTTCTCAGAAATGAATGTATATTCTACTACTGTTAGGTGGCAGGATCTATACATATCAATTAGGTCAAGTTAGTTGACATCTACTTTTTTCCTTGCATATTTGCTGCCTACTTGTTCTGTTATCAAGAGAGGGGTGCTGAAATCTCCAACCATAAGAGTGGATTTATCTATTTCTCCTTGCAGTTATATCAGTTTCGCTTCATGTATTTTGAAACTCTAATAGTTGTGTGTATAAACATTCAGGATTTTAAGTCCTTCTGATAAATCCCCCCTTAATCATTATGATATGATCTTTTTGTTTCTGGTAATCATCCTTGCTCTGAAATTTAATTTGTCTTAAATTAATATAAACACTCCAACTTTCTTTTCATTAGTGTTGTACTTCCATTTTATTTTTTTGCTTGTAACTGATTTTTGTGTTTATATTTAAAATGTGTTTATTATAGGTAGCATATAGTTGGATGTTGCTATTTAATCCTGCCTGATAATTTCTGCCTTTTACATGGGGTGTTTAGACCATTTATATCTAATATGATTATTAATATGGTTAGATTTAAATATACCACCTATTTTGTTTCTAATCGTTCTATCTGTTTTCTCTTTTTCATCTTTCTGCCTTATTTAGCTCAATTGCAGATTTTTTATTATTTATTTCAGATTTATTGAGTTATAGTTGACATACAAAATTGTAAGATATTTAAAGTGTACATCATGGTGATTTGATATACATACATCTTGTAAAAGGATCTCCCCTGTCTAGTTAATTAACACATCCATCACCTCACAGCATATTTAGCTTTTTTGGGGAGGAGAGGGGGACATTTAAGGTCTACTCTCAGAAAATTTCATTTATACAATACAGTATTATCAACTATAGCCACCATGTTTTATATGAGATTTTTCAGGCCTAATTAATTTTTTTTAGGCTTTATTAATCTTGTAGCTGAAAGTTTTATAAACTTTTACCAACATATCCTAATTTTTATCTCCCTTGTTGACTTATTGCTATATCTATGTGTTTCATTTTGCTGTGGTTGCTTTAGGGTTTATAACATAGATCTTTAACTTATAACTGTCTATCTTCAAGTATTATTATACCACTATACATATATTATAAGAACCTTGAAACACTATACTTTCATTTCTCCCCTTTAGGACTTTGTGCTATTGTTGTCATACATTTTACTTCTACATACGTTATAAACCACATACTACATTCTTAGTACTTTGCTTAAACAATCACACATATCTTTGGAACACATTAAGTACTAAGAAAAAGGCTATATATTTACCATTTTTCAGTGTTCTTCACATTTTTGTGTAGATTCATTTTTCTATGTGGTATCATGCTCCTCCTGCCTAAAGAACTTCTTTTAACATTTTGCGTAGTGCAAGTCTGCTGGTGATGAATTTTTTTCAGTTTTCAATCTTTGAAAATATCTGAATTTTACCTCCTTTTTAAAAGATATTTTGCTGGATATGTATTCTAGATTGACAGTCTTTTTTCTTTCAAGTCTAAAATTGTTGTTCTACTGTCTTCTCAATTTCATTTTTTCCAAAAAGAAATTTGGTGTTATGCTTATCTTTGTTCCTCTTTACATGTCTTTTTTTCTCAGCTGCTTTTAAGATTTTCTGTCACTGTTTTTGAGAAATTTGATTATGATGTATGTTAATGTAATTTTCTCCAAACATCTCAGGGTTCATTGAGCACCTTAGATGTGTGGGTTTATTTTTTTCATCACATTGGGGAAGTTTGGGCCATTATTTATTCAAATATTTTCTCTCCTCCCTGTCTCCGCCACCTTCTGGGTCACTAATTGCATGTATTAGGGCACTTGAATTCATCCCACAGCTCATCTAAAAGTGAGGGACACAGAAGGGGATCTATACCCATTAGGGTAGAATAAAAAATAAGCCATACAGTTTTGGAGCTACAGAAAATTTGAGTAGTGGCCAAAAGTACACAGAAGTGGACACCTTAATCATTACAGATAAGATACTGCTTGTGGGCTCCCAAAGCTATTAAGAGAGAAGGGAATCTGAAAAGGAGGCTGAGAACCTGAAGCTATTCATTGAAAAGTGCTATTGAGGTACTGAAATTCACATCTCCTTATTAAAGTGAGCTAGTTTGTATCCAAAGAATGGCAAGACCTATAACATAATATGCTTTTTAAAAAGAGCAGAGATTTTACTAGTAAGAATACCAAATATCCTTTTCTAATTTGATACAGTATTTAACAAGTGTCTTAAATTCAACAAGTAGCATTTCCCTCCTTAACTAACCAATGTTTGTAACATTGTTTAATATTATATAATATTGTAAATTCCTGACCGGTATAAATTCCCATGTCTTGAATTTCTTTTCCAAATGCACTTGCGTGTGTGTGTGTGTGTGTGTGTGTGTGTGTGTGTGTGTTCCTATAGGAAACTGCCCCAGCGAGTGGGTCCCTAATTAGTGCCTTTGGCTGCATGACTAAATGTAAATGTACAAAACTGAGTTTATTCAAAGAGTTATATTATTAACACATTCCTTAGGAATAAAGCAGAATTCAAAATTATATAGGGAATTCCCTGGCAGTCCAGTGGTTAAGACTTTGCCTTCCAACGCAGGGGGCACGGGTTCAATCCCTCACATGCCTCGCAGCCAAAAACCAAGATATAAAACAGAAGCGATATTGTAACAAATTCAATAAAGACTTTAAAAATGGTCCACATCAAAAAAAACAAAAAAACAAAAAAACCCACAAAAAACACAAAAAACAAAATTATATAAACAGTTTGAGCTTAATTGTGAAAAAACATATATCCAAGGTCCAATGCATAGAGAAAAAAAGACATTTAGTTTAGTGGAAGGGTTTATGGAGAAGGCAATGTTCTTTTCCCCTTGAGCAAAGAGTCTCTCAGCTCACTGACGGTGACTGCAATTACTCATCCATAGGCCTGATTTTTAGTCACGTATGCAAAAATAATTATACCTGATAATCTTTAAAATTTGAGCTTTTAGAAAATTCAAAATATCACATGGGCTGGTAGCTCTTCTGCAGAGAAACTGGAGTATAATAAAAAAAAAAAAATTAACTTCCAATCTGAAAGCATGCAAACATTTATGTTGAAACTGTTGCTTTTCACCAAAGCGGAATTCTAAGAATATCATGACACAAGCATACATTTTGGGATCAGGATTTCTGGGAAGGCTTTTTTCCAACTTTGCTACTTATTTTTTGTAGTTTGACTCCTTCACACTCACCCCAGGAAATGGAATTCTTCCACAGATGTGCCACAAAAGTATTACAGAATTCATATTTCTTAGGACTAAACAGCTCTATGTTTTCAGTTAGGAAAGACATTAATAAGATAAGCTAAATACTCTGATTGGCGGAAGGTAGATACAAAAAGGATAAAGAGAAAAAAAAGAATAAAGAGATATTCCCCAGATATCAAAGCAATTGTGTAGGTCCACAATTCTTTTAAAAAAGGAAGGATATTGGAGGAATGAAATCATACACCAAGCCCCTGATTTTCCAACCTAATCTAGTAACTCAGGGAGTTGAACATTAAACAAAAATATCCTTGTGAACGAAACATTATGTTGAACCAATCTGATTTATTTTCATGACAAAATGATGATCTTTGTATGAAGGTAAAATCAGACAATGCCATATATCCTAATTTATGTAAGATGTGCGTCTTTTCCTCATATGACATGATTGTTTATGACCAGATTGGAATATATATTATCTTGACATGAATGAACAACCGAAGATTAAATACCAACAATAATCATCAGAGACTGTGTACAAGCTTAGCTGGACAGAGGTTGTACTGGGCTCTTATGAAGAGAGTTGATGTGACACAAGTTCATTTCCTCTTAGCCCCACTCTTACATTCATAAAGCAACCAGTTCCATGCAGACAGCTTTGAGCAGCTGTTACCTGACAAATATTTATTGAGCACTTAATATACCAAGTATATACTAGGTCCTACAGAGTCAGCAGTGGACAAAATGGATAAGATCTTTGCTGTCACAAAGTTTTCACTGAGGTTTGGGGTGGAACTATGTACATAAATCAATAGGAAACATCAGTTAATTTCATAAGTGCTATGAAGAAATTAAAATATCTTGATATGTGGAAAATAACAGGGCTACTTTGGTAGTAAGGGAAGGTCTGTTTTAAGAGGTGACATTTAAGCTGAGACATAAATGGCAAGAAGGAATTAGACTTATGTAAAAGTGAGCAATAATAATAACCATAACAAGAGTGATAGCTATCATTTATGAGACCCTTCATATGTGCTCTTTACTGTTCCAAGTGTTTTACACATAGAAGCCCATATAAAATCACCTGCAAAGTTGGGGCAAAAAGTGGGTAGCAGAGCCGGGATATGAACCAGAACCTTCCATTCTCAGAACCCATGCTCATACCCACTGTACTCTTTTGCCTCTCAAGGTCAAAGGGAAGAGAATACGAATGAAGAGGCCGCAAGGCAAGAAGTTTCTTAGTGTGATTGAGAAAAAAACAAGGCTAGATTAGCTTAATTAACATGAGCAAGTTGGCAGATTGGTGAGGAGCTGAGGTCAGAAAAGTAGGCATGGATCTATCTATCCTATAGGACCTTGTCTGCCAAGATAAGGCACATGGCTCTTATTGTGAGATCAAAGACATAGGGTAAGGAGGGTTGAACAGAGTGGGAAAATCTGCTTTAGAATTTATACTTATGGACATTTTAGTGAAAAGTGAAAATGTGTTGAAAACCTGTGGGACGACTTAATGACTTTTAGTAATATGAAGACATTGGCCACCTAATATCATCAACTCTGGAAACAGAAGAGAAAAACAGACCTTCATGGGAATATGGAATGCAGAGTTTCTTCTTCTTTTTGGATAAACAAGTATAAATGCCATTAATGACTTGATTTGATTGAATATCGTGACAAGACATATGCTTGCCATTTTAGTTCCCCGAACAATTTTATTATAGAATCCTGATCCTAGTTCCACGAGTGCCATTTATGGTTGACTCTAAAGAAAGCTGTGAAAGTAAAGAAGTACCTTCCCCTTTGCTTGACAAACCTCTTTGCCTTCTTTCTCTCGCTCATGATCTTCAAAATGGTTAGGAGTCCCTAATAAGGGGCACAGAGATTTCCTTTAACATTTACACTGTTCCAGACTCTTTTTCTTTTTTCTTTCCTTTTTTTTTTTTTTTTTTTTCTGTCACATCTTTTCTGAACTTCAACCCCTGAGGTCACTTTACCCGAGATTTTTCTCTTAGCTAATATTGTGCTAATTCATATGTGTATGCAAATTAGTGATGTCCATATATTTTTGACTTGCATTTTAAAATGTATTTTCTGATTACAGTGTGTTATCCTAGGAAGGAAATATAATAAGAATTCTCAGGCTTCTTATGCAAAATATGTTGAGGCAAACAAACAGCCCTCAAACTGTGTAATACATTTTTATTCCACAACAAAATTATTTTTGAAGTCTCATTTGGAACCTATGGTTTAACCAGGTTAAATCTTTTGTTTTAATTGTATTAAACATATTATTTGTAATTAATTAATTAATTAAATTTATTATGCCTCTTTCAACAAGATGATAGTATAAAACATACACCTATTAACTCCTAAATCTCACAACAACAAGCATGAGTGTTGGGTCCAGAAAAGTTCCAGGAAAATTACAGGTCTTTTTCAGCCTTGAGGAGGTACCAGGGAATCTAACTCATAGTGTTTTCTAATAGATCATTGAAATCCAATAATAAATTTGTGCAACGCCTGGAGAAAATGGGAGAAAAATTCAGGGGGTTTTCTCTGATATTCTGTAGTGTGGAGGCAACTTGCAAAGGTACAACTTCTATCTCTTAGATAAGTCTTACTAAGGTAAATGCATGGTTTAGAAGGAGTACTAGATAAGAATCTGGACTGTGGGGTTCTAATTATAGAATTTTAGGCAAATAATTCATTCTCTCTGGATTTCAACTTTTACTTATCTGAAAAATGAGGAGTGTTACATATAAATGTTTAGCAAAAGGTCACTTTAATTGAGGTAATCTCAGAGATCACTTTCAGATCAAAACATTTCTGTTCAAAAACCAGTGGTAGTATCCTGGTATGACCAAAACCTGGGCCACTTAACCTCTTGTATCATCCTGCTTGGCTGGAAATAGGTTGAAATGAATTTGATCTTTGTTTTGGCCTCATAAAACCCCATTTCATTTAGAGCACTTTAAAATTAATACTCTAGATCACCTTGGATACTTTAAAACCAAAGTTAATTGGAGAGAAAGGAATGGTGTTAGAAACTTCCTGAACTCCCTGCTGACCTTTAAGGTCTGGTGGGCATTAGGAGGGAAACATCCAGATTTCTTTGTATTAACATATAATCTGTACACTGCAGTTTTCTGAAACAGGCTACTTGTACATTCAGCTGAACACCTTCAGATGCAGTTGCCTCTGAGGTCTCAGTCAGTGGAAGCTGAAGTTAGCTGATGCAAACAATCACAGATATGAAAAGTAATAATAATAATAGTAGAACCAGCATGGGAGGAGCCCCATATTAAATTGGGTGATGGCAGACATCTTCTTGGCTATTAAAACCAAAAGGAATGATTCCAAAAGGAATGATTAATCAATGCTTACAATTTCATTTATGTTAACTGTTTTTTCCCAGGGTCAGGGTAGGTGTGCTAATGTATATTTGCTTTCTAGATTTCCTTATGAAAGAGTCTGTAAAATGTTGGATAATTCTGTTCAATTCTCACAACTGAGTTTCTCCCACCCAATGAGGTGACAAAGACTTCTACTGCCACAAGATAGATAGATATTAGCTGTTCCAAATGACACCTCTGTTAAAATGATGCCTCCTGGGCCCCAGAAAAGAGCAGTCTAAAGTATTTAGCAGACATTACACTGAGGAGTTTATACTTTAGTTACAGTACTTGGGTCAGTTGTACAGAGTATATAGGTCAAAGGTACATCTTGAAAACAGTTAAATTTCAATCCAAAGCACCAGCAAAGCTTTTTTCTTTCTTTCTTTTGAAGTTAACTCTAGCGTCATATAGGTTAATATATTACAACCATCTTATAATAATTTTTTAAAATAGTTCATTAGAATATGATTTACTAAGTGCCTGTGGTACAATTTATCAGCACAGAAAAGGTTAGTCTACACTATGGATCCCGGAGCATGCAGATGATCATGTTAACCGGAACATTGTGAGGCTATAAAAATGGTAGGCATAATCTCATAAGAATAAGTAGAAAGTTCAGATGCCACAATCACTTTGTGATCACATACACTCTATTCATCTTATTGAAACTGAGTTGTTTCATTCCATAGAGCAATGCTCAGTTAATAGGATAAATAAAAATAATTTTTCAATGATATTTCTTAAAAATTCAAAGTCCTAGGTCTAACTTCCTAACATTCTAATTTTGGGTCTTTGGTTGTAACTCAGGAAAAATTTTTTTTAAAGAACACTTGGTAATTATAATGCAGGGGACCTAGTAATACACACTTAACGAATACTACATTAAGATGCCTGTAATAAAAATAGCCACCACGTATTGAAGCCTAGTATATGGTAAGCACTGTTTAAGGGCTTCATATATTACAATTAATACTCATAGCCAACCTACAAGGTATTACTTTCTCCATTTTATAGACAAGAAAACTAATAGTTTGAGTAACTTTCCACAGTCTCAAAGTTAGTAAATAACAAAGCTCCATAATTTCAATGTCCATTTTCTATTTCCAGTTAAGCCAGTTAGGAGAAAAGTGGACTTTACCGTATTTATTATAATATCCCAGTGCATTATTGGTGTGCTACTTGATTTATCAAAGTTTTATAGTATCTTTTTTGAACTATTTACAAGTGCATGCTTCATTGCATTTCACAAGTCTTGACCCCTAAAAGTACCTTAGCAAAGACTTGCATCTTTCTAAGTGAAAAAGTAACTCTTAAATTGACTCAAAGATTTACAGTAAAATCAGGAGGGGAAAGTAACACTTATTTACTTTAACTTTATAATTATAATTCTTTTTGAATAATCATTTCTTTAAACTTGTACAGAAATTAAAACTGGTATTTAGTTTTGCTAAAGTAAAACTGGTTTCATTTTACTAACTTCTTCAATTCAGTTAGCAAATAGCAATCAGAGAGCTGAAAAACAAAAACAAAAGCATCATGGGAAAAACAGTGAAAAAATGGTTGAACAACTACTACCAAAACCTAATTTATTAAAGGTAGACCATAGCAAGAAGTAGAAATGTAATATTTTCCTATCAAATCGAGTATTTCAGCTATTGAATGTTGAGCAGAACAGGGAAGTAGAGTCAGCACCTGCTTCTCTGGAACAATTTAAATGAAGTCAGCCTGGAGGGAGAAGCACAGAGTCATGGATTTCTCCCCTGCCTGTGTAGTCTTACATGTTTTGTCCACATCCTTGACGCTGAACCAAACTGTGCTATGAAATTGTAAAGCTGTAAGCAGACTTGAGAGTTGAAGCAGATAACTAGATGGGCTTGAACTATAAATTCTACCCAGACTAGCTGACTGCTAAGGTTCCCCCAAACCAAAATTCTATAATTGTAAGTAGAATCTACTGTGAATAATATATACCATAGACAATTAATTGAGAAGTTATGAGGCCACCGGCCATTTTTCAAAAGGAATTGTTCGTTCAGTTGGTCTAGATTAGCATAATGAAGACAGTTATCAGCTATGGGTACAGTGCCATTTTAAGACTGCATATTTTGGAGAAAAATGAGTGGTTTTTTTTTGAATATTATTTTTGCAAGTCAGATATACAGATGAGTTAAATATAAGTTGGTGTCAATTTAATTATGCTCAAAAGATTTATGAAAGAGAGGGCTTTTAAAAGGTACCAATATAATAAACAGAAGCACAAATAATTGGTTTAGAAATAACGAGACGGGAAGTTTCGAAGATATCAGAGTTAGTTAGGGTATTAAACTATTTTTGCAGTTTTATTAAGGAACGAGTGACTCCTTGATTTTCTGGTTCATAGTTTTTTCACTTGTGATTTATTTTTTAACCTATTTATTCATTGAATACTTAGTGGGCGTTTATTATATGAACTGCACCAGGCACTAGAACACAATAAATGTTCAATTGCAGTGCAAAGGACTATGTTAGAATTAAGCACACAATGCCGGGAGATTATATACCGGAGCAACACCTAACCCAACCTAGCGATATCAGAAATGGCTTACTGAAAAGGATTGAGTTTGTTGTGAGTTTGTAAGAGAGAACAGGGGTAAGTGAAAGAGGAGAAGAGAGGGAAGAAGGTGTCCTAAGCCCATAGCAGTGTTCTGGAAGCCCTGAGAGTAAAAGAGGCTTGAGCTGTTTGGGAATCTGAAAGTAATCAGACACGGGGTGAGAATGATCAGCGAAGAGGTTGGTAAGGATGAGACTGGAGAAGCAGACAGGGGCCAGAGGATTAAGGGCTTGTAGATCAAGCAGAAGACTAGGCATCTTCAGCTACAAGTAACGCAGAGGGCTCGACCTACAAAATTTGAAAGTGGTGTGGTAACCAGCACAAGGGACTAAACATTTAATTAAAGCTTTCTAATGCTAATGAGAGTTCTCAGTTAGCGATATTAAGCAATATTCACAAGGACTTCAAAGGAAGCAAGCCACCTCCATTTAAGCAGCAGGTTTTGCTCCGTTTTTTTGTTTCCTTTTTTTTGCCCCAACCAAACCTAAGCTTCCTTGATTCTTCTTCCATCCCTTAAGTGACTTTAAAAAATCACTTCATAAATAATTGAGGAGAATGGACTGGAACAATTCTAACAACTATTGTTTAGTGACATGTTCATTTACTTTAGTAAAAGAAATGTTTAATAAAGAAGATTACAATACTAAATATAGACAGTGAACCTAGAAATATGCAGTTAATAAGCTGTGTTAGGAATATGGATAACAGTGATAATTGAAGGGGTTCCTTAATTTAACACACAGCTAGTCTTGAGCCTGAGCTAGTCAATCATTTCCCACTGATGGAAACAGGCTGAGCCAGAATGAGTGAGATTTCCTGTACCTTAACATGACGCACATCACTACACCTTCTAATAAAATAACATTGCTATAATTTTTTTTTAAATCTTTTTTTCTGCAAGTTACTGGTAAATTATTTTTTAAATGACTGTGGTCTTTATGTGAAGCCATGTTTTTATAAGCAATGTCTTTGTCTTTTCCTAGGCAATAAAATATAATAAGTGGGCGCGGATTTATGATTTTTTCTTAAATTTTTACATAATGCTGCTGGTTAATGTTTATTTTTCCTTCTAGATGTATCTATTCCCATTAAATCACCACTAATATCTGTTCCCTCTGGTGCATGACTATGGCCATAGGCCCATAGATTTTTTTTTTTTTTTTTAACATCTTTATTGGAGTATAATGGCTTTACAATGTTGTGTTAGTTTCTGCTATATAACAAAGTGACTCAGCTGTATGTATACATATATCCCCATATCCCCTCCCTTTTGTGTCTCCCTCCCACCCTCCCTATCCCACCCCTCTAGGTGGTCACAAAGCGCCAAGCTGATCTCCCTGTGCTATGCATCTGCTTCCCACTTGCTATCCATTTTACATTTGGTAGTGTACATATGTCAATGCTACTCTCTCACTTCGTCCCAGCTTACCCTTCCCCCTCCCCATGACAAACGGATGGATAAAGAAGATGTGGCACATATATACAATGGAATATTACTCAGCCATAAAAAGAAACAAAATTGAGTTATTTGTGGTGAGGTGGATGGACCTAGAGTGTCATACAGAGTGAAGTAAGTCAGAAAGAGAAAAACAAATACCGTATGCTAACACATATATATGGAATCTAAAAAAGACAAAAATGGTTCTGGTGAACCTAGGGGCAGGACAGGAATAAAGACGCAGACATAGAGAATGGACTTGAGGACATGGGGAGGCCCATAGAATTTAAAGAGAAAAAATCTATATGTGTTGAAAAGATATGTAAGTATTTTAAGCAGGAATACCCACTACTTTATTTCCCCCTTTGCTCTCTCATCTTTCTTCCAAATCTTAAAAAGAATACTTTCTTTTTCTGGATTTTTTATCTATCAATCTCTTCAGGAATGCCCTAGATACTAGTTAAATATTTGTATTTGCAAACTAAATTCCAGCAAGGTAATCACCCATTTTTCTAACTGGTAGAATCTCCTATCCTAATGAAATTTTGTGGGGCACAGACTTTCTTCTCACCTCTTATGGTTGTGTATACAGAACAAAAGTCCATTAGGCAATATTTTTTTTCACTCACATTTCATTTTGCCTGTATTTATTTCATAGTCATAGGATCACTTAGCTTCCCCATAAGCTATGTAGGAGAGTGGGTATTACTAATGATTATGAAGATATAGTTCTGGTTATCACACAGTTTATAATACAATGCCAGCTGGTCAAAATTGTCCACAAATTAAATTTGTGATATACATGTGAGGAAGTGTTTGTTTATAACCCTGGGCAGGAAAAAAACATGTCCCATAAGACTCTCTCTGTGCTTTGACCCTTGACCATTTGGGTCTGCAGGTGAGCTCTGAGCAACTCTGGCCTTCACTCAGGAGCTCAAACATGATGCCGCCAGGCCCTGGCACTTGCTGTTTCCTTCTCCCTCCTTTGCTAGGTAACACAGACTCATCCTTCAGATTTTTTTTTTTTTATGTTCATTCCTCTTATTTCTTTTTTTTTTTAATTTTATTTTTATTTATTTATTTATTGTTTATTTCTGGCTGTGTTGGGTCTTCGTTTCTGTGTGAGGGCTTTCTCTAGTTGCGGCGAGCGGGGGCCACTCTTCATCGCGATGCGTGGGCCTCTCACTATCGCGGCCTCTCTTGTTGCGGAGCACAGGCTCCAGACGCGCAGGCTCAGTAGTTGTGGCTCACGGGCCCAGTTGCTCCGCGACATGTGGGATCTTCCCAGACCAGGGCTCGAACCTGTGTCCCCTACATTGGCAGGCAGATTCTCAACCACTGCGCCACCAGGGAAGCCCCCATCCTTCAGATTTTAGCTTAAAAGTTTTTCCTCAGGGTAGTTGTCCCTGCCTTCTTAGATGAGATGACTCCCTCTGGTTTATGCTCTCCTGGTCCAAGTATTTCCTTTAAGGCAGGTACCACCTTTAATAAACATGGATTTATATTTTTTCATTGGTAAGAATGTTTTTAATTACACGTGACAGAAATATAACTAAAATGAGATTACATGGTGTGAATACTGCACAATACCTGGGCATTTCCCAGAATCTAAAGAGACGAAATATAGAAACCAGGTGACCTCCAGGAACTTTGGGCTCTGGAAACAAGGATAAAACTGGTAGGATTTCATTATTCTCCCATTTATACTCAGTTTGTCTGTGCTTGGCTTTATCCTCTCCTACTTCAGATGAACCTTCTTCATCTGGTGGGCATCGTGGCAGCCAGAAGTTTCTGGGCTCTTCCTCATTGTTTATAGTTAGAAAAATCCAGAGGAAGGATCCTTCTGAGCCAGTTTGAGTCACACGCCCAGCTCTGGACCAGTCTCTGTGGTTCAAGAAATATAGAGTAATGTGATGGGACCAGTCAGAGAGACATGGCCACTCCTCTAGGGGGTGGTGCCTATTACCAGAAAAAAAGACATATATGTGTGACAAGGTCTCATTCTAGAAGTATGCTGAACAGACAAAACAATGGTGACCGCTTTGTCACTATTTGCTTAGTATCTATATTTTTTGACAGGCAAGGGAATATGTTTATTTTCCTCACCACTTTTATGCTATTGTCTATCATAGAACCTGAAACATCAAAGATACTTGATATTTGTTTACTGCTTGAATAAGTAGATGTATACAAAGAAAATTGTTTTGCCTGGTTAAGAGGAAAGAGGTTAAATAATGAGGCAATGGATCCTGTCAGATAATGAGAATTTTTTAGTATAGTGAAAGATATAGATATAATTCTAGCATGATGTTTGTGTCCATGATCACTTTTGAGTTTACTTGCTTGAAAGTTTTAAGCCTTACTTCAAGCAGTCAGGCAATGAGACTTACATGAGGAGACAAACATTAGGTAAACAGATGTTATATTTCCAATGAGCTTGTCCCGCTGAGATCAAATGAGTTATATAGCTCTGCTTTAAACCCTGTAAGCCTAGCTGAGGCAATGTTAGATAATTCCAACACTAAAAATTCCCCATCTCACTGGGAATGGCAACTTCACATTCCCCATTTAGAACAGCCACAGACATTGCCCCATGCAGAAAATGACTCTCTCTTTATGTTTGCACCTGAATGTGGGTAGCATTGACCCAGCCAGCATAAGCATGGGAAACAGGATCCTCCTGAGGATCCTTGGACTGACTGCCAGCAAGTCATTTCCCGCTGGATTGGTTTTAATGCATTCCTGGGAGCCTAACGTTTGTGAGAGTTTTAATTCCCATATTATCAAGGGAGGTAATTCTTGAGTCTTAATCACTTTCTCAAATTCAACCCTCAGGTCAAGGTTGAATTTAACAATAGTGTTCAAGGAGCAACTGGGTGAAAAAAAGGCAAAGAGACAGTCAAGAGAGAAGAGATAGTCTACAAAACTAAGAGGAATGGCTTGACACTTTGCATCCACAAGAAAAAGAAAGAGGTGGAGGTGGAGGGAAAGAAGAGAGGTGGGATTGAGAAATTAACTTTTACTGAGCACCTACTATGTGCCAGTCTCTGCTAGATATTATACATACATTTTACTTCTCTAATCATTCCTTCAAACCAGTGGAGATACCTCTTTATCTCTGAGCGGCAGATAAGAAAATAGAATCTCAGAGAGACTGAATAATTGCCTCTAGTTCACACTAGGTCCTAAGTTCTTGCTACTGCTCTTCTTAGGGAGTATGATAAAGAAAATGTAGAAATAAAGGATAAAATAACCTGAAGAAAGACACTAAAGAGAGCTATGTAGATAGTTATGTTTCTAAGTTAAGTTCTTTTAATTTGGATTTTCTAGGTGCAACATGAAGCACCCAAAAGTACGTAATTATTTAATGGGAATAATTTAATTCAAAAGAGGCAATGTATTAGAGAAGATCTGGTTAGTTGAAACAGTTATTATGTATGAAAGAGCTTACCTCGTCATTTATGCTGGAGACATTTTTCTCCCTGGGAAATCTGAATGATTGAGTCATTTAAATAAAATAGAAAACTCTAAATGTATTCCCTTTGGGTACCTTAGCAGCTCTTATATCTCTTATGAAAAAGAATGTACATGTACCTCTTAAAGGGACTGCTAATCCCAAGTATGGCCCCAAAATTCTTGCATGAAACTGTCCCATTCTGCAGAATATAGTGATATCCTTGTTGATATAATTAGATGTTGTTATTCAGTGAATCTAGTCCCTGCAGGTTCTGTTGAAATAAAGTAGTCTAATATTATGTATAATAATTACTGGGCCAACACCTAAACGCGTGCTCCTTCTTATCCACCCACACCTAGACAGTGCTTTTACTATTTTGAAAATTAAGTGGTATTATTCTCTTTATTCTAACTACTTATTCTTTAAGCCTCTTTATTTTACGATCCCTTTCAAGCATCTCATTCAAAAAGAGAAGCTTTTTGTCCTCTTTCCTTTCACCTCTGTCCATTCTTTAATACTTTACAAATCAATGTTTTGAAGTTGCACGCTGGTTAGACAGACCCATACTTATGATTAACCAGGTTAGGAAATAGATCCAGAGCATACTTGGCTCAGACTCAGTGTTCAAACCTCGTCTCCTACCAGAAAGCAGGAGCTGCAGTCCTACATTTAGATGTAACACTAAGAATGCCAGACATTATTATTTGCCTACCCAACATCTACTATCCCTGTTCTTCCTTTACTAAGACACTTCAATGTTGTTTAAGAAGAGATATGCCCAGCTCAAATCCTCCAGGTCCCAACCTATCTTATAAGCAGAGGTGATAAAGCAGGAACATAAAAAGAGTCTCAGTCCTTGATGATTTTCTAAACAAGCTGCCCCAGTCCCAAATTGCGTACATCTTGTTAGGCGATAAATGAATTCTTTATTTGGTAAAGTTAGGGCTCTGTTGAACGTGACCTGATAAAATATTAATTAATGCATCAATTCCTCATCTTAGTGGTCTTAGCCACTGGGACCTACGCGCTGTCCTCCTTGGAATAATTAAAGCAAAAGGATACCTAAAAGCCCACTTAGATAGAAGGTAGCTGCAAATATGTGTGAATTAGGTCCCCTCATGAGTTGTGTGAAATGCACAACTCACACCACTGTGCTCAGGAACCCTGTAGCCAGGACAATTTCTCTATGATTCTTTGAATATGAGACTTCACCTTGACCTTCTCAGGAATGTGATCTTTTATTCTTTTCCAATGCTTCCCATGGGTGGTAACCACCATGCAGCCATCTGAATTGATACCTGACAATCATGTTCTTATTCCTAGTCCACAGAAGTGTACTGTGTAGAAAAAAAGGAGAATTCGTTGTCTTCTAGTTAGGATGGAAAGGAAAGTAAATTAGTGAATGGGTTATGTTTCTCTTTAGTCTCTGAAACAGCCTCTTTCTATGCTATGTCCTCTTACCCCAACCTCAGTCAGGTTTATAACACCATTGTGCTCTCTCAGTGCACTCCCTTATCATGATTTTCTCAGGAAGAGGATGTGATATTGGTTACTTACCCCTGAATAGGAATGCAACTCAGTCAATCAAATATTAATTGAGTGCAGAGTATGTGACAGATACTGAGGAATGAGCAGTGAGCAAAAGAGACATGATTCCTGCCTCTGTGGGGCTTATTTTTTATTGAGGAAGGGAGACATAAAGGAAATACTTTCAGACTTACATTTAAATAATTATAATATATAATATAAATATAATAATTTAAATAATTATGATACCTTAACTTTAGTCTGAGGGCATATGGAATGCTTTCTTAAGGAAATGATATGTATGCTGAAATATAAAGCATTAATGGCAATTGCAAGGGAATAATGGTTTGTTTTCAACTGGACAGAAATGCAGTTGGAAGACTTAGGAGTAGGAGAGTTTGAGGAACAGAGAGCCGTCCAGCTTAGATGGATGGGGAGGACAAAAGAGAAGAAGCTCAACATGAAGGTGGAGATGTAAGTAGGAGTGGAACCACACAGTGCCATCTGCCAAAATCTATTTTAAGCCATATTTCAAATTGTCGAATAAAGGGGTTTTCCTCATGTGAAGTTCCTTCAAGCATCAAAGAGTGACTACAAATAGTATTTTTGGAAACTGAGAATTTCTCTGTGCCAGGCTGACCCTCTCAGAAAAAAGCCCAAATTTTCCAGGACACATTAGAAACAACTAAACTTGATTTGCCCTTGGCCCAAGTCTAGCATTTTGAGAGAGGTACTTCCCCACAAAGCCACTAGGTGTGATTTAGGTAACTGATTTTCTCTGAGATACTTATATCTCTCGAGAAGAATGCATGATTCCACTACTAAAAAATTGAATGAACTAGTGAAAACCATTTACATTTACTCAGGTTCAATTTCCTTATGTATATATCAGGACGAATACTATCTGCTCCCAGGGTTCTATAGTGATTACATTTCAACCAATTTAGTAGAAAACTTTAAAACTATAAACTGTCCAGAAAATGCCAGGAGTTATACGAATGCCACATTTATATATAACCTTTGTGTGAGAGTTGCTGACAGCCCGAAGGACCTAGATAGTTGTAATCACAGTAACTTAAATTTGTTAAGGACTTACTGTGTATCCAGTCCCATTTATTACTCTATTACTATTCCATTTTAGAGCTACAAAAATTGAGGCTTAGAGAAGTGAATAAATTGCTCAAGATTTCATAGCTAGGAAATAATGTGACTGGCTTTAAATTGAATACTTGGTTCAAAAGTTGCTCTTGACGTGAGCCCCTGATCAGAAGCATAAAATGTGTCCACAAGTACCTCAACACCAAGTGTTCATATATTCTCTTCTTGTTTCATTTATCAAAACCTTATTTTCATAGAGGATGTGAAATATTCACTTTAAGAGTTAGGTAACTTGTGTTTTAATGTTTCCCTTGGGAGTCTAAAACATTCTTGCAGGAATATAATTAACAGTGGCAATACAAGTATTGTTAAGAGAGGGGAAAGGTACTGTGACACCACTGCTGCCTTTCTAGAGGCTTTAAATGACCTTATACATGTGGTCATCAGTTACTTGCAAGTGAGCTCTCATTCATAGACTGTTAGATGTTTCAGGGGTTTTCTTTTAGTGAGTCGGAAAAAAAATAGTTCTTCCAACATGAAGCTGAGTTTATTTTAGGAAACAAAAGAATAGAGTAGAAAAATAACTATAGTTTAATTTTCCTTACTTGAAAAATAAGACTCTTATTAGACAATTTTAAGGCCCCATTTGTTTTTTCTTGAATCTATATAAATTATCGACCTGCCTTTCCCTTCACCCTTTTAAGCAGAATAGAAGAAAGTGTTCATTTTCAGTTAAAATGGTAAAAATAATGGTAAAAATGTACTAAGTCTCCTACCAGAGATTAAAAAATACTCTAGGCCAGGGGTTGACAAACTAAGGTCCATGGACCAAATCGTGCCCACTGCCTGATTTTATAAAAAGAGTTTTGTTGGGACACGGCCACAAATATTTGTTTTCATATTGTCTGTGGCTGCTTTTGCACAATAACCCCAGAGTCGAGTGGTCACCAAAGAGACTTCATGGCCCACAAAGCCTAGACTATTTACTACCCACCCACCACTACACTAGATAAGATCAGAACTAAACAGATATTACGTGTGTTACAGAATGACAGTTTTGAGAGTCAGGTTAGCCAAGAGTTGCCAACAAGACAGGCCTAAGTGGAAAGAAACAAGGCAGTGGGGGCTGTTGTTGACACAGTGAGGGAGCAGAGTGGACTAAGGAAACAGTGTGATTGCTGAGCAGAGTGTAGCGAGGGAGCAGGGTGTGTTCACGGCGCAGCGGGTAGTCAGGGCCCAGGCTGGTGTAATGGAGCAGAGTACAATCGAAGTGTGGCGTGCCATCAGGCTGCAGGAGCCGGCTGTAGTCAGGGGCCAGGAGTGGTCAGGGAGCTGAGCAGGGTGTGTTCACGGCGCAGCGGGTAGTCAGGGGCCAGGAGTGGTCAGGGAGCTGAGCAGGGTGTGTTCACGGCGCAGCGGGTAGTCAGGGGCCAGGAGTGGTCAGGGAGCTGAGCAGGGTGTGTTCACGGCGCAGCGGGTAGTCAGGGGCCAGGAGTGGTCAGGGAGCTGAGCAGGGTGTGAGCGCAGTCAGGGAGTGTGGGCAGTCAGGCAGCAGGCTGCAGCCACAGAGCAGGGGCTAGTTAAGAAGTTGAATATAGCCATCGAGCAGAGAGTGTCCTCAGGGAGCAGGGTGTACTCCGTCAGGTGGCAGAATGTAGTCACAGAACAGTGCAGTTGAGGGGCCGAGTGCGGTCAAAAAACAGAGTGCTAGCAGGGAGAAGGGTGTCAGCAGAGAGCAGGGTGTAGGAAGAGAGCACAATATGGTAGGGAGCTGAGTGCAATCACTGAGCACAGCGTAGTCACCCAGTTCAGTGCTGTCCGGAAGTAGGGGGTGGCCAAGTAGCAGAGTGTAGTTGGGACTAGGGGAGAGTGAAGGAGTAGGGTATAGGCAGCTTATAGGATGCTGTCAGGGAATAGAATTTATTTTGGTAGCAGGGTGTGTAGCAGGGAGCGGTATGGGATCACCTAGCTGAGTGTAGTCGTGAGACAGCGTATAAGCAAAAAGCAGAGTGTAGACAGGGAGTAGGGTGTCTCAAAAATAGATCATCGTTAGGGAGCCAAGTATAGTCATGAAGCAGAGTGTGATCAGGAAGCAGTATGTAGTCAGAGAGCAAGTGTAGTCCAGGAGCAGGGTAGTCAGGGAGCGGGTGTGACCAGAAAGCTGGTCATGGTCAGGCAGTTCGGAAGCTAACTGCAGGGCCTCGAGAGCTGGCAAGCTGGCACTGGCGACACTGAGACACCAACTTTGAGTTTTAATTCTAGGTCAGAGTCTGTTCACCCTCTGGGTCCCCACCTTAGCCCTATATAGAGAGGCATCGAGCGCCTATTTTGAGCCAGGCACTGTGCTAAGTGGTCTTCCACCTGCTGGCTGCACAATTGCGTGGACCAAGGACAGGTGTTATTATGGCCTAAAGGAAATCAGAGAGCTACAAAGATGGAAACAGGTCTGTGAATGATGCTAAGGTACTGGGATCCTGGGCAAGCCTGACTCTAGGTGGCTATGCTTTGTGTTTACGCAAATAATAATGAGCATAATTATGAAACTAGATACATGTGTACCTGCCAGCCTTAGTCATTGTACACAATGTTAGTTGAAACTCATTGTGTATCAAGAAAAGAATAGAGTTTTATATAATGAAATATAATGCTTTATTCAAAATGATTTGTCAGCTTCAGAGAATAGAATAATGTACAGTAAATTAAATCTTGAGTAGTCAGAGGATTTTTCCCCCATACTGTCAGCTGTTAATACAGTTTGACAATATAGCTAATCAGAATCAAGTAGCTTAATTGCTTTTGATGCATTCATAATTATATTTACCAGGATTTTAATACACAACCCACAACACACACATGCACCTTGATACACAACACACATAATCCTCCCACACACGAGGAACTGGAAAATAATTTAAAGAGGTGGTTATTAGGAGGTAAATGCCACAGTGAGTTTTTAAAAACCATTTTCTTGTTACATCTTGGAATAAATGTGTTTTTTTTATTTCTACCGTATATTATATGCTTAGTAATAAATAGTTCATCTAAATGTGCTGAGTAAAACCAGCTAGTAGGAAACATTTATTGCCTCATAAAATGAAAACTGAGTGAAGCTGTCATATGGAAGAACAATTGAATCATTTGCCTAAGTTGTTAGAAATAATATAATTTTCTTGGAAACCATAGAGTTGCAGGAGACTGCAATTTCGAGGTAAACATTCATGAATGCACGAACATCTTACATATTGTCATTCAGCAAAAGTGTTTGAGAAGAGACTGAGAAAAGAAGGAAGAGATTCCGTTTTCCCTAGTCAGTGAAGGGCCTCTGACATTGCTTTTGGAGCAGCTTTCTTTTTGTTAGTCTAAAAAAAAAAAAAGTATCCAGAATCTGTAACACTGACGCCCTGTCAGTGGAGTCAAAACATAATCAGGACAAACTTTTAAAAACTAGAGGTCAGCAGTGAGGAACTCTTCCAGAAAGTACCTCACCTACTTTCCTCGTCTGTTACTTAGTCAACAGTAGAATAAATATGAGTGTTTCCTTTGGGAGAGACTAGTTCTCTGTAGGTTTGTTTGGCAAGTAATATTTTTATCTCTATGCTTTCTACAGCTTTCAAATGATATTTTAAGTCTTTGAATGCCTCGTTCTGCTTTACGAACCTACTTTCTACTCAGACTAGGGTAGTCACTGACCCACATGTATTTGCACGATCTCACCTCCATTCAGTTTCTCTTTCCTAGAAAAAATTTTCTTCACTCATTAAAATCACACTCAGTCTTGAAGACTCAGCTAAAAATTGACCAGTTCTTTAGAATAATTGCCTGAATATCCAATCCTAAAATGATCTTTCCTCTGAGTATTCGTTTTTACTTCTTGTGCGTGCCTTTGATGCAGACGGCACCTGCAAGTTGGCCACATTCAAATGGCCTATTTCAATTCCACATGACTTAGGCATGTTTATTGACCGGTTTGGTCACTCATTCTACACATTGAAAAGCTGTGATCAGAAATGCTGTGATCTTTGTGAACACAGAATGGAATTAAGCATAGTCTCTGGATATTTTCCCACTTGAGATATATGTGGCTAGATCCCATAGCTGGGACAGAGGGAGAAGGGTTGGGCAAGCGGCTAGTCAGAAAAATAGAGCTGACTTTGAGTGTTATTGCAGATGGACGAGCGTTGGGTTAGCTGCAGCAGCCACAGGCTGGAACCTGATCAGCTTTCTCCACCAGCTCCCAGCTATGTGAGTGCACTTCGTTCTCACTGACTCACCTCCGTAAGGTTGTTACAGCAAAGCTGGGGATTTTTCCTTTCATTGTCTGCTTCCCTCATAACTCTGAGTAAGATTCGTGTTTGGTTCAATTTCTTTATCTTATTCAGGGAAACAGAATTTGATACACATGGGAGTCAAACCATTCTTCTTTCCTTGTCAGCTTTCCTAGAACAAAGTCATTTTTGATTTTCCTACATTTTTAACAAAAGCCCATTATCAAACCCTCATATAGTCTACATGCTATCTCTTTTTAAGGGGCTAATAGAAAAAAATATTAGGTGGGAACCACTAATACATTGCTTACCCTTTTTCTTGTTTTCACAGGGTTAAAGGTCAAAAACAGAACTTTAAAAATGTTCTGTGGAGTCATTCATTTCCTAATTAACTTTTACTGACTTGTATTGATAGTTTGCATCTTCAGAGACTCTTACTCAGTTTGGGCTACTATAACAAAATACCATGATTTAAAAAGCAAACATACATTTCTTACAGTTCTGGAGGCTGGGAAGTCCAAAATCAAGGTGCTAACAGATTTGAGGTCTGGAGAGGGCACCGTTCCTAGCTGCAGATGGCTGCCTTCTTGCTGTATCCTCACATGGCAGAGAGAGAGCTCTTGCTCTTTTCATAACGGCACTAATCCCATCATGGCGGGGGGGGGGGGGCTCCATCCTTATGACCTCATCTAAACCCAATTAACTCCCAAAGGCCTCATCTGCAAAAACCACCATCCTGGGGATTAGGACTTCAACATATAAATTTAGTGGGGACATAAGTGTTCAGTCCGTAGCAGAGACCTTATACTTTTTGGAGCTAGGGACCCAATCATCACCTTTGCCTTTGCCTCTGACTTCCCCTTGCCAACCCCCAGCATCAAGCACACTACTTCACTCACGCCCTTTTTCACCTGGCCAACAGTGATCAAGGGCTTACTACGTGCCTGGAACTGTTCAAATTGCTGGAGACACAGAGATGAATAGCATCAGGCATCAGCTAGGAAGACACTCATTTCAAGTTAGGGAGACAGAAATGTACATAAATGGTTACAATTCAGTATGGGGAATGCTAGAATAAAAGTTTGTTTCTGGTGCTGTGTGAATACTAAGAAAAGAGTGACTAACTTCCTTACTCAAAGAAGATGAGTCATTCAGTAGGAAGAAACCAGATGAGAATAAATGAGTGAGAAACCAGATCATAAAGAATCTTACATATCATACCAAGAAGTTTATCTTTTTTTAAATAAATGATAGAGAGCTGGGGGGTAAAATTTTAGATTGGCATTAGAAAGCTAAAGAAGTTTTCCCATCTGGTCACTCAGTGGATGTTTTCTGATAATCATTAATTAACTTAAGTGAAGTCAATACAAAGGGGACACACAGGAGATAACTTTTAGGATGAAGAAACTGTTCTTTCTGGTACTGGTGTGGCAGATACCTGACTTTATCCCATAGAAATGTACAGTAAAAGGAGTAAGCTTTAATATTTGCAAAGCAAATAAGAACAAACAGAAGGAGATGACCTAAGTAATTTTGGAAAAAGATGTTTTGACTGGATATTATAAGACCCTAAACAAAAGGAATTATACATAAACTCTGTACTCTAGTTGGTAAAGTTGTTTCTTACAGAAGTACAGATGAACAATTCTGAAACCACTATATGCATATACTGAGGGTGAACAAGTAAGTAAATGGATGGCAGATGGCAGGAGTCAGGTTTCTCACTCTTGGAGAGGAAAGTTACAGATAAACAAGAAAGTAAGGCTAGAATAAAACTTGTGCTACTGAATTAGAATCAGACACATCAGTGTGGTCTTAAATTTTGCTTAATATGTATACATAAGGATAGATACAGAGACAATTACAGATATAGATTGATATGTGAGTTAGTATATGTAAATATATTACCTATTCTGTCTGCTGAGAGTAGGTAATGAAACCTGAGGGGTTTCATTAGTAATAATGAACCCAGCACCCAAATCCACTCTCCAATAAAATTAACCAAGACTTCTTGGGGCAATGCCTGATTCTAGGGTAAGGGCAGGGAAAACACAAGATGATAGTGGGACTCTTGTAGTATCAGAAAGTAAGGAAGTATTCAAAAAACAAAAGATGGGTGTGTGTCAAGGGATACAGGAACCAACTTGTAAAGCTTCCAGTGGTCAAATCTGGAATGATTTGAACAAAGAAACAAAAACGTAATATTGGCTTATAACCCAAAGTAGAAAACAAATATACCTGAGTCCATATTGATATAAATAAATTGTTGTATAAAAGGAGAAGAAATCAATCTTTCACAGAATTATCAAACAAGAGGATATTGATAATGTTTATAGCATAAAGACACATGTTTTATATTTGTCTTCTCTATGCTCCAGCAATACCTTTATTGAACTTAAAATAAACTTTGGGGAAAGTGTGAATATCTCAACACCGAGTTACAAGTTTACTTCATCACCAAACTCAGTCGTTTCTTGTTTGTACCAGACCTCTCGCCTGTAGTGTTCTTTGCTCACCCCTTACTCTTTCATACCTGATCCACAGATCCATTCTTCACAGCCTGGTTCAAATGCTATATTTTTTCTCTAAAACTTAACAAATGTCAAACTAGTGTGGTGCAAAAAGGAAAACCCTTAAGAAATCTTTGCTGATTGGTGTTGATCAAGCTCAGATGATTGTTTTTCTTTCTTACTATACCTACTAAAACTACAATTTTATTTATATATATATATACATATATGCACTCATACGTACGTACTTTGATTTTGTTAACTTTATCTCCCCTAAACTGTGAAGTCTTAAAGGGTAGAGAATTTTTGTATATTGATTTTGTATACCCTGCAATACCTAGAACAGTGTATATATATAATAGATATTCAAAAAATATATCTGACTATTGGATGAAGGCTTGTTAACTATTTCCAAGAAAGAAAACAACAACTCAACAACGAAGCTTCCTCTAGCACCATTTTTAGCCCCTTATCTTTCAGAACCTACTAATGTGGAAACTGCTAGAGGCAGTAAGGGAGTCAGAGATGAAAAAAACATAGGAGGATAACACTACATTTTCTCCGTTTAATTAGGGAAATAGAACCTCTGCATTTCAATAATTCTATACCAGAACTTATTAGAGGAAATATTTTGTGGGTTCTGTGGTTACACACTAGGAACCAAGATGTGAAATGTAATTAAGGAATGCCAACAGTATGTAAAACTTACTATGGTTGTTTCTCTCTTGGCATTCTGGTGGATGACAGCACAATCTGTGGTCCTTACAGTCACTGCTTTTGAAAGGTAAAGGAGTCACTCTTTACTGTCTTTTAGTTGGCAGGCACTTGAGAAGCCATCCTTTATTTTTAAGTGGATGACAATCACAGAATAATGCAAGGAGATAAAGCATATCCTCTGAGGGACATTTTTTACAGAAGTGATTGCCTTTAAAACTTCTATTTCTTGTGGGTCTTTTTTTCTCCATCAAAAACGTAGCTGTGGTTTAAAAAAAAAACAGGAACTACATAACTCACATGAACTTGTTTATCTTTTATAGTAACTTTTTCTTTCAGAACATGAGGTTGTTGGTGAACCAGTGAATGTAAGCAGTAGGGAGGAAGGAGATCATTGGATTGTAAATATACATGACCTATTACACAAGAATGAAACTTTGTTACTGATGCTACATAAATAACTAAATCAAGTAGAAAATAAAGAACATCAGGGATGATAATAGAACCAAATCTGTATGACACAAACTTTTGGTGAGTCACAAAATACTATGTATCTATAATGATCTCACATCAGTCTGAGTCCAGTAAGGAAAATAAAACCACTACAAGTATTTTAAACAAGAGGAATTTAGTGCAGGGAATTCATTACACATGTAATAGAAAAGACAGACCAAACAGGAGATGGCTAGGCACTCCTGGGTCAGTTGGGACACAAGGAAAAAGATGTTACCAGATATTAGAAACCAGGGTGATCTGATGACAGTTATAACCACCATGAGGGCCACTATCAGGATAAATTACCCCAGATTACAAGGCTCTCTTCCTCCCACTCTTCAGTCTCCTGTCTGCGTATTTTAGGAAGCCTCACCCAGAACCAGTGGGCAAGAGGGAGCCTAGGAAATGTGGTTGCAGGGTCAGCCCCTGCAGTGCAGCAGAATAGAGCAGGGAACAGTGGAGAATGGATCTGAAAGTAAACAAGCAACCTAAGAGAACCCTTCTTTTGAATATACTTTCTATAAGATCTGAGCAGGAATCCATGTTTCCTTGTCAACGGAGAAGTTCCTGCCTAGAATAGATGATCCATTTGCAGGGATATTATAGAGAGATTTTATACTTTCAGTGACAAAACTGAAAAATCTAAGCATAATATATCTTCTAACACTGAGAAATATGAAATAGAATTTATCAGATAAAGTGAGGACAAGTTTCAAGCATATTAATTATTTATCAAATAATAGATCATTTCTTGAAAACCTGCTATATATGTGGCATTATATTACCTGTTTGGTGGCATTCCAAATATGTACAACAAAGGGGATTGTACCTGTGCTCAAGGAGCTTGAAAACTATTTGTGGGGATTAACACTAAAGCATGAGACAATTAATACATTAACAACGCAAAAGCATAGAAAATTGTGTTAAATTTCTTGGTGCAAACTTAAAGTACAGTAGATTTTATTAACTTAGCCACTTGCTCCAAAATATTTCAGCGTTCAATTATGCTTCCAACCAGGATGCAACATAAAATAGTGATTAAGAGAAAGGACTTGGCACAAACTACTTGGATTCACATCTTTTCTCGACCCATTATTTGTCCTGTAGTTTTGAAAAATTTGTGTGAACTTTGTGCCTTAGTTTTTTATTCAAAAAAATGAAAGAATAGTAATAGTACCTACCTTACAGCGTAGTTATAAAGAGCAAATTAGTGCATAAAAAGTACTTAGGTCAGCTTCTGCCACTTAGCAAATGCTCAACATGTATTAGCTATTATTTCTCATTAGTTACTTATAGTATTTCAGTACAGAGGTGATGCTGTTTTGATTTTAGTAACAAGCAGCAGCAGGACAAAACTAATCACTTTGCTCTTTGTCCATCTTGTTTTGAATTTGCCTAATTTTGCAATGGGTGTGGATCTGGATGTGGATACACATATTTACATATACATATAGACACACATAGATGCATGTCCACACACACGCACACGTATGTAATCTCTGAGCCTGTAGTTAAAGGGTAGCATGCATGACTGTCTGGAATTACTGCTGTCTAAATTCCTTTATGCACTTGATACCTTTCTTCTCTTATCAAAAGAGAGGGAAAAAAGTCAATAAATTATTCATTACAGCAATCTGATGATAGGTCAGCAAATAAGAAGGGCAATAGGACACTCCAAAGAAAAATTATTAAAACAATAAAATTTGTCACACATAATCTACTTCCATTTTATTTTCCCAAGTAATTAGTTTTCTTTTTGTTTTTTTTTGTTTTTTTTATAACTTTGGAAAACATTAGATATATATGTTTATTGACAGCAGGACTTCACAGATTCTTTATCATCTTAACATGTTTAATGGTTATGAATCTCAGTCATAAACTCTAGTGTACAACAAAATAACTATACTTTCTAGATCCCATCCTGCCAAACTGCTGAGAATCTTCTCTTCAGTTGTGTTGGGGGTCTTGGTTCCCAGAATCTCCATAGGCAGAGCATATGGGTGGCCCATCTTATCCTAAGTCACCAATCCACAAAGTTTGTTTCTGGGACTCTCTACATGAGGGATCAGCAAGCTTTTTCTTCTCTGGCTCTTCTTCTGGGATTTTCCCCCACCCTTTCTAGTGGCTGTCATTGGTTCTTCATGCCAGAAATATTGCAGTTTTCTATAGGAGTTTTAGCTGTCCCAAGTATGCTGACTGCATTCTGACCTTGAGATAAAGTTTAAAGATGTCCCAATGAGGTGCAGTTGCATTAAACATACTTCCCTTTGTTACTGAAGCTTAATTCAGAGTTTGATCGGTAAATGCAACGCTCAACCTACAATTAGTAGCTACCTGGGTTCCCACCAGCCACAGATCCCGCCTGCCACCTCTCCTGGAGCACCCTAGCCCCATCCTATGAGCACCCTCCATTCCTCCCACTGACCTCCCTCAAGTAATTAGTTTTTCACAGATGTATCTCTCTTGCCCAATTTAGTATTTAAGATATTAATCTACATGAAGTGTATGTTTTGTGCAGTATTTTTGCCTAAGCATTGCATTGATTTTTATAGTGAAAATAAAATGTTCCTAAATGTTAGCTGCTCCGATTATTGACACTTCAGACATTTGAGCACCTAGATCCAAAAGTGTTTGGATATATGTAAACAGAACATCAAAATATTATTCCAGGTTTTGGGGGAGGATTAGGGGTAGTCATTAATTTTTTTAAAAATCTATTGCTGTACAAAGGGTATTTGACAATAACTTGTTTACTGCAATTGGAATTTTTTTTTCAACTAGTGAAAATATTACTCATTTTCTCTATGATGTAGATTTCAAGGTAGGCAGACATATGGAGGTAAAGAATTATTAATCCATGGGTTTATGAACATAATTTCCATGCATAATTATATAATTATAATCCTTTGTGGCCATTATAAAGAAAAGAGGCCATAGCCTTTGTCTCAAGCATCCTAAAGACATGGCAAACACAGCTGTTAATCGCATTGCACATGCCCCAGAATTACAAATTGAGACTGCCTTCTAAAGGCATCCTATTAAAGAAGATGTTCTGTGGTACTGCAATGAGAATCACTAACTACAGGTTAAATGGAGTCTTTTGACTATTTGCCTTCTGAGGAATTTCACTAATATCCTACTGTTATTCAAGCAATTTAAATGCAAATAAACATTTAAGGGTACTAGATTGGGAGCCCAGAGTTGAAAAGGATATTAGTCTATATTCACTGAAGCTACTTGGTTTCTTTTAATCGAATGCTTCTTTGTAGATACGCCTTCTGATTAATACTATTCGCCTCAGACAGTCTTTTTACTGGCAGATAGAACTTTTGTTTCTGAGCTTTTCATGCTAAAATCTGATCCTTCTCCCTTCCATGCTTTGCAAGAAATGTTCATCTGAAAAAAAAAAAATAAAAGTGAAATTGTGCTGTGCATAAACATCTTCTCAGAAATTTAAAATCCTACAATTTGGTTTAAGAATCCAGGGTGTATTGAAAAAGGAGGCATTGATGTTCTCTTGAAGATAAAAGAATAGCAGCAAGTTACTGCTGCATTGTTTTCATCAACTAACTCTTCACCCATGAATAAATATACCATGAAGTACATTAATCTGTGAAATAGAACTCCTTAACAAAGAGATATCCAGATGGTGCTACGGCAATCTAAATGCTCCTAATGGAATTATGTGATGCTTCTGCAACTGATGTCAAGGTATTTCATCTCATCTTGTCTGCAAATAGCTGGTATTATCTCAGACTATAATTATAAAAGCTATCATAATTGTTCAAGGAATTAGTAAAGATAAAATTCCTTTCATAACACTCAAGATTGGTAAGAGGAATTTGGATTTCATGATATTTGTCAGAAAATGATATAACAGGTTGAGTGCAGTTTTCAAATATAGTTTCATTTCTTCTTTATTTCCCCAGTGATGCAGGAGACCCAGAAAGATATATTATCATATAGGATATTTAAAATTGAAGTGTCCAATCTTTTTTTCCTATTCTTTTCCCATTACACAGCTAACCTTACTACCTCTTTTACCAATTGGAGAAGTAGACATGTGATCGTAAGTTTTATCAGTAGATCAGGAGGTCAGCGGTGATAAGTTGAGACTGTGTCTCTCAAGCAAATTTTCAGGAGACTTGAGATGAGCACTGGATCAGAGATTAGTTCCTCCGTATTCATATCAGCAAAGGACAGTATTTAGAGATCAGCTAGTACAACAGGCAAACTAGAAGAGGTGAAGGGATGGGAAACATTTTATCTCCTGTTCAAATCGTTGAATGGCTTTTTTTACACATAAGATACAATCCAAGATCCACAACTAGTTATCCAAGGCCATGAAGGGGATTAGGATATGCCACTCTAAATATGCCTCTTTGCCATAAGTATTATTTTGAGCTGAAGGAAGTTGAGAATCAGCAGATGTAGGAAGAGTTTTCTGTCCTCCCCTGAACTGTCTAAAAGTAGATCATACATTTTCCTTTGTGAAGATGTCCCCACCTGTACCCGGAAGAGGAGAGAGAGAGAGAACACTCTTATCACCAGAGACAGAAGGTTGACACCATGCTGAGTCTGCATAAACAGACCTTACTAAAATAATCCTCATCTTCCACTAGTTCCCCCATGTATTTCTTTGTCATTTCCCCATGATTTATCATCCCTTGAAGTCCAAACACCCTTTCCTTTGTTAAAATAGTATATAAGCCGTCAAGTCTAACCACTTCTTTGAGTTTCACTTCTCTTCTGTGAACTCCGATGCATGCAGAATATTCATATAAATTGTATTCCTTTTTCCCCTATTAATCTTTTTGTTAGTTTAATTCATATGGCCCCAGTAACAGTCTATCAGGGTAGAGGAAAAGTTTTCCTTTCCTGACAGCCATATACTATCTAATCGTCTATAGTGTCTTCAGATTCAGCATGAATAACTTGCCTACTCCAGTCTTCTACTCTGGCCAGCACAGCCTATTTAATCATTGGTGTTCTACCATTTTTTGTGTGCTGCCTGAATAGCATATGAATTCTAACCCCTGTAGTCTTGTTCATGCTTCCTCCTTTGTCTATTATGTACTTGGTCTGAATCTTTCAAATTGTCACTTAAGTTCAAATTCTTCGTGAAGCTTTTCCTGACTCATCCATACAGAGTGACTTAGTTCTCTGAATGCCAAGAGAAGTTTTAGTCACTTTCACTCATCTGCACATGGCATGTGTTGCCTTGCAATGTTTTTTCACTTATGCTTCCTCATTGTATACCCCTGTAGCTCAGCACCATGTTTTATAGTTCTGAATGCTCAGTGTTTAGCACAGAATTCAAAACTCATATGGGATTCAATAAGCAGTCAATACAAGTGAATACCAACTGATTTGCCACGTTAGCACCATTAGGTTAAAACTGGATGCCCTTGATGTCTAAAAGTCATTCCTCAGAAACTGCTTTCAATGGCAAAGTATCGTGGGAAACCCAGAATGTTATACTGATCGTGTTACCGAGTCCAAGCTCGCTGTGCTTGACAGGCCATGGCAGGCCAATAAATCGGGAGACAAGGTGTTGAGGCAAGGAGTACGACTTTACTCGGAAAGCCGGCAGACCGAGGAGATGGCAGACTAGTGTCTCAAAATAACCATCTTATGGGGTCTGGATGCCAGTTTCTTTTATAGAATCAGAGAGGGAAGTAAAGTAAAAAGGCAGAGTAGAGAGGGAGAGCCAGGGAGGAAGTAAAGTAAAAAGGGCCATCAGTCTTGCTAAACATCTCCTGGAATGGCCAGCCTCAGGGAGGGGATGTGTTAATTTCTTCTTTCTTGCAGCCATTCACAGGTGGGTATGGTTCCCATTGGCAGGCTGTTATGTATGATTATAATAACAAAAGCAACAAAAAGCAAAGGCTAAAGTCAAAGAAACAGATCCAACATGGAGTCAAAATGGGCCCTTCCCTGTTATAATAGAGCAGAATATGTCATGTTACCTAAACTGATAGAGAGTTTAGAATGGGTCTGTAAGGTAAAATGAGTGCCAGGTTCCTTTAGTCATCAACTGATAAAATTACAATGTATAAGATGTTTATAATGTGGGAAACAGCACCGTGAACGGCTCCGATGTATGCTTCTCATTCATTTGTTCATCTGTTTGTCCGTTTATTTAATAAGTATCTAGTTTACACTTATTTTCTGGGAACGTAAGGACATAATAGACCCTCCCTTTGTGATGCTCAGAGTCTTCAGTCTCGAGTCACACTAACCTTTTATTTTTTGTGTATCAGTGCAAATACACTTAGAAATGATTCTGAGGTAGAGTCACAGAGAGATTGTGTCTTTAAACAGAAAGATAAAGGAAAACTCACTTGATTGGCACAAGAAGGATTACCAGGATGCTACTAGCAAATCTGGAGATGATTCTCTAAAACCAATTAATATAAAGACTGCACAAATTGGTAATAAGAGGACACTTATTCAGTAATTCATACTTATTGAGTACCTATAAAGACTAAGGCACTATATAGCTACTAGGTGTGGATGCAGGTTTCTGTCTTGGTATAATTAACATCCTAGGGGCAAAAGCATACAATCTACAAGTGATTACGCTGTTATTTAAAAACAGCTATGAAAAGTACTATTAAGCAGACAAATTGGTAGTTATGAATGCATGTAAAATGGGGGTGTTTGTTGGCTAGGGAGTTGTAGTTGAGATCTGAAAGAGTAAGATTAGAGGTTGGATATGTGAAGGTTGGAGGGTGGTAAAGGCATTCCTAATTCCAAGCCATTAGGAAGTGTATGTGCTTGAGGAAGGAAGGAAATTGGCCTATTCTATGTTAACTGGATTTCTGTCACTTGTGCCTGTTCCGTTTTCATTCTAGAGATCACCAGATGGGTAAGAAGTTTGCTGAAGCAAATCACTATGAGGTGTCTGTCTCATGAGGCCATTCCAGGGAATAACGTTTTCGAAATGAATAAAAATAAAAGTTGAACATAGGCATTTGCTTTATTGCCTTAATTCACAACCTGGCTGAGTCACACTTGCTTTGGGAACCATAATTTTGAATTTCTGGACTTGAATGCGTCTTAAAAATTCTCCTCGCAAATGGAAGGTGGGAAAAAGAAAAGCGTTAGATGTACAAGCCAGACACACAAATAGCTGTTCAAGAGGGAGTATGACTTAGTGTCATTGAGGGAACTAAACTCAATTCTCAATTCTCAGAATCATGTTTAAAATATCAGCTGTGACACAATGTTAGGCTAACCCAGAAGAAAAAGTACTGGATTCTTCTGCTGCCTGGGGCATATATACATCCAAAGTGTCTCTTTTTGCCACAATTCTTTTTTGAGACTTACTCTTAGACGCAGGGGCAAATTACCTAGGAATAGAAAACTGGTATACAGTTTTTTAAAAAGTACCTAAAGCAATTATACTCTATAAATAAAAACTGTAAATTTAGACTAGCCAAATGGAAAGGCAAATTGATGAAGAGGAACCTTTCAAAATGATATTTGATACCATATGAAATTCATCCAAGTAGTAAATCAGCTGATAGTCATTTGAACAAAACTTTAGCTTATAATATTAACAGGCTTTAGCAAATTGATTGAAGAATTTTGTTGGTGCCACACCTAGGGAATATAATTAGTACTAATACTATTAAAAGATGGTTTTAAGTTTTCTCACATTTCTTTAACATATTTCATAATGTAATTGCAAAACATGATAGAATATAGTCCCATCAAATTGTTAAGGCCTCCATTTCACTGTAATGATATAAAAAATATATTTATTTTTATTTTCCAAATTCTGTTTAAAATAATAACAGAATTACTTGCAGCCTATTTTGTTCATGTAGGGGAGCAGAATTTTGCCACCCCAAAATTTGTCTCTTTGGCATGAGGATTATTCTAGGCTGATTGTTTTTAAGAAACAAAGGACTCAAGATGTTTTTCTTTTTACCTTCCACGTAACTACCTAAAAGAGCTTAGATAGAGGACCTATTCCAGGAAGGGAACTATCAGCAGAGTCAACTACAAAGATTATGAGCTAGGTATGGCAGACTAGGGGAAAATTAGCAAGGTCTGCTTGTTCAAAGTCTCCTATGTATCTCATTGTATACATGGCATGGCAAATATTTCTTTACTAAACATTTGCTTTTCCCAACTTCCAGTAAATTATCTTCCTTCCCTTTGAAGTCTCAGACCCTTACCCCCTTCTCATTAGCTCAGGATGACATATAAACCACTATTGCCTTAGTGCCTGTGGGTCTCATATTCTTATGGGGCACCTCCTCCCCCATAATACTTAATTAAATTTGCTTTTCTCCTGTTAATCTGTCTTACATTAATTTGATTATTAGACCAGCCAAATAATATTGAAGGGTAGAAGGAGAAATTTTTCCTCCCTGGCACTTGAAGCTTGTAATACAGTCGGTAGCTTTGTAACATTTGTAACATTGACACACAGCTAAGAATCTGTAGATAAATAATGTCAAGCTTTAATCATAAAATTGAGCTTGTTGGACGTAGAAAACCTTTTGGCTATTAAATAAAGAACCATAAAATATTTGTAAGGAAAAATCTTCTAAATATGATTTTATAAATCAAAATAACTAGAGATATAACAAAAAGCTTTATCCACCCAGTCTTTTCAGAAATGTTTACCAAATGCCTACTCTGTGTTGGGGATATAGACATGTAGTAATCTATTCCATATCATCAAGGTGCCTAGATTCTTGTGCAAACACAAGCAGGTCTACTTAAAACCACTGAGATAATTGCCACGGTGATGTAACACAAAATATACCAACAGAGGCAAATGTACTCCGCATTTCCCTGGGAGTCAAAGAAGGCTTCATAATGTGGGAGGTAGTGTTTTAGTTTTAAATTGAAGATAAAGATGAGCAAGAAGTTAAGGCCCTTCATTTAGAGGGGCTGAACTGTGCAAAATCATGGAAGATTGAGAGAGAGTAGTAACCCCAGAGACTAAGTACGTTGGTATATGTCAGAACTATAAGAGAGAACATGAAAGAGTTGGTAGAGAAGAAAGGACAGGAATCTAGACTGAAGTTTCTTACCATGTGCTTTGTTTGAGTACCTCCAGAAATACTATCAGTACTTAAGCAAAAGATAAAAGTGCAATTATTTTATTTTGCAGGAGAACCCAGAAAATACCCTTAGGAGAGTAAGTGAGATAGGAAGGAAGGTAGACAATTAAGGATTTATTAAGAAGCATGCTAACATTTAATCCCCGTAGTCCCACTGGGAACTCTGAAGCCAGTGTAAAACACTAACAGTGTAAGGCCTGAGGGTCATTCCACTTGAGCAGGCAAATAGGGCTGGAGTATTTACACACCAATTCCCTTTGGTCATTGGTTGAGTGTGGGTACTAATTCATTGGTACTTCCAACCAGGCAGTAAAGCAGGCTCTAGAGAGCAAATAAAGCATTCAGGCAAAGAAATGCACGTTCTGGGAGTTGGGAGTCCAGTTGTGTGCACTGAAGCAAAAACACAAGGTGATATGCATTGGGTACCAACAGCTTCATGCAATTAAATTTATTTTTAGTTTGTAGATCATAGAATACTTATGAAAGGCATCATGTGGAAGATGATGCCTCAGTCTGAGTCCTGACTGTGCCATTCATTAGTTGTGTAAACTTGAGAAAGTTGCTTAACCTCTCCATAGCTCAGTTTTCTCATCTGGAACATGGAGGTAACTAGCTCATAGAGTTATGGTGAGGAATGGTCGAATGAATTTATATAAGGCACTGAGAACAGTGCAACATATAGGTCAGCAGTCCCCAGACTTTTTGGCACTGGGGACCAGTTTCATGGAAGACAATTTTTCCATGGACCAGGGCTGGGGGGTGGGTATGGTTTCAGGATGATTTAAGTGCATTACATTTATTGTGCACTTTATTTCTATTATTATTACATTGTAATATTTAATGAAATAATTATACAACTCACCATAATGCAGAATCAGTGGGAGCCCTGAGCTTGTTTTCACTTGCCACTCACTCATAGGGTTTTGATATGAGTCTGCAAGCAATTGATTTATTAAGGTCTCTGTGCAGTCAAACCTCTCTGCTAATGATAATCTGTATTTGCAGCCCCTCCCCAGCGCTAGCATCACTGCCTCAGCTCCACCTCATATCATCAGGCATTAGATTCTCATAAGGAGTGCACAACCTAGGTCCCTCACATGTGCAGTTCACAGGAGGGTTTGCGCTCCTATGAGAATCTAATGCCGACACTGATCTGACAGGAGGTGGAGCTCAGGTGGTAATGCAAGTGATGGGGAGCGGCTGTAAATACAGATGAAGCTTCTATCCCTCTCCTGCTGCTCACCTCCTGCTGTGAGGCCTGGTTCCTAACAGGCCACGGACTGTTAGCTGTCCGTGGCCTGGGGGTTGAGGACCCCTGATATAGGGAGTGCCCAGGAAATGTGAATTATTACTATAATGATCAAGAGATTTGGAGAATGGGAAGCCAGCATCAGATTTTGTGTTCAAGGGAAATGTCACACTGAAGTACAGTGTGGGGGATAGTGAAACTAGACGGTTGAATTTAGGAAATGCCACTGTGGTGGAGAGAAAAGAGTAAACTAATACAGTGAAATTAAGAAAGAAATTTGGTTGCAGTGGGCATTTTTGACATGGGCAAGAGGTTGGATGGAATAGATTTAGAGGAAAGTTGGGGGATTCAGATTTAGAAAAGTTGATTCTGGCCACCTTCAAGAAAAAGTCATAAAATATTTGTCAACATGGAAATCTAAGAATATACGTTAATAATTTGAGATGTGGATATTGTTCAAAGAATTTTGTGATAAATGATATTCAAAGAGGAAAATATATATTTCATTTCCTTAATCAGGAGCCAGGAAGGAGATAAGCCCTTATTTCGAGTTATGGCATAAAAACACACATTATTTAGGGAAAAAAAGTAGTGAAAACATATGAAACTGTAAAAATATGTAGTGCTAAAAGACAGTACATGTTTTCTCATACATAATTTTCAAATATTTTTTTCTATAGAATTCTGAAATACTTCTGACATAAATAGTCAATTATTTCCAGTCTGTATTGTATACAAAGGCTCCACAAATTATCTATTGTTTTTCTCTCTTAATAATTTTGCTGCTTCGCTCAATATTAATCTTCCTTTATTTTGCTTATCTGAATTCATAGTTAATGATCTCAAGATAACATTAGATACAAAGGGGACTTCCCCAGTGGTCCAGTGGTTAAGATTCCACCTTCCAATGCAGGGGACGCGGGTTCAATCCCTGATGGGGGAACTAAGATCCCACATGCCACGCGGTGTGGCCAAAGAAAAAAGAAAAAAAATTAGGCACAGAAGTTACAAATTTGGAATGCTATAGTATTTCTGAAAATCCCTATGGAAGATAATTTGGAGCTAAACTTTGGATTTGGAACAAACAAATGATGGCCTAGCTTTGTTTGCTGTACTTATTGTCTGTGTTCTGTTCCATGTGATGTATTTGGTCAAGGAGACACTGCAATATAGAAAGAGCATGGCAATAGAAAGTTATCCTATCATAATTTTCTTGGCAAGAATATTCTACATAAAAAATAAGATGGCTATACTGGATAACACCTTTTATTTAAAAAAAAATTAGAATTATAAGAAGACTAAAGGATCTAGTGAAAAAGGATGAGGCAAACTGGAATTTAAACTTTGGCCCCACCATTTTGATTTATTCACCTTATGATTCTAAACAGTTTTTGTCCTTAAAATTTAATGATGTAAACATTTAAGGTTAACTAAGATTTAAAATAAAGCAACTTGCTGAAATAATGAATCAAAGTATCACAACACATAATCAAGCTTTATATCATAGTCAAGATTATTATGCTATAGAATGAATGTTAAAGGCAATTGTTTCCCTTGGCAATAAATTATCAGTTAAAAACAAAAGAAGTACTGCCCCCTAAATTATACTGACAAAGGAAGACTGAATACCCAACTTTATTTTTTATAACTTTGATCTTTTTGAAGTCTTTGGAAGATGGACCTGAGGTTGGGAAAGTCAAAAATACGAAGAAACAAGATTAAAAATATACACATAAGATTCAGTTTCATGAAGTTAAATTATCCATAGTGAACCCTTGATTGGACAACATATGCAGATGGAATAGGTGTTGAAATAATTAATTTTCTTCCATACTCAATGCATTTCATCTTTCCCCATTATTGCAATTCACCCATTCATTCTTATCAATCCCTTGAAATCTACCAGGTCCATTTGAAACTTACAGAAAATGTGAGACATTTACTTGCTTATTTACTTTGCATATCTCCAGCTGTGCATACCTTTTCCAAGAGAATGATTCTTATCAATAGGAAGCAGAGCAACATGTATAAAGGCCTTAATGAATAAGTATATTAAAACAAAACAGCATCATTTTTTGTTGTTGTTGTAGCAAGAATTATGCCTGCTTTAATAACTCAATTTATTTTGCTAGAGGGAATACTCCAGTATGTTATGGAAAAGAATAAGCTTACCAAGTTGAAAAGGAAAAGTACCCACTATATTTGCTTCAGAAAAAGAATGAAGTATGTAAGGAAATTAAGTTGGAGCATAAAAAATTAAAGATGGGATGCTGTTTGCCCATCAAGTTGTCAAGAGTTTTTTGTTATTGTGTTACACTGTATTAGCTCAAGAATATTATAATCCTACTGGAAGTAAGTTAGCAACCACTTGGTTTTCAGAAGGAATTTTGGTATTGAATCAAAAGTCTGCCCTAGCTATTCAGTTTCTAGATACTGATCCTGAGGAATTAAAATTTAAAATCATCTTGTTATTCCATGCACTATTGTTTAGGTACTATAAACCCAACAAAGATAGTTTGTATCATAAAATAGCCATTAAAATGTAAATACATTAGCATGGACTTAAATAAAGCAAGATCTGAAACTCAAAAAAAATACACAAACAAAAAAACAAAACAAAAAACCACATTGATAAGGCAAAACTTGTCAATATTTGTTTCGACTCAGTTATCAGCTGGCTGGCCAACTTTAGGTAACTGTTTTTCCTCTCTGAGCTTCAGGTTCCTGGCTCACTGAATGAGAAAAATCATATGTAAACATCTCCATAAACACACATTTTGATCTTCTCAATAACTCTAGTGCTACAAACATAAAATATGCTCATTTGAAAATCATTGTTGCATAGGTTAAAAAAAATCTTCTCTAGAAATGAAAGCCCAATTACATGACACCCAGGTTTTGTCTTGTCCCCTGCCACACTACTTTGGTAATGGTGTGAAGTGGGCTCAGATGACACCCATGCAGGGGAATGACAACAGGAAGAACCACAAAGATTCACTATACAAATAAATTTCTTCTGTTAATTAAATTTGAGTAATTGTGGGTTTTACCACCTTTGATATATTTAACTCATTAGTTTAACTCCAGGATACATGGTATAGTTTTGTTTTTCTTTTTTTTATTCAATTATACCTCAAATGTATTTTATTTTTATGAATTTTTAAATTTTGTTTATTTATTTTTTATACAGCAGGTTCTTATTAGTTATCTATTTTTTACATATTATTGTATATATGTCAATCCCAATCTCCCAATTCGTCCCACCACCACCACCCCCAGCCACTTTCCCCCCTTGGTGTCCATATGTTTGTTCTCTACATCTGTGTCTCTATTTCTGCCTTGCAAACCAGTTGATCTGTACCATTTTTCTAGATTCCACATATATGCGTTAATATACAATATTTGTTTTTCTCTTTCTGATTTACTTCACTCTGTATGACAGTCTCTAGGTCCATCCACGTTTCTACAAATGACCCATTTTCGTTCCTTTTTATGGCTGAGTAATATTCCATTGTGTATATGTACCACTTCTTCTTTATCCATTTGTCTGTCAACGGGAATTTAGGTTGCTTCCATGACCTGGCTACTGTAAACAGTGCTGCAATGAACATTGGGATGCGTATGTCTTTTTGAATTATGGTTTTCTCTGGGTATATGTCCAGTAGTGGGATTGCTGGCTCATATGGTAATTCTATTTTTAGTTTTTTAAGGAACCTCCATACTGTTCTCCATAGTGGCTGTATCAGTTTACATTCCCACCAACAGTGCAACAGAGTTCCCTTTTCTTCACACCCTCTCCAGCATTTGTTGTTTGTAGATTTTCTGATGTTACCCATTCTAACTGGTGTGAAGTGATACCTCATTGTAGTTTTGATTTGCATTTCTCTAATAATTAGTGATGTTGAGCACCTTTTCATGTGCTTCTTGGCCATCTGTATGTCTTCTTTGGAGAAATGTCTATTTGAGTCTTCTGCCTATTTTTGATTGGATTGTTTGTTTTTTTATAATTGAGCTGCATGAACTGTTTATATATTTTGGAGATTAATCCTTTGTCCACTGATTCCTTTACAAATATTTTCTCCCATTCTGAGGGTTGTCTTTTCGTCTTGTTTGTAGTTTCCTTTGCTGTGAAAAAGCTTTTCAGTTTCATTAGGTCCCATTTATTTATTTTTGTTTTTATTTCCATTACTCTAGGAGGGGGATCAAAAAAAATCTTGCTATGATTTATGTCAAAGAGTGTTCTTCCTATGTTTTCCTCTAAGAGTTTTATAGTGTCAGGTCTTACATTTAGGTCTTTAGTCCATTTTGAGTTTATTTTTGTGTATGGTGTTACGGAGGGTTCTAATTTAATTCTTTTACATGTAGCTGTCCAGTTTTCCCAGCACCACTTTTTGAAGAAACTGTCTTTTCTCCATTGTATATCCTAGCCTCCTTTGTCATAGATTAGTTTACCATAGGTGCATGGGTTTATCTCTGGGCTTTCTATCCTGTTCCGTTGATCTATATGTCTGTTTTTGTGCCAGTACCATATTGTCTTGATTACTGCAGCTTTGTAGCATAGTCTGAAGTCAGAGAGTCTGATTCCTCCATCTCCGTTTTTTTCCCTCAAGACTGCTTTGGCTATTCGGGGTCTTTTGTGTCTCCATACAAATTTTAAGATTTTTTGTTCTAGTTCTGTAAAAAATGCCACTGGTAATTTGATAAGGATTGTGTTGAATCTGTGCATTGCTTTGGGTAGGGTAGTCATTTTCACAATATTCGTTCTTCCAATCCAAGAACATGGTATATCTCTCCATCTGTTTGTGTCATCTTTGATTTCTTTCATCAGTGTCTTATAGTTTTCTGCATACAGGTCTTTTGTCTACCTAGGTAGGTTTATTCCTAGGTATTTTATTCTTTTTGTTGCAGTGGTGAATGGGAGTGTTTCCTTAATTTTTCTTTCAGGTTTTTCATCATTAGTGTATAGGAATGCAAGAGATTTCTGTGCACTAATTTTGTACCCTGCAACTTTACCAAATTCATTGCTTAGCTCTAGTAGTTTTCTGGTGGCATCTTTAGGATTCTCTATGTATAGTATCATGTCATCTGCAAACAGTGACAGTTTTACTTCTTCTTTTCCAATTTGTATTCCTTTTATTTCTTTTTCTTCTCTGATTGCCATGGCTAGGACTTCCAAAACTATGTTGAATAATAGTGGTAAGAGTGGACGTCCTTGTCTTGTACCTGATCTTAGAGGGAATGCTTTCAATTTTCCACCACAGAGAATGATGTTTGCTGTGGGTTTGTCGTATATGGCCTTTATTACGTTGAGGTAGTTTCCCTCTTGCCCACTTTTTGGAGAGTTTTTTATCATAAATAGGTGTTGAATTTTGTCAAAAGCTTTTTCTGCATCTATTGAGATGATCATATGGTTTTTATTCTTTAGTTTGTTAATATGGTGTATCACATTGATTGATTTGGGTATATTGAAGAATTCTTGCATCCCTGGGATAAATCTCACTTGATCATGGTGTCAGATCCTTTTAATGTGTTGTTGGATTCTGTTTGCTAGTATTTTGTTGAGGATTTTTGCATCTATATTCATCAGTGATATTTGTCTATATTTTTCTTTTTTTGTAGTATCTCTGCCTGGTTTTGGTATCAGGGTGATGGTGGCCTCATAGAATGAGTTTGGGAGTGTTTCTTCCTCTGTAATTTTTTGGAAGAGTCTGAGAAGGTTGAGTGTTAGCTCTTCTCTAAATGTTTGATAGAATTCACCTGTGAAGCCATCTGATCCTGGACTTTTGTTTGTTGGAAGATTTTTAATCACAGTTTCAATTTCATTACTTGTGATTGGTCTGTTCATATTTTCTATTTCCTCCTGGTTCAGTCTTGGAAGGTTATACGTTTCTAAGAATTTGTCCATCTCTTCCAGGTTGTCCATTTTATTGGCATAGAGTTGCTTGTAGTAGTCTCTTATGATGCTTTCTATTTCTACAGTGTCTGTTGTAACTTCTCCTTTTTCACTTCTAATTTTATTGATTTGAGTCCTCTCCCTCTTTTTCTTGATGAGTCTGGTTAAAGGTTTATCAATTTTGTTTATCTCCTCAAAGAACCAGCTCTTAGTTTTATTGACCTTTGCTATTGTTTTCTTTGTTTCTATTTCATTTATTTCTGCTCTGATCTTTATGATTTCTTTCCTTCTGTTAACTTTGGGTTTTGTTTGTTCTTCTTTCTCTAGTTCCTTTAGGTGTAAGGTTAGATTGTTTATTTGAGATTTTTCTTGTTTCTTGAGGTAGGATTGTATTGTTATAAACTTTCTTCTTAGAACTGCTTTTGCTGCAACCCATAGGTTTTGGATCATCGTGTTTTTATTGTCATTTGTCTCTAGGTATTTTTTGATTTCCTCTTTGATTACTTCAGTGATCCCTTGGTTATTTAGTAATGTATTGTTTAGCCTTCATGTGTTTGTGTTTTTTACGTTTTTTTCCCTGTAATTTATTTCTAATCTCATAGCATTGTGGTCGGAAAAGATGCTTGATATGATTTCAATTTTCTTAAATTTACTGAGGCTTGATTTGTGACCCACGATGTGATCTATCCCGAAGAATGTTCCATGTGCACCTGAGAAGAAAGTGTAATCTGCTGTTTTCAGATGGAATGTCCTATAAATATCAATTAAATCTATCTGGTCTATTGTGTCATTTAAAACTTGTGTTTTCTTATTAATTTTCTGTGTGGATGATCTGTCCATTGGTGTAAGTGAGGTTTTAAAGTCCCCCACTATTATTGTTTTACTGTCGATTTCCTCTTTTACAGCTGTTAGCAGTTGCCTTATGTACTGAGGTGCTCCTGTGTTGGGTGCATATATAGTTATAATTGCCATATCTTCTTCTTGGATTGATCTCTTGATCATTTTGCAGTGTCCCTCCTTGTCTCTTGTAACATTCTTTATTTTAAAGTCTATTTTATCTGATATGAATATTGCTACTCCAGCTTTCCTTTGATTTCCATTTGCATGGAATATTTTTTTCCATCCCCTCACTTTCAGTCTGTATGTGTCCCTAGGTCTGAAGTGGGTCTCTTGTAGACAGCATATAGATGGGTCTTATTTTTGTATCCATTCTGCAAACCTGTGTCTTTTGGTTGGAGCATTTAATCCATTCACGTTTAAGGTAATTAGCAATATGTAGGTTCGTATTACCATTTTCTTAATTGTTATGGGTTTGTTTTTGTAGGTCCTTTTCTTCTCTTGTGTTTCCCACTTAGAGAATTTCCTTTAGCATTTGTTGTAGAGCTAGTTTGGTGGTGCTGAATTCTGTTGGCTTTTTCTTGTCTGTAAAGTTTTTGATTTCTCCATCGAATCTGAATGAGATCCTTGCTGAATAGGGTAATCTTGGTTGTAGGTTCTTCCCTTTCATCACTTTAAATATGTCATGCCACTCCCTTCTGGCTTGTAGAGTTTCTGCTGAGAAATCAGCTGTTAACCTTGTGGGAGTTCCCTGGTATGTTATTTGTCCCTTTTTCCCTTGCTGCTTTCAATAATTTTTCTTTGTCTTCAATTTTTGTCAATTTGATTACTATGTGTCTCAGCGTATTTCTCTTTGGTTTTATGCTGCCTGGGACTCTGTGCTTCCTAGACTTGGGTGGCTATCTGCTTTCCCATGTTAGGGAATTTTTTGACTATAATCTCTTCAAATATTTTCTTGGTTCCTTTCTGTCTCTCTTCTTCTGGGACCCCTATAATGTGAATGTTGTTGCGTTTAATGTTGTCCCAGAGGTCTCTTAGGCTGTCTTCATTTCTTTTCATTCTTTTTTCTTTATTCTCTTCCACGGCAGTGAATTCCACCATTCTGTCTTCCAGGTCACTTATCCTTTCTTCTGCCTCAGTTATTCTGCTATTGATTCGTTCTAGTGTATTTTTCATTTCAGTGATTGTATTGTTCATCTCTGTTTGTTTGTTCTTTAATTCTTCTAGGTCTTTGTTAAACATTTCTTGCTTCTTCTAGATCTTTGTCTCCATTCTTTTTCCAAGGTCCTGGATCATCTTCACTATCATTATTCTGAATTATTTTTGTGGAAGGTTGCCTATCTCCACTTCGTTTAGCTGTTTTTCTGGGGTTTTATCTTGTTCCTTCATCTGGTACATAGTCTTCTGCCTTTTCATTTTGTCTGTCTCTCTGTGAATGTGGTTTTCATTCCACAGGCTGCAGAATTGTAGTTCTTCTTGCTTCTGCTGTCTGCCCTCTGATGGTTGAGGCTATCTAAGAGGCTTGTGCAAGCTTCCTGTTGGGAGGGAATGGTGGTGGGTAAAGCTTACTGTTGCTCTGGTTGGCAGAGCTCAGTAAAACTTTAATCCTCTTGACTGCTGATGGGTGGGGCTGGGTTCCCTCCCTATTGGTTGTTTGGCCTGAGGCGACTCAGCACTGGAGCCTACTCGGCTCTTTGATGGGGCTAATGGCGGACTCTGGGAGGGCTCATGCCAAGGAGTACTTCCCAGAACTTCTTCTGCCAGTGTCCTTGTCCCCACAGTGAGCCACAGCCATTCCCCACCTCTGCAGGAGACCCTCCAATACTAGCAGGTGGGTCTGGTTCAGTCTCCTATGGGGTCACTGCTCCTTTCCTTGGGTCCTGATGCACACACTACTTGCAGTGTGCCCTCCAAAAGTGGAGTCTCTGTTTTCCCCAGTCCTGTTGAAGTCCTGCAATCAAATCCCGCTGGCCTTCAAATTCTGATTCTCTGGGAATTCCTTCTCCCATTGCTGGACCCCCAGCTTGGGAAGCTTGACGTGGGGCTCAGAACCTTCACTCCAGGGGGTGGACTTTTGTGGTATAATCGTTCTCCAGTTTGTGAGTCACCCACCCAGCAGTTATGGGATTTGATTTTATTGTGATTGTGCCCCTCTTACCGTCTCATTGTGGCTTCTCCTTTGTCTTTGGACGTGGGGTATGTTTTTTGGTGAGTTCCAGGGTCTTCCTGTCAATGATTGTTCAAGAGTTAGTTGTGATCCTCGTGCTCTTGCAAGAGGGAGTAAGCCCACGTCCTTCTACTCTGCCATCTTAAACCAATTCCCACATGGTATAGTTTTAATAAAGTTATTGTTCTAACAACATGGTAAGTACTGATACTGTTAAACTTGATTTCTAGGCCACACATCTTGTCATGTCTGAAATCAAGATGTGACTCATAATTGAAAATATCTGACAATTGTTATCACCCTTTTTTCCTCACACGTGGATATCTGTGATATCAAGATGTATGTGATAATTAATAGTTGTTAAATTCAATGATATATGGGGGAGATATGGTTTGAAATTATACTTATGACGATTTTCACCACCAATAACACATTTTTATTAAAAAAAACAAATTTCTGCCCATATGCCATATTTTAAAAGCTTTTTTGTACAAAACAGTAAATTTATGAAGTAAAAATTAACTTATTTTCCTTTTTAAGTTAATCAAAACGATGTATCAGCCAATCAGATTTTTGGATTAGAATATGATAGCCAGTGTTACCATACTGAGTTGTACAATTTCTGCCATTTTGGCATTTTGCTTTGTTGTAGATAAATATATGATTTATATTCAGCTTTTGAAATACTGAAAATAGCTCAAAGGCCATTATTACTATTTCAGGGACCCCTAGGAGACCAGAGATACCATGTTGGGAATCACTGTACCAGAAAAATGTACATTTCTGAATTATAATAAGTTCTCATGTGGTTTCAAAGGTTATTAAATTCTGTGCAGGCCCATGACATAAGACTTCTTTATTTTCATTTAGGTTTGAATATTGTACTAATAAGGAAATGTGAATAGTCTGTAAATCATTTATATTTAGAAGGCATTTTTTACTGTTTGGAATGTGTAGGAGTCTAAAATTCTGAGAATTTATAGGACTTCAATAGAAACAGTGAAAGATTAGAAACATTATAAAGATTAGCTTGAAGCTACATAATGTTCTATCATATGCCTATTTTAAAAGTTCATTTTTGAGGTTTATAACGCTCATAAAATAATAGTAAGTGAAAAAAGCCAACTTCCAACTATATATATAATATACATCAATTTTGTTTAAAATATATGTGTGTGTATGTGTGTGTATGTATGCATGTATAAATATAAATATAGTTGTGGGAAGAAAATACAACATAATAGTAACAGTAAGTGATGAATTTACATACAAATGTTTATTATTTTCTTCTTTATACTTATATTTACATGATTATATACAAGAAGCATATATTAATTTTATGTTTAGAATATAATAAGCATTATTAAAAGACTAAACTACAGGGGAAAAAAAGGCCTATTTCTTCACTCTAACATTTCACCATGAACTCTAACAACTTCTTCCTTCTCAAATGATATGATATACCCTCTTTAAGGCAGAACTGATTTTTCTTGCTATATGGCTAGTTTATTCCCATGGACATAAAGGTTTTTACTTTGGCTTGAAAGATTTACTTTCTAGTTCCCATTTATGTTCCCAAACTAATTTAGGCATGCAGCATACTGATGATGTAAAATACAATTTCACAGATTCTTAATTTCCTTGGGATATGGATGTATGATTAATCCATCTCTGTGTTTCCATGTGTGTTGCAGATCTTGGGCACTCACCACTAGTTCTTTGGAAATACTTGAAACTTTTTGGTTGCTATAACTTGTCCCCATTCTCAAATGGTGCAACATCATATGCCATTTTACATTTATGAACTTTGCCTTATTAGTTTTAACTTGTTAATTTTATAAAACACTTTATATTTTTAATAATGATTCATAAATACTTTCAAAACTTTTTAAAATTCAGAGAAGTTAGACATCTTCTTTACATCTGTATAATTTAATTCCTTATAAACTATCATATAACATATAATCTTATATCTTATCAATATCTTATAAAATAACTATATTAACCATTTCTAGATAATTTATAATAACATATTATGTGAGTTATCATAAATTTTATATTCAAGCCACCTGAAAGTTGACATGGAGTAGTGTTTAGGCACATCGGAAAAAAGTAAATCTTGGTCCTCTACCTCACATGATGACCAAAGCTAATTTGAGATGGGTTATATATCTAAATATAAAAGGTGAAACTACATAGCTTCTAGAAGGCAGTATTAAAGAAAATCATCATCCCTTTAGTATAGACAAAAATTTCTTAAACAGAACACAAGTTCTGTTTAAAGGAAAACATTGATAGACAGGACTTAAAATTTAGAACCCCTGGTCATCAAAAATAGGGACATTGATAGATGGGATAAGGTACTGAAAATACATATAGCCAACAAAGGATTCGTATCCAGAACATATGAAGAACTTCTACAAATCAACAGGAAAAAAAACATACAATATAATCCAAAAAGTGGACAAAACATTTGATCAGGGATTTCACAAAAGAGGATAGCGAAGTGGCCAATAGCATCTGAAAAAGTAGTCAATTTAACCTGTGTTTCATCAGGAAAACAGAAATTAAAACCACAGTGAGATTCTACTATGTACTCACCCATATGACTAAAATTTTAAAAGACTGATAATACCAAATGTTGGTGAAGTTATAAGACATCTAGAACTGTCACACATTTCTGTATTGGAGTCTGTGGGAGCCTTGAGAATGCACCTTATAAATATCCAACTACAAGTAGCCTTCCTGACAGCCTTGCCAAAATTCCCTTAGACTACATGGTAGTGTAAGATGCTTCCACCCAACTTTCCCTTTCCTCATTCTTCATAAGGGGTCCAAACTTGCATTGCCCCTTGACAGCTCCCCCAGCCTTTCCTGGCTCTCTCTCCATTTTCTCTCACAGGTGCTTTCCCTAATAAAATCATTGTACATTTAGTCCCATTTTAGTGTCCATCTCTTGGGGACATGGACCACTTAGAAACAATGTTTGAAACTAAACCCAATGGCCAAGAATTTCCATTATTCCAAATTATAGATCCAAAAGAAATAAGTGCATATTTCCACAAAAATATCTATACAAGAATAATCTTAGCACTTATATTGATAACAACCCCAAAGTGGAAGCAACCCAAATATTCTTCAGTAGGGGACTGAATAAATTGTGATAAATTCATAAAATGAAATACAATGCAACAATAAAAAATGAACTACTGGTACACTAAACAATATAACTGAATCCTAACAATATTTTGCTGAGTGAAATAAGCCAGACACAGATAAGTATATACTGTGTAATTCTATTTATATGAAGTTCAAGAACAAACTAGTATATAATGATAAAAGTCATAAAATGTTATAAAATTTTTTTTAGTTGGTCATACAAGTAAAAATTATGTGTACTAAAATATGAGTAAAAATTATTGAACAGAACAGTTAAGATTAGATCACTGTGTGTACTTTACTATAGGTTTGTTATGCCTCAATTTAAAAAAATTAAAATAGTAGTATGATACTAAGAGTATTATATGGCATACATAATATATAGATATCTATATATACAAGCATGCATATAACTAAAATCTAGTTTTCTTGATGGATTAATTCCTGTTTCTATAGGTTGTTTATCACTAAAATAATTATATTTTCTGAATTATTATCTGTCTCTTAAAATCCCAACTTTTAACGTTGTTCATTCAAATATACATGAAAGGTAATGGGATAAGTTGATGAACTACAGGTAAAGAAAGTGCCCTGAGAAAAAGATTATACACAGGAGTTTCTCTAGAACCATTGTGCCAAGCAGGAAAGCCCACAATTTGTTCTACTAGGTAGATCCAGTAGAGAGATATTTTAGGCATACCACTCATCTCAAACTACAGGGAATTGTACCTCATTCAAGTAAGAAGCTTCTGTATGACGTAGAATGACAGTCGTTGAAGAAGTAGTGGAAATGCCATTCTGTCTTTCAGCTGCTATAATTGGGTAGCTATATTTTGGGGGAAAAAATATGTTTAACTTCCTTCCTTATGGCTACTGTCAAATTTTTTTCTTAAGATCTAGACATGTTTTTGTGCTTGAAATGATTCTAAGATTTTTTTTTTTGACTAGAAATAGGGGTGATATTTTTCTTTGAGCACTGCTGCTGAAGAGAGTTTCTTAATTTTAAATAAGAATTTTATACAATATTTATGCATGCCTCCTTATGTGTGAGCAATTTTTCCACTTAATGCTGGTAAAATATGTGGAAAAGTCAGTAAAAAATTTTTTCTGTGGGTGTCCCTTCAGAGAAAAGCTCATTGTAGTTATTAAATAAACTTGCCATAAAAAAGCCTCTTTTTATTTGGATATTAAACTTAAAATCTTGCAGGGCAATGAGTTCTTATGAATTGTGTATAATTATTAGTTTTATTTAAAAGATGTGGAACTTGGAATGACTATGCAAAACTTCTCGATTTTCATCTTCCCTCTGCCATCAACGTACTGGAAAAATCTTAACAGTTTCTATAAATGGAGCAATAACACCCAGGAGAACATGGCCTACCAATGCACGCCCAGTGTCTTACATTCCTAGCAGTCATAGAAAAAAGGAGAGATTTCGGCTTGGAGGGAGCCTTAAGACAACAACTTTCAAAATGTGGTCTGGACCTTCCTCTTTATCACCTGGGTATACTATTTTATTTTATTTTAATTTATTATTTTTTAACATCTTTATTGGAGTATAATCGCTTTACAATGGTGTGTTAGATTCTGCTTTATAACAAAGTGAATCAGCTATACATATACATGTATCCTCATATCTCCTCCCTCTTGCGTCTCCCTCCCACCCTTCCTATCCCACCCCTCTAGGTGGTCACAAAGCATCGAGCTGATGTCCCTGTGCAAGGTGGCTGCTTCCCACTAGCTATCTATATTACATTTGGTAGTGTATATATGTCCATGCCACTCTCTGACTTCGTCCCAGCTTATCCTTCCCCCTCCCCGGGTCCTCAAGTGCGTTCTCTACATCTGTGTCTTTATTCCTATCCTGCCCCTAGGTTCTTCAGAATCTTTTTTTTTTTTTTTTGATTCCATATGTATGTGTTAGCATACGGTATTTGTTTTTCTCTTTCTGACTTACTTCACTATGTATGATAGGTCTCTAGGTCCATCCACCTCACTACAAATAACTCAATTTCGTTTCTTTTTATGGCTGAGTAATATTCCATTGTATATATGTGCCACATCTTCTTTATCCATTCATCTGTCGATGGACACTTAGGTTGCTTCCATGTCCTGGCTATTGGAAATAGAGCTGCAATGAACATTGTGGTACATAACTCTTTTTGAATTATGGTTTTCTCAGGGTATATGCCCAGTATTGGGATTGCTGAGTCATATGGTAGTTCTATTTTTAGTTTCTTAAGGAACCTCCATACTGTTCTCCATAGTGACTGTATCAATTTACATTCCCACCAACAGTGCAACAGTTCATATTTTTGAAAAAGAACCAGGTTTGAGAGATAAGAATCTGAGACTTTTAGCTTCTTTCCTACACACATGATTTAGTTTTGTGCCTGAAATCTTGAGATTCTTACCAAACTTAGGACACACTTTTAAATCCAAACGAATGTGAGAAATAAAGGCAAAATATTTCATTGTGAAATGATATTTCCTTTAAAGTTTGAAGTGGATACAAGTGGAACTGTTAAATTTTACCAATTTAAAATGTGAGAGACTTGTCTATTATAATGATACCAGCTCGCCTTTCACAGGCTATTAGGGAGACAGCCAGTTTCCTTCTACTTACTGAATGAAGAGAATCTAAGCTGAAGTAGGGAATCCTTGTTTAGAGTTAAAAATTCAGTGTCCTCACCATTTTTGGGTGCTGACTTGCTTACTTAATTTGGGCCATATTGGTATTTGTACTTTGACTAACTCAATGATGAAATGGTAATAATATACCCAACTTACTTCCTAATATTAAAAAGCAGTGCAGCTCTGATATGAACAAAAATTCAAGACAGAGTAAATAGCTAGATCTTTTTGTTATAATATTGCCACAGTAATAAGTTCTTAGTATTTTTATTATTATTTGTTGATCATAAGATAAAAAGACACATTGAGAAAAAGTGCTGTTGTCCCACTTTCTCTTCTTCCTACTGTTCATAAATAGATAATATCCTTACTTCATTGACAGAAAATGTTATCAATTTTTCCATGAATTTTTTTCTGAGGTTCAAGTTTTATAAGGAAAGTTAATAAGATATGAAAAGAACCTTGGCAATGAAGTAAAGATTGTTCTTTTTAAATAAGTCCACACTAGGGTGTTGATATGAATTATAATGAGACCATGGGCATGAAAGCACCTGGCACTTATATCAGTACTCTCTCTAAAAAAGGTTTATAAAATATAACATATTTGTATGTTTATGAACTCAGGCATATACATTAATATTATATTTTATTAAAATATATCCATTTATAAAATATTATATGTATGTTACACACATATAAATATACAAATTAGAAAGCTGCATCTCTAGATCTTCCTATAGATATCATAAGGTTGATGTTCTCTTCTTTGAGAAAGAGTTTCCTTGGAGAGTCTGGTACTAGCTCTGGAACCACCCCTACATCTCTAACTTTTACCATATATGTCCAGACTGCTTCAAGTCTAGGGTCACTCAGTGGAATTTCAAGACAGTGCATAGTCACAATTTTACTACAATTATACTTTGAGTTTCATAACTTGAAACAGGCAATCAGGCTCAGAAACCAAACACATGAAGGAAAGTGTGAGGCATGGAATAGCTCTACATGTCTCCCCTCCCTAAACCTCACTTTTTCAGAACTATAAGAATTTGTTGTAGCTCCAGCCACTTCAGGAGGATGAACTCCTCTATCTGGGAATCACACAGGCATTCTTAATAATTTCTCAATTTTGGCATTCAGTTGGCAATGCTTTGTAAATTCACCTTCTCTACCTATTTAAGAGCTGAAGGAAGAGTAAGGGCAAATTCATAAAATATGCACAGTGCCCCCCAATATAGGATGTTTGTGGCTAAATGATGTTCGACACTATTTGCAAGGCTGGCAATTTAGAGTAAAGGTTGGAGATCAACCAGCTCTTTTAAAAGGACAAATTGTTCTCATATCATTGATTATAGAGATCTGTTCAATAGGAGAATGAAGAATGCCTACTTGACTTGTCAGACACTCAAAGAATCTTAGGCTTTAGAGCTAAGAATGTAATTTTGTCAGCAGATTGATATGAGTCTGAGACCTGGCTCTATCATTGACAGTGAGTGGGTCCTGGGCACGTGACTTAGCCACTCTAAGTTTCAGCATTCTCATCCATAAAGTGGAGATAATTCATTCAAAATACATTCAACCAACATTTACTCTGTTCAAGACCTGCCAATCACGTGGTGATAATGCCTACTTCATAATACTATTGCAAGGACTAAAAGAGATGATGGAAGTTGTGTTTTTAGAATAGGTCTGGTGCATAAAAAGACACACAGTAAATGTTTATTAAAATATTTTGTCAACTATTCTTCCCTGTTAGGTAATTTTATTATTATTTTCATTGAATCATGTTTATCAAATAAAACATTTAATATAGCCACTTTCCTAGAAATTAAAAATAGGTGTAGTGATGAAGTGAATCATCAAGGAAGAAGCTTAGTGTTAGTGGAGGTAATGATCCTTACTGAGTTACTAGATTGAGGTCATATTGTCTGTTACGTGGGATTCTTTCATCTTTACCAAACATGAAACCCATACTACATCAGAATGAACTAAAACAAACTGGATATTTTGCTATGCCTTTCTTTCTGTTGCTTTTGTTGTTCTTTGGTTGGTTTTGTTTTGTTTTGAGAGTTATAGTGTTTCTTCCACTTCCTCCTTTGGGAATGAGAAAATTGTTTTCTTGTTCACATACTCTTAGATTTTCCTCTAAAAGACTGTTTGCTTTTCAATAGTATGATATAATATTACTAAAATAGTAATAGATTAAATTTAACATGCATGACATTATGAAAATTTAGCATGCATCTTAAAGTAAAACTATGCAAAAAATAACTAAAAATTTAGCATGCAATCTCAAGCAAATTCACTCAAAAGTGACTGAAATATGGAAAGCAACTGAAATATGGAAAGCAAAAATAAGATTACCCTTTTATTCCCACACTGAAAGAGAATCATGATTAAAGAAGTTGGTACAAATGAGCATTTATTTTTGAATGTGGCTGAGTGAGATTTAAGGGTTCAAGAAGGTTCTAGGATTCTGAGAATATTTCAGAGTATCAAAGACCCATTGGCAATTAAGAGCAGCAGAGGGCAAGAAGTATCCAAATCTGCCTCCATCAAACCATCAAAATCTCTAAGATCTTTTATTCTGGGTTTTCACAAGGAAATATACAAGCTGATTTTTAAAAGAGCAGCATTGTTATGGATAAAGATTAAGAGCAAATTCTAAACAGTTATAGACAAAGGCGTAGAAACAGAGGTATACACATATGTATAAATTATTTTCCACTAAATTGTAAATTCTTCTCTACATATTCTCTATGTTATGACCGTCCATAACTTCAGGGAAAAAATAGGTGCCCAATAAATAATAAGGAGAAAAATAGGTGGCCACAGAAGCTGAATACTTTTTTATTCATCCACTAAAAAATTTATAAGCATCAAATCATCCACATATTTTCAGAAGCATATGAGAATAAATTGGAAAGTATTGCATGCATGGATAAGTATATATTTTTAATAATGTGTTGAGGTGAAATTCACATAACATAAAATTAAGCATTTTAAAGTAAACAATTCAGTGGTATTTAGTACATTTACAAAGTTGTAAAATCTATCTAGTTTCAAAACATTATCATCACTCCAAAGTAAAGCCCTTTACCCAATAAACAATTTATCCTCATTCTTCCCATCCTCTAGCCCTTGGCATCCAGCAGTCTGCATTATGTCTCTAAGTTAATAACCCTACAATGGCCTCTAAGTGTTCAAGTAAAAGAATATGTCACACACCTCTCACTTTAAGTCAAAAGCTAGAAATGATTAAGCTTAGTGAGGAAGGTATGTCAAAAGATGAGATAGGCCAAAAAGTCCTCTTGTGCCAAACAGTTAGCCAAGTTGTGAATGCATAGGAAAGGTTCTTGAAAGAAATTAAAAATGCTAGTCTAGTGAGCACACAAATGATAAAAATGGGAAACAGCCTTATTGCTGAGATGACAAAAGTTTTGGTTGTCTGGATTGAAGACCGAACCAACCACAACATTCCCTTAAACAAAGTCTAATCCAGAGTAAGGCCTTAACTCTCTTCAATTTTATGAAGGCTGAGAGAGGTGAGGAAGCTGTGGAGGAAGAGTATAAAGCTAGCAGAGGTTTAAGGAAAGAAGCTATTTTCATAACCCAAAAGTGCAAGAAGCAGCAAGTGCTGATGTAGAAGCTACAGCAAGTTATCTAGAAGAACTAAGTAAGATAATTAATGAAAGCGGCTAGATTAAACAACAGATTTTCAATGTAAATGAAACAGCCTTATATTGGAAGAAGATGACATCTAGGACTCTCAAAGCTAGAGATGAGAAGTTAATGCCTGGCTTCAAAGCTTCAAAGGACAGGTTGACTATCCTGATACGAGCTAATGCAGCTGATAATTCTAAGTTGAAGTCAGTGCTCATTTACCATTCCGAAAATTCTACGGCCCCTAAGAATTCTGCTAAATCTACTCTGCCTGTGCTCTATGAATGGAACAAGAAAGCCTGGATGACAGCACATGTGTTTACAACATGGGTTACTAAATATTTTAAGCCCACTGTTGAGAACTACTGCTCAGAAAAAAAAAAGATTAGCTTCAAAATATTACTGCTCACTGACAATGCACCTGGTCCCTCAAGAGCTCTGATGGAGATATACAACAATATTCATGTTGTTTTCATGCCTGCTAACACAACATCCATTCTGTAGCCCACGGGTCAAGGAGCAATTTTGACTTTTAAGTCTTATTATTAAAGAAATACATTTCATAAGGCTATAGCTTTCATAGATAGTGATTTCTCTGATGGATCTGGGCAAAGTCAATTGAAAGTCTTCTGTAAAGGATTCACCATTCTAGATGCTATTAAGAACACTCTAGATTCAGGGGAAGACGTCAAAATAGCAACATTAACCCGAGTTGGGAAGAAGTTGATTCCAACCTTCATGGATGACTTTGAGGGGTTCAGGACTTCAGTGGAGGAAATAACTACACATGTGGTGGAAATAGCAAGAGAACTAAATTAGAAGTGGAGCCTGAAGATGTGACTGAATTGTTGCAATCTCATGATAAAACTTGAACGGATGAGGATTGCTTCCTATGAAGGAGCAAAGAAAGTGGTTTCTTGAGATGGAATATTCTCCTGATGAAGATGCTTTGAAGATTGTTAAAATGACAACAAACGACTTAGAATATTACATAAACTTAGTTGATAAAGCAGTGGCAGCGTTTTAGAGAACTGACTCCAATTTTGAAAGAAGTTCTGTGGGTAAAACTCTGTCAAACAGCAATACATTCTACAGAGAAATTGTTCTTGAAAGGAAGAATCTGATGCAGCAAACTTCACTGTTCTCTTATTTTAAACAATTGCCCGAACTATACCAACCTTCAGCCACCACCACCCTGACCAGTGAGCAGCCATCAATATCGCAGCAAGATCCCCCGCCAGCAAAAAGATTACAACTCACTGAAGTCTCAGATGATGGTTAGCATTTTTTATCAATAAAGTATTTTTTTCAGGTACGTGCATTGTGTTTTTGTTTTTTTTTTTTCACACAGTGGGGTTTTTTTGTTGTTGTTGTTGTGGTTTTTTTTTTAGTTTATTTTATTTATTTATTTTTGGCTGCGTTGGGTCTTTGTTGCTGTGTGCGGGCTTTCTCTAGTTGTGGTGAGCGGGGGCTACTCTTCGTTGTGGTGCGTGGGCTCTAGGCATGCGGGCTTCAGTAGCTGTGGCACATGGGCTCAGTAGTTGTGGCTCACAGGCTCTAGAACACAGGCTCAGTAGTTGTGGCGCACGGGCTTAGTTGCTCCGCGGCATGTGGGATCTTCCCAGACCAGGGCTTGAACCCGTGTCCCCTGCATTGGCAGGCAGATTCTTAACCACACATTGTGTTTTTAGACCTAATGCTATTGCACACTTAATAGACTTACAGTACACAGTGAAAACATGACTTGTGTGTGCACTGGGAAACCAAAAAATTCATGTGACCTGCTTTATTGCCATATTTGTTCTATTATGGTAGCCTAGAACTGAACCTGCAGTATCTCTGAAGTATGTTTATATTCTATATATATCTATATACACCAAAATTTGTTTATTCATTCATCCTTTGATTGATATTTATACTGTTTCCACACTTTTGGCTATTGTGAATACTGCTGCTATGAACACGAGAGTGCATGTGCTTTTTTGAGTAGCTGTTTTCAATTATATTGGGTATGTAAGTAGGAGTGGAATTGTGGGGTCGTATGGTAATTCTGTGTTGAACTTTTATGAGGAATCGCCAAACAATTTTCCAGTGGCTGCATCAATTTGCATTCTCACTACCAGTATATGACAATTTCAATTGCCACACATCCTGAACAGCACTTTTAAATTTCCTTTTCTTTTAATTAAGTATTATTGTATCCGTCCTACTGAGTGTGAAGTGGTACTTCATTGTGGATTTGATTTGCATTTCCTTAACAGCTAATAATGTTGAGCACACTTTCGAGTGTTTGTTGGCCATTTGTATATCTTCTTTAGAGAAATATCTCTTCAAGAGTTTGCCAATTTTTAAATTGAGTTGTTTCTATTTTTCTTGATGATCTATAAGAGGTCTTTATATATTTTGGTCCTTATTAGATATATAATTTGACAATATTTTCTCCAGTTCTCTAGATTGTCTTCACTTTCTTGATAATATCCTTTGATGAACAAGTTTTAAATTTTGATGACGTTCAGTTAACTTATTTTGTCTTTTGTTGCTTCTGCTTTTGTTGTCATAGCTAAGAATCCATCACAAAATCCGAGGTCATGAAGGTTTATCTGTTTTCTTCTAAAAACTTTATGATTTTAACCCTTATATTTATGTCATTGACCCATTCTGAGTTAATTTTTGATATATGTTCTGAGGTAGGAGGTCTAACATCAGTATTTTGCATGTGAATATCCACTTGTCCCAGCACCATTTGCGAAAAGACTGTTATTTCCCCCATTGAATTGTCTAAGCACCCTTGTCAAATATCAACTGGCCACAGATGTATGGGTTTATTGCTAGACTCTCAAGCCTACGCCATTGTTCTATATGTCTATCCTATGCCATTACCACAATATTTATATTGCTGTAGCCAGGTAGTGAGTTTTGAAACTAGGACATATGATTCCTTTAACCTTGTTCTTTTTTCAAGATTGTTTTGACTATTTGGGGCCCCTTGCAATTCCATATGAATTTGAGGACCACCTTTTCACTTTATGCAAAAAAGGTCTTGGGATTTTGATAGAGATTGCATTGAATCTGAAGATCACATTGGGTAGTATTGACATCTTAGCAATATGGAGTCTTCCAACCCATGAACTTGGGATGTCTTTCAGTTTTTTTAAGTCTTCTTTAATTTCTTTCAGCAGTGTTTTGTAGTTTTTGTTGTACAAGTCTTCATCTCCTTGGTTATAGTTATTTCTAGTTACTTTATTCTTTTGGACACTATTATAAATGGAATTGTTTATTATTTCCTTTTTTATTGTTTACTGCTGGTGTATAGAAACACAACTGATTTGGGGGTATTGATCTTACACCCTGAAGATTTGCTGAATTCGTTTTTTACTCTATTAGTGTTTTTGGATTTGGAAGGAATTTCTACCTATAAGATCATGTCATCTACAAAGAGAAATAGTTTTACTTCTCTTTCAATCTGGATGCCTTTTATTGAATGACTGATTGATTGATTTTGGTGCCTAATTGCTCTGGCTAGAACATCAAGTACGTTTAATAGCAATGGTAAAAGCTGGCATTCTTGTCTTCTTCATAATATTAGGAGGAAAGGTTTCAGTCTTTCACTATTGAGTATGATATTATCTCTGTGTTTGTCATAAATGCCCTTCATCATATTGAGGAAGTTTCCTTCTATTCTTAGTTTTTGTGATATTTTTGTCATAAAATGCTGTTGGTTCTGTCAAATGTTTTTCTGTGTCAGTTGAGATATCGTGTGTGTGTAAGTGTGTGTGTTTCCCTTTTGTTCTATTAAGATAGTGTATTAGATTGATTTTCTTATGTTGAACCACCCTTGAATTCCCGGGATAAATCTCACTTGGTCCTGGTGTATAATCTCTTTAATATACTGTTTGATGGTTTAGTTTGCTAGTATTTGTTGAAGACATTTGTGTCTATAATAATAAAGGATATAGTCTGTAATAATCTTTTTCGTGACATCTTTATCTGGTTTTGGTATCAAGATAATGCTGGTCCCACAAAATGAGTTAGAAAGTGCCCCTCCCCCCCCGCCTTCTTCTTGTAAGAACTTGGAAAGGATTGGTGTTATTTCTTCTTTAAGTGTTTGGTAGAATTTGCCAGTGAAGACATTTGGTCCTGGCATTTTCTTTGTTTGGAGAATTTTTATTACTGATTCAACCTCTACTTGTTACAGGTTTGTTCATATTTCTTCTTGAGTCAGTTTTGGTAATTTGAATGTTTCTAGGAATGTGTCAATTTCATTGAGATTAGTTAATTTGTTGGTGTACATTTGTTCATAGTATTTTCTTATAATCTTCTTAAAAAATATTTCTGTATGGTCAGTAGTAACGTCCCCACTTTCATTTCTGATCCTGGTTATTTGCAAATTGTCTCTTTTGTTTTTGTCAGTCTAGCTAAAGCTTTGTCAGTTTTGTTTTCAAAGAACCAACTTTTGGATTTACTGTTACTATTATTTTCCATTCTGTATTTTATTTATCTCCATTTGAACCTTTATTATTTTCCTCCTTCTGTTAGCTTCGGGTTGAGTTTGCTCTTCTTTTTCTAGGTCCTTAAGGTACAAGGTTAGGTTCCTTAAACTGTCTTCTGACTACTGCCTTTGCTTTATCCCATAAGTTTTATGTTGTGCTCTTATTTCCATTCATCTCTTAGTATTTTTAATTTCCCTTGCGATTTATTCTTTGACCCATTAGTTGCTTGAGTGTGTTGTTTAATTTTTACATATTTGTGGGTTTTTTTCAATTTTCCTTCTGTTATTTATTTCTAGCTCTATTGTTGTCAGAAAAAATTCTTTGTGCAATTTCAGTCTTTTTAAATTTATTAAGACTTGTTTTGTGGCTTAACATATGGTCTATTCTGGAGAATTTTCTATGTGCATTTGAGAAGAATGCATATTCTGTGCTTGTTGGTAGAGTAGTGTATATATATCTGTTAGAAACAGTTGGATTATACTGTTGTCCGAGTCCTCTATTTCCTTACTGATTTTTTATCTAAATGTTCTCTGTTATTGAAAGTGAGCTATTGAAGTTTCCAATTATTATTCTTGAAATGTCTATTTCTCCCCTTCAAGTCTGTCGATGTTGGTTTCATATCTTTAGGGCTCTGTTGTTTCAGGTGTATGTGTTTATAATTATTGTATTTTCTGGATAAATTAATTCTTTTATCAATATATAATGTCTTCCTTTGTCTTTGTAATAGATTTTGACTTAAAGTTTATGTTGTCTGATACTAGTTTGTCTTTTTTTTTTTACTATTTTCATGGAATATCTTTTTTAGTAGACTTTTCTTTTATAACTTCTGAGTGCATAATGTCAATGGTAATCAAATTAATAATTAATTCATGCATCCATTGATTTATTCATCTGAAATTAACTGATTACCTACTATCCCTAAATTAAAGATTTTGCCGTCAAGTCGCCTTCATTTTAACCCAGTCTCTCAATGGCACAGAAATTGTGTTTAAATTGTGGTCCCTCAAATAAAAGAGAACATTTTTATTAAAGTGTTTTTAATCACCTTTATTGAAATATAAGTTATGTATAACAAACTGCCCTTTTTAAGAATATTGCTTAATAAGTATTAAAAATGCATACATTCATGTAAACCCATCACAATCAAGATGTAGAACACTTCCACCTCAAAATATTTTCACAGTCCCTTCAATCCCAGCCCCACACAAGTATTTCTCCTCTTCCTCCCACTAAAGTCTAGATTGTCTTATCTACAATTTCAAAGCAATGGATTCATAATGTACTTCCTCTTTTGTAGCTGTTTCCTTTTGCTTAGCAAAATGTATATGAAATTCAGACATATTGTTGTGTATATCGGCAGTCCATTCGTTTTAATTGCTAAGTAGTTTTCCATTGTATAAATATATAATGTATTTACCCATTCACCCGCTTATGAACACTTATTTCCAGTTTATAGCTACTATAAATAAGCTGCTATGTGTATATGTATATATTTTTGTGAACACTCAGGTAAGTAAATACTTGGGTATTGAACATATGAAACCTTTGCCCTGATGGTTACCTAGGCCACAATTATTTGGACCTTGGGGGGGAAATCAATTTTTAAACTTTCTTTTTAAGAAAATTTTTTATACCTGTCTTACTTATAATATCTATCCCTGGACTTTGTGTATTCCAAATGTTTGTGATGCTGAGAAGTGAAGTTCATTTTATGTGATATTCATGCATTGTAATCTACTTTTGGTAGATACTTAAGGATATTAAACCCTCATTTAAATATGAAAAAAATGGGTAAATACTTACACGTGCAATTCTAAGTCAAATGTAAGTGTATTTTAAAACACAAAAAGTTGCCAGTTTTCCAAAGTGATTGTACCATTTTACACTCCCACCAGAAATGTATGAGATTTTCAGTTGCTCCCCATCCTCTCCAACACTTAGTAATGTAGCCTTTATAATGGAGATGTTTCAGTATCTCATTTGGTTTAATTTTCATTTCTCCAATGACTAATGATGATAAGGATATTTCCATTTGCTTTTTGGCCATTTATGTGTCTTCTTTTGTGAAATATCTATTGGAGAATTTTGCCCATGTTTTAGTTGGGTTGATTGTATTCTTAACATTGAGTTGTAAAAATGTCTTACGTATTCTGAATACAAGCCCTTTGTAGACAAATATATTACAGTTTATTATAGTCTGTGGCTTTTAATTTTATTTTCTTAATGTTCTCTTCCAAAGAAACAAAGATTTTGATTTTAACGAAGTTCAACTCGTCAATTTTTCTTTTTTGCATAGTACTTTTTGCTTTTTGGGAAATCTTTGTTAAACCAAGATTGCATAGATTTTTCTCCTTTATTTTGTTCTAGAAGGTTTATATTTTAATATTTACATTTAAGTATATGATACATTTCAACTCACATTAACTCCTGTTGAGAATAGAATCTTTTCTGTGATTCAAGAAGCTTGAGGATGTAATTGATTCTTTGCTGGGTAATATAGGAATAGCACTGACAACATACATAACACATTTATTTTTTAGACAAAGCCATTGAAAGAAATGCGTCATTACTTTGTGGATTAAATAGGTATCATATTTACTATAAAATGTGTAAGAGCCTCAGTTTTTAAGATTCAAATCTTAATAGTGTTAAACAGATACCACCTAAATGGTAGTGCATTTATTTTCATGAACTTTTCTTTTATTCAAATGTGTAATTCTCAGCTCCCAACTCTACTACTATGATTCAGTAGTAGGTAAATCAGGTGAAATGCAAAACCAGTACAGCGTTTGCAGACGGAATTCAGCAATATGAACCAAAATTATCTACGCGTTTATCCTTGAACCAGCAAAATAATTTCTAGGATTACATTCCCAAAATGAAATGGCATAAAATATCATGAAACGAGACCATTTATCATAGCACTATTATAATAACAAAGGCTAGAAACAGAGCAGAAAAGTGGTTGCCAGGGCGTGGGGTGGGGGAAATAAGGAAAGGTTGGTAATAGGGTACAAAGTTTCAGTTATAAGATGAATAAGGTCTGAGGATCTAACGAAAAACATGGCGACTGTAGTGATAACACTGTATTGTATAATGAAATTTGCTGAAAGAGTAGAACTTAAATGTTCTTGCCTCCCCACAAAAAGGATAAATATGTGAGGTGATGGATGTGTTAATTAACGAGATGGGAGGAATCCTTTCACAATGTACACATATATCAAATCACCACGATGTACATTTTAAACGTCTTGTAATTTTATGTCTATTATACCTCAATAAAGCTGAAATAATAGGTCTTAAAAAAAAAAAAAAAAAGACTGGAAATGACCCAAACATCATCAGTTGAGGAATCCTGAGTAAATTATGGTTCATCTGCATTTTGGAGTACTACATGGCTATTAAAGAAATTGGGAATATATTTATATACTGCTCTATAGAGTTCTTCAAAATGTATTATTAAGTAAACAACAAATTATCATGAAGAAAAATGTGTATAATACATGCCCATTTATTTAATGAAGGGAGTGAAAACATATATATATATATATATAATACTGATATATAATTATATAGTTTTGAAAATGAAGAATAATCCTAAAAATAAAATAATAAAGTAATATAAATTACCTAAGAGGGGAAAATACGTTGAAGGAATCAGGGACAGAAACCAAACTTCACAGAAAATGCTTTACTTTATACATTTGTTTAGAACCATGTAAATGCTTTACATAATTAGAGGAAGAAGCTAAAGTCAAACAACAGCTTCCAAGAACCTAAGAAAAAATGAACCGAGAATTGCATCCAGTTGGTGCCTTAATCACATAGTGAAAAGTTATTATAAGTGACTGTTAAAGATGGTAATTTGATGATGAATTTCCAGGGAGGGATATAGCATAAAAACCAAAAATAACTACACAATAAATCTCAAGGAATTTTCAGCAATCATATTTCAGTAATAATATCAGTATTGTTCTGAAATCATGTTATATATGTAAGAAAAGAGATTATTTATAAAGACATTAAGTAAAACCTCATAATCTTAAATTCTTACATTTTAACTGGAAATAACCATATAACTCATGGCATGTTTTCCCTTAAAAACAAAAACAAAAACAAAACCCAAAACTTTACCTCTGTCCAGCAAGTCAGCTTAGGAACTGATCCACACAGCACCAATAACATCTCTAACACCAAGATTGTTGGCTTTAAGTAACATTTTGTACTAAAAGGATACAGGCTTCTTGGAGAAATGGCTGACTACAGGCCCAGGGAAGAAAATGTACAAATGAGCCTGAAAGATCTGATTATAACAGAAAGCAATAAAGTTATCAAATACTATTAAAGTTAGATCAAATACATTTAGGAAGCAACTTGAAGAGATATCTACTGGATAAAAGTGAGACTTTGGAGAATATTCTAATAATAAAACAAATGGACTGAAACATAGCAAACCTCTTAAAATCCATCAGTCCCTAATAATATAAAGTCTTCACTGGTCACTGTATCAGTCATCTATTACCAATAGTCTTGTGAAATAAACCACCCAAAACTCAGCGGCTTAAGCAAAAATCATGGATTCTTGTTCATATGTCTGTGGGGCTCCTGGAGGTCAGTTGCTCTAGTTTGGGTTTGCCTGGGCTTGGCTCCAAGCAGCAGATGGGGTCCAGATCTCCTCTGCATTTCTGTCATCCTCAGGTCAGGAGCAGACTGATGAGACATGTTCTTCTCATGATAATGACAGAAGGCAAGAAAGCAAGCCTAACCACACAAGCACATATCAAGCTGCTTATTGCTATTTGGCTGACATTAGCCAAAGTAATTTCTCATGACTGAGCCCAAAGTCAAGAGGGGAAAGAACACTCTGCTTCTACTAAAATTAACTCAAAAATATAATAATATAGCATAAATGAACTGAAAAGTATAATAATATAGCATGACATTAATTCTTCATCCCACACAGGTGGGATGAAGAATTAATGTCAATAATTTTATCTCCCACAGCCACTTATGGGACATTTTCTAGAGAACCAACTAATAATCTAAAATACCAGTAAATAAAAAGGTATTTTAAAAATACATATCCTGTCTTTCCAGTGCAAACTATGCATCAAGATATTCAAAGAGTTGATGTAGAATGTATTTTAAAACTGATAAATGAAGAAAGAACAATGAAATTAGAATATTGCCATTCTTGAATACTCTAAAATTAGAATATCACCATTCTCTACTGGTAATGAAATAACATATTGGCACATTATCATCATTGCTTGATAGAAATATATGTGAAAAGCTTATGGAGCAAGGAAACTAACAAATAATACCAGAGTTCCCAGGAAGTAATTGAGAACCAATTTAAATAGACTCTTACTAGCCAAAGATGACAATATTTGAGCATCAATAAGCAGAATAAAAGCAATGGATCAAAATTCATTAAAATATTTGAATGCATGAGTCATAAAAATATTGAACACAAACAAAATTCAAACAAGCAAAAATAAAACATGGGTGACATTTGGATGATAGAAAGAAATCAACTCATTATTTTAAACATAGGAAAATAAAGGAAACAATCAGGCATTTGCCCAGCTTTTCCTATATGAGCTGTAACTCAGGGTAACCAAATAGTTGATTAGAGAAAGTTTCCCTTTATGCAAGTATTTCAGTTAATAAATTAATAATGATTGAATAAATTAGAATATCACTATTTTACAACCTCTAATGGATTAATAGATTAAAGCAATGATCATCAATTGCTAACATTACCCAAAGAAAGACAAACAGATATTACGTATCTCTTGAATAAAATGCATAATGCCACCTATAAAGTAGTATTTTCCAAACTTTCTAACTTCAATCTAATCAAGTCTCTAGATCTCACCTCTAATTTATATGAGGTGCAGGGGAGGCAGAAACATGTTACATTAAACCTTGGGGTGCAATTTGCAAAACCCAGAGCATAGAAAAGTACAATGCAGAAACTGCTCAGACAAATAAGATCGTCCATGAATTGATAATTGTTGGAAGTTGGGTGAAGGAACATGGACGTTTTGAATTGTATTTTTGCATTTATCTGAATTTGAATAATAATTTTTTTTTACTTAAAGTAAGTCATGCTGGGCATTTGTTGAAAACTATGTGTGGTTTAAACAAAGAGAACAAGTCTCGTTTTGGGGTGTATGTAGAGCCCAAGTTATCCTTTAAGCTGTCTGACAGCGAACCAGAGTGGCAGTGGCTAGTGGACATTTTCTGAGTCACTGCACCCCCCTCTGAATACTATTCAGAGTGCCATCTAATATCAGTGACTTTCAGAGATTAATGACAAAACTAAAGTGGGTGCTAGTTTGTAAAATTCAGAAGTTAATCTCTCATCTAGAGCAGTAACTAAAATTCCTGGAATAGGAGATTGAACAATTATTCAAAAAAAAAATCACCCATGTTATCACATTCATGCGTTAGACTAAATACGTTTCCTATGTGTCTGATGATCAAACATCATGAGTATCTTTATAAATAACTTATGATCGCATGTCCTCATGAACAATTGTACACATCATAAAAAGAAACTCTTGCTGATGTGAGAGAGTCAATGAATTGCCACCAATACTTAAATTAAGGTAGTAAGATGGGAACATAGTGTCTCTCTTCTGCTGTCATGTATATTACTTTGGCATTCATGAAGGTCTGGCATTAAATGACATCATTTTTATTTTATTTTTTTTGGTACCGCAAGATTCCTATATGCTAGAGCTATCCTCTTATTGCCTTTATGTTGTTAAGCCTCTGTAAGGGAGTAACCTAATAAGAATTTTAATAGTGCATAGACAATGTGACTCTAAACAAAAATGTGCAAGGACTGCTATTAAGAAATATTTATCAGTGCTCTTGTTGCTTTAACTACAGAGACTCTGATTTGCAAATAGGATGTCTGTGTGGGTGTAATATTTAACTGATTTCTCTAGACTTAAATTTCATGGGGAAAGACATTAGTTCTTGGATACATGACTTTGAAATAATGGTATTTATTGACTTTGATTATGCTTTTTAACTGAGGTCAGTGTGAAGCTTTGGCATTAGAAAATGTGTTAAATATGTTGAATTGTATGTGAAGTCAACTAGTAAACCATAACTCTTCAATTTGAAACAGGTGGGGATAGAAGACATAAAGTTTAGGGAGATAGATTGGGGTGGGGGATACAGAGAGACAAAGACATATGGAAGGAAGGAGGGATGATATAAAGCCTCTGAATAGATCCATGAATGGAAATGCTCCTTTACGTTGTCCATAGATGACAGTATACTCATGGAATTTTTTGTCTTGTTTTGGTGAAGTTGGCTGAAATTTAAATACTGTTAGTTTTAGGAAAGAAATCAGTAGAGTAATTGGTTCCAGTACTACGAAAATTAAGAACATGTCCTTCCTGTGCCTCCTGTTAGTTCATTTCTAGAGTAAGAGTGTTGTATATACAGCCAAATGGATTATTGGTCTGTCTCTGAATGTCAGCTCTCATGCCCATATAGGACACTTATGTCTATAAAGATATAAGTTATAACCTCCCCAGAAAAAGCATCAGAGAGAAATCTGAATTACAGTTTTTGTTCAGCCTCAACTCTTGTTATTAATTATGCTATTCCATTATTTTGCTATTTATGAAGTGGGGAAGAGCAGTCATATGTTCCTCTCCATTTGGGCCAGTTGGGAAGTGGGCAGAGCTCCTTGGAAGACTAGATCATCCCACCAAATTACTATGCCAAAAACACATAAAATATATATGCCGAGTGCTACAGAAGGATTAACACCCAATCAAGGTTTAAGATACAGCAGAATTATATGGGGATGAAGACTAAAAATATAGATTCCTGGGATTTGCTTTTAGAAAATTCCAAATCATGAGATATTGGAGCAAGCCCAGGAATCTGTATTGTAGTGAACAGCCCAGGTGATTTCAATATGTGTAGTTCCTAGAACGTGATTATCATAAACACTAGTAAGCTGATACAATATGAAAAGACGTAGAAGTTAGAAAACCTACATTTACTCTTCAAGAGATTATAAGAAAATATTAATGTTCTCATTGTAAGAATTTGTAGGTGAATTTATAAACATATAGATCTACATTATGCAATATATTCTTATTCATGTATTACTTTTTTAATGGCAAAATAATTGAAATGGTAAATTTCCCACACAGTAAATAAAATTAAATTCCAAATCAACTAAGCATAGCATTCACCAGTTATTGTCATTTTCAGCACACCAAATGTATGCTAATTTAAATTTCCAAATTGTACAACTCAGTAAAAGTCACATAGCTGTGAAAGCCCCATGAAAACTTAAAAAGACATAAAAATGCCAAGTCTTTTTTTTAAATTTTTTGGCATTGTTTTGAATATAACCAGGCACAGTCTCTGGCTTTTTTTTTTTTTTTTTAACCACATAGCTACTATTAAGAACACTTTCCTCTGCTAGGAGAGATACAGGCAACTGTGGATGGCTGTTAGAGTCTGGCCAGGAAAAGAAATCAGTAGACGCAATCTCCAGAAAATCTGCAAGAGAATCACTTGATATTTACTATAAGGTTCAGATTCCTAGACTACCCTGCCTTATACATATTAAATAAGGATCTGGTTGAAAGGAGGGACCAGGATAATCATGGATATCTGTAAGTAAATAATGTCCACTTTTACAGCTTGAGATGCATAGGCACAATGATGTTATCAAATTCTCTCCTTACAACAGAAAGGAAAAAATATTATGTAGCTTGAATTTTCCTTTGTATTTTCTGAAACTTTTACTTCTTTCAATAGTGACAAAGGAGAGCCTCCAGTGCAGGGCCTGGGTTAAAATAAGGTGAATGAGGCTCTTGCCTTGGGTGCAAAAATTAAGGGGCTATTTAAGAAAAAAAAGAAAAGAAATAATAAAAGCAGAAAACAGAGCTCTGCCAAGCCATATTAAATCCTGAAGTAAAATGAGTCATACTTAAAAGAAGTAAAATAAGTAATACTGATTCCTTTATTTAAATTTTTATTTTTTGTTCATCATGGATAATTTTGCATTAATTTTATCTTTTTAAATAGTGCATTAAAATATTTTTTATTTTGATTACTGAGTTTTTCAGCACCACCTTAATTTTTGGACCAGAGGCAAACGCCTCACCCTAGTTACAGCTCTGTTTCTATGCACTGTGCAGAATGGAATTACCCCAGTTATTTAAAAGCATGTTAACATCCAAGCACGATGGGTTGTTTCCCTCCAATTGCATCTCCTGGGTAAATATTTTTCTGCCTGGAGCTAAGACCAATCATGCTCCCCAAATTTAGTCAGATCCATTATGTAATGAAGTCAAATGAACTTATGTTTTCCTAGAATGAGACTGAAGTGAGAGTGCCCTAAAACATATGGCTAGGTCAATAATTTTTAAAATTAACTAATGTACTAAAAAATGAAATAAGGTGGGGAGGAAGATATATTAAGGGGGGAAAAAAAACATGCTAAACTAGAGTGCCTGTATCCAGGTTTGAGTATAAAGTAAAAAAAAAAAAAAAAAATACTGAGTTGATTAAATTATAGTTCTCCTCAACAACTAATAATGTCTTCAGAGGTTCTATTTGCTGTTATTATTGTATTTTGGATGGAAGAGTTTCTCTAAAGAAAATCTTTTTGAAGCCCCATGACCAAGAAGAAGAAACCCAAGCCAAGTATTTGATTGCCTACTAAGTACTTGTTGTGACAATATACCCACAGAAGCAGATTTTGTCATACTGGCTCGTTTACTACTGCAAAGTTTCACTATTGTCTTCATTAAACTAAAACAGCTTGTTTAAAACCTACACATGGCAGGGATCTTTTGAAAATTGTTCAAACATGGCATAGAATTGCAGACTAAAAAGTAATACGAAGTCTAAAACATAAAGTTAGCCTTTTGAGCACAGTTAAAGGAGCCAGGTTTCGTTAATTGAGGACGTAGTCATTGTGATGACAGTGCAATATGTTGGTGAAAGTTTCTTAAAAGCCTCTAAAAGAAAAAGAGCAAGTTTGTAGGTGAGTACAATTTGCAGTGGAGAGGTTCACCAATATGTTGATAGAGATTATCACTAGAAATACAATCTGGGTGCTTTTATCTTCCTATAAAAAGTGCATTATTTGATTTTTCTATAATGAGATTATTTTGCCTACATACAAAGCATTTTAATAGTAGTCACCTTAGAAAAATATATTCATATCTTAATGTCAGTAGGAAAGTTTTTCGGTTAGGACCTAAAGGAAATTTCTTTTTTTGCATTATAAGGATTATAAAGCCCTTAATTGCATCCATTTTATATAGTAAAATTTTCAGAGACATTAAAAATTGAAATTGATACTTTAAGAAAGTATTTATGTTATTGTCCTATACAGTGGTGAAGAAATGAGCAGGAAGACTACTTAGGTCATTTCAAGCTTCATAATTCTATTGTTTGAAATGCTTTTTCAAAAAATTTGAGAAAAGAGTACTACAGTAAGTTCTTGAGAATTTTGCTGGTTCCATTAAGTTACTGTAGAAAATATTTTTTTCATAAATTTCTATGAAAAATTTATATAAGCCATATATAGTTTTTCTTAATTTAAGAAAGTAAATATTTTATATCAAAAACCTAGTTCATTTCAGGAAAATAAAGTTCTAGTAACTTTTTAAAATATTTAAGGGTATGAAATTGTTTCCTTTGCCTCAAGCCTTTTTCGTAATTTATAAAGGGAAAATTAAGACTACTATTTATGTCATATTTTCACTTATATTTTATCCCAAACTTAACGAATAATATTTTATTTAAGGATTCTCTAGTCATTCTTCTTTTTATCCATTTATTTTAAAAAAAATATTGCCTGTGTACCTACCATATGGCAGACACTGTGTGAGATCCTGAGGAGAGGCAAACAAGCTAGATGTGATGACTGTCCTCAGGAAGGAAATGCTATAGGTTTGCCTCAATTGCTTTGCAAAAAATTACCAACAAGTGGCAAATTTCAAAATATCCTGCCCATAACTCTGGACATAGTTATTCTAGAATCTATCTACCTTGGAGAAAATATTTTCAAATGCATCTAGATTTTTATTGTTAGAATTTCATAGATTACTTTGAGGAATTAAGCAATGGAAAATGGAAAAATGTATGCTCACTCTTACTCAGCTGATGATGAATGTTTTTTGAATAAAGCCCGGTGATGATAACCATGATAATGTCATATAATAATTCTGTTTTGATGTGGAAGTCAAATGCATTCATGATTTATACTTTAGAGGAAATAGTTCTGTGTACCTAGGCATGCATTAATAATTTACACATTGGACAACTATGCCTCATTTGCATGCTTTTAAAATGTTTGAAAAACTTCAAACATAATGAAAAGCATGTCTGTTTGCACATGGGATTAATTTGCTGTTAGAAGTAGAAATTCTGCATAAAGCTATCTGTTCTATGAGGAAAAACATTCTACCCTCTGTACCTACTGGATGAAGAATGAAGCCTTGGTATGAATACAGACATGTCCTTACATCTTTCTAAAAGTGTAGTTGACAAATCCCTCCCTTGACATGCCATGCCTTTTCTTTAATAATACAGAGAATGGACACTCTCTGAGGTTCCACTTTTATTGAAGATAGAATGTTTTTTGTAGACTAACGTGCCAACCAAGAACAACTAGAAAAAGCTTTAAAAAATGTTTACAAGCCTTAGAGAGCAACTGAGGCCACCGAGAGTTGATGGGCAATGCTATCTAATAAAAGATAAGTGTATTTTGGCAGTCTGCTGTGCTATTACTTTCATTAAATTTACCTTAGGTGAAAAGCTAAGAAAAAAATTTTAAATGTGGTATAAAAAAAACCAAAAAACAAAAAACCAATTACCAGGCATTTGACCTAAAAAAACCCCAAATGACTGTAAAAGGAAAAAAGAAAAAGAGTTTTAAAAATGGAGACAAAAAAGTAAAATAAGTGATTCAGATATTGGTGTTATCAGATCCAGAATTTGAAATAATTGTGATTAATATGTTAAGAAAATAGATAATATAATGAAAAACCTCACCAAAAACTAGAATCTAAAAATAATCAAATAGAAATTCTATAACTAGAAAAATAAAACCACTTAAGTAAAACTAAAAAACAAAAAAACTTAAATGAGGTTAGGTTAGAATCAGCAGAAGAAAAAATTACTAAACTAAATATTAAGCCAATAGAAAATATCAAGACTAAAGCAAAGAAAAAAAAAAAAGAGTGGAGAAAGAAAAATTACTTGATGGAAGAAAATTGTTGGAAGTCATATATCTGATAAGGCATCGATATCCAGTACATAGAGAGGAATCTTACAACTCAACAACAAAACAAACAACTCAATTAAAAAAATGGGCAAGGACTTAATTAGACATTTCTCCAAAGACAACATTCAGATGGCCAAGAAGCACATGAAAAGATCTTGAACATCACTAATCATTAGGGAAACGAAAATCAAAACTGTGATGAGATACTACTTCATGGTCACTAGGATGGCTATTATGAAATAAAAACAAAAACAGAAAACAGTAGTGTTGGCAAGAATGTAGAGAAACTGGAACTCTTGCATTGCTGGGAACCACTATGGAATATGGTATGATATGCCTCAAGAATTACCATATGAGGGGCTTCCCTGGTGGTGCAGTGGTTGAGAGTCCGCCTGCCAATGCAGGGGACACTGGTTCGAGCCGTGGTCTGGGAAGATCCCACATGCTGCGGAGCAACTGGGCCCGTGACCCACAACTACTGAGCCTGCGCGTCTGGAGCCTGTGCTCTGCAACAAGAGAGGCCGCGATAGTGAGAGGCCCGCACACCGCGATGAAGAGTGGCCCCCGCTTGCCGCAACTAGAGAAAGCCCTCGCACAGAAACAAAGACCCAACACAGCCAAAAATAAATTAATTAATTAATAAAAAAAAAAAAAAAAAGAAAGAATTACCATATGACCCAGCAATCTGCTTCTTGGTATATACCCAAAGGAATTGAAAGCAGGGTCTTGAAGAGAGATTTGTACACCCATGTTTGTAGCAGCATTATTCCCAATGGCTAAAATGTGGAGGTAACCCAAGTGTCCACTGACAGATGAATAGATAAATAAAAAGTGGTATATAAATAAAACAGAACATTATTCATCCTTAAGAAAGAAGGAAATTCTGACACCTGCTACAACATGGATGAACCTTGAGGATACTGTGCTGAGTGAAATAAGCCCGTCACATAAAGACACATACTGTATGATCCCACCCACATGCAGTTCCTAGAGAAGCCAAACCCATAGAGAGAGAAAGCAGAATGGTGGGTGCCAGGGCCTGGGGGAGGAGTGGTGATGGGGGAGTTGTTTAATGGGTGCAGAGTTTCAGTTTGGGAAGATGAAAAAGTTCTGGAGATGGGCGGGGTTGATGGTTGCACAATGATGTGAATGTGTTTATTAATGCCACTGAACTGTACACTTAAAAATGGCTAAGATGGTAAATTTTATATTATGTATATTTCACCATAATAAAAAAAAATGGGAAAAAAAAAGAAAAATTACTCGAGACACAGAATGTGGTAAAATTATCTAACATATACAAAATTGCAGTTCAAGCAAAAAAGGGGAGAAATAATTGGAATTAAGCAATATGTGATTAGAAACTGGCCAAGAATTCTCCCAAATTTATGAACGGTATCAGGTCACAGATATAAGAAGACCCTAAGCAGGAAAAAGCACAAAGAAAACCACACCTTTGAAAGTCATAGTAAAACTGCCCAATACCACATTAAAAAATCTTAAAAATCACCACGGGGGCTAAAAAGATACATAACCTTAAAGGATCAGCAAAATGACATGATAACTGACATTTCAATATAATTTATTGAAGCCAAAATATATTGGGATGATGGTTTTTAATTGCTGAAAGAATAATTTCCCAAACAATTTTCTGTAAACTAAAATATTATTTCTAAAAGGAAAGCAAAATAAGTATATCGTGAAACAAAATCTGAGATTTTTGCCACCAGTAGACCCAACCAAATGAAATAACAAAGGACATTTTTCATACAGAAAAAAATAAATCCAATGAAAACAAGTAAATGCAGGAAGGAATGAAGAGCTATAGAAAAGTTAAGTATGTGGATAATTATAAATATTGACCTATAAAATAATAATAGTAATGTATCATAGGGATTATAACATAGAAATGCAATACAAGACAACAATAGCACAAAAGCCAGAAAGGGGAAAGAGAGTTAAAGAGTTCAAATGTCCTTACATTGCCCTGGACATAGTAATTTATGTTTGACTCTGATTAGTTAAGCATGCATACTCTAATCTGAGGAAACCACTAAAAGCTGCTAGAGGAACAAAGTTAAATAATACAAGTAATTGACTAATCCAATATAATTCAAAAAAAGGAGGGGAAAAGGAAACATCGACTAGGTAGGACAATTACAAAATAAATAGTAAGATAGTATATATCCAACTATATCAGCAATTATTTTAAGTATAAATAGAAAAAGAACTCCAAGTAAAAACAAAGAATGTCATATAGAATTTTAAAACTCAACCAAATGTAATATATAGAGAAGCATTTTAAATATAAACATACAGAAAAATTAAAGCAAAAATAAAAAATATATACCTTACAAAAACTAATCCAAAGAAAACTGGGTTAGCTACACTGATATCTGACAAAATAAACTTTAAGGCCAGCAGCAATACTAGAGGATATAGCATACTGATTAAAGCATTCCTCTACCAAGAATAGATAACAATTATATTTTTATTCAACAAATTATACATATATGACAAAATATATTAAAATATATAAAAATTATATTTGCTTATTTATAACAAAATGCATAAAGAAAAATTACCAGAACTTAAAGAATATATAATGTATGAATTACACAGTAAATAAACTTGATTTAATCAACAGACATAGAATACTCATGCACAACAATTGCAGAGCAAACATTCTTTTCAAGCCTAAAAAATTAATATATACAAGACCTTAAGGTAAGTTTCAACAAAGTTGAAAGGATTGATATCATAAAGAACATGAATTCTGAATGCATAATATAAGGAAAAAAATCCTCCAATGTTTGAAAGTTGTCATACTAAGCATCTAAGTATCTATGGATCAAAAAAGAAATCTCAATTAGAAATGAAAAAAATATTTTCACCTGAATCATAATGAAAATCCCACATATCAGAACTTGTGGTGTGCAGCTAAAGTCATGTTAAGAAGACAATGTATAATCTTCAAAGAAGATATTAAAAAAGAAGAAAGAGTGACAATTAAGGTTATGAGTATCCATCTTAAGAATTTAGCCAGAAATTAGAAAAGGAGTGCATTAAACAAAAAGAAAATAAGAGAAAAATAATTTTTAAAAGCAGAAGTCAATTATATGGAAAACAAATATACAATAAAAAGTAAATAAAGATAAACATTGATTCTTAGGAAAGATGATTAAAGTTGATAACTCCATATGATGAGTTATGAAGTTAAAAAGAGAGAAGAATAAGAATTACTAATACCAGGGAAAATGGAGCATCTGTAAGGATCATATATAAATATATAATGACCTCATTAGTGAATATTCTACCAAGCATTTAATGAAGAACAATACCAGTATTACATAAATCCTTCAAGAAAATAGGGAAAAATGAGAACACTTCTCATTTTGTTTTATAAGGACAGCATTACCTACCTTGTTCCCAAATTACAGGCCATTCTTCTTCATGAATTTAGCTGTAGAAACCCTATATAAAGTATTACCAAACAAAATTAATAAAAGTGTAATAAGGACAAACAAGCAGGGCATATAACAGCAATTTAAGTGGTTAACATTTGAAAATTAACCAATGTTGTTAATCACATTAACAGAGAAAAGAAAAATTACATGATTGTATCAAAGGATGTTAAATACCTTTTGATGTAATTCAACAATATTAGTAGGCTGAGATTAGAAACAAATTTACTTAATCTGATAAATATCTATGTTAAAATGCAACAGGTGCTATGCATAATGTTGAATAATTAAAAGCTACTAAGTATTATATTTCATTATAAAGGTTCCTTAGTTGAGACAACAAAGATAAACAAGGAGACAAGTAAAACAAAATAGTGCATACATATACCCTCACATGTATTAACACTTGATTTTTTATTTTTAACAAAGATGACACTGCAGAACAATGAAGAAATTATGGTCTTTTCAATATACAGTTTTGAGTTAACTGGATATTCTTATCAAGAAAAAAATTAAACCTGATGTAATGTTGATCTAAATGTGAGAGACATTTTTTTGAAGCATAAAATACATTACTATGAGGTAACATAATGATTTAGCATAGATTTTTTTTTCTTAAATAGGACACATGAAACAACCAAAATGGAAAATATTTAAAAGTTTGTTTCCTGTTTAAAAAAAAAAAAAAAAACAAACAAACATGAAATAGACACAAAGTTACCCTGAGAGGGTAAGGTATTTTAATATGCATAAATGTAAAAGAAATCATATGCAGAATATATATAAATTCCTACAATTAAATTTCAAGACAGGTAATCAAATAGAAAAATGGGCAAAATACTTGAATAGGCTACTTTCCAAGAGGATATCCTAATGACCAATAAATTGATGAGTAGGTGCTCAGCATCATTAGTCATCTGGAAAATAAAAAATAAAACCACAATGAGATAGCAGTAATATCAACTAAAATATCTAAAATTAAGATGATTGATAAGTATTTGTTGGCCAGAAAGTGAGAAACTCTCACATGCTGCTTTTCAGAGTATAAATTATTACAACTTTGGAAATCTTTTTGGCAACAACTACTAAAGGTAACTCATGACCCAGCAATGCAAACTTGGGTGTGGACTCAATGGAATTGTGTATATATTTGCACCAAATAACTATAAGAATGTTTATAACATATTGTTTGTAAGTGTTAGATATTGAAAGTAATCCAAATGTTTATCAACAATTGGGTAGATAAATAAATATTAATATATTTATAAAACAGAATAAAGCATTGAAAAATGAGCAAATTACCACTGCATGCATCAACGTGAATGGATCTCACAAGCATAACGTTGACGCAAAGGAGAATATGTTGAATGACAGCATAGATACACACTGGAAAATAGCCAAAATTAGTATGGGGGTTAGAAATACAGATGTTGATTACATTTATGGAGGAAGGGATAGGAAATGGCTGAAAGGAATATGAGTGTCATATTCTATTATTTATCTTGATGAAAATCACATGGGTGTGTTCACTTTTTTGAAACTCATCAAGCTCTAGACTTAGGTTTTCTATATTGTATTACTCCATACTACAATAAAAAAGTTTCATTTAAAATTACTGCTGGTATTAAATGACTAGAAAACTACAATTTTCCTTTTTCTTATCCTGATAGCCTATTCAAGACCTATGTTTACCTAAAATGTATTGAGATGTATGCATTTGGGAGAGGTATTCTTGCTTTCTCTATTGTGGTATTTTTTCTCTTCCTTTTTTCAATCTCTTAAAAATTAAAGAAAACTCCAGAATAATAATTTTATATTATATTTTATAGCTTTCTGTCTTTGAAAAGTACTGTAACAGAAGGGTACAGTGAACAAGAACGTGGGTTTTAGTCGTAGACACATCTGGTTGTCATTCCCTCCAGAAGCAATCTATGAGTTTGGGCACAAGTTAATTAGAATCTCTAAGCCATATCTTGTTGAAAGACAGACAGAGAAACAGGGAGAGAGAGAGAAAGTGAGAGCAGGAACAAGAGTGAGAAAGTGAGAGAGGAAAAGAGCAAGAGGGGGGAAAGAATGAATGAAGGAAGGAATGTCTACTTCTCAAGGTCGTTATATGGGTTAAAGTAATACATATGTAAAATCATCTAGCATACTGCCTCTTATACTAGTTTTCTCCATATGTATATTTTCCCAACCTCTCTGTTATGTATATACTGTATTAGTTTCCTAGGGCTATCATAACAAATTACCACAAACTAGATGGTTTAAAACAACACAAACTTATTTTCTTACAATTCAGGAGGCTAGAAATCTGAAATCAAAATGTGAACATCGTTGGTCCTTTCTTGAGACTCTGAGGAAGATTCTATTCCATACCTCTCTCAGAGCTTCTGGTGGTTGCTGGCATTCTTTGGCGTTCCTTGGCTCGTAGCTGCATCACCGTGATTTCTTTGTCTGTATGGCTATATTCCTTGTATTTCCTCCGTCTCTTTCTCTCCTTATAAGGGCACTAATCTTTGGATTTAGGCCCACCCTAATCCAGTATGACTTCATCTTAACTTGATTACATCTACAAAGACCTTATTTCCAAATAAGGTCACATTCACAGATACTGGGGGTGAGAACTTCAACATATCGTTTTGGGGGACGCAATTCAACCCACAACATATCAAGCAGGCATTAAACTAGAGAAGCTAAGAGATTTGCTTAGGGCATTAAACAAAGCTAATAACAAAGCTAGAACTAGGAAACATATGTAACTCAGAATCCAGTGTTTCTTCCCATATACCAAGCTACTTAGAAAATCATCTTCCTGATTCCAGTAGTAAAACTTTAATCCTGATTATATCTATTTGTTCACTTTATATTCTTAGCTAGATTGAGAACATATAAACACATCTTTTGAAATATTGAACTCAGACAAAAATAATGCATGAGTGTGAGTTTGCATGTGTATGTGTGAACATAAATGTGAAGGTGACAAATTGGCAGCCCATGTGCCATTTCCAAGCAGCAAAGAAGTCTGTTTTGTCCTGTACAGTTTTGTTGTTGTGGAGGTTATCATTATTTTTTTTAATGATATATGATTTTATAAATCAATAGCTTATATATAAAATTCCAGATTTCCAGGTGCTTCTGAAAAATCATATGATCTGGCAACATTGGACCCACCTGTCCGCAATCTGCTAGGGCTGGGGAGTAGATGCCCTTTTTAGAAAAGTATGCAGTTTTTATTTGGCCACAGTGCCAACCCGTTCTCAATGTTTCCCCACTTCCGTTTACCTCACTCATGTATGTCACATGCTGGACTTGCTTAGTCATTTCCGTCTGCTCTCCTTGATTTACAGAAAATTAAATTGCCTAGTATTGTACTATAGTCTCATTCAATGGGATGTCTAGATCAAGTGCAAATAATTTAGGCTTTAATTCATCTCCATTTTACTGTTATTTTTCCTTCAGCAGGAGAAAAGCTCTTATAAGAATAAAACTCTTGTTAATTCTGCTGCACAAGTAACTTCAAAAGTCTAAGATTATTTTTTATATAAAAAGTGTGTATTATTACTCTAATTTGTGAAATTTCAACGGGGTGTACTGAATATCTACCATTGTCTTTATTTTTGACATATTTAGCTCTGTGTGTGAATGATTGTATACGTGTATGATATATAATTAAATGAAAAACAATATTAAGCAGATGCAGCAGAGAAAAAATCTGGATATGAAAGGTAAACGTAAAAACCACAGGAGAAGGAGAGAGCCCTGGAAGAATAATGAGGCTTAAAACTATATATAAAAATGGGGGGAGGGGCAGTAGTTCGTGATAGGATGGGAAACAAATGAACAACACACAAACAAACAATTCACACAGGATGTGCCTTAAAAGCTAACTACAAGATATTTCAATATGCCAGCACAAAGAATTGATTCCACAGATTTCTGGGGGCAGAAATAAGCTGAAATGAAGCAAAGGTACAATAAGGCTTGAATCTCACTGGCATCTATAACTCCAGCACAACTCTTGCTTTTCCCTCAAAAGCCACAGTAAGGGAAATTAAACTGGACTGGTTAAATTAAACAAATTGGATGCAGGGACCCAATGAAAATAAGCATAAAGCTAGATTCTGATGAATGAGAAAATTCCTTTCCTGAAGTCTAGCAGCTGGGAATGGAAGGGATTGACTGTAAGTGGGAGTGGGGTAGGTGTAGGGGCAATAAAGAGACAAAGTTCGGGTATAGGAGGAGAAATAAGTTCTTACAGGGGATAACAAAGACAGGCTCAAGTATGTAACTAATCAGTGAGTGAAATAACACGCCAGGCAGGGGCTTCACACAAATTTAGTTTAGTAGCTGCTATTCTTCTTCAGAAAGATTTTTCATCATTGTGGGGTGAAGGAAGTTTGGGGGTAGGCATGACAGAAAATACACAGGTGTTAGTGGTGCCCTAGATTTAAGAACACTGCTCATCAAACACACTGCAGTGGTCCCACACTGAAACCTCTCTAGCAGGTGCATTGATTAGAACTTAACTACTATTCTCAAGTACCTATCCATGTGCTTTCTCTACCGTAGCTTGATACCTTAATAATTATCATTATTCAAATAATTTGTAGGCATTAAAAAAATCACAGTCTATCTTCTGATTACTGAAAAATTATATACTCATGTGAAAGTAGCCTAATTTTACTATGCCGAAGATTTTTTCAAGTAGTACAAAAGTATTTGACATGCTGAGTTTGCTTATTTCTCCTGAAAGTAACTTAGTAAACTTCATGAGAAATTATTGGGATTTTTCTACATGAAATTTCCAGTATGTTTGTTCCAGTCTATAGCTGAATCCAAAGACTCAGACTTATTGCATTTCCTTGCATTTAAAAATTCCTCTAGTTGCTGTGTTGAAAATGAGGTTTACATAGCAGCATGTTCAAGAACTATTCATCAGCTTTTGTTGATGAGAAACTCATATCAGTTCATACAAAGGAAACCAGCTAGAGACATTTAACCACAAACCAAGTAACAAGGATTGTATATATTATTAAAAGAAATAAGTTGTAAACTAAACAATAGCATTCCAGTTATGCAACAGTGATACTGTAATTGGTTAGAGGAATTCACTATTAATCTGAAACTTAGTTGAGAATAGCATGTAATCTAATCTCTCCCTAGTAATACCATATTTCAGTAGAAAAAATGGCTTCATTTTGATCACTTGAATCACAGCAAATAGAAAATCCCTCAAAATGATAAATCTTCTTGCTCTTTTAAATTATCTACCATCTTTAGCGGAAAAGTATTTAATACATATCACTCATATTTTCCTTCATTATTACCATGCATTTCTTCTCAATCACATATCTGTAAAGTTAAAACTCCCTTCCAAATTGATATCAGTCTTGGAATTCATGGGTATCTCAAAGCCTCCACTTTGCCTAATGTTAATTGAGAAAGTAGGTGTTTACACTGATCTCCTAATGTTAAAGCACAAGCTATGATTGCAGCAATAAACACAGAGTGTCTCTGTATTCATTTCTCAGTCAAAAAAATCTTATCACTTAGTTTCATTTATTTTTAGTGTAGAGCGAGTTTCCAAGTTAGAATGCTCATTAATATTTAATACCCTATGGAAATATATTTGTTTATGATGATCATGCATTTCCATTTTCATTGTTGCAAAATGTTTACCAGTTTATGGCATGAGATATTATTTATGTTTCCATATTTGGGTTGTCAGAAATTCTCCCAATCAGACATAATCATAAACAACCACCTTGATTTCACAATTATCTCATTTGTTCTGAGTAGAAGCAAGGGGCAGGAGTTAAAATTCTTCACACACTACTGTAGCCTAAAATTGGTAGATTCCCTAAGGTCGATTGGAGAGGAATTAATCTTAGTTTCCACTTTCTAAAAAAAAAAATACTAGATTCTTCTGACAAGTGTTAAATTGCCTCAAATTCATATCAATAGGAATCATTTCACATCTTACCCACAAACAAAAATAATGATAGTAATATTAAAAACACCTCACCGGTTTTCATTAAGATATTTCATATAGTATTTGTCATTAGGGAAAGACATTACCACATTCCAAAGTTGACTGTTTAGTTTCCTGAATTCCTCTTGATGAAACTCTTAAAAGGGGAATTAACATTTATTAGCATCTGCATTGTGCCAAGAAGTGTGCTAGGCATATTTGATCATTTGATGAGAGGCAGTGTAGCAAGGTGTTTAAGATCACAGTCTTGAGTTTGAATCCTTCCTTGCTCTTATATTGCTAGGTGTGACCTTGACTGTCTTGGTTAACCTCTCTGTGCTTCACTTTTCTCATTGGTAAAATGAGTGAAATCCTAGACTCTATTTTATAGGGTTGCTGTGAGGGATAAACTAAGTTAATGTAAGTAAAGCAGTGGAGCACTGTTTCACATGGAGCCGACACTCAAAATTAGATATTGGCATTATCCTCACCAGATCTTATATAGTGAGGTGCCCTTATCCTCATTTTACTGATGAGGAAACTAGTGCTCAGAGAGTTGAAACAATTTATGTTTAGAAACAACACAGCAAGTCATACTTTAAAATAAAGAGCTTTTATCACTAAATTATGTTGTGATATTTTTTTCCATTCTAAACACATATTGATAGTTTTCCCTCTGCATATTTACTGAAATAAAGAGATCTATATCTGTCCATGTTTCTTAGACTAGATACAGTAGTTACTTTAAATCTGATAACTGCAAAGGGGATTACTGCAACATATAATCTAGTCCCTCAGTTTAGATTTTGTGTGTGTGTGTGTGTGTGTGTGTGTGTGTGTGTGAGTAAGGGGTGGGCACGGAGGACTTTTTGTTTTAAAACTTATGCATGAAGAATAAGAATTGTAACATGTCTTTGAATTAGAAAACCACAGAAGACACCCCAAGGAAAACCATGATCCAGTGGAAACGTTGTGTAGCCCAACTGAAGATAAGATCCAAATTCACAAACGTAAAGTTAAAGAAACTAAATAATTAATCAGGTCATATACACTGGTGGCAATCAGTGGGTTTTAAGAGTCCAGGTAAAAGGGTTTGACTCTTAAGAGAGCCTCTACAAATTTCTGCTATCACCATAAGATTCACTGATGAATGTACACACAGATATTAAGGGCATCATGGAACATTTCTAGATTCAATTCTTAAAAATTCACTGTCCCTTCTACTTACTTTTCAGTAAGCTTTACCTCTATAATAGACACGTGTGGGCATACCTTATATGCTATTTGCTCTAGAACCTATTGGCAAATGGTAGGAAAATTTTTAAAAAGGCCCTGAATTAGGTAGATTATTCTTGTGGTCCAAATTCACGTAATGACTGGTTAACCTTAGATAAGGTATTTTTCTGAGACTTAGCTTTACATTATTTAAAATTTCATTTTTGTTTTTTAAAACATGTTAATAGTTATTATTTCATTACATCCCCAAAGTAATCCTGTGGAATAAGTTGGCACTCACCGGTACCCCTACTTCACAGTCAGGGAATCTGGATTTCAGAGAAGTGACTTCCATTGGGTCAAACAGAACAGAATGGGCTTGGAATTAATAGAAATAAGCTAGTATTCACTCAATTCTAAAATATTTTATGTCCATTTATTTAATCTCCACAACAACAAACAGATGAATTGGGAGCTACTAATATATCCATTTAACAGATGAGGTGACTGAGGCATTGTAAGGTTAAGCATCTTACCCAAGGTCATAGCTGATAAATGGCAGAGATGAAATTCAAGCCCAGACAACCTGATTCTAGTTCCCACACATTTAATTACTTGACCACAGTATCTTTCTGAAGCCAATAAAAATAATAAAACTTGTTCCTGTCTCCAAGTTATTTAGACTCTTTTACAAAAGTAGTGAAAGTATAAATAGGTTTATCAAAAGGAATGAGTTCTGGTTTCTTTGGCAGGAAATGAATATTGCATTTGGAATGTATCTTATTTCAGTACTCCTGAATTTGTCTAGTTTTTACAGTTTTGTTTTATAGGGCCTAGAGGCAGAAGATAGTCTTACCTTATAGCATTTGAGGCTGAAGCTATTAGGTTTGTGGTGTTGAGATAAATATGTCTGCTTTTTCTGCTCTAAAACTAACCCAGGCTAGGAATGTGATAGGGTTAGGAGTTTAAATGTCCATAGGACTCAAACTATAATTTAGCCACACACTTCAGACTTCTCTACCACCTATTCTGCAAGCTCCCTTAGATTTAACTCCTTTGTCATCAAACTCAGCAATGTCTCCTAGGCATGCCCAGTGATATGGTTAGAGCCTTGCATCAAGTTTCACTTCCTCCAGGCTTTACCAAAAGGAAGGAGACAAAGGGAAGAGTTAAATAGCTACAGAAGTTGGTTCAGCTCAGGATGCCCATGGCCAGGGAAGAGCACAGATGGGTCCCTTTCACATCTTTTCGGCACAGCTTAGGCAGATCGTGAAAATCTGAAGTGATCACTCAGCCCAGGGCCACAGTAAGGGGTGGGGCAGGGACGGTGGATCTGGGGGAATGCCAGCGACTGTGTGAATCTTGCCTGTCCCTGCATTCCTCGAAGAGCTGTAGCTTTTCAAGGGTTCCAAGCAGGAGATCTAAGTGCACAAGTAAAGCCAGAGGTCATCTTAATCATCACCGACTCCTTGGCACCTTCCTTTTGGCCCTGGAACCCTCTCAGATACCCTCTCCCAATCACGACTAAACCCCGAAGAAGTGGAATCTCCACACAGCTTTCCGTGGGTCTAGCAGGGGCCTGGGCATGCTCAGTAGGCTACGTGGTTCTCTGGTTCCTCTCTCTCTCTCTCTCTCTCTCTCTCCCCCCTTCACCGCCCCGTGCGGGAGGGTGGGTGGTGACAAGTTAGAGGCACTTGCGTTAGGTCCCCGCCCCCAGGATCGGGCTCCCCCTGCAAGGGGACGAAGCAAAGGCAGAAACACACCTCGCTGCGCAACATCCCGACCGGGAGGGGCTGCGCCCCAGGGCTGAGCCCACCAGTATCCCCGTCTGAGGACGGCCCGCCGCTCTCCATGGTACTGCGGAGAGCTCAGCTCCGCCCTTCTCTTTCGGAAGGACAGCACCCGGCGTCACGTAACCCAGCCTTCTCGGGCTCCACGACCGCCTCCTCCTTCCCAGCTCTTTCCCTCTCCTCCTCCTTCTGCTCCCCTCCTTTGCCTGTTCTCCCCTCCCGCACTCCTGGAGATAGACGCTCAAGCCTGACGCCTCTGAAAAGGCAGCAGCAGTCGCCTTATGCACAGACCTCAGGAAATTCGCTTTGACCGATGCATGCCTCAAGCTCTGGCTCGAGCTAAGGGGGAATAACCGGGCAGGTAAAGAAGCCCAATTTGTGTTGGGGGGAGGGGATGGGGCGAGGCTAGCTCGAGAAGGATATCTTTCCCCATTGTAACTGAGCCAGGATCTGCCACAAATGCACAGGGAAGGATGGGTGGTGGGAGGGTGGAGGAGTACAGATCTTGGTGGTTTTGCATGAAGCTTTTTAAATAGATGGTAAGAAGATGAGACAGTGGAACTGGGGTAGTAACTTAAAAGACTGAATGCAGTGATTTATTAGCAAAAAAAGAAAATGGGCAAGTTAGAAACCAAAGCAATAAGATACATCTATAGCTACATCTTTCTTTCCCTTCCCCATCAGCTCCATGCTGTGCCTAGCCTTAATTTGTGCAGTTGACTCCAGGCTCTAAGACACTGCACTGGTATTAGAGATGGAGCTTAGAGACTGGGCGGGAAAGCCAGGGAGAATTTTGGGTGTGCATTGGTATTGAGGGACTTTGCAAAAGCCAGGGGGAAAAGATAGGCACTTCTAAAAATTCAAAGATTTCAGGTTCTTTATTATGGTTTATTGAAAGGTGCATGGAAAGGTGTGCGTGTGTGTGTGGTGTGTGTTACCGTAAACATATTAAAATAAATGCAACTGCAGCCGATGACCATACTGTATCGATCCTTCCAGTGGCTTGGGAATGAATTTGATTCTAGAAATGAAAGAAAAGATTAATGAGGCTGTTAGTCTGCTTCTGAATTAGAGTGCTTCTTCCTTTGGCTGCAGTGAGGTTGTTTTCCAGATCCTTTTATTTTATCCTCTAATTTGTGAACTCACTAGGTTTTCCGGGCACCTAGAGAGAATCCTTTTCTCCATATAAATACAGATACTCTCTCTCACACAATGAGCTTCCTCTAAGAACTGGGAAAGTCAGTTGACCTCCGCTGTGGTAAGAATATATATGTTTTTCCCCTTCTCTTACATTCCATAAAAAATTGTCTAGGTATGCATCAGTGGAGGAGGGCAGGAGAGAGGTGTAAAGAAAGGTTTTGTGATCTATGTACTATAAGTTAATAAAATAATTGGCTCCAACTGACTTACAAAAAAAAAATGGTTTTCTAACACACGAGCTTGTGGATGGTTTCAAAGCACTACTCTTGATCTTGAAATTCCAGATTTATTTCACAATGACTGAAAATTTCAGATTTCTGAGTCCACTTAAAAAATGAAAGTATACTGAATAATATGCTATCTTAGAACGATTTTTAAGAGCACTTTTCTTTTGGCTTGGCACGGGAGTAGACGAGATATGGCTGGTGATTGCTGATGGTGTGGAATGTATCAGCCATAATAAATAAGCAACCGAGATTTTTATTTCCCTTTGCTAGTGGGCAGTGTGTGTGTGTGTGTGTGTGTGTGTGTGTGTGTGTGTGTGTGTAGTGTGTTGTGTGTGTGCTGAAAGAGAGAGAACCAGTCATCAATTTCATCTGGGGAGGAACTTGAAGTGGGATCCCCTAGCTTGGTGGCTCTCAGCTGACACCTGTAGGGATTGCTCTGTACTGAAGAGAAATGCTCTCAGCTCCCTCCATGGAGAAGCAGCAGCACAATGCGGTGCCATAAATTACTGCTAGTTTCAGCTTGTAGGAAAAAAAAAGTGTTAATTGGATAGTGAGCTTCTGTGTCCAGGCAATAAATTGGTGTGTGTGCGTGTGTGTGCGTGTGTGTGCATGTGTGTGTATGTGGTGGGGGGAGATAGTGGGAAGTGGTGAGGGAGATACATGTGTTTTCTTGACATGACCAGATGACACATTTGTGATTGTTGTTTGTCCAAATGTGAGAGTAATTTTTTGGTAAAAAAATAAAAAGCCTTAAAAACAATTCACTATTTATGATTTCTATACCATTACAAGAACCTGTCAGATTAGCGTTGAATAAAGAGAGGTGATTTAATAGTACAGTGAGTAATTCAAAGATATGATTTTAAATTCAAGCATCCTGGAACCACAGCAGCTAAGGTGACACACATGCCAGCTGCTGTTTTAACCACACAAATTCTAAGAGCTGACAGCCAGAAAGGACTTGAAGAGGAGTTAAGATCACTACACGGTTAGGCAAAATATTAAATACTTCACCCATCTTTAGAGGAGTTAATATTATGGCAGCTGAGACACAAATGCCACTAAAAATAGACATCTGGCTCCAGTGGGAAGTTTTCTCCTATAACGGATTATTCCTTTAATAAAAAGGAAGAAAATACTTGGTTGAAATTTAAGAGAGATGCCCAAGAGACTATCAATATTCCTTCTCTCTGAGAAAAATAAAATGGTAGGAATGCTATACAAATCCACGTTGGCAGCTTCCAGTCAACATTTTGATATGCTCTGCCTGTTGTAAAATCAGCTATTAACTGAGATTTGAATAGGTTGTATTTTTATTGTCCATGTAACCAGTGCACAATACAAGCAGAAGTCCCTAACAGAGCCTTTTTTTCCCTGTCCTTCTCATATATTTTAAAAATTAAACTTTCTCAGAAATAGTAAAAGACAGCATTAACCAAATCGCTATACAAACCTGGGAGGGTTACCTATTAACAGTTATAATAAACTACAAGGGTGTAATGGCTGATTGTAAGAGTGTGATATTAACTATTAGGAGACATTAGTTCTTACTTGTAGATCAGGACAAATAAGCTCCTTCCAATAAGGTTAACTCTGACTTCCTAACAGCACTAGTTATATACCTGGCTTCTGGGCTGAATAATGATTATATGATACTCTTACAGACTTTAGAACTTAATTTTTATTTTCATTCTCTGCAGATTTCTGGGTCCTTATAAAAAGACAAAATAAAACCAAAATGCATCACCGACACACAACCAATTGATATGCTGGCATCTTAGCGTGGCCTTGCAGAGGTGGAGAGGAAAGAAGAGGGGCTGTTGTGATTTCCACATCTAACAGCTTCTGGCTATTTCACAGCATCTGTGTTTGAACCCTACTGTTGGGGAGGGACAAAGAGAAGTAAAACCCAGCCTGTGAGGCCACCGTGTGCAAGGAATTCTGCTTTGGCTACAGTGGTACTGGAAGTCCATGATATGACAGAAGAAGCAGGCCTTTGAAGCTACTCTGGGGTTGATAAGTGGTGCCTTAAAGAGGCAAGGGGCCCCTTTCTCCCTTCTGGTTTGGGACACTACATCTGGAGGAGAAACACTTGAGGCATTACCAAGCATTCAAGGACCCTGGTTCATTGCTGGCTTCTTGTAATTGCCTGGAAAGTGTGACTCGAACTGCTTCCCTTTTGCCTGGTACCACTGATGGTACCTGGCAGATGATGGTATTTGAAGAGTGAAGCATCTGTTGACACCACCGATAAATGGATGTGTGATTTCCCTTGACTTTCTGTTGACACCTTTTCCAGAGCGTTGCTTCCAAAGTGTATCCTCCCTTTGGTCTGGAAGTTCTGTGGCTGCCCTGTACTACTGGGGTCTACGTTTTCCAGTTGGGAGGGGACTATAGGGAGAGAGGGAGGGGTTGCTGGAAGAAGAAGAAGAAAAAAAGAGCTAGATAAAGGAGGGTGCATCCCTCCCACTCCTGCCCATCCCCTTACCCGACTTATTTCCGGATCCCTATTTCTGCATCACGGTGTCCAGGACCATTTTGACCCTGTCGGCCCCGGCACCCCCCCGCCGCACCCCAGCTCCGAGCATGGGGACGGCGCTTCTCCAGCGCGGGGGCTGCTTTCTCGTGTGCCTCTCGCTGCTGCTCCTGGGCTGCTGGGCAGAGCTGGGCAGCGGGCTGGAGTTCCCGGGCGCTGAGGGCCAGTGGACGCGCTTCCCCAAGTGGAACGCCTGCTGCGAGAGCGAGATGAGCTTCCAGCTCAAGACGCGCAGCGCCCGGGGCCTAGTGCTCTACTTCGACGATGAGGGCTTCTGCGACTTCCTGGAGCTCATCCTGACGCGCGGCGGCCGCCTGCAGCTCAGCTTCTCCATCTTCTGCGCCGAGCCCGCCACGCTCCTGGCCGACACCCCGGTCAACGACGGCGCGTGGCACAGCGTGCGTATCCGACGTCAGTTCCGCAACACCACGCTCTTCATCGACCAGGTGGAGGCCAAGTGGGTGGAGGTCAAGTCCAAGCGCCGGGACATGACGGTGTTCAGCGGCCTCTTCGTCGGGGGGCTGCCCCCGGAACTGCGCGCCGCGGCGCTCAAGCTCACGCTGGCCTCCGTGCGGGAGCGAGAGCCCTTCAAAGGGTGGATTCGCGACGTGCGGGTCAACTCCTCGCAGGCCCTGCCGGTGGACAGCGGCGAGGTGAAGCTGGACGACGAGCCGCCCAACAGCGGCGGCGGGAGCCCGTGCGAGGCTGGCGAGGAGGGCGAGGGCGGGGTGTGCCTCAACGGAGGCGTGTGCTCCGTAGTGGACGACCAGGCGGTGTGCGACTGCTCGCGAACCGGCTTCCGCGGCAAGGACTGCAGCCAAGGTAAGGCCGGGCGACGTCTGAGCCCCGGGGGCCTCGGCCTGGGCAGGGCGCGGGGAGGCAGGGCGAGGCAGGCCCGGGCCGGTGCATGGGGGCTTCCTTCTCTGGAGAGTGTTTCAGATAGCGTCCCGGTGAAGACCTGTTTCGGGTGTCTCTGCCTTATCACCTCTCACAACCCCTCCCTTGGTGTCCTCGTCATGGTTGAGCAGCCGCCATTTCCAGGTTCAGTTCCTCCCGGGAGCCCGTTCTACCAACCCTATTTCCTAACAAGTGGCAGGGAGAATGCCCTCTCCTCTTCATTGCTCTGGTTCTTTGCCCAGCCGCTCCCTATCTTCATCGGGCTGGGGCGCACCTGAACGTACGCTGTGATTTTCCTCTACCACCACTAAGTCTGTAATACACCGATTTTCCCCGTATGATGCAGATAAGCATCTAGAAGATTGGGCACACGTTTGGTGAAAAATGAAGTCAGGAGAGATTCAGCATGGTTGAACATCCCCACGTAGTTACTCGTTGGTAAAGGACAAGGGAGACAGGATTCGTAAGCACAGCTGTGCTTTTTACAAGAAAAGTGATAACGTCCTGCTCCTGGTTGTGGGAAAAGGTGGTGGGGCGGGGGAGGACTTGTGAGGATTTCCTTGATTAGAAGGAAGAGGGTTCTTGGAACTAATGTTAGTTTCTTTGGTTATGTCCAAGTCCAACATTTGTCAGTTTAATAAAATTATCTTATTTCTGTGGTTTCTTGAAATGGGAGAGAGGTCAGCTCATGTTTAGAAATGTTAGAGATTAAATAGCATATTTCTCAATTAGCAGATGACTTGGGAGGATAAATAGTACAGAAATTTAGATGTTGCTGGACTGGGAAGCTTCTTCAGGCTAATAAACAGGGGATGCAGATGAAGGATTGCAAGGGATTTTCCAAGGATATTCAGCTAATGATATTTATCTGAGTAGTGGAGACCAAGCTGTAATTCCTGTTGTTCTTAGGGATTGAAACAGTGTGGAATTTAAAAACCTCACATCTCTGAGTTTTATTTTCTCCCCTTTATACATAAAATTCAGTCATTACTGTTTCTCCAATGTTGCTACACGACAGTGACCAAGGAGAAATATTGTTGTATAAACACAGGAAAGCCTATGAACAAAAACCAAGTGATATGAAAAAGAAGAAATATGGATGTATCTGTGGCTGAGATGTCAAGGTTTAAACTAGATAGCTTATGGGTCAAATCAAGGCAGTCAACACACGGATAAATGGCATTTATGGCTGATTTTTTTAAAAGGTGAATTGTTAAATCTGATTTTGAAAGCTGTAGTGACAAAAGCTCTATGTATAGCTGTATTTTATTGTATAATGTCTTCTGTTTTTGTTTTTTTTTTTTTTTTTTTTTTTTTTTTTGCTGACACTGCTAAGGGGAACTAGCCCTTGTAAATCTTATTGGACTTGGCAGTCCTCTCTTACCTGACTTTAAGAGAAATGAAGACTTGATAAAATTTGTAATTGTTTAAACAGCAAAGGGAGTTAGGAAGAAAAAAAAATGTGGTCATTAGGAGAGTTCTGTAGCCTTCATGGGCTAATGGAAAAAAAGTAAAACATTATTTCATTGCTTTCTGCCTTCACGAAGGTTTTTGTTTTCATGTATCTTGTCTTAAGTAATTATAGAAGACTGTGTATTCCACGGCCTATACTGCACTTCACCTTGATCAGTAAATTTCCATGGATTTAGCATCAGGCTTTATAGTTATGTTTTCCAAAAATAAAACAGTACATGCTTTTTCTCTACCAAATCTGACTTAATTGTAAACCATGAATAAGATAGCTATATTTGATGGTTTGCTATAGTATAATTTGAAGTTGCGTACCTCTGCACTGATAAATAGAAATGAATTAAAAATGGACATTATTTTATGGGACAAATTGCTCTAAGTATCCCAGTGCCGCTTTAAAATACAGAGCCAGCAATTTAACGAAGAACACATGAGATATAACTTCCTTCCTTAAATTAGGAAACAAATATGACACAATGACAGCTTGTTCTGTGTGGGAGGGTGTTTTAAATGAAAATTTTTATTTTTCTGTGCATTTTTAACGTAGGAATCCAGGGATGTGCATAATCAGGAACAGTTAAGAGTGGAGAAAGCATGGCAGAAGTAATATTTTGAAGAGAAGCAGAATTAGATAGCTCTGAAATGCATTTTGCAAGTGGATAGCTCTTTCCATGAGACGAAGAATTTGGAATTAGATATATAATTGAACACTGTAGTACTTGATGCATAAAGTAATTCAGCCCAGAAAAGAAAATCCATCAGGATAGTTCTGGAGCATTGATTCATTTTGAAAATTTGAAATGAAAACGGAGTGCAAAGATCACCACTAGTCATGAAAGGAAAACAAAAGGCTGGGTTCCTTTGATTATCACAGAAATGGGAGATGGAGTGATAAAGGCAGAGTTGGTCTCCTCAGAAGGATTGGCTCCATTTTGCTTATTTTTCCTGTTTCATGTGTGTCAAGTGACTATTAAATAATTAATTGAGAATGGATGCCTTTCCCAACACCAATCATGTATTGATGGCTAGGAATAGATGATTTCTATTCAGATGAAGTATAAACAAAGCCCTGCCTGTAGCCAGTATTTGCACTGATTGCCACATTAAAGAAATAATAATAATTTAAAAACAAGTAAATCCATAATCATTAGAGAAAATTTGGAAAAAAATTAACAGCAAACATTAAACAATATTCAAATTGTATCTGGTCCCAACTACAATTTCTTTTTTTTTAACTTAATGGAAAAGTCTAATATTATTTTAGTTGCCTTTGTATTCAAAATACAGTAAGAATTATTAAAAATAAAATAAGAATATTCTTTTTTTCTAGAATGTCTTTAAACAACTTATACATCTATGGATTTCTAGAATATTTTCATTTAATGAGCTCAAGTTCATCCTTGCTCTATTTGTTCAGGCAGGCCTAGCAAGTTTTATTTATTTATGTATGTGGTGATGTAAAGAGAACACAAGGACGGTTATGTGTCATGATCCGGTTAGTGACAGAGGCTGGGTAAGAGCACCAACACCCTTATTCTCAAGCCCTGTATTTATCATGTCTGCTGAATAAGATTTCCAGTTTATTAGGTTTGATATTTTTTCAGATTCAGGGATTATTCAAAAGAAAAAAATATATATATATATATGGCTGATGGAACAGAACTAACTTATGTGTTTTAACCCTGAGAGTCAGCCTCAGACGTCACTATACAAGAATGTCATCGTTCCTGAATGATGGATGCTTATAGGGTACATAGCTTTTTCAGTGAATCATACCCATCTAAGTGCCCTGGGACCATTATTATTTAATAAGTTTCTACTTAAGGAGACTAATAATTTCCTAGCAGCTTAAAAGAATTAGTGAATTCTGTGGCTACCCAGTTAAAAATGAGAATAAAAGGCTGATCAATGAGAATTTAAGTTATATGTTTTACGATTTCCAGGTCCAGGTTTTACGCATTTTAGGGTCCCTTGTATGAAAATTTCATACTAGACTCTGAGTATCAATTTTATTCCTCTATGTAAATAGCCAGAAGCACATATGGCTTATGATGGCTGATTGCTTAATATCACTAAACATGACAGTGTGATAGATATCATTTAATAAAGCCTCTGCTTTCTATGACTTTACTAATGTGGCCAGACGGACAACCATATTCACTCACTCATTTATTCATTCATTCCTTTCTTTGTTCAACAAATATTGACTAAGTGCTTTGTATGTGCCTGAATCATAGGCCCAGGCAATACAATTGTGAGTAAACTCTCATCAATAGTTCCTACCTTAATAGGAAGGTAGAAACCTCACATTTCTTTGCGGAGGCACAGTAATTAAAAAATAAATAAATGAAAACTTTAAATGATGGTATGTATTTTGAATGACAGGTACATGGTACTTTGAGAACTTTAAAATAGTGTGAACAGACCTAATCAAAAAAAATTTTTCCTTACGGGTGATATTTAAAGTAAAATCTGAGAGATGAGAAGGAATTAGCCAGGTAAAGGCAGAGGAGAAGTATTAGGTCAGAAGCCTGGTGCAGGAGATGGCATAGCACATTCAAACAACTGAGGGAAGGCCCTTGAGTATGGAGCTCTTAGAGAGAGGAGTAGGGCCAGGTCATGTAGGGCCTTCTAGCCCATGTCAAGGATTTTAATCTTTATTGTAAAAATGATGAAAAAGCAATGGAGGGAGTTTAGTGTGGAAGGTAAGGAGGAGGGTATCATTATCAAATTTACATTTCAGAAATGTCACTGACTACAGTGTAGAGACCAGATTGATAGGGGCCTAGAGAAAAAGAGAAAGCATTATTTTCTGTCAGTCAGCAACATTTGTTAAGCACACACTGTAAACTGTAGATTGAACCAGGGGACATAGAGGAAAAGATTCTTTCTCTAAGGAAGTTAGAATCTTTGTGAGTTTGGTTATGTATAGAACTCTAAGGCCACTTGTTTGGAACACTGTGGTTCTACTTGTAAAATGCATTATCTGAACCCTTTATGTGGATTATCATGTGGTTTCTCTCAGATATACACATCAAATCTGTAGGCTCCTGGAGCACATTGGCAGTGCCATACTTTATTATACCCCCAAGTACCTCGCTCAACATGCCTTCCTTCTGACAGTATATATTGATTGATTGATTCTAGGCTTTCAGTATTTTAACTGCTACAGTAAAGGGAAATACTACATAGATACTTATAATTTTCGTAAGGTTAAAAAATTTTAAGTAGTTACCATATAGGTAGGTACTACACAAAAATGATTCAGAGATTTTGCCAGTTTTGTTTGAAGCCTACCATCTGAGGAAAAGGTGGATCACCTGTGCTGAGAAAGCTTTGAGTGGAATGGATAAATTCATAATTTTGATTTAGATAAAATGTTCTGGGAAGCTCTTAAAGCATAACAATGATCTATCAGAATAAGCTTATCTTGATTATAAACTAATAATCAAAACTGAGTTACCATTCTAAAATGCCACAGATGAGGTGGAATGTGTTATTTTAACTATTCTGAGATGCATTTGGATTATGCAGACTGTGGGACCATGCTGCCTGGTTTAAGTGGGCACACTCAAACTTTATTCCTCAATATTGTCATCTGCGAAAATGGTATAATAATAGTACTTACTTCATAGGGCTCTTACCAAAATTAAGCAGGTGACTTCATGTAAAGCTCTTAGAATAGTGTTTGGCACATAGTAAATATTCTTAAGTATCCACTTGCTATTTTTGTTACTATTATCACCACTACCACCAGCACCACTACTTCTACTGATACTATTTTCTTTAGGGCTACTGTCAAGCAAAATTCAAATATGGAACATTTTCCAAAAGTTTCAGCTTATAAAGAAAAGCAAAGAGTAAACACATTGAGCCTCTATTTCTGTTTTACACAGCTGTGCTCTAATGTTAACCATGTCTGGTTGTGATTCAAAATATTTAAAACATCATATTCTACTTGAGAATTTTTATTATGATTAAGTGAGCCTTTAACACAAAGGCATTTGTAAAAACTGTCACTTTCCATATAAACTAATACCTTTATCCATCCCGATCCTATACTTAGTGATTTTTACTATATTTATCCTAATGTAAAGGTATAGATATCTAATGGATCTATCCTATTTATATTTTGTCTTTGAGGCTTTTTGATACGTTAAAGTTATTTACATGTATGTTGCAGAGAAGCTAGGTAATATACTTGAGCTGTAAAAAGCTCAAGAAAGATTTCTTATAGTTATAAACATAATATTTTTAGTGTAAAATCATATATGCTAGTAACATCATGTTCCAGTTTTGGATAGCATTAAATGAAATGTGATAATTAAATGATTATTTAAGGAATCTCTGATTGACTGCAAAAAGGACAGGTACTATATAATATTTCTGTTATTCTTAGCTGCATTCTGAGTATTAGAACCCTGAGCCACACTGGTTTCTGAAAACAGGAACCACATTCCATATCCCTTTCTCAGTGAGCAGTTGGTGGCTACACCGTTCGTAGGGTTAACTCCTATAAATATACACTGAAAATTAGGCCTTATTAAGATACTCAGGTTTTGTTTTATTATGGAGATAATAAACCTATTATTAGAAGTTGTTACGCAAACTGTACTTTCAAAAAATTGCACAAGTATATTTGAAATAATTCAGAATAAATCATTTTTGCATTCCAAAAGATTTTAGTTCATTATGCATCACAGTATTATGCAAAACTCTTATACTTTTTCCTTGTGTATTTCTCTATAATTTTATGGCTCAGTCCCTTTCTATTAACTTGGAAGTGCAGGAATAGGTAGGTGTGTGTGGTCCTTGCTGAGTAGTAAGTCTTAAAATGTCTGAATTAAGTTTTGGGAAAAAAAAGGTTTTTTTGTTAGTTGCTTTAGAGCTCTTCAGAAATTGCACAGCTTTTTGGTTTTCTCTCTTAAGCATGGAGTCCATGTATTTCCACTTGAATATGAGAATGGGTACAATGCTCTCTCAGATTCTTTTCCTACAATGTTATTGTTTCCACAATGTGTGTAAACAGAATGTGGCATGGGGTCTGAAGAACTAAATTCCATGTGTGGCATTGCCTCTAAGTTGCTGTTAAAAGTAGAGTAAGGCTGCTAATGTCCTAATTTCAATTTCCAAGATTGCAAATTGAGAAACACCTAATCAGACTACTCCTGATTGTGAACCCCTGCTAACCTACCTCAAAGAGTGTTTGTGAGTAGCTGATACAGGTAAACTCTCAGAAAAACTTGAAAATTTAGAAGAAATATCTAATGGCAGCAGCATAGTGGCTCTAGGATTTGTGAATGTTAATAGTGAAAATGTTAAACTTGTTTCTGTAAATCTACTTTGAGGTCATTTTAGGTGAATTTTAGATCGTTTACACTCAACAGTAGGTGTAAGATTTGGTGGAGTTCTCTTAGTACCTATTGACACATTAATATAGACAAGCTAAATAAAGAGGGCAGTGGTCCCCTTGTTCCTCCTGTGTAAAATCTAAACAAATGAAATTAGTAACTTAAGGTAGCAACTGTATGAGCACGTATTGCATGATTCTATTTATGTGAAGTTCGAAACAGACACAACTAATCTATGGTGATAGAGGTCAGAATAGAAGTTACCTTTTAGTAGTGTTGATTAGAAGAGGACACAGTGGAGCCTTTGGCATGATCTGGGTGTGGTTACATGGGCATATATATTTGTAAAGATGCATGTATTACACACTTAAGATTTATGTACTTTACTGTATATAAGCTCTACCTGAAAAAAAAAAATCCTTCAGATTATGAAAGGAATGTTGCTCAATGAATACTAATGCACTGAATACATATAAAAAATTACTTACAAAAGGGTCCTTAATGTAAATCCATATTTACAAATCTTAGCAAAAGAGTCAAATATTTGTAACATAAATCCAATGACCATTCCAGGGAGCAAGTGTATTTATATATGAATACATCTAAGAGAAAGGAGAGAGAGTATTGTTTTAAATACCTTACAACCTTTGAACTTGTTTCCAATTTCTTGTGCTTTTATAATGGAGATAAAACATAGGTTCTTATTTTACATTTGCATCTGTTGAGTGAAAGTCTTACCAATACATTCAAGCAATGTATGTTTTCTAATTAGAACAACTCAACTGCTGGTATTTTAGGTAATTAGTAATCAGTAAGTTGTAAAAGCTCAAATATTTGAATGAGTGATTGGATATTGGGAAAAAAATCACTAGCCCAACTATACTGTCTAAATCTACAAATATATATGATTTCTCCCCCAAAATATTAGGCATCAAATTGTTTCAAAAGATGCACTAGGTGCCCCTACTTTAACGGTGCCATAAGCACTTCTTGAATGTGAATACAATTTAACATCATTCTGTTTAGAATCACATTTATTATACTTACTATTTAGTGTTTACTGAGTGAAAGGCATTGTACAGTATACTTTATCTGTTTTACCTCATTTATTCCTGCACCATCGTACTTGATATGTTTTATAAAATTCCCATTTTACAAATGTTAAAACTATGTATGTATTAGAAAAGCTAACTTGCCAAAAGTTCCATAGCTCAAAGGCAGAGATGAAATTTGAGCCCAGGTGTGTCTGTTGCCCCAGCAGGCAACTCTGTCCATTATATGACAAAACCTGTGTGTTTTAACAGACAGATAATGGCTGCTGAAAATGTATTCACTAGTTGTTAACTTGGTGCTAATTTGAATGGCCGATTTATAATAAAGCCTTCAGAATTGAGGATTGTGGCAGACCCTTACATTTAGTGCCGTTTCCTAATGTCATGATAGTAAAGAAATGGATTAGCTTGTCAGGATTCATCACACTTTGTTTCTATAATGCTTGCTTATTTGCTTCTTTTGTTGGCCTTCTATTCATATTATGCTTAAATAGGTTGATTGTACTCTAATGTAACCAGAAGTAAAGCCCCAGTATACTGCATCTAAAGAATAGTACAACTAATTCTTGATCTTTTGAATGAAAATACTTAGTTTTCAAAAAGCAAGCAACACAATTCTCATCTATTTCAGATTCTAGGAGATAAAATTATTGAAAATATCAAAAGTCCATGGTGATTCAGCACAAATGTAAAGACCTAGGCCGGTTCCCTAAGTAGGCCCTTCGTGAGAGTTGCTGAGTCAGAATATGGTTCTGCTGAAGATATAGATGATGGTACACTGGGCACTTAATTGAAATTACATAATGAGAAAATAGTGTCTCTTTTTGCACAAGTGAGTTTGGCTTCCCAACGCATTGCCTAAAATTGAACTTGGGAGTAGTTCTTAGAGTTAGAAAAATATATTTTCTATGCTATTTCTGGTATATATGAGAAACTATTATTGGAAAGAAGTGGGAGGAAAGTAAGACTGACCTGGTAAGATGAAGTGCTGATCTGGACTCTTGTCTAGTTACTTGTGCTCAAAACTATCTGGACTGTAATTAGAAATACATAGATGCCACATTATGGGAACAAGCGCTACTTCAAATAGCATTTTGTCCGGTTGGTTCCCAGGAGGGATCTGGTGGTCTAAAAGCTACAAGAGGTGCTGCCAAGAAGAGCAGTTGCCTCACTAGCATCCTAACACCAGGAGGGGCTTTCTGTGTTTAGTTATAGACATAATGAATTCTGTGTGGATGGCAATCCACAACGGAAGCAGCACTGATCACAGCTTAGGAGTTACTGTGGTTTGTGACCTAACGATACCTGTCCTTGTGTGTGGAACCAGCTAAGCTTAGGTGTTACTCAGTCACTGCTGGATTCAGCAGAATGAACCGCCCCAGTCCAGCAGAGGCAAGGAAATTAAAGACTCAGGTTTTTCTTCTAAGTAATGATGTCTCTCTATAATTAAGCATGCCTGGAGTCTCCTTAGGGAAGTAGCTGGCATGGCAGCATATAACTATAGCTGCTGTATGGAAGATACCACCTTCCAGCTTAAGCTCTTCGTCTTGAGTGCAAAATTGATTTTTTTCTGCAAATAATGTAGTTATTTATTTAAAATTACTATGTGTGATGTTTAAGGTACTAAATGTTTAATTTATCCAGTTGAAAACATTGTAAAAATAGGAAGCTATATATTGCATTTCATGACCCAAATGCACAATTACATGTGCAGGAGGATACATTTATGAACCCCTATTTTAAAAATTGCACCAACTTTCTGTGAAGTAAAGTATTGAGATATTTTAAAATAATGAGACATTTGTTTTTGATACATAAATGTATGTCTGTGTATATGCATATAAACAGAGATATACACAAAAATATGACGTGTACAAGAAAATTACATAATGTAAGCAGAGAAGGATATTATTTAAAAGTCTTAGAAATCATATTAAAATCCTCAAAAATATATATCGGTTAAACACATCATTAAAATGTCTTTATGATTTAAAATAGTCTATATATGTATTTTTTCTATACAAGACCTTAGAAACCGAAAAAAATTTATCTTTTTTATTTTTTATTTTTTTATTTTTGGCCGTGTTGGGTCTTCGTTGCTGCACGCTGGCTTTCTCTAGTTGTGGCGAGCAGGGCCTACTCTTCGTTGCGGTGCGCCGGCTTCTCATTGCTGTGGCTTTTCGTTGCGGAGCACAGGATCTAGGCGCACGGGCTTCAGTAGTTGCAGCACGCAGGCTCAGTAGTTGTGGCTCACGGGCTCTAGAGCTCAGGCTCAGTAGTTGTGGTGCACAGGCTTAGTTGCTCCGCGTCATGTGGGATCTTCCCGGACCAGGGCTCGAACCCGTGTCCCCTGCATTGGCAGGCGGATTCTCAACCACTGTGCCACCAGGGAAGCCCCAGAATTTATCCTTAAAGTATGACAAATGACTTTCTGTGATCAGGCATAGTGTTAAGAGATTTTGAGGTTTTTGCAAAGTAGCATTTTCATACTATTGATTAAAACATCCCAATTCTTCCTGGGGGTTGTATGAAAGACTAAATGTTTGTCTTGCTCTAAGATTTCTCTGACAGTTACCAAGAGTAATTTACTTTGATGAAACTCTATTATTATAAAATAATAATAGTTATTCTTTAACTATCTATTGGAATGAGCCACAATTATGTTCAAAAAGGTGAAAAAAGTTAAGCTAATATTAATAATGACTTCTTTAAAACTTTCATACATAAGAAAACCAGGAGGTTAAACTTACTGAGCTCCCAGTGAGTTCAGTATAAGCTAAGACCACCACAGGAATATTTTGAAACCGCCAGCCAGTTTTTTAAAAAGTCACTAATAGCCCCCAAACCTCTTTTACCAGAGTAGGTAGGGAATCTATACAAAATTTTGTTTTTAATATTTAAATGAGGCATTTATAAGTTTCAGAACGTGCCTCATTGGTCAGTTTCTTTCATTGTATGGGAATTTTTTTGATATATGCATCATTAATTCTCTCTTCTTCTGGCCTTTTACACCTTTGTTCAGATTAGAATGGTAGAGTTAAAACAATATGACTTTCTTCTACCACAATTTATTTTTTTTTTGACTCAAATAACATTTAAAGTTTTTTTTTCTTGAATTTTATCCATTGTTTATTCTTCTTCAGCTCTCTACCTTGATTTCCTTCATCAAAGTACAGGCAGAGGTAGAGCTTCATGAATTAGAATAATTCTTCACCTGGGGATGGTGCTCCTCTCTGACTGTTAGCAAGAGCTGTCCCCTTTCCCAGAGGTCACTGGAAATAAAGAAAAATGATGGGTGCCTCTCCCTCCCCCAGACTCAGGACATTATTCATCCTGGACAAAGTCCCTGTTTGCATGACACAGAAAATGTGTTTCATCCTAAAACAGAGGCAATATAGATTTGGATTGGGGCCAAATATATAATCTTGGCGTGTCTTCTGCCCATAAGAGATGAAGGGTGGAAGGGTGATGAGGCCTCAGCGAAGTTGTGAAGCTTGGGATGTGTGATAATTGAGAAAATGAGACAGAAGACTGAGAAAGAGGAACAGGAGATAGGAAAAAAGAAGATGATGGGGGAAAAAGGAGTGTTGGAGAAAAAGGTTAATTGAGAGAGAGTGGAGAACTTACAGAATTTAAACAACCAGAACATTGAGAGCTGGTGACTTAAAATACAAAAAATCACACATCTGATTAGTGGAGGAGAGAACAAGAATATACATTTCTTGACTTCTAGTCCTGGGATAGAGCTGAAGGCAAGCAGAGGGGGAAGAAAAAGACAAGGATAAACATATTATTGTCTACAATTCAGTCATAGAAACTATAATCATTCTTTGTCTTTGGCAATGTGTCATTGGGCTTTTTCCTACTAATACCAATAAGAACAACAACAATAGCAAAATTGTACATAACTCATACTCTGTGTCAGACACTATTTTAAGTTCTTTACTCATATTAATTCATTTAATCGTCCCCACAAACCTATAAGGTAGGTGCTATTTTCTCCATTTTAAAGATGTGAAAACTGAGGCCCACTAGGAATTTGCAAAGCTGGTATTCTAACCAAGGCTGCATGACTCCTAAGGCCATGCCCTGAACTTGTAATTCCTTCTTTTTTAATATTAAAATAGTGACTGTGTATCCTCTATACACTCTTTCACGTGTAAGAATCTCCCCTGTGTTTAAAAGATGCCTGTATAAGCTAATACAATTTCATATTTATTTTTCTCCCCTTCTCTTAGTATTCCATTTAAGTGTTTAATAACTTTTTCTGGGCAGAATTTCTTCCTTAAATTTAATGAAAATCCTTTCTCTGCTGACATAAATTAATTTATTCTTGTTACGTCCTCAGTGCAAATAAAATTCATATAGTCAGTATCCCCTTGACTTATCTTAATCTGCCTAAGAGAAAGAGTACTGTTTTCACTGAACTAAAACATTTCAGATCTCCCTTCTGTGAAACTGGTCTGACATTCAGCCTCCTTCTCCTGGTAACTGCCTGCTTTATTTATTTTACTCACTATTACTCCAATTCACTAATACTCTTCCAAAGGTTAGTTCCCAAAATGTATTGCAATCCTCTTGATATGTTCGTTAGCATTGTTGCACTTTCATGGGCTCCCTAACCGTTCCTCTCCCTTCTGTCTGACTTGCTAATTTCCTTTTATACCTTGGAAATGGCATTGGCAAGGGCTTCATAAAATCCTTGGTAGGTTGTTGTTACCTGGTGGTTAAAAAAAAAGGTCTCTGTCATTAGTGTCTGTAGATCAGGCAGTCCAGGATTGTGTAAAGGGAAGAGTCTTGATAGCATTGCATTTTTAAGCCAGAAAAGTAGGCCAGAAAAATATGAGCTGACCAACAGAAAAAAGAATTTGGACTAAGAAAAATGAGCAGTGGTAGCCTGGTCCACAGAGCGCTAACTAATGGAAATGGATTTGAGCAAGATTGTGTTGATGTAGGCCCAAGGAAAGAGTAAACAACATTTGCTTGTAATTCTAGTATAAATGTGAGAACAGGCCAGCGGAAGTGGTGGGCAAGTATCTATTCCTGGAAATCCTTAACAATAGCTTAGACAGACAACTGCTGCTCTTAAATTGTTTAAGATGTCCCTTCTTCTGATCAGAGGCCTGGACTAAATGACCTTCAAAATACATTTTCAGCTCATAGTTATGTAAATAATTGTACTTTTGGGAAAACTTTTAACATACGAATCTTCCAAGTATGAGATAGAAATAGCCCAAGACAACACCCACCCCTAAAAAAAGCTCCCCCAAACTACCCCCTGACAAAAAAAAGAAAAAAAAAAAACCCAGAAAATCTATTTTAAGAGTGTCTGAAGTTAAAATTCACAGATTCGTTTGAGTAAAATATGGCACCAACTGCTACAGAGCATGAATTACTTCCCCAGTTGCCTTAACTTGCTGTGCTGCATACAGGTGTCCCTGGAATCCACTCTGGGCGGGCTCTCTGCCCATATGCTTCTGTTTGCCCTGAGCCAGCTGCCCTTGTTGTCCTCTTTACCCAGTGGATTGCCCCAGTTTCATGTTTCCTTCAACGTGGTTGAGCTCGAGTTACAGCTGCTGCCTGTATCTCAGCTCACCTTGTACTTGTTCATGCTGCCATCTCCAGGGTATCCTCCTGGTACTGAATCCACATCCAGCAGGTGTGATATTTCTGCCATGCCACCTCACTGCAGCACATTCGAGTGGTATCACTCCCATATCAAGCCTTTTATATTCTGGGTCATTGCTCTTCCTCTGAGAAATACAGCTTTGGATAAAAGGGGTTTTAGCACTGGTGTGAATTCTTCCTGGAGAAGGATGAGATGAAAGGGCGAAAAATAGTTTTTGAGTTAAAAACAAAACAAAGAAAATAAAACCAAAGCAACAACCATTCACAGCATTAAGAACACTTTTTTACGGGTACTCTGTACACTTTTTTACGGGTACTCTGTAATGTCCATGGTTTCTTAGTACAGCCAGTTACACAAGCCAGAAATCTAGCTTTATCTTTGACCCCTATGTTTTTGTCCATTCGTGAATTCATTCATAATTGCAAAACCACTTACTAAGAAGCTGTCCTACACAAGACGAGATGTTAGCTCTTAACATCTCAGAGGTGTTAGTTCACCTTTGTGTTCTCAGCAATTTTGAAGTTAGGCAGCACAAATGAAAAGTGTTGAGACCTAAATACAAGTATAAAAATATCAGGGATCAAAAATGTGAATAAATCTCACTATTAATCGTAGTATATGAAGATCTATAATAGGGTACACATGTGTGCCATTAGTGATATTATTAATGATATCCTCAGTTGTAAAAATGAGCCTTTTTGAAAAATGCAGAATGCCTATGAACAGTGAGAAACATAAATCCTTTTAAAAATTGCACTTAATGGATTGTTTCACACTCTCAATTAAGTCACCATAATTTCAAATTACTCTAATCACTAGTTTCTTTTCTATTAAAAGGAAATAGTTTGTAGTAAGTCTTTAGAAAGTTATAGAGGATGTGTAGAAAAAGCATTGGATTAATGAATACTGAGTTTGTTTTTTCCTTGTTTGACGACAAGGAAAACCAGGAAACTTGACTTTTTTTTTTTTTTTTGGTGAGACACTGTGTTTGGTCACCACTGGTCTAAGGATTGAAAGGGGGAACAAGTCATGTTCTAGTGGAGTAGGCTGGCAGATACATGCATAAATGATTTCAATATAATGCATTAAATACTGTCACAGAGATGAATATTTAGTGCTACTAGAAGTCAGAAAACAAAGGGGTTAATCATGTACCTTCAGTGACTAAGTTCACTTGATTCATAAATATATTGTCACTGATACACATTACCTATTGTCTGTAATGGTGAAATCAAGTAAATGGAATCAACTCAAGTATTAAGTAATTGGCTAAATAAACCATGGTAGACCCATATATAGCACCTCACAATATAACATGAATGAGGTGTATCTATTTAAATGGTAATGAAAGCATGTTAAAAATATTTTGTTGGGGCTTCCCTGGTGGCGCAGTGGTTGGGAGTCCGCCTGCCAATGCAGGGGACACGGGTTCGTGCCCCGGTCCGGGAAGATCCCACACGCCGCGGAGCAACTAGGCCCGTGAGCCACAAGTACTGAGCCTGCGCGTCTGGAGCCTGTGCTCCACAACGGGAGAGGCCGTGACGGTGGGGGGCCCGCGCACCGCGATGAAGAGTGGCCCCCGCTTGCCGCAACTGGAGAAGGCCCTTGCACAGAAACGAAGACCCAACACAGCCAAAAATAAATAAATAAATTTATAAAAAAAAAAAAAATTTTTGTTTAGTAAACATAATCAAATTGCAAATACATGTATGTACGTACACACACATACATATATACACAAAAATATGATTGTATGTATACTTATTTATGTAAAAAATGTAAATAATTTATAAAGATCAGGTGTTAAGAGGGAGTAAAGAAAATCTATTTAAATTGTTTGCAAGATAAATATGTTTGCAAGTACAAGACCAGATTAATAAAAGAAGTTGGTGACTCCATATTGAGGGATTTTCAATCAGATTTTGAAATGTCAAACTAATAGTCCATTTCAGAAGATCAGACTCTTATATGACTTTCCAGGGATTTGTATTATCATTCTACGTTGAACATTCTGTTATAGAAATAAAAACAGAATGTTCATATTGTCAGAACAGAATATGGCACTAATCTCACAGGATATATTCTGAAAGAATATCATGAAAGAGAGAATTATAGAATTTAAATGCTGTGTAATTCCAAGGATTATTTTTTTTTTAACTTAGACCCATTTGTCAGGTTGAACGATAATTCTCCTGGTAATTAACAAAGGGATCCTGATAAAGTGCAGGGACTGGGAGCAGATGTAATGTTTCTGTTCAGCAGAGTGATTTCTGTTAATGTCCCATTTACGACATCTTCCCCTGTTCTCACACATCTCCAATACCAAATTGGAGAGATGGCTGAATAGGCCAGTGCTGTGTCTCAGATTGGTTTCAGAGTCACGTGTATTACCATTCTTCCTAATGGAAATCCTAGAAACTTCTGAGAAGTTCCAAATGACTGGCAAGGCTCTCCTGCTTTACTTCATACACATGTATGTTATCAATAATTACTTAGTTGACTCTTTAATTTGTCCAAATTTGTGCAGGCATAATGGAAACTGACAATGCAATTTTCCATTGAAAATTGTAAATGGGTGACTAAGCTGAGTAATTCACCTCCTTCCCGTTCCTTTTGTACAGATATCTTATGCTACACCAGGATGGCTATACTTTGAAAATAGCTCATCTATATTCATTCACCCATGCGTATAAATTGATTTGCATGCTCGTTTTGCGGTTTCCAAATATGCATTTGTTGCATAAAGTTTTTCATATCTAACCCAAAATGGCTCTTTTACCTCTTCCTCAAAAATTTAGCTGGTGTGAGCCAACCACACATGAAATTCACATACTTCCAGGACTGGATTTCTATAGAAAATGCTAAAAGCTGGAGAGGGAAGGCTTAGATCTTGCCATTGGCCATAATTTCTAACTAGGATCTTGCTTTTATGGGTCAGATCCTTGAAATTACTCAGGGCAAGATTGAAATTAAGTGACAAGAATTTATTCAGACTATCCAGATTATTCGCCAACTCATGATTTTTATGAGAACTAAAGGTATTCAGTAGAATAATTAGTTTATGGATTGTGTCTTTTGCTTTTCCACAAATTAGCTATACCTTATTGGACCTTGGTTTCCTTAACTGTGTATGTATGATTTTTCCAGTTTAAAAAAAAAAATATAGACACACCAAAGTTAAATCAATAATGTGATTTACCCCAGCAAATAATACTAATATTATCACTAAATTAAAGGCAATCTCTTGAAAAATATAAATATCTTTGTACAAGCTTAAAAAAAAAGTCTAACAAAATGTTTTGTGGCTATGACCATTTATAAATAGAAAATATTTTAAGTTAGGAAATTATCATTATGTTGATGGCTTTTGGTATTCACTGAGAACCTTTTATACATAACTAAAATTATACATTATGTGAAGTAAAATTAATAGTATGTTTTTAAAATGCCCTGAGTAGTAATGTTCAAAAGAAGGAAAGGATTGATGTTTACTGATTGTCTACTACATACTGGTGTTATCAATTTTATATGTTATCTCATTTAATTCTTACCACCACAAACCAGATTTGTTTAACTATCTTCATTTTACGTTTAGGAAAACTAAGGTGCAGAGAACCTGTGTAGTAAGGAGAGAATTTGAACACAGGCTTTATTTCATCTACACCCCAGGCTTTCCCCTGTGTCCTCACTGTCAGACGTGGATGGACCTAGAGGGTGTCATAGAGTGAAGTGAGTTAGGAAGAGAAAAGCAAATATTGTATAATAACGCATATATGTGGAATCTAGAAAAATGATATGGGTGATCTTAGTTGCAAAGCATAAATAGAGACACAGACGTAGAGGACAAATGTATGGATACCAAGGGGGAAAGGAGGGGGATGGGAGGAATTGGGAGACAGGATTGACACATATACATTATTGATACTATGTATAAAATAGACAACTGATGGGAACATGCCCTATAGCACAGGGAACTCACCTGATGCACTGTGGTGACCTAAATGGGAGGGAAGTCCAAAAGGGAGAGGATATCTATATGTGTATGGCTGATACATTTTGTTGTGCAGTGGAGGCTAACACAACATTGTAAAGCAACCATACTCCCAATAAAAATTAATTTAAATAAATAAATAAATAAATAAAATAGAAAAAAATAAAATACCTTGTGTAGACTCTGTGGAGTCATAGATACAAACGATCAAGAGTCAACCTATTTTTAGAAAACATACTAGCGTTTGAGCTATTGTCAAACTTTGAGAGTATTTCTTTGATTTGGAGTCAAGTTTGCTTTAATTTGACTTTTGTATTTTTCTTTTTACCTCATCTCTTTTATGTATAGGTGAATGTATTTCCTAACTGAATGATATATTGCTAGTAATGACAATAAGAAACCTCTAAATATGGTTTCCAGAGACTTTACAGGAAGACTGTAGGCAAACCTCAAAATACATAGAAGGTTCCTTGTTTTCTACTATTATTTTTGTCATCTGATCATTAGTGTGTTTCTGGTTTTATGTCTTTTCCTTCCACCCTGTAAAAGAGTCATTTTTCTTTTTTACTGTTTCTTCTTCTCTTAGGGCTGTATCACCTTTTGATTTTTTTCATTATATTTTAGCTTATTTTTCATCATAGAACATTCAAACAATATATCTACTAAGATGACAGTTATTGAAAAGAAGGAAGTATCTCATAGAATTCTATACTATTCTCTGCAAACCATAATTCTATGGATTTGTCCACATTTTAGCTAAATATATTTTTGGTGATATTTTAACTCAAAATTTACCTAGCTTAAGAAATGACTATTCATGTAAAAATGCATCCCATGAAAATGTTTATTTAACCAATATTACTCTTTTCTCCTTTTCAAAAATGTATTGACAGTAGTTTCAGAAACATCATTTTTATAAAAGAGAAATAATACATAAAACACAAAGGAAAAGTACATTCTTAATTGTGTAGTGTTAAGTACATATTATGCAGACTTTTCTTAAATCCTTAAACATTTCCAGGTAACTTAATTTGACATTGGGGTTGATTTCATAAATGACTCATAAAGAAAGTATATTTTTGTTCTCCTCTTATATCACCAAAACTTCTGTAAATAATCCCAAAATTATAGTACAATATGCACATTTTTGGCCCTCCTTAGATTTCAAAACCCCCAAATAGGTATGTCATCAATTTTTCTTTGGGCAATAATTTTTTTCTCTGACTACTAACTATGGATTCCAGAAATAGTTCAGAAAATTCTAATTTTTCCTAATCTTTTGATAATGATCTGAAAATATATCCAATTACATAACAAAGAAAAGATACTATGTTACAAAATGAAATTCTGAAGTAAAAATGGATCAATAACTATAGCTGATTATAGTATTTAAGGTGATAATGTGTCACAGAGAAATTTTAAAACATTTATGACATTTAAAGTAGTATTTAGAGGCACTGAGCTTAGATATTAGGGATATATTTGTGATCAGACAGGCCTGGTTCACTACTCTTTGGGGTTTATAATCTACGAGTGAATATAGACATGTAGAAGGTCAACTATAATGCAGAATGACCACTAGTGATAGAGTACATGCAACTCAGACTGAGGAGGCAGAGAGAGCTTTCCAGAGGATAAGACAGCTAGCATGAGACGTGAATAAGAGTCAGCTAAGGGAACAGGAAGGAGAAGAGAAAAGAGTATGCAAGATGAGACTGTGCCTCATTGAAGGGTTTAGAATTTGTGGTGCTCGGAGAAAAAATGGTAAAGGTGGCTAAATACAAGCTGCAAACTAAGCTTTGTAAGTCTTGTAAGGGGCATGAATTTATCTTTTGAGTTTGTGGTGGAGTCATAAGAACAGGTAGTAATATAAGATTATGATTTTAGAAAGACCACTGTGACTACGTAGATCTTGGATGGAAAGCAAAATTGGAAATAAATAACTGTAGACCCACATGATTACAAAGACATGTCAGGGTCTTGTAAGAAAGATCTATGACTGCCAATAGACTTAGACATGTTTTGAAGACCGTTAGCTTCCACAGTGAGTAGAAACCCAATGAAAAGTGTAGATTTGTTCTTAGGAAATAAAGGGAGGCATAAAACTGAGTGATTAGAGTAAGGGTAAACTAATTGTCAAGTTAGGATGAAGAGGATGTGGAATGAAAGAGAAGGATTTATCAAGAGTGAAATTCAGAGGAAGATTTAGGTTGTAGATCCAGTTAAGAGAGTAATTGAAGGAAAGCAGGAGTGACATAAATGAAAATATCACAATAAAATTTTGGCTAATTTTTGCAAACAGCTAGATTTAGGCAGGCATGAATATTCTAGAGACTGTTCAATATCTTCTGTCTTGTGGGACAAGATTTTATTCATTAAGTTTCACCATTGTCTAAAATTAATATCCCTCAGGACTTTCCCCCTTCCTTTGATTTGTTTCCATGCTTACCAAGCACACTTTTCATTTTAATCCAAACTTCCAGTAATCTTGGCACAAGAGAAGTGTTTCTCTAGATGGGCAAAGAAGTGTTTCTCCCAGTTACTGATATTCCTCTCATTTCAAAATAATACATTCACATAAAAATTCATAGGTGAAGAAAAAAAAAAAACCCCAGCAAAGTACTGTACTCCCAAATCCCTTTTTAATAAATGTTTATTTATAAGGTCATGTACTTTAAAGTTACTTTCATGAAACTTAATATTCTAAAATGTTCATAAGTTTTAAAATATGTATATTTTGCCATGTTATAAACTATCAACTAGGTCAGTGAAATGCCCAAAGAAAATGCAAAACATTGTCAAAAGGGAGAGAGTAGGGAATGAGGAGCAGCCAAAGTCAGAAATAACCTGTATTGACAGCAAACATTTATTTAGTGGCTGCTGTGTCTCTTTTGGGCTTTGCATATTTCCTTTGTTTTTTCACCCAGAATCTGTTTACTTATGCTGTCCTTTTTCACCTGTGTAGGACTTTGCTTGTGGTGGGTGTATGAGCAGCAGTTTCCCTGATACCAGTTCCACCATCCATGGGAGAGGTAGCCAGGCTCTGAGCTAGGGCTTCCCTGCTTCACCTCCAGAAACCGGGAGATATGGCTGAGCTTTTTTCAAGTTTCCTTTAAAAACCAAGAAATGAGAGTCCATCTAGGATAAAGGCAAATAACTACTTAATTGTAATACATCTAGTTTATCTGGTTATCTTTTGCACAGATAGTTTTTTTCAATTAGAATTTCTTCCATGTCTCGTATAGCCACCCAGAATCCTGTGTGGAGGTAGACTATAACCAAATAAATCAATTTTAAATAGAATATTTTGATGATTAAATGTGATACTAAGTTTTGGAAAGTAAATTTCAAGAAAAGTTTTAATAGCTACCATAATTCATCTGTATTCTCTTCTCATTCTGGAGTATTTAGTGATTAGAATCATCTGTGAAACTGACCTGAAACAGTGCTCTCAATGGTATATAATCTTTATTTTAGTTTGTAACGTGCTACAGGTTAACTAATAAATGTAAAGCAGTTAAACAAAGATCTCACATTACTTCAGTGGTACGTCTTAGCTTGGCCCATTAGCTAAGGTCAATAATTTCACTTTGGTAAATCAGTTTTTCAGAAGTGCGTAGTTCCTTCAAGACCCTCTATACAGTTGACCCTTGGACGATGAAGATTGGTGTGCTAACCCTCTGCACAGTTGAAAATTAGAGTACAACTTATAGTCAGCCCTCTGTATGTAAGGTCCTCTGTATCCACTGTTCTGCATCCATGGATTCAACCAACTGTGAATTGTGTAGTACTGTAGTATTTACTATTGAAAAAAATCCACATACAGGTGAGCCCACGCAGTTCAAACCCATGTTGTTCAAGAGTCAACCGTACTTGTGAGTTGTTTTACCTTATGAGAGCTGCATATAAGAGAAGTTCAAGTGAGTAGAATTTAGGGATACTCCTGGATAGTTATAAGTAAAACCTCTCCTCCTCCTCCTTTTTTAAGTTCATTAAATTCACCAGTTCCTTCAACTGGAGGAGTCTTATATATGAATGCTTGAACTCATTATTAATTTGTCACAAAATCAAGAATTTACTAAGAAATGAAAATATCTTTGAAAATGTCCAAGTTATAGAATCTTTAGAATTTTGGAGTTAGAAGAGACCATGAAGAGATATACTACAACGACTTTTTTAGAGATGAACAAACTGAGACAAAGAGAAGTTGGAGAATTTTCCAAGTCACAAAACTAGTTTCATAGCCATAACTAGAACACAGGCCCAGCACAATTTCCATCTTCCATTTTCAGGTAGCAAAGAAAATAACACTTCAAAAATTGTATTCCATCATCCTGTACACATGATGTAATATTTCTGATGATGTGTCTCCTTTGTTATCTTTTGGTTACATTTAAAGAGAATTCTTATCCCTATCTGGTCTGATTGGGTAACTTCCTTCTCAGGTTCATGGAAGAGGCTTTCAGATTCATAACAAAGCTCTTTGTATGCACTGGAAAATAAATGTGTTTTTCTTAGGGAAAGTCATTTTAACAAATTCATCATTATAGAAGCCTCTTAGTTTGTATTTTGGAACACAAAAGCAATGGTGTACTATAGCAAATAAATCAAAACCCTCACAATATGGAGTAAGATTCTGTTTTTTAGGAAGGCATGTCAATTGATTGAAAGAGTACTTTCCTAGAAACACTACAGTTTAATAATGCTTCTGATTGTGTCATAAAAGTTTTTTTAGTGTATTGTGTCAGCTTTAGGAAATGTCATTAAATATAGCATTTTATTTTTTCAAATCAAGAATGCTGCCCATATTAATAGCATGATTGGGGGAGAGTTTATTTTTTAAATAATGTGTGGCATGCCTAAATTTTGATAAAATGAAATTCAAATGTTCAGTCTGAGAGTGCTATTTGAAAAGAAGAAAAAAAAGATACTCCTAAAGAAGAAAAAAAAAGTACTCCTAAAGAAGAAAAAATAAGTACTCCTAATTGGTCTCCCTTTAGGGGAGCTTGATAAAACTGGTGTAAGAGATCAAAGCCTAAGTGATCCATTCATTACATAATAAATGTGTTGGTCTGTTTTTTTTATTTTAAGTATAGTATAATACAATAATGAAATTAAGTTTGCAGATAAAAGACTTGCAGATGCTCTTTTAGCAAATTGCTGTTTTGGAAAGCCACCAACAGAATGATGTTCTAAGTTTGATTTTTTGCTCTGGCTTGCATTTGAACTCTTGCTTATTAAAGTTCTAGCAACACAATGGCCTTTTCTAGGAAAACGACTTATCCTTTTTGTTTTCAGTGAATCTACCATTGTGCATATGTGGTTGGAACCATATGGAGGCAGTAAACTTGATTGGAGCTTTTACTCTGTTTAGTACACAAAACATTCATTCAGCCCAGAAGATATGCTAAAACAAAACACAAAACCTATTCATCCACCAAATCGGGAAAGACATTATAATCCTCTTTAGCCCTCATCACATTTTCCAATGTTCTTCAGGCTGTAAGCTCTGGCATCCCTGCAAGTTCCACTCTGTTGCTTTATACCCTACTTTCACATTATAATTTGTGCCTGGTCTAACATGTATCAGAAGCGAGGCGTGTGTCTGATATGGAAACAGAAGAATAGAGGAGTAATTAAGTAGTGACCACTATATTGTTTTGATCATTTCTCATCTTTTGTAAATAATGACCATTGTTTTTAGTCTTTAATTTTTGACTTGAAATTAGCAAAACACATTGAGTTTGCAGAATTAAGGTACAATTTTTTCCCAAAGTATTTATTTGTAGTATTAAAATCAAATAAATTAGGAAATTAACAAACAAAACACCTAATCTCCTTTACTTCTACTTCTTTCCTCATTGTTTCAATCCTGTTCTAGGCATCTAGTTCTCCACCACAGAGCCCCATTTCCTGGATCCTTTTGTCTGTTTCCAAAAATGGTTGCATTATCCCTTTGCACCTTACTCTTTTTGTCTATAAAGTAGTAATAATGTTAGCAACTTCAGAGAATGTAGGGATTGAATGAAATAATTCATTCTTTCAAAAAATGTTTTCTTAGCTCTTGCTGGATGCTGAGTACCCATGTAGATGCTGAGCCATGTAAAGACAAAACCCTGCTCTTTTGGATATTTTCAGGTGATGAGGCAGGTGATAAATAAATCTATAGGGGTATTATATAATGTAGTATGATGCCCGAAAATGGCAAGTGCTATGAAGAAAATTAAAGCAGCATGGGGCATAGAGAATGCATAAGGGGCATTATTATTTTAGGTAGGGTGATCACATTAGGCCTTCTGAGAAGGTGACATTTGAGTGAACATAAACAAGCAATTCTGAGGTAAAATGCTCAGGCCTGCGGTGGGAGTGTGCTTGAATGCTCAGGGGAGAGCACGGAGGCCAGAGCGATTGAACAGAGTGGGCAAAGAGGAGGTAGAGAGACAGTTTGATATGATAACTGGAATCCAGATTACATAGAATTTGACGGACAACATCAACTTGAAATTTTATTCTAAATTCAATAAGACCCCATTGAAGTATTTGAAAAAGGGAACAATATTGTTTCTGTTTCAACCGCTCTGGAGAGAATAGATTGTAGGTGCACAGGAGAGGGAGTAGAGGGACCATTCTACTGGCAGATGTGACGATAGGCTGGAGTGGTAGTGGAGGAGGTGGGAGGAACTGGCTTATGTTAGTACATTTTTCTGAAAGCAGAGCTGACAGAATTTGCTGATGATTTGTATAGTAGGGTGGGAGTGAAAGAGAAGAATCAGAGATGACTCCAAAATGACTGACCTGAGTATCTGGATGACTGGAGGGGTCCTTTCCTGGAGGAACAGTGGGGAAGGAGTGCTGAGCCCTGTGCTTGTCATGTAGGAGATGTGCCATAAGCATGGCTTCTTTTCTCTGTTACTCCTCACTCCCAGTGATCTTTCATTGTAAATAAGCTCGGAGAAGGTAAGGGTCATATCTGTTAAGCCTACTGTTGAATATCTACTGTTTATTGCACATAATAGGGATTCAATAAATATTTATTGAATAAATAAATAAGTGAGAGTGATTATAGTGGACCAAAAAAGATAAAGTAACACGTATTAATGAATTATCTAGCTAATATGGTGTTTGTCTCCCTCTGTCAACTCTTAGACACCATGCTAGCAAATTGCACAAAGGAGTAATACCAGTGATGGGGGTCTGCAGGCATGCTGGAGGAATGTTTTAGTCTTCTTCAGTTTAAAGCATTTGAACACATACTTTGCTACAACGGTTAAGCTGTCACTGTAAGCCTTTTTTACAGAATATTTTCCAATAAGATACTGGGTATCTTAGTCAATCTTAGTTTTAATTTTCTGGGAAGACCTTGCTATCATTACTAGTCCAAACATATATATATTTTTTTTTTAATAAATTTATTTATTTATTTATTTATTTTTGGCTGTGTTGGGTCTTCGTTTCTGTGTGAGGGCTTTCTCTAGTTGCGGCGAGCGGGGGCCACTCCTCATCGCGGTGCGCGGGCCTCTCACTGTCGCGGCCTCTCCCGTTGCGGAGCACAGGCTCCAGACGCGCAGGCTCAGTAGTTGTGGCTCACGGACTCAGTTGCTCCGCGGCACGTGGGATCCTCCCAGACCAGGGCTCGAACCCGTGTCCCCTGCATTGGCAGGCAGATTCTTAACCACTGCGCCACCAGGGAAGCTCCAAACATATTTTTGTATTCACTTTTTGACTACTAAACATGATCCAAGAACTGTAGTTTCTAACAATTGGCTAACTGCATTTAATTCGTTCACTTCTTAATTAATTTTACAAATATTTATTGAATTGATACTGCACTATGTGTACAAATCAAAGTCCTTGTTCTGAAGGGATTAACGTTATTATGGTAGGTGTGTGCATTGTACAGAATTTTGTAAAATACTTTGAAATGCCACTAATTTACCTGTAGGACATTAAAAATGTTTTTCTGTTATCAATACCACTTTTCTGAAGATTTATTTTCTCATCATAACATTAATAGTTTTTTTTTAATGGAGCGTTTAAATATATGCCAGGCACATTCTAAACACTCCACATGCATATCCTCGTGTTATCATGTACTTGATAGCATTTATCTAAGTTGTGTCCAGCAAAAGCTCCTTTTTGAAAATCTGGTTAGAATCAAACATGATAAGGGGTGAATTCAATCCATTACCTTTGAAGTATTAAAAATATGATTTGTGAATGAACAAATGCAAATCCTTTTAGCACGTTCATTAATGTAAAAAGCAGTTTGAATATGGAAGATTTTCTTTGGATGCTACGTGAGAAATGGCTCCTTTATTTCAACAACCTATTTGCAGTGACATTCTAGTTGGCACAGGTGGTCTTAATTTTGGAATGAGAACGTTCATTCAAACACAGCTGAAATATATCTGACCTTAGTGTTTTCTGTGTGTGTGTGTGTGTGTGTGTATTGTTGAGTAACAATTTAATGCGTATCAGCATTGTCTGTGTCTAATAAACTTATTGAGGTTTTTGGACCAAATACCCCATTTAAAATGTTTATGTTACAGTTAATAAGCAGGATTAAATAAGGAAGGGATGCAGTAACATGCTAACTTTCAACAAATTGGAAGGATTCCTTGGTGTAGACATAAACATCCTGTGGTCTGTCTTTCTCTGGCTGCTATTGACGATGACCCTGCTTCTATTTCCAGACCAGCCTTGGATTTTCTGGAGAGTACATTTCCTCTGAAACTCCCTTTTGATTTCTTGTGAAAATTCAGAAATCTTCATGGCACTTTAAACTATAAATACATATAATGTAAGCAATCCATACTTTATTTAAGAAAGTATGTTATATCTTGGCTCTCAGAAATATTGCTCAGGTTGTTCTAAATTAAAATTGTCTAAATTAAAATGTTTTCCCCTTTATATGTTTAAAACTTAGAGATATTTCCTGGAGAAAAAGTTGGTCACAAAAATGAATAAACACAATTTTAAAAAAATGTGTATTTGAAGGAATCGTGGCATATTTCTATGCACAGTGTACAAACTTAATCATATATTTAAAATGTTTTATTGCAACTTTTAAAATTCTATGATAAATAAAAAAGAAAGAAAAGTCCTCATCAACTCATTTTCCTACAGGGTGGGTAATTATAACAGAGACAGAGAAACTCCACCTCTCTACTAGCCCATTCATGATGCTTACTTCCTACTTTTGTGAGATTGGTAAAACCTTGGTCATGTGAAAAATCCTAATTTCAAGGGAATGGTAGTTTTTTCTTTCCAGCTTGCTCAAGTAGTAGAAGGTAATATAGAGGGAGGTTGGAGTGTTTGCTGACCGAGCCCTTACTCAGCCAGTTAGTTACCAAGATCTCTGTTTCAGAACAAATCTTTAGCACAGTTTCCCCAACTTTGACATAAGGAGGTTGCCCTAGGTGATTTCTGAGATTTTGTTTTTCTAGCCCTAGAATCCTGAAGCTATTGATTTGATGAAGGCCAGAAACTAGGTAAATGCATATCTGGGATGTGAACTCAGGTTTTCTGGTTTTTATTCCAGGGCTCCTTTCCATTATGACTGCTACCTTTACACTAATTAAATATGTGAAAAATAAATACATATGTACATGCAAACACAGATATTACATACACACAGGATTTAAGCTGGCTTAAGCTAGTCTTGTGCTTATTCAAAATGATTCAGCTTGTTTGGCAAGGGCAATCAGACCATCTTCTCTTACCTCATCCCAGCTCACAAATTTCTATCCAATCTCTTCCTGGAAGAAGATGTGAGATGATAGTTTCCTCTAAGTTTGTATTCTTTAAGCAGAGCACACACACACATTTGTAGCATTGTGCCACAAAAACCAGGGATTAAAAAAAAAATTTACCTCCGCTTGTCTGCCACATACTGCCCATTTATCATCTTTCCAGAGGAGTGATTGTTTTATTTTCTCTGTCTTCATTTTAGTCATGGGACCTCAGTATTACTAATATATCTCCTTGTAGAATCTGCTCACTATTCATTATCAAAGTCTTATACATTCCACATACCCAAGGCACTCCTCCTCTATAACTGCCTTATTCACCAGTGTATGGTCTTTGAGGAATATAACCTATTTAAATGTTTATGTGCTAAAATCATCTGAAATTTTTACAAAGCTAAAAGTTATTACCTCTAAGGCCTTTTCCTACTGTGAGAGAGTGGACCAGGATGGCAGTGTGGAGATTAAAGCATGCAAGGCTTTAAAGCAGCTGAGGCCTTTTCTGAGTCATACAGGAGTTATTGCTGTGAATCTCTGAGCTGCCCTGCTCCACATAAAGCCAGGACTTGTCTGCAGTTGCATTTATCCTTAACTGAAAGATAAACTACTAGAAGGGGTGCAGCGTTTATTTAAAATCCAGTGATACCTTCTAATATTCCCCCACGTTCAAATGTGGTCTCTGAGGTGTAAGCCCCTCTGAGCTGTTACCTTTTCTCTTCCCCTAATTCATGGTGTGACATTGGGGTAATAATTATTCCTCTCTGTCTCAGTGTCCTTATCTAGAAAACTAGAAGATGGGACTCAATGACTGCTAAGATCCTTTTCAGCTTGACAATTTATTATTTTCCTGTTTAGGCCCTTTTGTCAGCCCTTAAAGCAATGGAACTCTCCCCCAAATTGATAATAAGTGACATATTGATTGATAGTGTAGGCCTCAGTGTAAATGCTCATATCAGTATGTTTCTTTTCTAAAATGATCATTTATATTCAAGATTATTACTCTGTTTCTCTTAAACTGAATGCAAACATTTTTCTTCAAGCTTGAGTGACTTTAATATTTAAAACTGAAAATCATACTGAGAATGAATTTGGATGAATTTTGAAGAAAAGAATAAAAGGCCCAATATAACCACATCACTGTTCATGTTTGATTACCAAGTAAGGTTCAAGTTATTTTGTATCCTGTGCTTGCTGTAGTTTTTACAGAGTTAATTTTGCAGTTGTTGTTCTTGTATATCATTTAAAGCCCTGTTTTGAATGTATGCTTTTAAAAAACTCAGATGTGTATATTACATGTGTAATTTATGTTCTCTGTAACTTTGGTAATTATCTGCTAATATTTATTGAGCATGTTCTGGATGCATGGCACAGAGCTAATGCATTCTCCAGTAGTGAACTGCATCTAAATTAGTAATTCTCCTTATGGAAAACACAGTTTAGAAATCATTTCTCTGAATATGATGAGGTTTGTTAGAGTAGTTAGGTCTTTGGCTTACACTTTCTGCTGTGCCTCTTTGGCTATGTCCCTCTCCCTTGGAAAGGAAAACCTTGATAAACTCATATAATGTGGGGATCTGTGCAAACCTGAATGCTTGTTGACTAGGTGTTCAAGTATAGTTGGGAAACTTGAGTGTACATTTTTCTCCGTATTTAAGTCAGAGATATTGCAGGTTTGATTCCAGACCACTGCAATAAAGTGAACATCACAATAAAACAAATCACATGAATTTTCTAGTTTCCCAGTTCATATAAAAGTTATGTTTACACTATGCTGTAGTCTGTTAAGTGTGTAATAACATTATGTCTAAGAAACAATGTACATACCTTAATTTAAAAATAATTTATTGCTAACCATCATCTAAACCTTCAGCAAGTCATAATCTTTTTGCAGTTGTAACATGAAAGATAACTGATCACAGATCACCATAACAAATATAATAATAATGAAAAAGTTTTAAATATTGTGAGAATTACTAAAATGTGACACAGAGATATGAAGTGAGCAAATGCTGTTGGAAAAATAGCACTGATATACTTGCTTGACGCAGGATTGCCACAAACCTACAATTTGTAAAAAAGAAAAAAAAAAAAGAAAAAGAAAAAAGCAATATCTGCAAAGTGCTATAAAGCAAAAAGCAATAAAACAAGGTATGACTCTGTGTTTTTTCTTCTAATGAGTCTATTCCTTGAAGAACAGAAGGTGAAATACCACCTAAACTGATGAAGGTGAAATACCACCTAAACTGATGTTTAGCCTCAATGTAGTTCATTAAATGGAGTATGTGAGTATTTATTAGTGAAACTTAGTATAAGAGTGCAAGCTCTAAAATGAGACTGCCTGGGTTCAGCTCTCAGACAGTGATCAGGTTATTTAACCTCTTTGAGTCTCAGTCTTCTCACCTGTGCATAAAGACAGTGACAGTCCCTATCTTGAAAAGAGGCAGTAAACGATGAGCATGAAATGCTTTCTACTGCATCTGGCACAGACAAAGAACATGGTAAACAAAATCTAAACTCTTTTTTTAGATATTGTTAGTGTGTATTTTGGGAATTGAAACGGGTTTTCTGGAAAGATGAGTTATAAGTAGTGAAGGTAGGAAAATAGAAAGGTGTTGAAGGTTAAAATATATACCATTTAAATGACAAAAATTTGCAAGGTGCTTGGGGTTCCCCCTTCAACATAATCATAAACCTTTCTTCTTGCCAGTGAATGGCTCAGAGACCAGAGAAGGACATCCTCTATATAATTATTTTTGTGAAAAATCCTTTGTTAATAATGTGTTGAGGAGCTTATTGTAGATTGTAAGATGGTCTGGAGCACACTTTGTTATGTGGAATCTAAAATTGTCCTAGCATTCCACTTACATGGTAATTTTACCAGGAATGAACAATACTCTAGCATGAGCTGTGGGTGCGCTGGCATCTTATACAGTGGGCCTGACAAAGAATTTAGATGACAGTCTGAGAATTCAAAAGAATCGTGACAGGTTGGAGAAATAAGCCTTAATTAGTAGAATAACGTTACATTGAACCAAATATTCGGCCACTAACTAATGAAGGGAAGGTATGAAGGGCTGACTTAATGGAAGTATAAAAAGCATATCTAAGGATCAAAGGGAACCTCAAATAGAAGATAAAGAGGCAAGTTAGTAGTATATATTTTTATGTGATGAAAAATCTTGGGGGCAATGTGTGTTGGGAAAAGCCCGAGACTAACCATATAAGTATACATATAGCATTCATTGTTTGGACTTCCATTCTCATTTAGTTAAACGAAGGAATTAGGCTCTCCTTTCTTTATGGTGCCTTCCAACCTAAATATTCTATGATTAATTCCCTTATAAACCATTAATTTGTAGCTATTTTCTCCTATAACCAGCATTTACCTTTCCCTAACTTAAAGGCACTCATTTCTAATATATGTGTATTTCAAATATTTTCCTGTTCCTTGATGCCTTTTTTGCCTGTTCGTTATATGTCCTCTGTATTTGACTGTCCTGTGTGTGTTATTTTATTTATTTATTTTTTAACACTTAAAAAAATTTTTTTTTGGCTGCATTGGGTCCTCATTGTGGCACGCGGACTTCTCTAGTTGTGGTGCACAGGCTCCAGAGCATTTGGGCTCAGTAGTTGTGGCGCACAGGCTTCTCTCTAGTTGCCGCTCGCGGGCTTAGTTGCCCCACAGCATGTGGGATCTTAGTTCCCTGACCAGGGATCGAACCCACATCCCCTGCATTGGAAGGCAGATTTTTAACCAGTGGACCACCAGGGAAGTCCCTGTGTGGGTTATTTTACAAGTCATTAGAGAAGGTTTAGTTTATGTAGCTTTTGGCAATAAGAAAATTTACTTCTTCTGTAAAATCATGCACTTGGTAAATTTTATTTCATATTGCTGTACCTATAAGCTTATCAGTAACTTCCAAAGATATTTAGTTGCATTTAACCCATATGTTATATTGACCCATCTGCCTTTAATAATAGTCCATCTATTTTATAATCATCCCCATAAAACATTCTGACCCCATGCTCCTAAAGAAACATGAATAATTTCTAGGCCATGTGAAAAAGGAAAGCTATGGTAAGAAAACAGCCTTAGTTGTTCCTAGATGAGTACGCCAAACACAAAAAGAATTGAAGGAGATACGAAGTATATTGAATTTCTTTATTAAGAAATAATAAGCCAGTTTCCTGATTTTCATTATACCTTCTCCTTAATCCTCATGCGGCCCCTGGTTTCTTTCAGGCCTAGCCAATAGTTTATTTTCATAATCGCTAGTGTTCTGACTGCAATGAGCTATGCTTTTTATAAGCACTGCACCTATTTTGGGACTCTTGGATTCACTGATGTGCCAGTTGACATTTTCTATTATATGCCTACTGTGTGCTAAATGATGAGGGAGTTAACCTTTTAAAGTCCTGGCATGTATAACTAAAGAAATCTTTGAAGGCAGAATGTTTGCTTTTAAATCTTTTCTATTCCTGGCTATCTGTGTGACCTTAGACAAGGTTATATAACTTCCATATGCCTCAGTTGGTTTTCCATAAAATGCAAATAGTGTTCATATCCACTTTACTAGTTGGTTTAGGAATAAGAGATCACATGTAAATTTAGCTATCAATAAACTTACTAACACTAGTTAATATTTGGAGAATGTGTGTGTGTGTGTGTGTGTGTGTATGTGTTATGTAAAAGAAAATGTTCATATTGATGGGTATCTGCATCTGCCATGGGTACCTGCTTACATTGGGTACTCAATGGTCATTATTTGGTTGAAGGATCGGATTCAGATGTTGACCAAGTTATGATAAAAGTATACAGAATAAAAGGTGACCATCTTGTTGAGGAGACCTTTGTGAATAGAAATAGCAGTCAGGAATAGCAGTCAGGTTTATTCATCCTCTCTCTCTTGCTCTCACTCGCTCACTCGATTGATTTGGTGGCAGATCCTTATAAGATGGAGAGAAACTGGGTGGCTTTTGAAGTTTCATTCACTTTCCTTTGGACTAAGTCTTAGGCATTTAGGCTGAGAAATTTACACATGAACACTCTTGATATGATTTCATCTTTTTAGCCATTTATGATGTAAATAAAAGTAGATAAAATGCTTGGAAAATAATGGCAGAAATTCCAAAGCAGCCACCAGATGGGAAAGCATTTCTAAAGGGATCTTTTATTGAAACTGATGTTCTGAGAATGGAATTAACAATTAGAAGCTTGTATTGCATTGGTGTTTTATAATACTTTATATTGTAATAGCTGTTTTTATCTCAGAAGAATGTGCCCCTTGAATCACATTCCTAAGACATTAGAGAATCTGTTTTCTGGAAATTTAGTGTGGAGTTAATGCCAAACTATTTTCTGGTTCTGTTTTTCAAGTCTTTCTTTTTGAAGTGCAGAGATTTCATTGACATGCACAAAGCCCACTTACCAAAGGGATGTATGGATGAACGGGAACGAGAGAAAACAGGCAAAGCATTAGTATAGAAGTGAAGATATTTTGAAAGGCAACCTTCTCTGCTGAAGGTTTATTCAGAAGCTATTGTAATAATACCATAGTTTTAAATAGCTTATCAAGAACATACAGCAGAAAGCCAATTTGCCTAGACTTCCTGTTGCAGTCAGCTCTCCATTCTCACAGGCATCCATGTCAGTGAGACTTTTCTTTTCACCCTTAGGGACAAGTTATTTAAGAGGTTACCTTTGTAGAAAGTGGAGGAGGGAAGGTCAAAAATAATATCCCATTTACCTAAGTGTTTAAAAATACAGATATTTGTGTATTTCTTTGTATGTTTTACTTAATTATGATGTTCAGGAAGCGTGTGAGCTAAGAATTTCTTTCCACATTTTCGAGTGGAAAAAAATGAAGCACAGAAAAGCTTACAGCTTACTCAGGACAACAAACAATCTGCCAGTTACTTGAGGAAAAAAACTATGTCTCATCCACTACTTTATTTCCAGTTTCTAGTATGGTACATATAGCAGATGGTCAAAAGTAATTTGCTGAATGAATGAATGAATGAATACATGAAGGAAAGAGTCAATAAACAAATGCATATTGATAGATCCAGAACAGAGACCCAGTTCTATTGGATTTCCCAAAGTGCGTATTTTCCCTAATATTTTTGCTATCTCCATTTATACTTATTCCAGAGAAAGAGGCAAGGATTTGGGAAATGTTGAAGTGTTAGCCTGGGAAAGCTTATTCTTTATGACAGTTTTATCACCTTGGCCAGCATGTGAGCATGTGGTCTGGGGAAGAGCTGGTGGGAGAAAAAGAAAGTTAGCAAGATGTTGGCTTATTGAGTTGGGAGAGTAGAAACCACATTATTTAATAGGATCCAGAGATGAATGTTGGTCCAAATCCAAATTGGAAAAGTATTAAGAATGGAGGGAAGAGGTTAGCAAAGTTGATGTCTGTATCTCTATTTGATAACAGAATCAAAAACTGTAAGTCACTCACTCAGATTCCCCTCCGTACTCTGCAAAGCAAACAATATTTAAGGAAGTATTTTCCCTTAGAGGGTAAAGTAAGGGGCAGAGGATTCATCAGAGCATTTGAACTGTTAAATATGCATATTTTTTTGAAACTAGATTTTGAAAGTGATTGCAAGAAGAGCTAAATGCATTGTAAACCACATGGCCATGAATTTTCATTGGCATTTATATGGGGAAAATTTGTTGTGAAATAATAATTTAAATAAAAGTTTTTACCTTCCTAAAAATTAATTTTTGCAGTAGATATCAAAAGGCATAATTAATAAATAAGAAAGTAAAAAAGTAGAAAAAATATTTGCAAACTTATATCTAATAATGGATGTATATCCTGAACATATGTAGAACACTTGTAACTCAATAATAATAAGACAAAGTACACAATCCAAAAGTGATCAAAATATTTGAGTGAACAATTCTTTAAAGAAGATATATGAATGCTCAATACCATCAGTAAATTAGAAAATATAAATTAAAGATACAGACAGTGCACCATTTTTATTACAGTGGCTAAAATTATTAAAAAAAAAAAAAGACCCTGCCAATATCAAGTGCTGACAAGGATGTGGAGCAACTGAAACTTCCATGCCTTACTGGTAGGAATGAGGAATGATAAAGTTGCTTTGGAAACACACTGGCAGTTTCTAATAAAGTTAAACATACTAACAAACATTCCTACTCCTAGGTATTTAGTGAAGACAAATGAAAACATGTCCCCCTCCTACCTCTGCTACAAAAAATTAAAACTTACACTAGATATTTGTAGTGACTTTATTTATAATCGCTAAAATCTAGAAACAACCCAAATGTTCATTGATTGATGAGTGGACAAACGAGTGGGGGTACATCTATACATTTCATACATTCAACAGTAAAAAGAACAAAATAATAACACATGTAGCAACATGGATGATTCTGACATGCTTTATGCTAAGTGAAAGAAGGCAGCTCAAAAGTGTGCAGACTGTATCATTCCATTTATATGATATTCTGGGCAAGACAAAACTGTAGGACAGAAAATAATTGCTGATTGGCAGGTACCTGGCTGGTGGGCAGGAATAGAAATTATATCTTGCTTGCACTGGTAGTTAACACAATTGTAAGCATTTGTCAAGATGCATAGAACTGTATACCTAAAAAGGGTCATTTTGCTGTATGTAAATTATACCTCAAAAATAACTTCAGCAATAGCATTCAAATACTCAAATATTGCATGTACTCATAATAATGAGGTGAATGCATATATTGCATGCTTATCTAAGAACAAAACCTGCTTTCTTTTGTCAGTAGTAACTTCCTGGGGACATTGAAATTGAAACTTCATAAATTTCAAAGTATTCTGTTACTAAGATGCTTAATATTTACTGACAATCTCTCCAATTAGGAAAAATTAGATATAATTTTATAATATCTTAAAAACATTGAAAAAAAAAGAATACCTTTGAGGACCTGAGTTCCTGTGTTTTGAAAGTATGAAAAATAAGGGAAAGAGAAAGGGAAGAAAAGGTGGGAAAGGCAGAAAAATAAGATAAAAAATTGAAAGATGAGGAGGTAGGAGGATATCATAAAGAAGAGCAAAAGATAGGAAACTGGGGCAACAGAAATATTAATGGAAATAATATGTATGTGTTGAGTGCTTACTATATACCAGCGATTGTGAGAAGAATTTACATGGATAATCTGATTTAATCCTCACAACAAGCTAATGGAGTAGATACTGTTGTTATTCCCACTTGCAGAAGGGAAAACTGAGGTTTTAGGCAGGATACATAATTTAGGCAACCTCACACAGCCAGTAAATGGGGGCAAAAGAATTTTCGTATCAGGTATAGCTGCTGCTAAAGCTTGTGCTCAGAATCTGTGCATGGACCTTTCTGGTAAAATGTGCTGCTACTTAATGAATTATCCCAGTTATCTCAATGAATTGTATCTCAACACAAGGCATGATTGTATTGGTTTCTATACCATAAGAATGATAAGAAATTAAGCAGGGAAGGGGATATGAAGCTGTTAACCTCTTCTTGGTTTGGTCTAAAGTGAACGTGCCCTGACATTTCATCTTCCAGAAGTTCCTTTCCTTTTGACTTGGCATCTTTGTTTGATTAGCCACTTTGTCATAGTAGCAAGAGCCATGGGACCGTATTGTTCACCTCAAGTGTACCTTTGGGGAGGAAATTAATACAAATAGTTTCTGTCAAAAGAAACATTATTTCAAGCTGGTACTTTACCAGATGAGTTATTAAATGGGGACCAACATCATAAAAGAGAATGATCAGGAATTAGGCTGATTTTGGAGAGCCACAGAAATATCTACTGATGTTGCAGGCTACATGTAAGGAATAGATGGCACTCTTGTGATAAATTAGGCCTGGCTTATTTTTAACCAACTGAATATTAGAGATATCACTGACCCTTATCGAAGAATACATATCCCATGAAGCCCTGTTACATGAGAACTATCCCAGTTCCCTGGATAGACCTGAGTAGTATGTGATGATTTCAGTAGCAGGTACTCAGATTTAGACCTATGGATTTTCTGAACTGAATAGAAAATACAGTGAGCTTGGCCTCAAAAATCAGTCTATTTTGATTGCTTGCAAAAGATACTTACTAAGGAAACATTGAAGTCCAAAAAAGTTAGTGTATATTTTGTATTGCTTCTTTTCTGTAGCTGCCACAAACTGGACAGGGACCACTTGGGGTTTGGTCTTTGTCTTGAACAGCTCTACTTAGCTATCCATTAATCCCTAAAGAAATGCCCAGATCCTGTATTATTATTGATTCATTGACAAGCCCTTCCAACCAAACAAAAAGCGTAATGTTCCAGAATAACTCAAGACATATGGATCCTCTCTCAGAAGCTGCCTTTAGTCACACAGATTGAATGTAGAGTGGGGAGGTACTTCAGTGGTCATGATGACTGGACTTTGGGCCTTTCCCTCCGTCAGATTCTGGTTTCCTAAGATAAATGTAAGACATGCTCAAGTGGGATAATTCATTTGTTCATTATTTTGTTCTAAGTTTGTAACAGAATCTTTTGGAAACATTGACTGTCCAAAACATGTCACCATGAATTCCACTTCCATGACGTGGGGAAAAGAGCACACATTTCACAAGTTATATACATTAACCTGAAACTATCTCCATGTAATACGGGAGAGAATATTTGGAAGAAGAAAATGATGACCATGACTTAAAAATCACCAAAATTTGTGGGGTGTAATTTTTTAAATTCTTTTTATTTTTTTGCTGTGTGAATATACTAATGACTTAAATAGAAAATCCTTCATGTTTGATAGTAAATTGTATATAAGTACGTTTACATTGTGAAAGGTTAATAACATATTGTGATGGGGAAAAAACTTCCACCACTCCTGTCCTTTTCTCATTACTCTCTACAAAGCTAAACGTTATAAAGATTTTGGAGTCCAGTTTTTAATGTACATGTATATATTTCTGTATCTATTGTTTTTGTTTTAAACAAATAGGATTACCTTAACAAACATTTTTCTGTGGGTTGCTTTTTCCCATTTCTTATGTTTTTGAAATTTGATGGCTCTACCTCAATTTTTAAGGAAATACCTACATACTAGTGTTGCCTAGTATAGAACCTGTTTTACTAGTTCATTATTGGTTAAGGTTTAGGTTTTTTTTTTTTTTTTTTTTCTAACTGCTAAGAACATTGTTGCAGAGGACGTCCTGTATATATTTTTTCCATATTTCACTAACACATTGATGCATATTTATTCATATGTGCATGAAAACTGTGATAGATTTGAAAGAATAAATTTGCTAAGAGCTAATTACTACCAGGTTACTGCAGAACAGATTCTCCCAATTTTTACTTGTATCAACACATATATAAAGTTTTTGTTTTGAGCACTTTACCAAGGCAGAATATTACCATGTTTTGCTTGTCTCAATCTGATGAAGAGAAAAGTATGTTGCTGTTTCAATTTCTATTTCCCTGCTCACTAGTGAGGTAGAGTGTCTTTTTACATATTTATTGATGATTTTTGCTTCTTTTTTTTTCTTTGTAATTTTCCTGCTTATATCTTTGTTCCTTTTTCTTTTGGAGTTGTAAAATATTTTGTATACTCTGCGTATTGATATTCTGTCAGTTATATATGGAGCAGATACGTTTACCAGACTTCACACTGGCTTTTAAAACTTTATGCTTTCTTTCCTCTTTTAGAAGTTGTAATTTTTATTCTGATTTTATATGGACAAACACTTCAATATTTTTCTTTATGACTTCGGATTGTACTTCTTACTCGGTCCAGCCTCCCATGTCTCAATTCCTTCATATTTTTGGCTAACATTTTCTATTTGCTTGTTCATGTCCAGCTCCTTCTTTTTCTTGGATTGATATCTTGTACTCTGTATTTCCCCCTTCTTTGGATCCTTTTTACTTCATTACTGGAGTACAGCTTTAATACTTTCAGACTGGTTTTGTTGATATTAAAATTTCTGAATGCTTGCAGATTAAAAAAAAGTTGTAGTTTGCATCCTGCTTGAATAGTATATTGCTTGGGTACAAGATGCTAGATTCAAAATCAGATATTTGAGGCCATCTCACCCATGGTCTTCTGTTAGCTGGTGTGGAAGGTGAGAAGTCTGATACCAGTCTGGTTTTCCTTCTAATATAGATAACTTTTACTACCTCTCTCTGGAAGCTTTTTGAATTTTCATCAGAAAGCTTCAAAATTATTTTATTTTTAAAAACACATTATTTTAATCCTTTTAAATGTTCTAAAATTTTATCAAGGTATCTAAGTCTTTCTCTATTCATGTTTATCAGCACTTGATAAACCTGTAAATCAAACATGTATGTACTCAGTTTGGGAAATCTTATTTTGTCATACCTACTCTGTCTGTGCTACCCAGAAATTTAATTAGATGCACTTGAGGACTTACTTAGCTAACCTCCTTGTCAAACTTTTCTCCATTCATATATTTCACCTCTGATCTTTTGCATTGCTTTCTGGAGGTACTCCTTGGCTCAGTCTTCTAGTTTACTAGTTTGAGTTGTAGTGTGTCCAATTTATTACTATTAAGTTTTTATTTTAAAAGTATTATACTTATTTTTCAATATCTCCAGTTTTTTCTTTCTTTTCAATTGTAGTAAGACCTTAGTTTCTTCAAATTTATACTTGTATTTATTAGTTATATTTATTTTTATATCTTCTGCTTTATCCAATGTGAATTATTCTTTTAGTTGAGATTGGTACTTCTCTTTTATAACGGTGATATTATTCAAATGTGTAGTGATTTTTAGTTTTCTGCTTAACCTTGTGTTTGAAAATGCTTGTCATGTATGTTGGTGATATTGACTATTAGTTTATATGTTGAGTATTTACAAAAACAATAAACACAATAAATAGAGAAAACACTTGACTGTGGGCCTTTTTGTAACAGAGAAGACACTTGACTGTGGGCCTTTTTGCACTTTTCCAGTGGCCTTCTGCATTAGAGATCTGTAATCCCTATATGTTAATATGCCAATTTGAATAGAAGGATCTTTGGATGGGCCAAAGCCCAGGACAGTGGTTCCATAAAACTTCATTTAACTATGAACAGTAGCCATGACTGTTTTCTGTACATCTATCATTGGAATCAAAAACATTTTAATAATGAATATAGCCCACATTTATGTTTTTCAAATTCATTAAATGAACTACTATTATAAAACCGGCAAATAGTTTCACCTGTCAGCAGTCTCTAAGTGCTGATTATCATTGCCCAATTTATAATTTATTTCTAACTCCAGTTTTTAAGAAGAACATTCAGATTTTCTTTATAGTTTTGTGTTTCCCTCCTGATCTTCAGAATTGTCATTTTGGAAGTAGTTCCTTTAAAAAAAAAAAAACAAAAAAACACAGAAATTTTCAGTCTCTGAAAATTAAGAATGCTCTTAGTTGGTTCCGGAAGGTGAAATTGGGGTAAATTTTAATTATTGTCCATTAACTACTATATATGAAGTACCTCCTATATATAATGCATTGTGTCAATATTAATAATATCAAAGACCTCTTTTGATGACAGGTTAGAATTATTCCTTAGCCCAGGTTCAAAGCAGATATCCAGTGAACATTCTGCTGTGAAGTCCAAATTAACTATTGATGAAGTGCAAAAACAGAATGGTTTCAGTGCATGACTTGCTTCTTTAAGATAGGCTTTTCATTAATAAAACTAAGGGTACCAGAGTTGCCTAAAGTAATTTATTCCTGGAGCCTAATAAATAAACTTGATTTGTTTTTTAGAAATTCTTTTGCAATTGAATAAAAAAATCACTATAAAGAAGCGAATTTTAGCTAATCATTGTTAGAAAACACATTCAAACTTTCAACTTGGAAGTCAGCAGGCTAAACTATAGGATAAATCTGTATGTTTTTTCTCCATGGCTTTTTTGCCTGTTTGATAGTTGTTATTTCAAGGTTTATATGTTTTACTCCTGTCCCCATGCAGGATGAAATTGGAGTTGATTGTATAAACAACCAAGATGAATGAGGGAAGTGCAAATGTTCTTTGAGATTCCAGGATTAAAAGAATCTGTATCAATTATTTTCAAGGCACCTCTTACTCTTCCAAATAATTATTAGGCTCTGGGCTTACAAAAATGTCTATCACTAGGAGAGAATCCATACTGAACTCTGGAATTCCTTTGTTGGTGGTTGTCATTTCCTTTTCTAATTTCTGAGCTAAAAGCTGGCAAAGGCATTGTAACTCAAAGATTTATTTTGCAGACTGTTCTTTCGGTTAAGAACTTTTGAATCAGTTCATGATCAGTGTGTTCATGACAAAAATAGAACCAATAATTTAAAAAAACACACAACAGACAATACAAATGACTGAAGAGGCTATTTTCCACAGTGAATAAATTGGGTAGGTTTCTTATAATTTGGGGAAATAAACATTTTATTTCAGAATCTGGTTTGCCTCTCTGGTGTTTTCTACCTCTAGAGAAAGGCTTAGACCTTACATTTGAAAACTACATACATGTAGTTTGATACCATGCTAAGTGTCTGTACCTAGAAGAAAAAACAAGTATTTAGGCAATTTGTTAAACAGGACAGCAGGAAATGTTGAGATTTATATAGAAATAATTCTACTACAGGTAATCTTTCTGGATACAAACCTACAGAACAAATGTGCAGGAAATATGGTCTCAGTTAAAATAAGTATATTTATAGCAAAATGCAGAGAAGCTCTCTGGGACAATAGGTTTAATAAATGTCACTTTCTCAGGTAGCAATTTTAGTGTAAAACACCATTGTGATATTTCACATATTATGTTAGCATCTATGGATCTTCTTGACTGAATAGAGAAAATACATTCGTACATGCATTTATTTACTTCCATCTTGTAAATTTGCTTTATAATAAAGTTGGTTTTATTAAATCCTTAACATCTTATAATGATGTTCATTACCATTATAATTACCACCACTATTCCTAATCAATTAATATCTGTCACTTATTTAAAAGATGAAAAGTAAAGAACAAAGCTCTTCAACAGATTGTGACAGCATTTCAGAAATTTAACTGGATTATTCCTAACTTGAAGAACTTCACCTCTAGCAAAACCATACCAACAATAGAAAGACTAAAAGAATAATAGGCAAAATTAGCTTCAAGTAGATTTTTGGCTTATTTGTGCTGTTGGCTACCTCTTTCTTACTTTTCCTATGACATTTAGCAATTTTACTGTGTTATTTACAGAGAACAAACAGGATATTGCTCAAAATATTTGGCTCCCAATCATGGGACAACCTTTGTTAAAATCAGGGCAAGCAGATGTTTGAAGCCAGTCTTTATGCTTCACCACCCCCCTCCCCACCTTTTCAGGAAAATGGATACTTAAGGTTGAAAGAGAAGTGATACAGGAAAATGTTATTGGGTATATTCAAGTCTGGGATGGTATTGGTTGTTTACTGAGTAGCCTCTCATTACCTCAATAGAATCCCTTCCTTGTGAGATCCCGTGCAGTGTACTTAGTGAAAATCCATGGGGTTCTGTGGGTTGAATAAAGTTCATTGCTAGACATAACCAAAATATGGAGTAAGCCTGTGCAACTTGGTCCATAATTTTGTGCATAATTATATCATTTTAAGTTCAATTTAATTTTTATAAATTTTGTCAGTCTATGAAATAATTTATAATTTAAAGTATACATTATATCCCCTGCTGTCATGATAAAGCAATCAAAAGAAAAATAATTCTTATTCTTTTAATGTTGCACTTCTGGCCTCTTGTTCTGGTGTCATTGTGAATAACTGGCCACTATCCCAAGATGAGAATACCTGAAAACTGGCAAGTTTCCAAGGTGTTTGTTAAACAAGGAGGATACTGTGCTGAGAATAGGGATAGAATTGCTGTCATATCATCCATTGGTGAGAAGTTCTGTCTTCCTTCCAGCTGGTATAAATACTGCATCTATTTATCTCAGCTGGAGAATGAACCACATAGTCGTTTCTCATAATGGGGAGGAAATCTGGTGTTATTTTTTGGTTTGTTTGTTACCACATAACACACTGATGGCTATATAAGGTTATATGTTTTTAGCTATTTCAAGCTTTTTAGTATTCCCCATAGTGATAATGCTATCAATAGATGCTTATTAAATCAAATTTAGAAAACTAGAGAAGAGTATGGAACCTATGAATTATGCTGAAAAAGATATTTTCCAGTTGTAATTCTAGATACTCTGTGCAGAAAAAAAATGGAAAATTACAGGGTGAGTTCAAAATTTACACTTTTTCAAAGCAGTAATCGTATTTTTTCTACTCTAACCAAACATTGATTGGGCACATTATCTCACACAGAATATCACTGATAGGTCCCACAAGGTCTCACATGTTAAGAAAGCATCCAGGGATGAAAGTCATTTATCAATTTTGCATGTTTTCTCTTTATCATAGTTCCAAGGGAAAAGCACAACAATGTATGAAGTGACTTGACTCAAAAATCAGAATGTCAAACAGACATGCCCCTTAAACTGATATTTTTGAAACCCACACTTATTACTTTATTCATCCATCCAATCATTCATGCAACAAATACATATTGACAACCTGCATCAGCCAGGCATTTTACTCAAAACAATTAGAAGAATGTGCAAATTATAGTAATCAGATGTTCATCCCAGCATTGTTTACGATATCAGAAGTTAGAAGGAAAGAAACTAGATGTCCAGTGAGAGATTTTTTAGCTCAGTCATGGTATGATCATTAATAGCATATTGTACAGACATGAAGAACAGTGATGCAGATCATGTAAATACGTATGCCATGAAAATTCACTATTACTCAGTGAATAAGGCAGGTTATGGAATAATATTTTTAAATGTCTGTTCATTTAAAATCAAATCTGTCTACAATATGCATATGTTCTATCCATTTGCATGGTACGTTCTCTAGAAGGAGATATACCAAAATTTTAATGGTGTTTTCTTCTGGGTAGTGGAGTCTTTCCATGTCTATTTTTTTTCTCATCTTAAAAAATAAACAGTTAATTGAACAGTTATAAAAAATTAACATGTATAGATCATTATAGTACGAGTAGGAGGATATATTGCTTTCTAGTGGCCAAGTTTTAGTCAGGAAAATGGCCTGGTTAGTTTAGCAAAATCATCAACATCTGAAATACACATTAGAATGATTCCCAAGAGGAGACAGCTTTGCTTTCTTAGGTTTTTTTTTTTTTTAGTCTACAATTGTGAACATTCTGAAAATAAGAATAGAAGAAATGCCTCATTTTTAATGATTAAGCATTTTTTAAGTAAGGCAGATGTGTTTTACATACTCATTTATGGTATGACTTTTTTTTAAAGTATTTCATTTCAGAAGAATTTATTCTTAAGAAATGCATGAAATCTCATGAGATAAATGGGAATTTACATATATTTCACATAAGGTTTTTATTTATTTTTATTGGGGGTATAGTTGTTTTACAATGTTGTGTTAGTTTCTACTGTACAGCAAAGTGGAGTTCCCTGTGCTATACAGCAGGTTCTCATTAGTTATCTATTTTATACATATTAGTTAGTGTATATATGTCAATCCCAATCTCCCAATTCATCCCACTCTCCTTTTGACCTCCTGGTGTATGATATGACTTTTTTTTAAAGGAAGCAGATTTATAAAGTGATATGAGTTAAGGTAGCATAATAAATGGACACCACCTTTGGGTTTTGAAAGATAAGAGGGTTGAAATGACTTAGATAAATTCCATATCCTGACTTACATTCTGGAAAATAGGTCAGAAGAGAGTAGGAGTGTGCTTAATGCTGTGGATAGGCTCATGTTACTTTCAAGCTGTGTAATATTTCAGCTGAAAAGAGAACTTAGTTTGCATTAGCATTAACTATTTCTTGTGTTTCACTTAAACCTGTAATATTTCCTGAATGAAAATTTAAATAGCTGAGATTATATTCCTTTCTACTGGGGCATGTGTGGTCTTTGTATATATGAATATATTTTTTAAAATATTTAAATGAATCACAAAAAAGTATAGATAATGAAAATCTTATATATAATATGTAAAATTATGTATATTATGTTAATATATATCATATATTGAGTGAAATATATTCATATTAAAATATGACTGAATAGATATTAAAGACTTTTCATGTTTAAAAAAGGAATTTTTCTTTCATTATGGAAGATAACACAAAATGATCATCTCTGACCCCAAAATATGTCTATAATTACATTTGTAAAACAAACCAAGATGATGTAATGAATATGTTCTAAATGTTCTCTCTTTCCCTGTTTTTTCTCTTCTTTTTATATGTGGTATGTTTAAATGTTAATGAAGTATCCTATCATGATCAATGAACCAAGAAATATTGAGCTTCATGAATTACTATTTATGTCACTTTAACTAAGTTTTTTTCACCCTTGTAATTCTATTATGCTGTTTGGTTAATTAAAAAGTGCCAATTCTAAGAATATTAACTTATGCCTTGAAAATTTCAAATGACCTGTTGAACAATTAAATTCAACATGAGAAGATATGTTTGACCTTTGATTAGCATCCTTTTTAATTTCTACAAGGAGGTAATGGAATCATTGGATTCTTCTAGGCTGTGTCTTAATTGGGAATCTCAGGCAAGTGTTGCAGAGCCTGCTCACTTAGGACGTTCGAATGTGGTTTAATTGATTACTCTTTGTGGTATACTTGGTCTTCCTCTTACAGAAATTCACACAGGGTCTCATTTCCTGACTACTGTGATCTTCTGACATTGTAGAGATGGGTCTTCATTTATTTTTCTCTTTAGTATGAATATTAACTAGTTGCTCCCTAATGTTTGAATTCAGAAATTTCAACTTTATATTTAAATAGCATGGAACTTACCTTTATTTAACATGTGTAAGTTGTGTGCCTTCTCAAATCATAAAGGGATAACATTTGGAGGGGAAAAAAGGATAATGTTTTCTCTCCAAAACATAAATGAAGGAAAACTGTGCATGGAACAGCAATCCAAGAAAATGTAAAAAAAACAAACAAAACTGTTGAGATAAGCCAGCATTCAATTTGTCAATCATCCTCAAAGGAAAAAAAAAATTCAAGTGAATGAATTAAAAAATACAGTAAAAATTAGAGTCTTCCTTGAGTTCTAAGAAGGACCAAAAAACTACCCTCTTAGATGCAGAAGTAGAATCAGTTCCCCTGTATATTTATTGATTTTGCAAGAAAAATGTAAAAGAACTAATCACAATGTAAAATAATACAGTGCATCTTAAAAGAGCATAGAGAGGTATTAGGTGATGGTATAGGTTTTCATCAGAGCATAGAGGTGATACAGGCCTTACTGGGAGCAGTGCCATACAAGGGCCCGAGATTACACACAGATGTCTAGTCAAGGGAAGACTTGGATAAATTTTTTTAATAATGTAAATGTGGTCCTTTCCATAGTGGCCCTAAGTCATTGCTTAAGTAGGCTAGTCTTCTCGTTGCCTGTGTGACAGTGAGCAATCTCAAAGAAAAGAACATGATTTCTTCTTCCCCTAGCATTGATGTTGCTTTCTGGATAACTCTCTGGTTGGCCCTTCTTGTACAATCTGCACACTGCAGTAAAGGTTATCCTAAAGAGTGGGGTACTCTGATTTATTAATGTGGATTCCATGTCCATGGAAAGAGTTAGGGTCACATAATTGCATTCCCGTATGAATCCCAGGAGTCCTGTAGGGTCAGTTCTAAACAAACAAACAAACAGAAAAGGACATAAGGCAGAGCCAATAATTGCAGATGTCCACATAGATAGGATTTATCTTGTAAAAAAATAGGCTTAAGGATATTTCAGGAACAGTATATGAAATAAGGCTCAAAGGCAGAAGTGAACAAGGTATGTTTAGGGGACTTAGAATGGTGTTCCTGGTTGAGACAGAGTTGTTTTTAGGGAGCAGTAGAATCATAGTGAACTTGTTGAAGCCTTTGGTGCCAGGTTGCATTTGCTTTGCAGGCAATAGAGGGTTATAGAAAGAGATGTGTGTGTATGTGCGCTTGCGCTTGCGCACAGTCATCCAATTTAAATCAGTGTTTTTCAAACTGTAACTTGCTTTAGGTGAGTAGTTCTCAAAGTTTTTGGTCTCATGATCCCTTTAAATTCTTAAAAATTAGTGAGAAACCCAAAGAGCTTTTGTTTATGTGGTTATATTTATTGATATTTACTGTATTGTAAGTTAAAGCTGAGAAAAAATTTAAACAAAAGAATATGCAAGTATAAATTCCACTATCTGTCAGGGTGTGACATCATCATATCATATAACTTCTAGAAAATTCTACAGTACACTCATCAGAGAATGAGAATGAATAAGGCAAACGATGTTTTAGTATTATTATGAAAGAAGGTTGACCGTGTGGATCTCCTGAGATTGTCATGGGTACACCAAGAGACCCCTGGACCACATTTAGGAACCATACTTTGGAGGATCATGATATTAATTCAGTGGCTCATAATCAGTATTTGTGGAGTGGAATTAAATAAAATGAAACAGAATGAAAAGCGTTGGAAAATATGAATACATTGAATATATGAAGGATACAGTTTTTGTGAAATTTAATCAATTTGTGTGTGTATGTGATCAAATTTTGTCATAATGCAAAATATTTTTCTTATTAGGAGTTTTAGTTTTAAAACTTTGAAAATCACCTTTTAAAGTTACATTTATGATAGAATATTCAGTATTGGTGTGAAGGTTAGATTTCAGGTGGAAAAAAAACAGAAGTGGGGAGACCAGTTACACAGGCATGACATCAAGGGACTGATTAAGAAAATGCCGTGAACATGAATAGCCAATTTGTTCAAAAAAGGAAGAGCTCTTGGATATCTGTGATAAGAATAAAGTCTGAGTGCTTAGAGTGAAGCAAAAGCTCCACTAACAGACAATAAGATGGTCAGCAATTTTAGGTCAACTTTTCCTTAAATGTAACTGTGTCTCATATTCTGACAAATACGCTATTCTTTGCAGTTCCTTTAGCACAAATCCTGACCTCTTTTCTTCACATCCTGCTGCGTAAGCTGGAAAAGCACAATCCCCAGGTACAGGTCTCATTTTGCTTTTCAAGCCTGAAGATCTGTCAGGCATATGTCTGATAAATGTGAGTGAATCATAGTCAAAATGAGAATAATATGGAATAGAAGCTTATTTCCTGTCTCTTGTCTGGCATTTTGTACAAAAAGTCCTTATTATTCACCACAATCTTTATTGAAATACTCAAGCTGTATTCACTTCATGAGAAAAAATGGCAATTTGAATAATTGAGTGAATGTCACTTAAGGAGTTTTGCACGACTTTCCCTCACTCTCTGCTTGGGTAACCTGAATCACTTGGAGTGGCGGGCACTTCTCAGCCTGTTCTGTAATGTTCTGCAAATCATCTCATGAGTGATAGTATCTCTCTACACCAGATAGGTTATCTCATGGATGCAAGGACCTCATAATTGATTCTTTTTCTACTTTTACATCACATTCCATAGTTTTGAGTATACAGGGCTCAGTTAACATATGCTAATCAATTCGTTCAATATGAGAAACCAAAGAACCTCAATAACCATGTTTTTTTCCCCTTGAAATCCACTAATAATGATTGAGATAAATAACAAAAACTATGAAGCTAACATCATAATACTTATGTGGTATATAAAGATTTAGTTAAACCAAAATTTTCTACTTATTTAGAGATGAAGAAAGATAATTGTTCCTTATATTGCCCCTAGGATACTTGGAGAACTTCAAAGGCATAAATCACCAAAGACAGAACACTGTTTATAGTTACAGCTTGAATGCAAATTCTTCTATACTTAAATTCTTTTGCTGCATTAGCAGAACTTAAAGAGATGTTGAAGGAGGTGATGGTTTTGCTCTACTTTGGGTTAGTTTCACTTCACATAGATCATTACATTTTGTCTGTTTTTAGTACTCTCTTTAACAGGAGCTCTAAGAAGTATTTAGAGCCAAACAGGCAAAATGATGAAGAGACTATAAAATCTTTAAAAATTTATTTATTTATTTATTTATACAGCAGGTTCTTATTAGTTATCCATTTTATACATATTAGTGTATATATGTCAATCCCAATCTCCCAATTCATCACACCACCACCCTCCCTCCACCACTTTCCCCCCTTGGTGTCTATACGTTTGTTCTCTACGTGTGTGTCTCTATTTCTGCCCTGCAAACCGGTTCATCTGTACCATTTTTCTAGGTTCCACATGTATGCGTTAATATACGATATTTGTTTTTCTCTTTCCAACTTACTTCACTCTGTGTGACAGATGAAAATACAGGTGGATCTCTAGATCCATCCATGTCTCTACAAATGACCCAATTCCGTTCCTTTTTATGGCTGAGTAGTATTCCATTGTATGTATGTACCACAACTTCTTTATCCATTCATCTGTTGATGGGCATTTAGGTTGCTTCCATGACCTGGCTATTGTAAATAGTGCTGCAATGAACATTGGGGTGCGTGTGTCTTTTTGAATTATGGTTTTCTCTGAGTATATGCCCATTCGTGGGATTGCTGGGTCATACGGTAATTCTATTTTTAGTTTCTTAAGGAACCTCCATACTGTTCTCCATAGTGGCTGTATGAATTTACATTCCCACCAACAGTGCAAGAGGGTTCCCTTTTCTCCACACCCACTCCAGCATTTGTTTGTAGATTTCTGATGATGCCCATTCAAACTGGTGTGAGGTGATACCTCATTGTAGTTTTGATTTGCATTTCTCTAATGATTAGTGATGTTGAGCAGCTTTTCATGTGCTTCTTGGCCATCTGTATGTCTTCTTTGGAGAAATGTCTATTTAGGTCTTCTGCCCATTTTTTGCTTGGGTTGTTTGTTTTTTTTAATATTGAGCTGCATGAGCTGTTTATATATTTTGGAGATTAATCCTTTGTCCGTTGATTTGTCTGCAAATATTTTCTTCCATTCTGAGGGTTGTCTTTTCATCTTGTTTGTAGTTTCCTTTGCTGTGCAAAAGCTTTTCAGTTTCATTAGGTCCCATTTGTTTATTTTGTTTCTATTTTCATTATTCTAGGAGGTGGATCAAAAAAGATCTTGCTGTGATTTATGTCAAAGAATGTTCTTCCTATGTTTTCTTCTAAGAGTTTTATAGTGTCTGGTCTTACATTTAGGTCTCGAATCCATTTTGAGTTTATTTTTGTGTATGGTGTTAGGGAGTGTTCTAATTTCATTCTTTTACATGTAGCTGTCCAGTTTTCCCAGAATCACTTATTGAAGAGACTGTCTTTTTTCCATTGTATATCCTTGCCTCCTTTGTCATAGATTAGTTGACCATAGGTGCGTGGGTTTATCTCTGGGCTTTCTATCCTGTTTCATTGATCTATATTTCTGTTTTTGTGCCAGTACCATGTTGTCTTGATTACTGTAGCTTTGTAGTATGAGACTATAAAATCTTGATATATGATTAGTTACTGAAGAAACAAAAAATGTTGAATGTAAAGAATGTGTGACTCCTGAAGCAGATGATAGCTGTCTTCAAGTGTGAGGAGGACTGTGTGCTTAGTGGGCTTTTTGGCTGAGATTAACCTCAGGTATCTTTGAGACAATTGGGAGTTATTATACAGGGACTGAAATTAGAAAATCATTAGCCCTTGGAAGCCTGGCTTCCTTCTTAAGAATTGTGCAGGGAAAGTTCATATGTTTCTCTGCACCTCTCTGGACAGTTGCTCTTGCCAGTATTTGCCACTGCTTTTCAGGGAGCCAGTCCGATTAGTTCAGGTAATAATTATTGTCCCTTTGAGACACAGTGCTGCATCCCTGGCTACTGCTACAGTTGCTAGCCAGCCTCTAGATGGGATGCATTTGGATCAGGTCCCTACTTCCTGGTTTAATCTATAGCCAGCTCTCTGTTAGGGATCACTGAGTAGGAGGTCAATCGAAAGGGGGAAATCAGACATGAAAGGCACCAGGACTGAAATACTCAGTATGGACTGTCATGTGGAAGAGGATATATATGCAAAGGACAAGGCTACCATGTGCAGTTGCACAGATTGTGCCCTGCATAAGGGCATCTAGCAAAGAAGGCAAATGAGGGTTGATTTCCAGCTAGTATTCATCTTATCAAGTCTTGCCTCCAAGGCATTATGTCTCTACAGGGAGGTGGCTCATTTATCAATTCCCCAAATATGGAATATAGATTGGTGGTAGCCATGGAATAAATGTAGATCAAAGCCACAGTGAAGCATGTTTCAGGCCAATATAAAACGATGGTATTGACATATCTATACTTCAGCAACGTAAGTATCTTGAGACTTTTTTTTAAAGTATGGACTTTTCCAAATGAAGTATATAATAATATACACAAGTTTTACATTCCAGTTTAAGGTGTTCACATTGTTAAGAGTTCCTTATAAGAATTCTTTGTTTCAAAAAAATTATTATGAGCAAAATAAGTTATCAGAGACTTAGTTATTTATAATTAATGCTATTTTGAGTCTCCAGCATATCTTCTCTTCTCCCTTACTGAAATCCCATTGAAGGAAGTGAGGAATATTAACATTCTCTTTGGAAAAATAAAATGTGCATAGTTTCAACCAACAGGTCCGTTCTAGCAAACTAGTAGGGTGAGCGGTGGAAATGGACATTGCCATTAAAAGGTAAATAAGAGAGAGAATTCTCCTATAAATTAGTAAATTTGCATTTATATTTTCTTGGGAAGGAATTTTTGAGAAGAAAATAAAAATTTAAAAAATCAACCATATAATGTTTGTAGAACATTATGAGGACTCCAGGCCCATTCTCAAAGGTGTGTATGTGTGTGTGTGTGTGTGTGTGTGTGTGTGTAAATGGGGTGAGAAGTTGGATCTGAAAAGCTTGCGTTAGGAGGAAACTATAATAGTGATAAAAAGCAAAGCTCAGAAGAAACAATTCTGGAAACAAAAATAATTTGATTAAAATGTTCTTTTTAGGCTCATGGAAAGAGGCAGGTCATTAAAAGAGCTCTATTGTATCTGGTAGCATAAAATGCAAAGATTAATAGGTTGTTATACAATGACAGCCCACATCTTGATTTAAATATGACAGCCCTGGGTTTAATTTTTTTTCATCTGTGTCAAGGTAGTGAACTTTCAAGATTTCATTATTTGTTTTCCTTCGACTGATCTTAATGATTTTTTGATGGTGTAAAAGATTCATTAAAAATCAAAGTTTGAATTAAGAATAATTCTTTTTGTAGGGTCCTTTAAATGTTTGGATTTTCTGAAGTCTACTTCTTGCTGTTTGCCTTGACATACATTAATTGCTATTATTGGAATTAAATGTGCTTTGCTATCCCATAGAACCCCAACATCTGTAGGAATCTAGCCAGTCAAAATGTGGGGTGTCAGATGTCTTGATTTTAGTGAATAATGTTCTGATAGTATTAAATATAGGGCTGTGAACTTTCAGTACTAAGCTTTTTTTTTTTTTTAACATCTTTATTGGAGTGTAATTGCTTTACAATGGTGTGTTAGTTTCTGCTTTATAACAAAGTGAATCAGTTATACATATACATATGTTCCCATATCTCTTCCCTCTTGCGTCTCCCTCCCTCCCACCCTCCCTATCCCACCCCTCTAGGTGGTCACAAAGCACCGAGCTGATCTCCCTGTGCTATGCAGCTAGTACTAAGCTTTAATCTAGGTATAATTATTGAATAAATCAATTAAAGAGTTGCCTTAGTAGTCCTAAAGTTAGATATATGTTCAGATTTTGAAACTCTTTTTTTTTTTTTATAAATTTATTTATTTATTTATATTTATTTTTGGCTGTGTTGGGTCTTCGTTTCTGTGCGAGGGCTTTCTCCAGTTGCGGCGAGCAGGGGCCACTCTTCATCGTGGTGTGCGGGCCTCTCACCGTCGCGGCCTCTCCCGTTGCGGAGCACTGGCTCCAGACGCGCAGGCTCAGTAGTTGTGGCTCACGGACTTAGTCGCTCCGCGGCATGTGGGCTCTTCCCAGACCAGGGCTCGACCCCATGTCCCCTGCACTGGCAGGCAGATTCTCAACCACTGCGCCACCCTAAAAACTTTTTTATTCCTACACTTTTTCTAACACTCATGAAACAACGTCTTTAAGTGTGAATAGTTTGGTAAAATCCAAATAGTACTGTATTTTCTGCTCAAAACTGTCTATTGCTAGTACAGTTCTTTCATGAAAGATGGTAAACCCTCCTAAGAGCCACTGATAAATTACTATCATGAAATAATAGCTGGGTAAATTCATCAAGAGAGTTTATGATTATTTAAAGTCAACCAACATTTATTAATCATTTACTATATGTATAAAATTTGAGATACAAAGATGAGAACATTAATTAAATGATATTTCTTGAGCATCTCCTATGTTCCAGGCATTCTTCTAGTCTGGAGGTACAGAAAGAAGCAAAATAAGTAAGATTTCTTCTCTTATGGGTCTCACATCATTAGGGAACAAAATCAGTCAATAAGTAATTACCATATTAATTAATGATACATGCTGTAGAAAATTAAAACAGTGTACATGACTGACTGGATGGGTACTTGCAATGGGTAATCTGGCAAGATTTCCATGAGAACATGGTAATAGAAAGGCAGGAAGGAGCCAGTCATGTGCAGTGCAGGGGGAAGAGCGTTGCAGCAGAGGAAACATGCAGTGCAAGGGGACTAAGGTGGGGAAGGGCTTGGAGTTTTCCTGGGACTGAACTGGAGCAGGAGGTAAGGGGAGAGAGTGAGGAAATAAAAGCAGAACAGAAGTAGAAGTATAGACCAGTATATGGCATTTAAATATTTTTCTGACTGGTGTGTCAGTTCTTTGGCAAATTCGAAGCAGAAGAGTGATATGATACAACGTGGAACAACGAAATGACCAGTGAAGTTAAAATAGAGGTTATTGGAAGCTTTTAAAAGGAGGATTAGTGGAGTAATGGAGACAAAACCCAACTGGAGCAAATTGAGAGGAGAATAAGAAAGAGGAAGCAGAGATAGTACCTACAGAAAATTTTCTGTGAAGAAGAGCAAAGAAGTGGGCAGCACTAGGGGAATTTAGGTTCAAAGTAGTTTTGTTGCAGGACCCTTCCAGGGCCTGAGAGTGGGCTCTTGTCTAACACTTGGGAATGAATTGTCCGAGGAGATACACGTGCTGACAAAGCAAGAGACTTTATTGGGAAGGGACGCTAGGGCAGAGAGAAGCAGCGTAAGGGAACTCAGGAGAACTGCTCTGCCATGTGGCTCACAGTCGCAGGTTTTATGGTAATTGGATTGGTTTCCGGGTTGTCTCTGGCCAGTCACTCTGACTCAGGGTCCTTCCTGGTGTCGCGTGCATCTCTCAGCCAAGATGGATTCCAGCGAGAAAGATTGTGGGAGGTTGGTAGGACGTAGGGACTGGCATCTCCTCTCTTCTTTTGACCTTTCCTGAATTATTCCGGTTGATGGTAGGTTGTTTGTTCTGTGTTTCTTATGAGGACCTCCTGTTGTAAGATAACTCATGCAAGTGGTTACTATCAGTCCTGGCCAGGGCGGGCAGTTTTGGTCAGTGGTTTCCCCTAACAGTTTTTTCTTTGTAATGAAAAAATGTAACATTTGTGAATGTTGATGTGAATGGTCTAGTAAAAAGTGATAATTTGTGATTCAAATGAATGGTTTCATCTTCTCAGGAACAAAATCTTTGAGTCCAAGAAAGGAGGTGGGAAATCCAGATCCACTAGAGGAGTTGACCTTGACCTCTGATGGGTTAAAAAAAATTATCCACTATAACAGGAGGGAATGTAGAGAGCAGGGGTACAGATGGGGGTAGGGTTGTGGAATTGGTGGTCAGAAGGCAGATAGGTCACTTCCATTTTCTCAGTGAATAATGACTGCGAATAAGTGAGTGGACTGGGTATAGGAGGTTTGAGAAGAGTGGAAAAGATGGGTAAAAAGGTTTCAGCGTTGTCACTAAGCATATCAATTCATAACGAATTGTTTCAGGCATTATGTGAAACTTTGAAATGTGGGTCACATTCTTTTGACTGGATCACATACAGAATGAAAAGAATATGCACAGAAGCCTTTGTGCAGAGAGATGGTGAAAGAGAATGGGTAGGGACAAACTTTTTGATAAACTTTGCCATCATTCTTTCTAGAACTCCTTGTTCACTTATTCAGAAGAATTTCTTAGTAGTATTAATGTTATTTTATTTTTATTTTAAATCTCTAAGCGAATCTCTCCTTTTAGAACTACTCAGTTTCCTAGGTAGGAAGTTGTCCCCCAGGAGGTTCCTTAATGATTTCATTGAGAGGTGTAATCATTACTCATGGGCTCCATGCATTGCTATTATCGCCATGCTAAGTTTAGCCTTCGATTTTTTCATTCCATAATTTTAGCCTACTGTGAGATAAATGAGCAGAAAAACCAACTGCAATAATATGGACTCATCAAATTTCTAGAGCTAGAAAAGACCTTAGAAATGATGCAAGTTATCTCCTTTTGCTAAAGAGGAAAAAGCCCAGGGGGTGAAATGACTTACCCAACATCAGCCCCTTCAATTGCAATACTAGGAGGAGAAGAAGGTATCTCCATTCCAGCCCTTTACACTCTCTTATCATTTTGCACTTAGTTGAGGGTAAATAATTTGTTTGATATCATAATAGCTCTGTACATGCACATTTCCTTTTCTGCATTTTGGACTCTTCATGATTAGTGGACCTCTTCCAGTTTTCCAGAATATCATCAGCAGACATCTTCCTTTAAAAAACTTGGCTGGCACCAAACTTTTAAATAAATATTATGTTGGGAGTTTACCTGCACTGTGTGGGGTATGGATTTAATTTAAGTAGCTAAAAGTAATTGTAGTATTCAGATGAGATGATAGATTTAACTAGATTTTCTCCAAAAGAAAATGTTAGAGGAAGCACATAAAGATTTGAAATAATTTTGAATGTATTTGTGGTAAATAAATATATTTGTCAAATATTGAGCCTGTATAAACCTATATTGTCTTTTAAGTTCAAGTGTCTTATGTCTCCCTTTGATTATCAGAAATTTAAGTCATGTATCTGAATTAGCATTAACAAAAGGTCAGAACTTAATGTGGGATTAAAATGGAGGAGAAATTTTTAAAAATAGATGTTGAAAGAAACTGATTTATTTAAAACAGTTTTTATTATTTAAAGCAATAAATTGGAAGATGACATTGTAATAACTTTTTTTCTTAGTTGTTGACAGCTTGATCTGATTTAGTGCCAAGCATCATAAAAGATGATTTACCAAAGCAAAACATATAGTTTGAATATATCCAAAAGAGCAATAGCTAATCTGGTTATGCAGTTTAGGAGGAGGTGTTATCCTGTTAAATCAAAATATATTATTCATTTTTTAAACAATAGAAAGAAGTTTGATTTATTAATGCATAGCAGTTACAGTACATTTTCCAAGGAAATTGAAGTAGATTTTCCCCATCCATTAATTTCCATTACTGCCCATTCATTTCTACCCACTGGCAGCCAGTGTACTCATGCAGCATTTGCCTCACATTTTTTATTAACTGATGTCTAGCAAATCCTACTCTCAGTCTTATCAAATGGCAGGCACTAAATTTTTTGGCAATCACATTAAAATAGAGATTCTATTTGGGAAGAAGTAACATAATAGCACAGGATGCCTTTCTAATGTAATGCCCATTAAGACGTTATATGGCCGAAGAGAGTTGAAGACTGTGCTCTTTTCCAGAGAAGATATAACCCTTTTCCTCATCATGCCTCATAAATGCCCAGGGGAAACAAAATAATAAGGCCCTCCATTATTGTCAGGGGAAAACTAAAGTAGCAGGCTAGACCTACAGGCTACAGGAATGCTGTTCATTGTAGATGTTATTAGTTTTTTGTTTTTAAAAAAAATCTCTATTGGGATTGGGGGAAAGCTAAGGTGGCGCCATGTAGAGGATTTAATTGGCTTACAGGCAGCTCTGTTAAGAATTTCCAGCACCTGACATTTCATAACAGCCAAGAATCATGTATACACACATACATATGTGTAATTATCTCACATTTGAATAAAATGCATAAGTGCTTTAGAGTTTCATGATTTTGAAGTGCAGTCTTAATTTTCAAAAAATACTGGAAAGGAAGTGTTCAGAATAACTGGGCAGTTTAAAGAAAATTAAAAATATTAGGTGAGTTTTTTGTTCATTGCTATTAAGAAACAGAATATATAAAAGCTGATGATGTTGTATCATGTCTCTTGTATTTTAAAAATCTCCATTTTTTAGTAGGTGTAACTTTAAAGAATTGAAAATCATAATTCTACGGGAGAGAGGACAACGTGATAGGGAAAAGTGATGGTAGGTTCTTTACTGGCCTCATATGAAAAGTTCCATATAAATATATAAAACTAAAACTTTGTATGTTTGTGTAAAAAGCCTAAAACTAGCATGAATACTGAGGTCCATTTTAACTAGAAAATTGCATTCTTATTTAAAATTTTAAGGTTTTTCTTAAAAAGTACAATCTTTTATTTCCTTTGACTATGTTATTGCAGTTATTCATGCATAAAATTTATTAAGATCTGCTAATTTCTTGTCAGCATTGAAAGCCATAGGTTTTATCTAGCCAGTGATCTGACATGACATCAAACAAATCCACAAAAGATTTTACAAATACATAAAATCCTAGAGAAAGCAAAACCTTTTAAACCGTTCAGGTAAAAATAAGTGTAATCTGGGCCATAAGATATTCATTCAAAGTCACTTTTGAAATATTTAAGTTTTAATAATATAAGTCAATTAAAAATATCAGTTTGAAATTTATCATTATTAAAAAAAAACATAATTGAGTGTCTATTGTGCAACAAGCTCTCAAAGAATTTTATCTGCCAAGTTTGAAGGCAGAGACCTGTACAAATGATCAGTAAACATGACGAACTCTATTTTATGACAATGCATTATTTTTCTGTGTTTTCTATATTAACTAATATTTTCCATTCATATAGCCCCCAAAACTGTAATGTCTTTCACCGAAATGAAACATATCAAACATGTACATTACATCATACATATGCACACTTACACATATATAGCACACTCACTTACATGCATATATATGTGCATCTGTGTCGATGTGTATATAATAAATTGTGGTGTTATATTAAAATGCTTCATAATTTTTTGAGAGAATAGGAAGGATGTGAAAGTCACATAGTTTTTCTCTCCCTTCACTGACTTCACGATGGATTCTTATCTCAGTTGTTTAATGAGAAGTACATCTAACTGTGTACTCAGCTCTTAAAAATAAAATTTAAAACTGGAAATTCTGTGTTTATTATTTTTTCCTTTAAATGCATTTACCTGGGCTCAACAAAAACTCCAGAATATGTTGCCTATTTTCTATCTTTAACTCTCTTAAGAAAGAATATTAAGCTCTCTTAGAAGCATCAGTGGGATTGTTCTCTTAAATGACTTAATGGAAATTGGAATCTGACCAGATTTAATACCTGATTATTAACAATATTTTCATGTGAGAATGTACATTAAGGTAAAACTCTACCTGAAATAAAGCATTTATGAATAACTGCCATATTATAATGTCTAAAGAAAAGTGGGTCTAAATGAAAAGTTGTCAATCAAATTCATGTAAAATGAATGATACCTAACTGGGTTTAAAAAAAAATTCATGGTGCCTTCTCTTACAAAATGCAAAATTCTTTTGGAGACAAAGTGGTCACAACTATTTGATACATTTGGATATTTGTAAATCAGGTTTTATTTTTAAAAAGCACACATTTGATGGAAAGGAGAAAGTCTGTTATCTTTTAACTGAAAAGCCAGACTAAATTTTGTGTTCTCCATCTTAAAGGAGCAGATGGACAGAATGCAGATTTCTATGCTACAGCATAGTAACAAAATCACTGGGAATTGTATATTGATTTTGTGGTCATCTGACACATATGGATTCATTTTAAAGGTGGTCACAAGTTTCTCATTGCTTAAAATAAAGACGTCTTGACTCTTATTTAAAATGGGAATTAGAATGGCAGAAAATTTGAGATGATTAATAAGATAAAGGTTTTTTCTTTGCATGGTCTGAACTTTCTACTGACTGGACAATTTCAAACGTATCAATAGTTCAGATGACAAGGATTTTGTAATGATTCCTGATGAAATACCATAACAGGATCTTAATATCTTCATTCCCCATTCTTTTGCATAGTAGGCAGAAAGTGAGATTCTGATTAGTGTATTGCTCTATTTTTTTTTTTATCAAGAGAAAAACAATGGCATATATTTGGTCTGGTGTTATTTGAGCTCAAATTAAACTGGGATGATGCTGGGTGCAGGGATACCATAATTTATTAAACAAATCTTTTTTGTCGACTGTTTGCAAGGCATTGTGTATGGTGAATAGAAAGAGGCCCTTATTTTCAAAGCTATTTAATAAATAGAAGAGAGCCATTTATTCAAACATAAACTTTCTTTGGAAAGACATAATTCTTCATTAACAAGCTAGAGGTGTTTGCTTAAAAGTAAGGCCCTTATCAGTTAGTATCTCTGCTACTTTATATAATTGTGGGAAAGAAATCCCCATATCTTGCCTTTTTAAACATGCATGTGAGTGCCTGTGTATCCCCCATTTATGTAGACTGGCAGTATCTCCATTAATAATGATCACTGAAGAATTTCCTGTGTCACATATTTGTAAGCACATAGTTCAACCCTCTATACTTGTAAGATGAATTCATCAATTAGGGAAAATTATAAATAAAGCTGTTGGAGGAAAGATAGTTAGGGACAAGTACTTTGTGAAAAAGATGCATTGGAGGAATTATATTTTTCCATTTCACCACTGTAAGATGTTTTCAGGAAATGAAAGAAACAAAGAGAAAAGAAAGAAAAAGAGGGAAGGGGAAAGGGAAAATAAAGGAATAAAGAAGGAAAGAAAGAGAGGAGGAAGGAAGGCAGTTAAGCAGGCAGGAGAGAAGGAAAGAAGGAAGGTACAAAGGAAAGAATATAGTTGTTCTCCTTCAGATAGGCCGTGTGTGAGCCATTGCTTTCTTTAATATCAGAACAATCTTAATGGGCAATAGCATCCCAGCAAGTGCTGTGGTGAAGTAAAAATTGACAGATTAGTGTGGCAATTCCTAGTCAAACGTATGTACAACAAAAGATTTCTGCACTTGCAGCATATGCTATAGTCAATTTAGCATACGATTAGGGCTTCACTCATTTACCCTTAATGTGAAGGGAATAGAATTTCTTTTCCTTGAGAAAAAAATCGTTGTAAAATAATTATTTATATAACCTATCTTAGTGAGACATTCTGTAATTCCAGATAGCAGGATTAAGCTATCTTTGTGCATATCTGATAATCTTGGCTATGTTTTGCCTCCCTCTCATGCCTTCTTCTATAGGGCTGAGTATACAGAACATGTTCAATACTTTCTAGTTGACTGATAATGAACAAAACCTTAGGAAGGTTTCACCTGTGGTTTGGAAAATTGAGGTTATATGGGAGCAAAAGATTAATATACTAACTGGTACACTTGATTTCTCGATGAGGCTTAAATTGTTTTTATAATCAACATTTATGAAAACTTGAAAAAACTGAAGACAACATCTGTAGCAGAAATACAATTTCTGAGGCAAAACTAATGGTTAAGTCACCACTGGCAAAAGAAAGAATACATAAGTCAGTGAGAGCCGGTAAACGTTGTGAAGCTTGTGGTGTGGGTCCCAGGGTCTTGAACATGGTTGCTTTGGGAAATAAAAGTAGGCAAACTTTCTTGGTTTTGTGGATACAGAGAAGACTACAAATTTAGAAGCTGTGATGTGTGGAGATTTAAATTTAAATTTCCATGGTGCACATTAGGAGAAGATTCTCCATCATTGGATTGCTCTGGTGTTTTAAAGCACTTGCATAGAGCTCACCTAGCAACTATGAAGAAAGAAACAGTGACCTCAGGGGAGACTCAGGAAGATAATCAGAATTTTAATTGGAAGGCAGGTGTGAAAAACAGTGATAGAGGGAATTATAAGCTGAAGGGAGATGGGCCTTTTGTTAATATTAACTACAGGCACATTCTAATTGTGGAACAGAACAGAGTTGTAGGATACATTTATATTCCATTTATTATTTTATATAAGTATGCGGAGCTCTCAATGTAAATGAAGATGAGAGTATTTTGTTAACTTAGGAAATAGTGAATAGTATTTTCAGAATCACTTCATATGTTAAAAAAGGTACTTTAAGGGCAAATGCCAGCTTGTTCTCCAAATGCTTGAGATTTCTTATATTGCCTTTAAATTTTAAATTTACTTTCTATTTTGTTAACCATCAAGCCTACTCTAGAAATTGTCTTCAGCTATAATTAATAACTAATAGAAAATTTTGTAGATTCTCAAATGTAACAGATGGTATATATAAGAATAAACCCCGTTCCGTGGAAAATATGTTTGCCTCTTCATATATACAATGATCTTTTTCTTCCTAGGAAAAGAATTAATAAAATCCCCGTTTATTGACCCTGATTTAGTACCACAAATGCTCAGAGTATGGATCACCATTCTGGGCCATTTATTCTCAAGTAGACACCATCCTCAGTGCCGGAATTATTGGCCAGAATGTGTGGTCTGATTGAGTATATTATGTAGCTTTTCTCCAAATGATATAGGTGAATCCAAATTGATCATATTATATTCTTTCTTTTTAATTTACCTGTCTAGAACTTATATATTCCCTGTAGCTATTTGTTTATGTATAACGTTCTTTGTAAACAATAACCATATGGATTAGTTCAACAGCTACACCCTTGAGCAGTTTAGAAGAGTTACGTAAAATGAATGATGAATCCATCTTATGTATAACTTTTTTGTAGTGGTTTTATACTGTTTATTCCTTAAAGTGTTGTCCAGGAATCAGAAACATCAACGTCACTTGAGATTTTGTTAGAAATGCAGAATCTTAATGTTCAATCCACACGTACTGAGAAAGAATCTACATTTTAACAGTATATCCCAGAAATTTGTATACATGTTAGTTTTAGAAGCTGTGAACTAGGTGACAAGCCAGAATCAAGGGTAAACATTTTTAAATGTTTTTTTTTTTTTAAATAATTACCAATGAAAGCAATTTTGAGGAATGAATAGGTGGGAAAGACATAGATAAACACACTAAGACTACACTAGGTCTTAGGGTCAGAATGAAACTTTGGGAAGAAAGTTGGAATTTGGCACAAAACTTGAAGACAAATGTGAACTCATAAAAGTTCTTAAGTATGTGGATGGGGTAGGGGAAGGGATATGTGGGAAGGCTGCTTGTGGCAGGATTGTTGTGAGTTCTGCAGTTGTAAATAACCAGCACAGATTGGAATTATGAAGACATGGAAAAGGGTGAACATACCATCCAAAGGAAGTGAGTTTTGTATAGAAATGCAAAGTAATTATGTATTCACTTATGAGTTAGTATCTACAGACTACTGAAGACTGTTAGTAATTGGGGACTTATGTCTAATCATAACAGGTCTTTTTTATATGTTGGTTTGCTTCCAACACATCAGACAGGAAGAGACTCACTAAGATGTTACATGCAGCTAAAGAGCCGAGCCATGATACTCTTGAGGAATGGAAGCTTTCCACCTTATGTGCGAAAGAAATGGTGGTGGACAAACCATGGCTCAAACACAAGCTCTGTTTAGATATGTGACTTAGAAAATTTTATGCTCTCTTAGCTTCATCTGCCTATGGTTTTACAGCCTAGAATTATTGTAAGATTTAAGTAAAACAGTGTATGTAAATCAGTTGGCATAGCTTAAACACACAGGTTATGGTAATTATCATTATTTATTAAAAATATTATAGCAGCACAGGCCCCTGAGTATGTTTGGAATGCATTCTGGCAAATAATAACAGTTGAAAATTTCACAAAATCATTATTTGTATTTTGTCTAGGTTTTTTTTAATCAAAAGAAGCATTCTTTTAAAGGGATCATGTAATTTCATTGCTGCCAGTTAGAAAGGTATCTATTCTAATCTTGGGTAATGCAATGCTAATAAAATCTGTTTAGGTTTTGGAAACCTATACAGGACTTCTTATCCTAACTGAGGAACTAAGACTCTGGTTCCCAAAATGACACCCTGCAAGGAAGGATGGTATCCTAAAACAATAAGGAGGCGCCAGCTTTCAAATATTATGCTTGATTTATTATGTTCTTATAAAAAGGAAGAGAATAAATGAATATAGTAAAAAAACAATGTAATGTCCACATGGGATTCTTTTTTATCATTTAAAAAAAACCAACAACTGTATCCTTGAAAAGCAGTTTCCTTTCACAAAATCGCAGTGATTTGCTCTCACCTAATCTCATTTCTGCTCTATTTTAACGTTATGGAATGTTGAAAATGTGTCTAGAGAGGCACTATAGAGAAAGGGGAAATTTATTTGAGGTTAAGCATTTTGAAACCACTACATACTGGTTCTATCCTAAGAATTCTTAAGTATATACTCAATAATTCACACTTCTTTGCATGTCATTTCTCTCATGGTGTCTAGAAGAAAATTGGAATCTAGAACTGAATTCTGATCCTTAGTGGATAACTCTTTCAAGATTCAGTTTTCTTATTTGTAAAGGGGATATTATAACATACACTCAAGCCACTCCACAGGTCTACTGAGAGAAATGAATATAATGGACATGAAACAGTATAGTTCTGTCAATGGACATATAATTTCTAAAGGTCATATATCCATATCAGCATACCTGTAAATAGTGAGTAGTCAAAAGATGCATGCTGGGGGCTTCCCCGGTGGTCCAGTGGTTAAGACTCCATGCTTCCACTGCAGGGGGTGCAGGTTCGATCCTTGGCCAGGGAACTAAGATCCCACATGCAGTGCCACAGCCGAAAAAACAAAAAAGAGAGAGGACAATCTTATCATTGTGATTTGTACAACAACAAAGGAAACAAAGTGTTTAAAAAAAAAATGCATGCTCATTTGTCCCAAATACGTGTTAGCTAATTTTTACAAAACCTTATTTTAGTTAATGTACTACTCATCTGAAAATGATGACAATAGGACAGATTTAAGGATTAAAAAGAGACATGTTTATACTATATTATTTTTATATCACATTTTGACTTCTAAGTTACAAGTTAATTTGTGCGAATTCAGTAAAGAATGGTAAATTTCTTGGAAATAGGCACTTGTGGTTTTGGTTTGTGTTTGCTCTTATTGTTTTTACTGTTTTGGTTAAACATCTAAATCTAGCCTGCTAGCATACTGGAAATTACATTTACAAGAAATAGAATCTGTTTTGTATTCTTCAAATATGTTTAAGCATAAATTATTTCATTTTGGGAAATAATCTTTACAAAGTTATTTACAAATATATGTTCTGGTAATTTCCGGATACATTTGGCTGTGTATTTAAATGCATAGTAGTGTCAGAATGTGGCAGTTGGGTATATTAAGAACTAACTCACTCTCAAAAAGTCTTGTGTTTACAAAACTGTGTCTGGACTGTAGAGACAACAAACAAATAAGAAGGAACCCTGCCTTGTTGTGAATCAGCATGAAGTGTTTTGGAAATAAGTTTCTATAATTCTTCTTAATGATTATAGACAAGATATACCATATTAAAAAAAAAACTTCACTATTTTTCTATTGATTTTTTTCCTGTTTATTTATAGAATTTAAACACAAATATGTATTTTCCCTATTAGATAAATTGTGGTAAGTCAAATTCAGTGAGAATTGTCAAACTACAATCTGAAACTGTCATAACCATACAATTCATTCAGTTCGGTCTACTAATTTGAGTGACTGCGTGGGTTATGCATATTTGTGACCAGCATGCTTTTAAGGGCCCATTTCTCTTCAGAACAAGCCGGTGTATATCACATTAAGGCAGGACTCGAATTCCTTGATTTGCATGCAACTTCATAATGTCCAGAAGAGAAATAAAATAATGAATTTGTCTCAATTGTAGCAGAGTTAAAAGGAGAAAAAAGTTAGCTGAATTTCTGAGACTGAGATGGAATATACCATTATAATCATGAAAACAATCATCCCTCTGTCAATTTGAGATTAAGTTACTTTAGCCCTGATTTTTTTAGGCACCTGATGCAAAAAAGTAAAGCCAGGTTAATCTGTGTAACTCTATGGGAACGTAAATAGAATACTTTTTTAGAAACTGTCTTGAATATACACTAGGTAGAAGAGTCCTAAGAGTCCTGATATGGGCCCAGATGCAAAGTATAAATATCTTGAGGTCTCTCTCCTGGCACCAGGATTCCCCAAGTTTAGGTCTCAGAAGCTACAGGCTAATCCTTAGAGTGAGCAAAGTCTAGAAATTCAGAGATTTCTCATGTCCTTCCATGGAGGCCATATATACTTCCTCCATTCCAGATTTTAAAATCCGTGTCCTTGTGTGCACTAACTTCACTAGCTTAAGGTTCTTTCCAGTACTTATTTTTGGTAATTCTTCTTTTTTAAGGGTTGATTATTTTTTCAGAACAAGGCTGCAGTTTTCATATTGTTTAAATGCTGAGTACACTCTCATTGTATTTATGCCAAGTAGAGATGACTACTTTAGAAAAGTCTGATAGAAGAAGAGGAAGAAAGGAGGGAGGGAGGGAAAAAAAGAGGGAGAGAAGGAGGGAGGGAGCTTGGGAAAAGAATCCCAAGTCCTTTTAAGAGCGTCTGTCTCTATCTGATATGAAAAATTAGCACCTTACAGAGTGCAGATCTGACGTTCTCTTTCAGGCTAATCTTTTTATGGAAACAAATGTCTCAAGCTTATTGTTTATTTTCTCATCTGTAAGATAAGGGAGAATAACATTGATTGTATCCACTTAGAATTTTTCAATGTGAGTCACTTTCTGATGATAGATTTGTTAATGTTCTTAATACTAAAATCTCCCACAAAGGGCATTTGTTACAACTTAAGAAAAAAGCAAACTAACTTGAAAAAAATTATTTTGGAAACAAGGGAGGAGTCAAGGAAGTAGGTGTTTTGGAGTTATATGTTTTTAGTTTTCCTTTGTTTTTGTCTAATACTTTCAACATTGGAGAATTTTCACGTGTAAGGAAATGGTTCTGGAAGCAGTCAGGGACCACAGGTAATTAAAAAAAAAATGTCTATGTAACTCGCTGTGTGATATTAGCAAGTCACTTCATTTCTCCAGGCCTCAAGTTTTCATTTGCTAAAATAGGATGTTAGCATGAGCTATAAGGCAGTGTTACTTCCGTTTTTAAATCCCATGCTTTTTGAAAATAATTGTGATACATGTGATAAAATCAATGTGTGTATGTGTGTGTACACACATGACTTTTAAAATTGAGATATAACTCATATACCATAAAATTTACTTTTCAAACAAACAGTTCAGTGGGTGTTAGCACATTCTTAAGATTGCACAACTGCCACTACTGTCTAATTCTAGAGCATTCTCATCACTCAAAAAGAAACCCCATACTGACTAGCAGTCACCCCCATTCTTCCTCCACCCAGCCCCTCATAACCATTATGTAATTTACTTTCTGACTGTATGGATTTGCCTATTCAGGACATTTAATATAATGAAATTACACAATATGTGGCCTTTGTGTCTGGCTTTGTTCACTTAACACAAGATCTTAATGTTGTAGCATCTATTAGTGCTTTATTCTTATTTGTAGCTGAATAATATCTGGCTATATGAATATACCACATTTTGTTTATCCATTCATCAGTTGATGGATTTTTGAGTTGTTTCCACATTTTGGCTGTTATGCATAAAGCTGCTGTAAACATTCATGAAGAAGTTTTTATGTAAACATATGTTTTCAATTATCTTGAGTATATACCTAAGTGTGGAATTGCTGCATCTTATGGTAACTCTATATTTAATGCTTTGAGAACCTACCAGACTATTTTCTAAAGCAGCTGCACCATTTTACATTCTAATCAGTAATTTATGAGGGCTCTAATTTCTCCAAATCCTCACCAATTCTTGTTATTGTCTGTCTTTTTTTACTATACTGATATCAAAGCTAGACAAAGTAATTAAAATAGAAGAAAACTATAGACCAATATTTCTCATAAATATAGGCACAAAAATTCTAAACAATATTTTGATAAATGTAGACCAAAAATATATAAAAATGATACCACGTCACAACTAACGAGGATTTAGAATGCAAAGTTGGTTTAACATTTGGAAATGATTCACTGCAAATTATCATATTAGTAAACTAAAAAAGAAAAAGAACAAGAAATCATATGGTCATCTCAATAGACGTTAAAAACAAGAAAGCATTTGACAAAATATAACGTCCATTTCTAATTTAAGTAAACGAAGAACCAGACCAAAAAAACTCATGGCAAACTAGGAATAGAAGGAAACTCGTTCAACCTGATAAAGAGTATTTATGGAAAACCCACAGCTGAGATCATACTTAATGATGAAAGACTGAATGTTCACTCTTCCCCTAAGATTAGGAACAAGACAGAATGCCTACTCTTTTTTCCGCAGCTTTACCAAGTATTATTGACAAACAAATTCAATATATGTCAAGTGTGCAATGTGATAACTTGATATACATATACATTGTGTAAGGATTCCCACAATTAATACGTCTATCACCTGACATATTTACATTTCTTGTGTGTATGAGAATGATTAAGATCTAGTCTTTTGGCAAACTTCAGTAATGCAGTGCAGAATTATCATTATCAACTATAGTCACCACTCTATACATTAGACCCTCAAACCGTATTCATTGTGTAACTGAAAGTTTGTACCCTTTACCTACCTGTCCCTATGTCCTCCTCCCCGCAGCTCCTGGCAACCACTCTTCTACTCTCTGCTTCTGAGTTGACTTTTTTGTAGATTCCATGTATTAAGTGATAACGTGCAGTATTTGTCTTTCTCTGCCTGGCTTATTTCACTTACATAATGACCTCTAGGTTCATCCATATTGTCCTCAATGGCAGGATTTTCTTTTAAGGTTGGATAATATGTGATACACATATCACATTTTCTTTAAGGGTGTCCACTCGTGACACTTTTCTTCAGCATTGTACTGAATGTTCTATCCAGGACAATTAGTAAGATAAAGAAATAAATGACATACAGTATGAAAGGAAGAAATAAAACTATCTGTACTTGCAGATGGTATTATCCTGAATACAGAAAATCCTAAGGAAACCACACACATGCACGCACGCATGCACACACACAGACACACAGACACACAACACCACAAACTATTAGAGCTAATGAGTTCAGCAAGGTTGTAAGATACAAGATCAATATATGAAGATTGGTTGTCTTTCTGTGGAATAATAACAAACACTCTGAAAATGAACTTAAAAAGCAAGTCCACTACAGTAGCATCTGCCAGTGATAGGTTTTTTTTAAGGATATGTTTCTGGCAGAAAGCATAAAGAAAGAATGCAAGCTATCAGTTTAGAAATAGTACTTATGTTAACTTCTGAGAGCTGAAATGAAGGCCTAGAGATCCTACTTGACAAAAGCCACTATTTGAGAGTCCCTGGTGCTTACACTTACATCTAACACAGTGCTGAGTACACAGTAAACATGTTATTGTTGAACTGCAAAGCACGGAATGTTACTTTGCAGCTGTCCTCTGTGTTGAACATGGGAGCCTCCTGTTCTCTTGACCGTATTTCCTGATATGCATATTTCCAACTATTTCAGGAAAACAGTCCAATTTCCAGGACTGAGCCTTTAGGGGAAAAAAAAGAACCCTTGGCCCAGAAAGACAGCTACTCAGAGCAATTGAGCAAGACAAGTAAATAGAGGATTCTGATCTCTAGTGTTTTCTTTTTTCTTTCTCTTCCTTTTTTAAATTTTATTTATTTATTTATTTTTGGCGTTGGGTCTTCATTGCTGTGCGCAGGCTTTCTCTAGTTGCAGTGAGCAGGGGCTACTCTTCATTGTGGTGCAGAGTCTTCTCATTGCAGTGGCTTCTCTTGTTGCGGGGCACAGGCTCTAGGCCTGTGGGCTTCAGTAGTTGTGGCACGCAGGCTCAGTAGTTGTGGCACATGGACTTAGTTGCTCTGCGGCATGTGGGATCTTCCTGGACCAGTGCTCGAACCTGTGTCCCCTGCGTTGGCAGACGGATTCTTAACCACTGCACCACTGCAGGGAAGTCCTCTAGTGTTTTCTTAAATAAATATTGCAAGTTACTTCTGAAGTGGGGAGAGAGGAATGGAAGGGTTCTACTACAAAAACAAACCTTTCAATGGGCTTCTTTCGCCTTCATTTCTAAAAAGTTTTCCACTGTTCCCAGTGGATATTGTAAATCAGTTATAAGCTACCGAGACCTCAGGGCCAGAGTCATAGTATAAGTTACCAACTGGTTTAAATGTAATTTAAAATTTAGTTTTATTTAACGTGGGGGAAGAATCATAAAAACGTTTCACAGAAGGACTCAATACTTATGTAAGTTGAAGTCACTTTTCTCTCCTGGATTAAGAAAGAATAAAAATCTTTAGTCTTTAGTATTTAAAACTTGGCCTAACTAGTTCACGAATTTTGTGCATACAGTAAGGCAACAGTAAAAGGCGACAGACGAAATTTGTTGATTGTTAATGTTATGCCAGGCGTATTGCAAATGTACATTTGACCAGAGTTTCTCACTTACTGGCTATTGACATTTTGGGCTGGGTAACTTTTTGTTGTGGGGCTGTTCTGTGCATTGCAGGGTGTTTAGCGTTATCCTTGGCCTCTACCCACTAGATGCCAGTAACATCCCCTCCTGGTTATGAGAATCAAAAATGCTCTATGGGAGCATAATCTCCCTTGACTGAGAACTTTATAACCTCACCACAACTTTAAGGTAGATATAATTATGACTCCCCTTTTATACCCCTTCCCCCCAAAAAGAAGTTGGGATAGATTAAATAACTTGCTCAAGGACACATAGCTAATAAGTGCCAGAGCCATGATTCAAAACCAGACTTATCTTGATGCTTACGTATACCATCCTGACCATCAAATTCTCTCCTGAATTCTTATTTTTCGTCCAACAATAGGGGTTTACACAAGGGCACAGATCTTAAGAGAGAAGTATTGCACAAAGAAGCCATGACAATAACTACTCTGATATTCCAAGTTTAGATAACAGTTTGCCTAATGTATTTGAATCCCACACACCCTCAATTGCATCTTTCATGTCATTCTTCTCACTTCTTATTAAAGGATGGTAAGGTATCATGACAAAAGTGTGGATTCTGGAGTCAGACTGCCTGTGTTTGAATCCAGACTCTGTTTCTTATTAGCTGAGTGATTTGGGGGAAGAGACTTGGTCTTTCTGTACCTGAGAGTCCCCACACGTACACACGTGCTGATGGTAGTACTTCCACATAGAGTTTGCGCTAGGATGAGTTGAGGTACCATATATAAAGCATTTAGAACAGTTAATGGAACACAAGCTCTGTAAATGTTAAATCTTAGCTTTTAAATACTATTTAAGTCCATCACATTACTAAGTAAGTTACTAGAAGTATATATATCAGCCTTGCTTTGTGATAAGAACTAGCTGAACATTTTCTCTTCTGAAGCCTAAAAGAATCTGAGTTTCTAGGGCAGAGATAGCCACTGGTTCTCCAACACTGTTTTCCCTACATGTGTGTTTCATGTATTTTGCTAACCCAGCTCTTGCCAGGCAGGTCTCTAGGGAAACATTGACCCTGCACCCTAATCTGCTGCTACAGAACTGGTTGGGAAGCTGCATATTTCATTCATTTATGTATTCAATCATTGACCCTCAAATAATTATCACTTTCTATTTCCAAGATTCTGTGCCAAGTGCTGTATGAGAATGAAGTGTTGCCTTTTCTATAAAAATGTTCTCAGGAGATAGAAAAGCCAGCTCTGTCATATCCATCCAGTGGAATTACTTTCAAATCTCATGCAGCCATTATCTAGCTGTTTGCCTATAAACCAGTTGCTTAACCTCTCTGTTTATTTCCTCGTATATGAAAATGCCACAGTAATGGTTCCTGTTTCCTGGGGTGGTTGCAGTAGATGGGCTAATATGTGCAAACCACACAGCATCTCTCTAGCCTATAGGTAGTGTGTGTTGAATGGTAAATACTGTTTCTTGGCTCCTGTGTGCCAGTCCTGAAATAATAGTAAAAAAAAAAAAAAAAACTATGTGAGAACTTCCAGTTTGACACCAAATGTCAAGCCAGGTTGGAGGAATGATCAGAGTGGCCACAGGATTTCACACTGAGTTTTGTCTAGTGTATCAGGACACACTGGTGCATCCAAAGATGTACTCAGACTGAAAAAAAGGATTATATCACCCTGATACCAAAACCAGACAAAGATACTACAAAAAAAGAAAATTATAGACCAGTATCACTGATGAATATAGATGTAAAAAATCCTCAAGCAAAATACTAGCAAACAGAATCCAACAACACATTCAAAGGATCATACACCACGATCAAGTGGGATTATCCCAGGGATGCAAGGATTCTTCAATATACACAAATCAATCAATGTGATGCACCATATTAACAAATTGAAGAATAAAAACCATATGATCATCTCAGTAGATGCAGAAAAAGCTTTTGACAAAATTCAGCACCCATTTATGATAAAAACTCTCCAGAAAGTGGGCATAGAGGGAACCTACCTCAACATGATAAAGGCCATATATGACAAACCCACAGCAAACATCATTCTCAATGGTGAAAAACTGAAAGCATTTCCTCTAAGATCAGGAACGAGACAAGGATGTCCACTCTCACCACTATTATTCAACATAGTTCTGGAAGTCCTAGCCACGGCAATGAGAGAAGAAAAAGAAATGAATACAAATTGGAAAAGAGGAAGTAAAACTGTCACTGTTTGCAGATGACATGATACTATACGTAGTGAATCCTAAAGATGCCACCAGAAAACTACTAGAGCTAATCAATGAATTTGGTAAAGTAGCAGGATACAAAATTAATGCACAGAAATCTCTTGCATTCCTGTACACTAATGATGAAAAATCTGAAAGAGAAATTAAGGAAACACTCCCATTTACCATTGCAACAAAAAGAATAAATACCTAGGAATAACCTACCTAGGGAGACAAAAGACCTTTATGCAGAAAACTGCAAGACACTGATGAAAGAAATTAAAAGATGATACCAACAGATGGAGAGATATACCATGTTCTTGGATTGGAAGAATCAATATTGTGAAAATGACTATACTACCCAAAGCAATCTAAGATTCAACACAACCCTATCAAATTACCAATAGCGTTTTTTACAGAACTAGAACAAAAAAATATTAAAATTTGTATGCAGACACAAAAGACCCCGAAGAGCCAAAGCAGTCTTGAGGGAAAAAAACGGAGCTGGAGGAATCGGACTCCCTGATTCAGACTATACTATAAAGCTAGAGTAATCAAGACAATATGGTACTGGCACAAAAGCAGAAACATAGATCAATGGAACAGGATAGAAAGCCCAGAGATAAACCCATGCACCTATGGTCAACTAATCTATGACAAAGGAGGCAAGGATATACAATGGAGAAAAGACAGTCTTTTAAAAAGTGGTGCTGGGAAAACTGGACAGCTACATGTAAAAGAATGAAATTAGAACACTCCCTAACACCATACACAAAAATAAACTCAAAATGGATTCGAGACCTAAATGTAAGGCCGGACACTATAAAACTCTTAGAGGAAAACATAGGAAGAACACTCTTTGACATTAATCACAGCAAGATCTTTTTGATCTACCTCCTAGAGTAATGGAAATAAAAACAAAATAAAACAAATGGGACCTAATGAAACTTAAAAGCTTTTGCACAGCAAAGGAAACCATAAACAAGACGAAAAGATAACCCTTAGAATGGGAGAAAATATTTGCAAACAAATCAATGGACAAAGGATTAATCTCCAAAATATATAAACAGCCCATGTAGCTCAATATTAAAAAAACAAACAATCCAATCCAAACATGGGCAGAAGATCTAAATAGACATTTCTCCAAAGAAGACATACAGATGGCCAAGAAGCACATGAAAAGCTGCTCAACATCACTAATCATTAGAGAAATGCAAATCAAAACTACAATGAGGTATCACCTCACACCAGTTAGAATGGGCATCACCAAAAATGTACAAACAACAAATGCTGGAGAGGGGTGTGGAGAAAAGGGAACCCTCCTGCACTGTTGGTGGGAATGTAAATTGATACACCCTCTATGGAGAACAGTATGGAGGTTCCCTAAAAAACTAAAAATAGAATTACCATATGACCCAGCAATCCCACTGCTGGGCATACACCCAGAGAAAACCATAATTCAAAAAGACACATGCACCCCAGTGTTCACTGCAGCACTATTTACAATAGCCAGGTCATGGAAGCAACCTAAATGCCCATCGACAGATGAATGGATAAAGAAGTTGTGGTACATATATACAATGGAATATTACTCAGCCATAAAAAGGAACGAAATTGGGTCATTTGTAGAGACGTGGATGGATCTAAAGATTGTCATACAGAGTGACGCAAGTCAGAAAGAGAAAAACAAATATCGTATATTAACGTGTATATGTGGAACCTAGAAAAATGGTACAGATGAACCAGTTTGCAGGGCAGGAATTGAGACACAGATGTAGAGAACAAGCATATGGACACTAAGGGGGGAAAGTGGTGGGGGGTGGTGGTGTGATGAATTGGGCAATTGAGATTGACATGTATACACTGATGTGTATAAAATTGATGACTAATAAGGACCTGCTGTATAAAAAAATAAAATAAAATTCAAAAATTAAAATAAATAAATAAATAAATAAAATGCTACTTCCCTAGCCAGACCATTATGTTTCCGTGTGTGTGTGTGTGTGTGTGTGTGTGTGTGTGTGTGTGTGTGTGATAGAGAAAGAGAGAGAAAATGAATGGGATTGAAAGGAATACACTCTTGCACCTGGCTCCTTCCCTTTGTTCTCCTTCCACAGCTGTCTTTCCTCACCTGCTGCACCCCACATGTGAGTGCCACTTGAATCAGTCTTCATGGCTAAGTTGGTTTATCTCCCATCTGAAAGTCCTGGGACCATTCTGATCCAGTCAGGTGATACAGGGTATCTCATTTTGCTCTGATGCTCTGATGGTGAATCCTGGTTTTAGATACCAAGCACTTTTCTTTGTGAAGAAGCTCCTACCATGTACCCAGTTTACAGAAACTCCATCGTAGTCTTGGTTCCCAGTTTATGAATAATGAAATTCAACCTCGAATCCCAAGCCTTAGGACCAAACCCCTTTTGCCCTAGGTCCCTGCTACTGCTTTCTTGCCTGCTTCTCTGTTTTCCTGGAATTCTTCTCACTGTGTACTACTAAACTCCCTGCATCACCATCCACTCATCCATGTTCCCTTCCCAGTTCTACTAGACCTTTCTCAAGTATTTACTCCACTCAAGGGCATCTGTCAGTGCCTCAATTTCTGGATGTCCCTGATGTACTCCATTATCTGCTGAATCAGTCCTGCGTCATGCTGTTTGTGGGTAGAATTTGTGTCAACTGAAGTTCTCTCTGCAAGCTCTCTAGTGAAAACTGAGTGTTGGCAGTAACATGTAGGCAGCTTGGGGACTGAAGTCTTCATAATGTGGTACATATACTCCCATCCTTTCAAAAGAATTGGCAGAGTGGCTTTAAAATAATTGTATTAAATTGGAGTTGAGCAACAGTGTTATGCTGTAATTTTTTATTTTCATTTGGAAAAATAAAACATATCATGACATAAGCATGATATGATATAATGAACATAAGAAGTGAAATTTGATGGCACATAATGTCTACAGGTTGTATATATCATTTCTCCTCAGGAAGAGGAAGAAATGATTAACCTCGTTAAAATGAATGAATACTTTAGGTCTCTGGGTACCATTTTAAAAAACTGTTGCTTTCGTGTGTCTGAATGTACAGGAGTGTGGGCTAAGGACTTCCTAAATATAATGCATAGAAAGTATTAATTCAGCTATTAAAAGTTGTTTGTAATCAATTAATCTATGTATTTGTCCCCAAGGTGGGACTTCTTACCTTTGAGAAATATACATTTTATTTCTAACCTACACACCTTACCCCGTGTAATAACAGTTGGTATGACTCAAATTTGTTGGTTGAATACAGACATAAGACTTGTCTTATTTTAACAGCTTTTCTTTTTCTATTTCAATTTTTAGATGACATATGACGTAATTGGTATGGCCCAATCACATATAGAATACTTAGAACATTTCCTTCCAACAATATAAACACAGCTGCTAAACCTGAAAAATGGAGCTACAATTGACCACTTACTGTACTCCAAAAAATTTGCTAAGTGCTTCTGAACATTATGTTGTAACAACCTCATAAACCTCATAACGCTCTCTATTGGGAAACTGAGACTCAGAGACATTGAGGAATTTGCTTACGCTTCTAATAATAAGTGGCTGAATCAGGATTTGAACTCTGTTCAGTGGATCTGGTGTCCATAATGGGTCCATGCTTACCGTAGTCTACATTCCATCAGGAGGTGGAAATGAATTATTAAAGGAAAATTAAAGTCATTCTCTTAAATCTCTCATTTGTCTGCCATAATCTTGCCAGGGTAACAGTGTTCATCTCGCTTAGTATTTTCTCCTCCATTTCCATTGACTGTGTATGGGTCACTTTCTGTGGAAGGCACTGTTCTGGGCACATGATGGAGCACAAAGTAGCATAGGAGGTGGGTTTCTCATTCTGGCAGCTTACTTTCCGATTGACGGGGCAAAACTATCTCACTACAGATAATTAATAAAAATGGCAGAGTATGTCAAATGAGGAGGGTGGAGGTGAAGCTCACTGTGCTCTGGCACAGGTGAGGAAAGGTGGAAGATGATTCAGAATAGAAAAAACAGGAGCTGCTTTGAAGAAGTGATTGGGGCCAAATTGGAGGGTCTGGATGCTGATCTGTCACCTCACAGCAGACACTTTGAAACACTTTGATGCTGATGTATACTCATCAGAGGCACTTGGCTTTTCTTTTTAAAAATTTTAATAGTTTTAACAGTTAAATTTAAACTAAGATTGTTTGTTTTTAAATTTAATTTCCATCTCCTGCTGCTATAAAATATGAAGTCCATGGTAGCATAGATCACGCCTGACTTGTTCACCTCTATATCTCTGATGGCTACAACTGTCCCTAGCATGTAGCAAGTTCTTAAAAAACTTGGTGGTGAAAGAGTTAGGCATGACTGACAAAAGATTCTGCATTCTGGTTTCTAATTACTATAATAATGCATATTAAAGAGTTTTAAACTGTTGAGTGCTCTTTTCGATAAATTATCTGGTCCATTGTTACAAATATTGGGTGTTTATTAGGTTTATCATTTTGTTGTAGCATTTGGACCTGTGAGAAAAGATACAACTTTTACCAGGGTCTCAGTTTCAATATGTTTTTCTTATAAAACATATTTATAGAGGCCCTGTTTTACTATCCTAAATTGAAATTCATAAGTAAGGTAATCTAGTAAAATAAGTTAGATGATACAGATTATATAACGCTTAACTTAAAAAAGCAATGTGATTCCATATTAATATAAAGGAGGAATATGAAGAAAGCTATTTTAATGAAATTCTATGTATCTCAATATGCAATGTTCAGACATGTGAAGAATAGAAGCCATAAAAGGTAGTCAGCTGCTTATACCTAAGTGTAGACTCTCTATGAATATGAAGCCACATTTGCACACTAATGGAGATGTGTTATATTGGTGACTTACACTATCGGAGGTGTTGCAGTTGGTGACTTAGTTTTTTTGAATTGGGGAACAACTCTTGGTAAATTTCCAAATCAAGTAAGTTTTATACTCTTCCAGGTTTACATAGTGGTTGCGTTCTAAAATGAAAACAAAAACAACATTCAGAAAAAAATGTAAAAGTGTGCAAAAAATACTTGGTGTTTATTTGCTTAAAATTATGTTCTGGGCTTAAATAATTATAAACAGGTTATTCATCTAGATGGATATCTGGTGGGACATTTGAAAGCTGCGTGGAGCATACTTTGCATTGTAGGATGTCTAGTATCCCTGACCACTACCCACTAAATGCCAGCACAGCGCCCCCATCTGTGTGGAATCTACATACGTACATGAGATCACAAATTTAAAAGATTTGTGCCTCTGGGGTAGTACTAGCTGCTTTGAGAACCATTGCTGTAGATAAATTAGGAGCTAGGCAAAATTTATTACTCTCTCGCCTTCATTTGAGGTACAAATTTCTTCCCTCAATTAAATCTGCTATCACTGACACTGGTTGCCTCCAGTCAATCTTTTATACCCTCCCTTTTCAGCCCTCATGTTGTCTTCAAGGTGCATCTCCCCAGAAATATCCTGGACTTTGAGCCTAGCCTTTCTGAATTCTTATCTCAGGTGCTGGCATTGAGCAATTTAATAAAATCTGATAAATAAACTCCCAGCATACTACTACTGACATATAGGGACTTAAAGCTTTACTTAATATTTTTTAATTACATCAGCACTAAGGCATCCTTGTAAAATTTCAGACCTCTACCATGTATCTGTGAAAGGAATGTTCAGTTATGTTGGCTTTCCAAAGCCATTATGTAATTTTGCTAACAACCTGTTATAGACCAGAACTCTCAGGTTATTTAATATCATGGAGACTCAGATGTTTCTTCTATAAAATAGAAATGATAATTAGAACTGAAGTTGTATCTGTGATTATTAAACAAGATATCAGCTGTATAAAATTGTTAGCATAAACCCAAGCCCACAGATAATATTAGTGCTTATCGATACCAAAATTTTTTTGCCTTTCAACTTACTATAGATCTGTGGTTCTCAATTAGGGGTGACGTGATAGGGGGGGGCGGGGAGGGTGCTACTGGCATTTAGTGGCTAGATGCCAGGGATGCTACTTAACACCCTAAGATGTACAGGACAGTCCCCTACAAAGAAGAACTCTCCAGCCCAAATGTCAATAGCAACAAATGTGAGGAGACCCTGCTATAGGTATATAGCATGTGGTCTTCAGTTTACTGTTAGTATTTGCTTTTCATCTGCTTTCTTTTATTCTTGAAATGAAGCAACTCATGAAGTTAACTCAGATTCACTGAGTTAACTTATTCTCCAATGAAAACCAGCATGAATTGTCACATATATATTCTAAGAAACTGATGAGAACAAGGTATATTATTTCACATATATAAATATTTATCTTTTAATATTCGGTTGCTATCTTAAGGGCCAAATCACTTCCATTTTCCCTTCTATATAGCTTTCCTATGTGAAGTATTTAGGAAGCTAATGTCTTGAAACATGTTTTAGAAGATGTACAGACTCCAGAAAAGGATAAACTCAGCCACTTTCTCCTACCACCTTAGAGAAGAAATAACTATGGGTGGAAAGGTGTTGGGAGCATTTATATGTTGCTCTAAACATTAGACCAGGAGATGGTTCAAATATTGTTATTTTGCTTAACACATAAGTAACTAGCACTTGCATGCACATTCCCGTTTTAATTAATCTCCTCTGCCCTCACATTTATATAAAGTAGCAAGATACCTGGTGGATGGTGTAAAACTTCAGTCGAATTGTAGTTTTCCCAGAATCTTCCTTGTACATATACACTTTGAGATGAAATAGGTGAGACATACACAAATGATATCCAGAAAAACCTGATTGTTGCTCTGGAACTGCTCATCTGTAGGAATATTTAACCTATGAAATGCAAGGTTAGCAATTGTTTGTGCATGGCAAGTTGCTGATGGTGCAAGTAAAAGCTCTCCAGGGAAGTTTTCATTTTGAGCTCCCAATTTCTCCAAGATGTCAGAAGATCCTTTCCTTGCAGAAACTTTGAGAAGCTCTTAGGAAAAGGAAGGCCTGAGTAGGAATCAAACCACAGATTGTATCAGCTCAGAAACGTGTTCACATTGGAAGGCATTGCAGGATGTCTGGATTGCACCAGGAAGAAGGAGAGTGAGAAAGCCTTTCTCATTTGGAGACAAAATGGGATTATCAAATCAGTACTGTGCCTTTCTCTATCCCCTGTGTCCCCCAGTTTGATTTTTTATGTGTAACTATATTAATAATGGTTTTTTAAAGGATGTGTTTCAGTATGAGTATGTGTAAACTGTTCAGCCAAGTCTATTTCTCGATGTCATTTTCTGACCCTTGGAAATGTCAGAATTGAAATAAAAGGTAAGTGACTAAATTAGACACATTTAAAACCAAACACTTTCATCCTGTTTGTTTAACCGAATCCCTGTTTCAACTCAGCATGGTGTGTTTGAATAGTGAATTTTTTTTCTGTTTTCTTTTGATCCCCATGCATTCTTTTGGAAATGGGAATGTGGTAAAATTTATTTATATAATTTTAATAAATTGGGTAAGATAATGATAATAGTCATGTGTTTTCAGGTTTCTTTTCTTAAGTTCCTGTTAGCACAGTCCTAGGCACAAATCTGCTCATTAACAAATGCTGGACTGGTTAAGTGTATTTTTTCCTTTGGGTGTCTTTGCTGCCTGGTTGTCAGTTTCTGCAGCAGGTTTTCATGGTGTACCCCGAGAACAGATCTAAAACTGGTGAATAAGCCATTTTGAATTCGTGGAAGTACCCATTCGATAAACTCACAGTGTTCTGGAAACTGTTCAGGGGGAAGTGTGTCTTTTTTGTAGTCCCTAATTGTAAATTATCTACTGATTCTTGTAAAAAAGCTCCAAATCTTCTATAATTCAGTTTGGTGTTTGACTATGAAACACAGACAAAAAGTAAGTGCGCTCAATTACCGACTGCCTGAAAGAGAGAGTTGTCTATCATGTGGCTTCTCTGAGGTTCAAGAAAAGCTGTTAATTCTTATTATTCCATTAGAAGCCTGGGGGGCCATATATATTAGGTGCTCCCTCCATCATCAGAAGTCTTAATGCAAGTGAGCGCTAAACCAGTGAGACAGACTGTAATAAGTCCAGAGCAACCAGTGAACCTCAAAGAAGCAAACACACTTTGGAAAACATTAACCTGCCTATCAGTATTTTGTAATTTTGATTCTCATTATTGTATTTCTTGACATCGCATTCAATACAGTTGTACAGAGCACTTATTATATCTTTTAAAACTTTTGATTGTGATTGTGTTCCTTGCACAATTTGGTTGAAGTGTATTTTCATGGTTTAATTTGTCATCTGGCTATTTCACTTATAAAAGGCATCTAGGTATTAGCAATAATTAGTGCATATAAGTATTTAAAAATAAAATCTAATTTAATTATGTGAAACTTTGGATCACTTTCAATTGCCATGGAAGATTTTATTAATTCTTTCAGAATAGATAGTAGACATACGATGATTTTAAAAATTGTCAATATTAAAGTGTTAAGAGGTACATGCATTAAAAGATTAAAGAAAACAAAAATCACTTCGGGAAATCTTTTACAGTACACTTAGAAACAAAGGCTTTTATTTTTTCACTGAAGGAAAATGTGGTATATGTACACCATATGCATTAGAAGCATGTTCTGGGAAGTGTGTTTTGAAATATTAATATATTTTAAAATAAAATGGATAATTACATGGATTTTTAACTTACTTTGAAATAAGCAAATGTTTCATAAATGGCAAAGAGTTATGTTAGGAACCATGTTTTCTGTCTGAATAAATGAAACCAATACTTTGGAGATTGCATAAACCTATCAGATTTGATATTCTGAGTGATAAAAAAAAAAACTGATGTGAAAAAAAGAATTTCGGAAGTACACTGTTAAGTAGATATTATACATGTAGATTTCATTAGAAATGAGGGGAAACCGTCATAGCTTTTATATCAGTGGCTCTATTTGAATGTGTACTTTGTCCTAAGCACTTGATGGAGGATTGTTCTATTGATCTGTAAGAGAATTTTATGATGTTGGATTTGTATTGATGGTTTTTAATCCTTCAAAGTACTAGGATCGTCTCGGCAATATAATCTAAGCAGTATAATAAAAAGTTTATTCTGCCTAGTGTCTGTGTAGCATGGATGGGTTTATTATCTTGTCTAGAATAGTATCTTAGTTCTCCATTACTGTACATGGGCAAACAGTGGTTATGATGTTGAAATGAGTAATAACAGATTATCATTTTTCTTGTGTCAGTTTTTGTGGATTATCAGATATTTAGGTTAAGAAAATATCTCTAACTTATTCAGTAAAAATGATTTATAAATAATAGTTGTATAATTGAACTAAAGTAGTTGATAAGTGTCTTTGATTCATCTCTTCATTTACTCTTTCACCAAATATGTATTGAATGCCTAGTTTATGTTGGGGACTGTGCTAGATGCTAGAAATAGGGTATCTTGTTTATTTTCTCTAGATTTAAGTTGCTTTTGGGTAAGTTATATGTTTAATTCCAGAAGTTAGCTCCAACATCTAGTATCCAAATTAACATTGGACAAAAATATTTTTGTTCGTAGAAGAAATTTTTGTTTGTAAAGGAAAGAGACAGGGAAATTAAAGACCCACCATAACTCAGATGATCACTGGCCAGTGAGGATTTGCCATAAGAACAAGATTGCCTTTTTTCGATTAAGTAGTATGTAAAAAAGCCATCAGAAGAAATCTTGTAAGTAGGAAGCCATACATAGGAAACTGATGGACTATGCAGCTCTTTTTTCAACTTTCTTTCCTGCTGACCAGTTGAAGCAGCTTTCAGTAAAAGCAAGAGTTATTTGGATTTTAATGGATTTTAGTGCTTTAAGCACAAAGTGCTTTTTTTCTATTACTTGACATTGTCTCCAGTGGATATGTTTGTTGTTATTTTTCAAAGTTCACATCAGAGCTGTTTGACATTTGAAATGTATCCTCTATCTCCCTTTTTAAAAATATATTGAGGCTGTTATGATTTTCATACTGGTTAAATAATCTTACAAATTTGGTTAGTTTCCACATGATTGCTTATAAGTGAAAATCTCAATATAATGGCACACGATGGAATGTAAGTAAATAGCTAAATGTGTACTTTTAAGTGTGAGAGTTGTGGGGCAGTTTCCCTACACCCAGGGTGAAAGGAGTATAATAGTCCAAAATAATCTATATGACAGCTTTTCCCAGTGTGTGTTCTGGGGAACAATGTTAATCGGCTCTACCCACAAAACAAAGAATTTCTACACAAATAAATTTGAGAAATACTGGGTTGGACAAAGGTGTACAGCTTATTCATTGCAGGACATCTCAGCATCTTCAGTTTGTGATTATGCACTGTGAATCTCTGAAAGAGGGACAGAAGTGTTCCAAACGTATTTGTCAAGAACTCCTTGACCAATATCTCTTTAGTACTGATGTTCATGGTGTAATTATATGTTTATAATGTCGTTTGCAGTGTTTCCACATGTATTGGTGAAGGATTTTAAAAACATCTCTCATGACTAATGTACCTTGGGGCTGACTTTAGGGAGTGTCAGCCTTAGGGTGGCAGTTCCACAGGCTCCCAAGCCTTCCTGACCTTTCTCAAATTCTAGAACTGCTAGAGCAGCTCTGAGTGAGTTGTATGCAGTTTGCATCCTCTGAAGTTACCCCAGAGTAGATGTGACTTCCAGGGGTCTTTAAACATAGAGCTGAAAGAGCAATTAATAATAATAATAATAACAATCACAACAATGATAATATTTACAAGTAAGTATGTGGCATTTTTTCAAAATGCTTTCAAGTCTTGAGTCACCTGATTTTTGCAGCAAATTTGTGGTAAATTCAGTTTGTCCTGGTTTTTCTAACTTATGTCTGAGGAGGCAGAATAACTTAGAAAGGTTCAGAAACTTGTCAAGTTTTCACATCAGGTTTATACTCCATTGCCCTTACCTATTGTATAAATAATGATTTTCTAATATAATGCTCTGCATTGTACTACCTGAGAATTAGGATCTAGGTCAGGGATCAGCAGGCTATGGTTCAAAGTTAGGCAAACTATGACCTGTTGTCATATAGACCATTGGGCTAAATCTGGCCCAATGCCTGTATTTATTTATTTATTTATTTAAAAAATTTTTTTTTTAACATTTATTTATTTGGCTGTACCAGGTCTTAGTTGCAGCATGCAGGATCTTTAGTTGCAGCATGCAAACTCTTAGTTGCAGCACGTGGGATCTAGTTCCCTGACCAGGGATCGAACCCGGGCCCCCTGCATTGGGAGCGCGGAGTCTCAGCCACCGGACCACCAGGGAAGTCCCTATTTTTTTAATAAAGTTTTTCTTGAGCACAGCCATACACATTTGTTTATGTATTGTTTGTGACTGCTTTGACACTACAATGACAGAGTTGATTAATTGCAACAAAGATCATATGGCCTGCAAATTGTAAAATATTCACTATTTGGCCCTTTATGGAAAAGTTGGAAAACTCCTTATGTAGATCATGGCCTGAACTAGAGGCTGTATGTAGATGTTAGAATGCTGTTTATATTGCACTGCGCTTATAAATGTGTAATGGTTAACAGAAAACACGGAGGTAATTCCAAAAATAGAAACATATTTGTACCGTTAGTGTAAATGACACTCATTTGTTAATTTACACACATCCCTATGCATTAAGTATGGGTTTTAGCACACCACAGTGCTAGCTGAGCCTGCATCCTTCAAGCACAGGGTTATTTAATGATTGCTGCAAGAGGCTTTAATCAAGTCCTTCTTATAGAAGACAAACAAATGATTAGCCTTTACATTACAGGCATAAACAGGAATTTGACTCATGAATTTCCTAATTATACTGCACCATTTTGGAAATCAGTTGGCATTCAAATTCTTGCTGTTATTCTGTATACAATTTCCTTTTGCAAGATAGAAGTATAGGATGAAAAAAATAAAGTTGGGTTTAATTTAAATGTTTTCCCTATTTGCTCATACAGAATGATTTAATGGAAATAGAGAAATGATTGGCTGTCTATTATATATCAGCTACATGCTTCACATTTTATATGACTCTTACTAATTTATTCTAAGATAGCACTATGAGGTAGGTTTCATTATTTCTGTTTTAAGTCTGAGGAAATTAAGGCTCAGAATGTGAAATGATCTGCCCAATATCACATTAGAAAGTAGTTTGTGATGGAGTCCTAATTAGGATTGGAATTCCTAGTCTCTCAGCCGAGGTGTGGGTTTCTTCCACCGTGACTTGTTGCCTTAGCCACAAGGCCAAGACCCGTTTTCCATGGTCTCTGTAACCAGTACCTAAAATGGATCAGTTCTTCCCATTTTTTCCCCCCCAAGATGTGCTTTAGGTTGTGCATAAACAATTGACAAGTTAAATGCACATTCCTGGTTTTATAGCACTGGATTATCCTGCTTTACTGTTTTACCCCTGTGAAAAATCAATTGTGAAATAGGTCTACAAGTTTCTTTTTAATTATATCTAAACAAAAACAACCAAGCTCTGCATATTTTGAATGCTGAAGCCAATTTTGATTTTATCAGAGGTAGAAGGTGGTTCTTAATTTCTCTTCTCTGATCTCTTCCATCATTTGTCAGAAATCAAATGCCAAGGTCTTCCATAAATAAAACTTACTTCTTAAGTAATTGTCCTAAGGATTTCCTTGAAAGAATTAGAAAGAACACCTACAAGAAATTATTTCCATTTCTTTACTGTTTTCTAACATGTTCTTAGTATCTCTGCAACACATATTATTTTCTGAGAGTTATTTCACTTGCATTTTTCTTTACCTTTTTGTAGGAGACTGATCTGGGCTAGGTCATGAGTCTTCTTTTATTTTCCCAGTGCTGCACAGAAGTCCCTCACAGACAGGAATTTTTATTGAGATGATTGCTTCTCATTCAGATCTTTACAAGGCCTATGGAATATTTCCTAGGACATGATTGTTGATGGGAAGAGTTACATGGAGGAGGTTAGTATTGGTTAGGGTCATAATCCAGTGCTAGGTTTTATAGAACATTTTTATTATTACAGAAGGTTCTATTGGATAACACTGGTCTAGAAAGAAGCCTAGAAATGTTCTTATACAGCATGTCTGGTTGCTTATGGATTAGTAGCTTATATATTAGTATTATGTATTAATAGCTTAACCACTCTGGACCTCGCTAATTCATCTGTAAAGTGAAAGTAAGATTATATGTGAACTCCATCTTTATTTGATGCAGACAAATTTTGAATGTGTTACTTGCAAATTTTGATATATGTGGTTTCAGGTGCCCTTTTTGGGGGTGGGACATTAGTTGATTGATTATTTTTGATCATTTTTCTCAAACCTTTCCATACAGGAATCTATCAGCAGGAAAAATTAGAATTCCAGATTCTTATTTAAAATTCACATGAAAAGAAAATGCAGATTTAACCCAACTTTGGATTATTACCCTTAGTTAAGAAGTATGTAGCTTTGGTCTGTTTTGTTAGTTGCTTTTCGAGCAACTTTGGTTGTTATTGATACCATTCTTTTTGGAGTTGTATTCAAAGTTGTGACCCAGAGGCCATTTAACTAAGGTTTTATCACGTGTTATAAAAGTGGACCTTTGCTTTGATTTTTTAATGTTAAACAAGGTAGTATTCATTTGTTTTAAAATTCTAAAACTCTAAATTTCTAAATACCATTGCACTTTAAGTTCATTGTTTTTAAAAAGATAAATTGAGACAAAATTTCAGGAGCCATAAATAGGATTAACTGACAAGTAGGAAATAATTTCATAGTGAGTTGTATTTAAAGCTAGGCCTTGTATAGTAATGCCTTCATAGAAGTCACTTAAAAATTTTAAATGACTACTATATGATGCTATACAATGGATGATTCAGTTATTTCTGCTATATGAATTAACCACAGTATGAAAAAGTATTCTAATCAGCGTACATCCCATTGGAACCAGAAAATGTTTATCACATTTACCAGATTAGTATCCCTAAAGGTAGTGTTTAGAAGTTACTAAAGAAAACTTTAAATTATGTATTTCTCATATACATAATTGGTATAGTTGCTTTGAATTGTTTTAATTGGATGGAGCATTTTAGTTTAGTAACTACACATCAGGTACTATAGTCATCAATTTAAGTGAAACCTGAGACTGTTTGGACCAAAATTCAGAGAATGCCATTTTAAATACCTTTCTGATATTTAAAGTTTTTCAGTGCAAAATTGGTAGAAAAACTAAAATTTGTTTGAGATCATCTTAAAATGTCATTAATCTAATCATATTAATGATTCACATTCCATCTGATACAAATATGTGAGCTTGACACATTTCATTAAATTAATAAATCAAAAAACTTACCTTAATTATGAAAAATAAATTTGATCCTTATAATTTCATTAAAATCATTTAATTTACTAAAATATTTGGTTTTATTGGTACCTTACTATATATATCAATATATCATGAAACATTAGATTACATTTAGGAAATAATGCTCATTTTTCACAGATGATTTTTTAAAAAGAGGCTCCATAATAAAAAGCCATTATTTTACTGCGGTTACCTGCATTCCAATTTTTTTTAACTTATAATAATTTGCTTCCTACAGATATGCCGATAAGCCTTTAGGGTAAATGTGATTAACTGGAAATTTTCTAAATCTTCATAATATAGAGGAAAGAACACAGAATCTGGGGTCAGAAGATCTAATTTCTACCATTTAGTCATTTGTTCTTCATTTAGTCCCTTGTATTTATTGTTTACTACGTGCCAGGCACTGTGCTAAGAAGAGCGGTGAAGAAAACAGTTACTATTTGCAGTACATTAGATTTTAATAGTTACTTTATTCTTCAGTGGTCTTGGCCACATCATTATGATAAATAATAAGATTACACAAATGGTTTTGTGAATTTACGTGACAGTTATTGTATTCTGCCTCATCTCCATCATCTCCTTCATCGTGATGATGATATCATCGTCAGATCTACTTAAGAAAGGACAATCCATGGAGGATTTGTTTGGAAATGCCCAATTAATGAATCTTGAACTGCCTCAAAATGATATTATAATAGAAACTAATACTAAAGGCCTGTGATTTACTTTGCCCAAATGCTTCCATTTGTTAAAGTTCCTTAAATATGATGTGAGAATAAAAAAGTTGGCTTTTTGTGGCAAATAAATCCTGCCTATGAAAATGAATTTAGTCATCCTCATCCCACATTGCTAGTTTCATAGAAGCCAAGCAGGAAATTAAGATAGGAAATTAATTACTCACTAAAACATTTGTTAAGCAACTCCTTTGTGTACACACCATCTTAGATGCTGACCATCCTGAACAAAAGAAGAGGAATAGAAAAGGCACTGCTCTTAAGCATCCTACAGTTTGTATAAGGAAGCATTAATTATAATAATGCCATGGCTAACCCCAGTAAACAGGTATTATCTATACATAAAATGCTTTATACTCTGTCATTATTGAATAAGTGGTTTTACATTTTTTCACTGCTGTGGGCCACAGCCTCTCTATGGAACAAGTTAAACATTTAGCAAATGAGAAAATTAAAGAAATGTTAAAAAAAAATGTATCTAGATTCCTAAAACTGATTTGTAGTGACAGAACCTAGAAGGATCCTAACTCCAAGCTCATCCTCCTTTCCAGTTCCTTCTTCAGGGAGAATGAGATGAAACATTAAAGTATTGCATATTGTCAGGAAATGCCTAGATTCTCCAAGGATTTCTAGTTTCTTAAAGATTCAGTGTTATTTGTTCACCCTGACACTTTGTTCGAATCATTTTTCCTCTCTGTGACTGTTTTCATACATATTTACATGCTTTAAAGTGTTAGATTTAATTATTCTATGTTAATAGGCCCATTTAAAATTATCAAGTATATTCTCTCAAACTGCATCCAGCATAGTTTCTATTCAACTCTAAGAGAAGCATATTAACTAATAAAAAAAAAATTCAGTATTTCAAAAATAGTGACTTTTCTACTCTTTTTCCATTATGTTTTGTGAGCATTACTTGCAACATGGCCCATTTTGAACATAATTTACTTCTGACCGCTATAAGGTACACGTTTCCTAAGCTACTAGGTACTGCCTTGAGCTACATTTGCCAGTAGGTATTAGCCATTCCATGTATTATACATATTGCACAACTAGTTTTTTTCTCAGTTATTGTAATAATATCAGAAATAAAGTTTTTGGTGTCATATTTACTATTTTTTTGTACAGGTGAGTTTTCCATAGTAATACAAGTTCTAAAATAGTATTGTCATAGTTCAGGCTGCTGTCACAAAGTACCGTAGACTGGGTGGCTTATAAAAAACAGAAATTTTATTTCTTACTGTTCTGGAGGCTGGAAGTCCGATATCAGTGTGCCAGCATGATCAGGTTCTGGTGAGAGTCTGCTTTCAGGTTGAAGACTGCTGACTTTTTGGTGAATTTTCACATGGTAGAGAGTAGAGAGGGGAAGCAAGCTCTCTCATGACTTTTACAAGGGCACTGATTCCATTCATGAAGGCTTCACTCCTATAACCTTATATAATCCTAATTATCTCCCAAAGGCCCCACCTCCTAATATCATCATACTAAGGAGTACGGTTTCAACATACGAATTTTTGGGGTACACAAACATTCAGTCCATAAAAAGTACTGAGTCAGGATGCTATTCTGGTTTAGAAACATATATTTTCTTCTTTGAAATAAGATAAATAAGTATCTGGTCATATTGGATTATCCCTTTCAAGCCATTCTAATGCCAGAGGCTGGACTTAGATGTCAGATGACCTCAGTACCCTTTGGAAATCATCTATCCTTTTCAATACTTTATTTATTTACCAGACAACAGCTCATTGGGATATCTAGATTAAATGTTAAGATATCGAGGCTATAAATATATTTCTGTTTCCATTCTTACATTGACTCATTTTCTTTACCATGTAAAAATGGAGATTGAATGTCACAAACCAATCATAAATAAGAGTACATTTCTATAATAAAATGAATGATGTTTAATTTTATGATCAGGCCTACACTCTTTAAATACTGAAAATAGAGTCGGCAGATCCACTCTAAATTTTTATTCTTCACCTTTTTCATTCTTTATATGAAACTCTTTAACCCATTGTTTCATCTCTTAGATGTTTTTGCCACCTCCTTTTTTTTTTACTATGTCACAATTAATGCTTCCATGTTCAGGGTTGTTTTTCCATTCTTCCTACTCATAGTTTTTATTTGCCTACTCAGTGGTGCATTTGTTATCATGTAATAGCCCCTTGACAGGATCTTGGACTTTTATAGAATTAACTAGAGGTCTGAGCTGCTTCTTTTATCCTTTTTTATTCCTTGTCTCTGCCGTATTTCAGTGTTACAGAAATGTTGATCCTTTTATTTGCCCATTCGGTTTATTTTCCTATAGTATAGTACTCAATGGGAAGCCTATTTTATAGGAAGAGAAGTCTTTGACATGTAATGTAAGAGAATTCATTGTATGAGACTGTGTGATAGAGGATGCTTTTTACTAATTTGAAAACCACTGTTGTTATTAAACTATTATGTAAAAAACATTGTCATAGACTCACAGATAAAATCTGTGACAATAATATTAAATGACCTAATGGGGAATATTGAGAAAAGTATTGATGTTTAGGATGGAGCTTATGATTTGAAGTGGTCATAATAGCATTGTATTGCTACACATTTGGAAGCAATATATTATGAATTATAACTTGATGAGATTATTTTGAAAATTAAGTCTTTACCTTGGAAGTCATTTGGGTCAAAAAGAAAACAAAAAAAAAGTCTGTGTTCCAGCAATCAGAAAGCAGTTTGTACAAATGTCAAGAAATAATGTTATATCATATTCATATTATTCCATTTAAAAAAATAAAACGAACTGTTTTGAATGATGGAATTAACATTTAAATATGCTCTACAAGAGTCCAAAAAATGTTTATCTTTCAGAGTGCTTTCTTAAGCAGCAAATATCCATTTCAGGACAAGATAAGATGGGGAATTACAAGGCTACCTTAAAAGCTTGTATTTGCAGTGATTTAATTTTATGGATCAGTAAATCAACAGATAAAGGATAGATTATTCAAGCTTATGGTCCCCTCTTCAACATGGACTTGCATTCATATGGGTCTACTTAAGTACTAGACATTAGCCCAAACACCTCTATATATGAAATTTTCAGTGATATAGAATTGGTTGTACCTATGAACAAACTATTTTATTCTTAGCCTGTAACATAAAACTTTATTTTTTAAAGGAAAATAGGAGACTGGACAATGTATTTAGTTTTTCTTTCTTCTTGTCTATTTTTTCAAATTTGAAAAGATTAGAACTTGCTGCTTAGTTCCGAGGAGATTTACTATACAGCATGTATGTAAAAGGAGTGAAAGTAATATTTTTATCACATTCGCATTTTATAAGTAAAACGAGAAGGCAGATACACTATATGCGGCAAATTCGTATTATATTGCCTAACCCTCCAAAATATTTGACTTGGAATGAAAGTGTTCTTTTGTTTCAGATATTATAAAAGGGAAGAAAAATTTTATGTGCTGTGAATGAAATGAACACTTTCCTTTAAATTTTCAAGGCAGCAAGAAATTATGGAATAATTATCCATTTTATTTCTAGTGGTTAGAATACCCATGGGTAAACACACCTGTTCTTTGCTATTATAATAGGGCAAAGATTTTATAAACGTGTTTTTTTATTTTTTCTGGGAAATAATTCATTCTAATAGTACAGGGAAGAAGAGTGTTGGGACCTTTTTTTTTTTCTTCAATAAAGGAAATTAAACAGTATTACATTTTTTGACTTTATAGAGTTAACACGTAAATGCAATTAAGAAAGAAATATTTTCCCTAAATATTTCTGCCTTCTTGTAACAGGATCAAAGAAATAATGAGTACAGCCTTCATACTTCTTTATTGTATTACTTTAAAAAATGTGACAATAATAAATATATTTTGATAATAGTTCCAGCAACATAGCACCACCTTACTAGACACTTCAGCATTACCCTATGTTGTCCAAATTCTTCATGTCTATTTTCTTTTTAAAACAAGTTTTTTGGGAATTGACATATATACACTAATATGTATAAAATAGATAACTAATAAGAACCTGCTGTATAAAAAATAAATAAAATTCAAAAGAAAAAAAATTTTTTTTGAGATCTACACAAACTTGCACAAGGAGCCTTAAAACATACTTTCTGTATACTCTTGGAATCTTCTATTTTTTATTTGGGTATCTTGGGCAAGTCACCCAACCACAGTGAGATAATATAAAGATTATATAAGATAATGTTTATGAAAGTATGTTTAAAGTGGTAAGCCCTACCCAAGAGTTAGTATATTATTTTTTATTCTTACGTCTCTTGAGCATTTAGAAGAAGTTACTTGAGATCTTCATAACATTTTATAAAACATTTTATAAAAATTGCATTTGCTCTGATTATTTTCTGCTTTCCACTGATTGATTCTAAGGAATGCATTAATGTTTTGGCTTAACCTGATATTCCTACATTATATTTAGTAAGCAGAGAATAGCACAGTTTGTAGAGAAACCACCAACTTACAAATATTAGATTTAACCATATTAAATTGTTGGTATTTAACCAATTTTGATCTGAAAACAATAATTTTATATGTTTCAACCCCAGGTACTATTGGACTAAGTGCTTTCAGTCTTTGGAGAAGCAGAAGAATTCTTCTCAACAGTCTTCCTCCTATTCAAATGTCCTACATTTGAAAAGATTACTAGATATTTGGTTCATTGTAGGTAGCATTTTAGTCAACTCTGAGTGATTCCTGGAAAATTTTAACATACTATCTGATTCATTTAGGAAAAAAAACCCAGTTAATTCCCCTTAAAATTATTTTCAGTGATTTCTATAAAACTTTAAAATTAAATTAGCCATAAATTATAAAATATGCAAATATCTTGAGTTCTAAACACTAAAGAAAATGAAAAAGTTTTGAAAAACTGAAATATTCTTTTAATATTTATTGCACTTTTCTTCTGGACTATTTGTTAAATGTGCAAAGGTCCTAATGGATTAAAGATAACATGAATTATTTATTTTGAAATAAAATTTTATTTTTCCTTAAATATAATAATGTATTTATAAATGACAGGTCAGTTTTATATCATACGAACCATTTTCTATTCAATTTATAAAAATCTAATTTGTTAAACTAAATTTAGGACTTTTTCTTACAGTATGGTTTAGTCATATTTTTGTGCAATGTCCCCTTATTTTAATGACAAAATATGTTTGTTTTTATTTCTCAGAGAAATTAAATAGATTTGTCTGAGAACCTAAGTATAAATGAGTAAAATCAGAAGTGTTTGAAAGTTTATTTGAAACATCTCTGTAATAAAATTATTTGTGAAAAAACTGTACACATCGAGCATATGTTAGACAGTTCTCTCAAATGAAGGGCCATTGGTGTCCTTCAGCAGGATTCACCTACTGTCTATTTAATGTTGGAGAACCTAGGACACATTGTGGAGTATTCTCTGCTGGTACCACACAAGCCAGAGGATGTTACCTGTTTATTTGCTCGTAAGAAAAGTCCCATCTGAGTACTGGCACACCCACTAGAAGGGGTGATATGTTGGGTAGGCAGGTAGGGGTGTATTTAAATTTATTTTCTCAACTCCAAACCAAGAGCTTTCCTCCTCTACTTCCTAAAATGTGGTGACTTTGGACTCTTAATAAGGAAGCACTACTCACCAAAACCAGCTTTCTTTGGAGAGTTTGTATAGCAATGATTGAGCTTGGGTGGGAAAGTACATGGTAACACCCTGTTCACTGTTATCTGTCAATTCTGTACTAGGAAATGTTCATTTCTCAGTAAGCAATAAAGCAATAAAAATGAGCACACACAGTGTAGACTATGCTCTGTTTATTGTCACTGTTAAATGAAGTGGTCTTTCCCTAAGTCCAGCTATTGATATGAATATAGAAATGTTAACTCTCAAGGGTTAGATGTAGGGAAGAATTGAGGCTATAAAAGCAAAATAAAATCCTTGTAATAGTCCCTCATGAAAAGAAAATTTGAAATTGTATGCAATATAGTTTATGCGTGCTATTTAATATATACTTTAATATGTTGACTAATAACTGTTAAATTCCATTAAGGCCATTGAACAGCTTAAACACCAGAAGAATCTGCCATATAATTAGACTTCCTTCTTTCTTCCTTCTTTCCCTTTCTTACTTTCTTCCTCCATTAACAAGATGGAGCATTTTGAATCGAATACCACAAGTTCTTTGTAACAAAATTGGTACCTACTGTGTGAAGCAGAAACATAGGGAGTCTCCAGCTTATGAAAGTATAATCTCAAAAGTTATTTGAATAAATTGGTTGAAACTCATGTCACATTTCCCATGGAAACAACACTGTAAGGCAAAGTAGACTCAGACCACTTCACAAAGGACTCATTAATTCCATGATATACTTGAATCATTGTATTGTACCAAAAGTATAGTCAGACGTTGCCCATAATGTTCCTAGGGAGAATGGTTTTATAGTTCTAAGTGTGATGCCACGAACATCTCTGCTGCTTCAAGTTGGTTAGAGATACCCTTCTTATCACTCCTGAACAGTGAAAAGAGAGAAGAAAAATTAGCTTCTCTAGTTGGCTCCCCTCATGCCCTAGGATTGAGATTCCAGCAGGCTGAGTGGGAGTGTCATTTAGGTGAATTTGAAATAAGTTGCTGAGCCCACCTGTTAAAAAGCATTTTTGAAACTAGCCGGATTCCTGCCCAGGCTGTCTCTTTCCTTCCTTAAGCCTCCATAGTGGACCTTTCTGCTTCATTTTCTGTTTGCACCTCCTCTTGGTTCTGGCTGGCTTTTGTCTTCCTCCAGCTGACTGCTGCCCAGATCCAAAGAAGCAGTGATTTCCTCCATTTCCCAGTCCTTGAAGCATTCCCAGATTATTGAGGTTTTCTAAAGGCTTTCACTGTTAACACCAAAAGAAAAATAAAACAAAACTCCAACCTGTGCCACCATGGGAACCAGACCCTGCTCTACTGGCATTTGGTCCTCCAAATGAGGGGTGAAATCTTCAAAAGTAATGTGAGGGGCTAGAAAGACGAGGATAGACACTAGGAAGCTCAAGGTATGTTAAAAAAGGAAATAAAATTGTATTCTGAATTCCTCCTTTTGCTGGGTAGCACCGGCCACCGGTTTTGCTGTGTAGCCCACTGTGGAGGGCATAGATCTGGGTGGGAAGCCGCCTGCGATAGTGGCAGTTCTGACGGAGGAGAGAGGGAGTGAAAGAAAATGAAGGGAGCCAGTCACAGGCAACTAGCAGAGAAGGAAGAAAGCTGAAACGGAGAAAGAAAGCCCAAGTAGGGGCAGGAGACTTCTGGCCAGTTTTTAATGTAAAATGTAGCATGTAAGTTGACTACTGCATGTGCATTTAGATGAAACCTTTCATATTTCTAAGCTTAAACACTGATTATACAAAAAAGGAGTTAATTGTGACATTTTATTCCAAACTTTATTCACTTGTCATGATTAAATTTCTGATTTTCTTTACATTGAAACAAGAACATTTTGTCCTTGTTCATTTCTCTTTTCCTAGTAGTATGTGATTAAGATTATGTGCAAAGAACACTGTCATAATAAAGTTATCGTCCTTGCATTCTTATAAGCTGGGAGCCAAAGGAAAAACATTTGTGAAGATGCTCTTTTGAGGTAATTTTAAAACGTACAATTTAATAGTCTGCAGCTTCCCTCAATGTCAGCACACAAATATCATTCATAACATGACTGATATTCTAGTGCTTGATTTCTGTCTCTGTGAGGGAAGTATGTCTTATCTGAAAGAAAAATAAGATTTAAGTTATCTTTTTCATGGTTTTATATTTATTATTTTCACAATCAAAAGAAAAAGAGTGTGATCTTTATAGGTGGCATGGTGATCATAGTAAAGTTGATTACTAAGAGACTCACTTCATGTACACAGCAGGATTAGGTCAGCAGAATTAAGAAGCCAGGGTTTTCTGCAAACCAAGAGCTTTTCCCTAACTTGACAATGTATGCAGGTAAGGCTGGATGGACTACTTTCTACCTTACACTAAAGCAAAATATACTGATTTACCTTTACACTGGGGCATGCCAATTTCAGCACCTCTCTCTGTTGCTGCTCAAAACCAAAATAGTATTTGATTGCAAAGAGAAAGCAAAAGTTGGTGTGATGAGAAAAACTATTCTTTTTAAACTTGATATTCTTTGTTTAGTCCAAAAACCAAGTAGAAAGGAAAGAAAAAAAGAAAAATACATAGAGAATGATTGTAAATGCTAGAGCTTCTGCCATTTATAGCTACTTCCAAATTCTGAAATAACATAGAGGTCATCTCTAGGTTAACAGGTTTTAAATCAACTAAAGCCAACAAATGCTTACCAAAGGGGTAGAAAAGAATGAAACAAATAAAGAGAAGTTTTTTTTTATCCTATGATTGAATCTGAAAATATATAGAAACTCAAGGAGAGTTTGTTCTAAGCCAGTTTTCTTCTTCTTTTTTCTTCTTTTTTTTAAATTTTTGAAATAGGAGTTAATATATTACCCTTTCTTTCACTCTAGTACTTCTTTAAAAGAATCTGAGTCTTTGGAGAAGACCATTTTGCTGAACGTGGTCAAGTCAGGATTTGATTACACTTTGGGCATGACTTGGATTTGCATAGAAGGATTTCCTTTAGTTAAGCTGGTTCTCTGTATGAATAACTCAGAGAAATGCTGGATGACCGGGCGGGATCAGTGGTATTGCCTGTGGCTCCGTGCCTTAGTTAACAGTGAAAAGAGAACTCATTTTCAGGGAACTAAGTCAATGACCTTGATTCTGTTAGTGCACCTTCTTTTCCTAATATCCTATTAAGGACATTTATAACATTTGTGTCAAGACTTGTCCTGTTTTATTTTGTTGACTTGTTTTTCACTTTCTTTTCCCTATTAGATTTTCATGCAGCACTTTACCAAAACCCTTTTCTGGGACTGTACTGCTCATGACCATATTTGCCAAAGGACTCTCCTCTAAATTCCCTGATTTTGTTGTTTTACTCTACATATTTAATAAACTTATTGAAAAATGAGCATCTTAGGTGGGAAATAGAATTTCAAAGGATGTCATTGTAAAAACCAAAGTATATAACATTAAAATCTATATCTTTGTATGATTTCCAGTATAAAGCAATAAAATGAAACTTTACTATTTGTGTCCATGTCATGTCCAAGTTGCCATTGAAAAGTAACAAATTCTAATTCCTTATTTGGTAGATTGGAAGCCTGAATCAAACAGGAAATGAATATCACATACCAAATATTTCAATCATTTTTTATTTCTTTAAAAATGAACTCTGGCAAACCAAGTATTTTGTATAGATGTTGTTGTCCACATTTATCCACTAACAATTTTCTATTATGTAAGGCCATATCAGTAAGTGTACCTGTGTTGATATTTCAGTTTCCACCTAATATATTTTAAACAAAATTGATGATTCTTAATTCATTAGTAACTTTAACCATTAAAAAAGCTATTTGTTGAACCTTATGAAATGGTGCATTCACAGTTGTTTTTCTTTCAAGTTACTACATTTGCTGTTGTTTTGTTTTTTATAAACACCTTTCATCAAATGGGCAGTTTAAAAAATACAGCTAAAAAAAATACAGCTAATTAAATGAAATACAAGAATGAGACAAGAAATGTCAACATGGATATACTTTACTGTTGAAAACATTTTGATAAGTATTGAAACCTTGCTCTCACCCTAGTGCCGTAAAACAGCTTTTCCTTCCATTTCTTACCTGATACCAAGCCCAGTGTCTCAAATAGTACTTGAATTGCCTAATAGATACTAATAATATTTTAAATTCCATACCCTTACATTGATTATGTGTAGGAAAGACATACAAAATCTGATTGTATATATGTCTGTGTTTGTATATACATATATAGAAATATACTTAAATAAATATATAAAAATATGTAAATATTGTGTAGATATATGGAAATATAAGGGAAAGTTCACCCAATATTATCATTATCTTAACTACATTCATATTCACACCCTAAACAGAAGCACAAAGTGAATAAATCATGATAAACTTTGCCTAAAGGACAGCTGCCAAATGGACTGCTCTTGTACTCATTACTCTTTCTACTTAACATTTTTGAAAGTTAGCATTTAAAAAATTATAATAAGCCATCATCATCTGTGATAAAATATGAACACACCATAAACAAACTAAATAAATGATAGATTTTAGGTGCATAAATTTATGTTGTGTTTTTTTAAGGAAAGAAATTGAAGTATTAGAAATATTTAAAGGCCATGATAGTAAATCGATTACATAGTTGGTAGAACAGGCATACCTTTAAGTGAAATGTCATGGCTATTTGCAATGAACTTTCTTTTGTCCAAGTAAGTCCAAATCAGAATTTAGAAATAGAATCTTTTAGAATTGTTATTTTAAGAAAAGCTGTAAGGATATTTGCCTAGGGCAACCATGCCAGCAACATGTAAGAGTTATGTTTGCTTTACCCAGGGCAGTGAAAGACTTTTGAACACTCCTTGCTCAGTACACAGCAGTATTACTGAAATTTCGTCTCATATTCTTTAAATGCTGCCAATGGGAGGGAACCTGCTTTCCCGTGATTGTGTTTTCCCCTTTGAATGGGAGCGATGGAGCACTTGCATGATGTGTTTGGTGCCTTGCATGAAAAAGACATGCAAAGGCAAGGTCCAGTCTGCATGCTGCTTAATGAATGTTTTTCCTTTTCTCTCCCTCCTTGTCATGTGCTTTCAGAAGACAACAATGTGGAAGGTGGGTGCTTTGTACTTTATTTTCCAACTTTCATTTGCCTTTTATTTTTTAGTATTAATAGAGTACATCTCGAATGTAGAAGGTAAGTTGAACTTCTTTCTGAGTATTTGCTGATTTCTGGATTGTGTATCATTTTTCATATAGAACACACACACTCTGAACTCCATCAGCCCCAAGTATATGAAATTCCTTCAACCTTAACTCCAGCCTTTGATGGACTTCAGCATCCCATATGAACCTTAGAATACTTATTTCAGTGTTCTGCATGGAAAAATGACACAATCCTGCTTCTTTTATTTTAAATGAGGAAATATTTCTTTGCAGTTTCTGAACACAGTGCATGATTCTTTCTCCATTTTTTTTTTTCTTGGTCAAAATGATCTCTTTCGGAAATGTTGAGCATTACATCATCTCTAGCCCATTGGTCTAGTTTCAAATGATTTGATTTATAAAAAGAACACAAAATAAAGTACTGACTGTAATTAAGATACATAAGTTTAGATTAAAAATAAGCCATTGGCCAGTGGAAATGAAAGCATACAGCACTCCAGCGTGATTACTGGTAAGTATATTTGTAATATTCTGTGTCTGTTAAATAAAATTATGGTATTTGTTTAAGGTTTTCTAAAGTTATCTCTATCAAGGAATTTTGAGAAAGTTACACATTTTTCCTGTAGAATCCAACAAACTAAAACATATTTCAACATTCTTTAAAAACTTTTTTAGGATTTTTATCAAAATATAGTTGATTTTCCATGTTGTGTTAGTTTCATATTTCAACATTCTTACCTTTAAAGAACTTAAATGCATTAGTCCATGTGCTGCCAAAGAAATATGTAAAGGATAAAAATACAAAAAGAACTAGGAAGAACAAAGAATTGTGAAACAGAAGTTGATGTCCTATCAACTTACATAATCACAGCATTAACAGTTCTTGCATAAACAACTTACTAGTATCTCTATCAGAAGAAAGTATTTAGCATATTTTATTTTGTTACAATGTTTTGAAATATAGCCATTTATAATGTTCATTTCTACACAATGATGGATTCCCTAGAAAAAGAGTACCCATCTAATGTTACAGATAAATAGCCATTAAAGTTACTAAGATTTGATGTCTCAAAGAGCGATTCATGATAATACAAAGTTGATCAGTAACAGGTTTCAACATATTATTTGTGATTCTTTCATGGATTCTTTCAGTTGCTTAGTTGCTAAACATTTCTGTTTCATTATTTAAGTAAAATAGATTAAAACTTTAAAAGAAATCATTAGTGACTATTTTTCCATGTGTTGCATCTGTATATGGCTTTTTTTTTCTATACTATAATTTAAATAGTGAGTATGTGAGCATGTGAGTATGTACTTGGAAAAGATATTACCCTGCAGGTCTGACTGACATCTTTCAAAATCAGTCTCATTTATAATTGTGCATGTTATTTGAGATCAAAAAGGTTTTTTTAAGTATCTTTCTGACTTCTTTTGCATTTCCTTAACCATCCTGTAAAATGTTCCATGTTTCTGTTCTTTTCTCTTTAAATCCAGTTGCATTCCAAGGAGCTTTAAAATCACCTTAATAAGCATGAATGCCTCTGTCCTTACACACACTCATCCCATGAAAAATTTTGACAAGATTTTCAGAGTATAGGCTCATAAACTATTGTAATAAAGTTTATTCAGTCATAATTTTTAACATCCTTATTTATAACTCCACTTTGGCAATATAGTCTAGCTCCCTTAGAGGTAGAAAGTATAGCATGAACAGTGTTAATGCTTTTGAGATTTAAAAATTTCCATTCTCACTAAGGTGGTATTAAAAACCATTGAGGAATCTAAAAGTTATATCTTGTACAGAGATATTTCCCTGATTTATCAATAGTTTACAAAAAAGTTATAATTATTAGGAAATATGTATAATAATATTTAAAGTGAAATTAAATGAAAAATTATATAACCTGGACAGATAAGCCACTATTCTTAAGCATATAAGATATCATGAGTCACCAACAGATCATAAACCTTTCAAACTGATTGTATGATTTTTTTGGGGGGGGGGGGTGGTTAAAATCACTTAGAAAATACAAAAGAAGCTAGATTTCAGAAACTTTAAACTACTATGTTAAATAATTTTTATATTGTGATTATATGATGATTTTAATGTATCTGCCCCACAGGAATGTTTAAATACCCCTTAAATTTTTAAGAAAATGATACAGATTATTTCAATACTGATGCAAGTAATATACAATGTTATGTAGCTCAAAGTCTCAAATATATTTGAACTAACAGTGGGAAATGAAATACATATTTTATTAAATTTGTATGTATGCTATATTTCTTTGACATTATCCCATATTCTTGAACTATACAGGAATTGAAGAGTAACTTAATTTCTGAATTTAGAATAAAGAACTAGGAATTAATGCTGAAAAGTAAAACGTATCTTCTTGGACAGTGAAATATTTTTTTTAAAGAACATTACTAGTATTCTTTAGAAAAGGGGTGATCTTCAATCTGAAATTGTCAAGCAAGAGTTAAAAAATAATTCAAATAAAGGGAATTCAATATTCTTTCAGAAAACTTCCTTGATGAAATTATATCTTAAATATACTCATGTTAACTCATAGTTTAGTATTTAAGTAATGCTTAAGTAAAATGCTGAATAATTTTGTTCTCCATGGGAAATTACTTAACCCTATTTAAAGGTGATCCACTGTTTCTTAAAAACATTATTCTGTAGTAAATTCAGACTTTACACCTGCATGTCTGATGATCTTTTTTGTATTTGAACAAGCTTATTCAATTGCTACATGTGTCAGACAAGGAGACATTTCTGCATTATCATTTCAGTGTGACTAAGGATGTGTTTTTTTTTTTTTTCATTTAATTATGAAACTTCTCATTTTTTGATGAGGGGAAAAAGATCAGACCCAGCCCATGTTTCAGGTATTCCTTTGGGTTTTTTAAAATATAATTTCATCACCAAAGAATGGCAAGCCCTGTGGGGGCAGTGTTCAATACAGTCTCATCAAAGGGCACGAAGGGCAGATGCAATATTTAAGGGATTGGTTGGATTTTAAGTCATGCTCTTATACTCTTGAATGTTGCAACTGATACATAGAAGAAATACACGGTGCAGCATATGCAAGTGTTTAAATTGCAGTTCTATAACTCTTTGCCCCAAAGCATTCCAACCAGGAGTTGAAAGAATGCTTTTTGATTTGCCTCTGTGATACAGACATGTCTCATAGGAAACAAGATGTCTGTCACTGAACATTTTTGTCACTGTGACAACCCTGCCTTCCCATGCTCCCTTGTTTATTGCTGACTGTGCTCTTGTTTCCCTTCAAGGTCTGGCGCACCTGATGATGGGCGACCAAGGTATGGGCTCTGTTCCTTTTCCACTCTGCTTTCAGTGTTTTCTTGTTCTGTAGCTGCTTTCAAACCATCACTGCAAAGGATGGGCAAATGCTTGCAAATTATCTGGCTGCAAATTAAATACGTAATTTTTGTTCACATTTTTTCATGTGTTTTTCTCCCCTTTATTTGTTGGTTTGATATTGGTTTGCTCTTTTGATTTTACTTACCTTTATTCTTTGCACTATAATATCTGCAAATAAATGAGACATAAGAACTTGTAATTGAAAGTTTCCATACGTTTATCAGCATATGCAGTTAAAGGTAGTTATAGTAAAGAAAAACCGAGAACCATCATAAATTAACATATGAAAAAAGATATTTGGTTTAATGTACTGCACCAAAAAGAGTCCATTGTTCACCCATGCATGTCAGTTTGGGAACATGCAGACATCTTTGGCTTCTGGCTTCTCAAATGCTGAGTATAGTGTTCTACAAAATCAATACTTTTTCTACCTACAAGCATTGTGTATCTCCTTTTGTGTAGTCTTTTAAAGTGAGCATGGGCTTCCTAATTTCTTTGCATGTATTGCCTCAAAAAGGCAGATTTCTCAACATGTACTGATTGTATCTCCATTTGTTTTCAAATCCTATTTATACCTTCTTGTATATTTAATTTTCAAAGAGTAGTGCATATACATATATTCATAATTCTTACTGTTGTTTCTCTCCTCTTTATTCTTTTTGTATGGAAATCCTTTCTTCATGGAACCATTTCATCAAATCCATAGGTAAAAGTAAAGGTATTACATTATTTTATTTCTTCTTAATATCATCTATATGAATAACAGTGCGTCTATATGAATAACATTATTTTCTTTCTTCTTAATATCATCTATATGAATAACAGTGTGAATAACATTTGCAAAATACATTTTTCAAATGTATTTAGACCTTTTGGCATTAATAATGGGCACTGGGAGGTAGGTATGAGTGGTAATGAATATTTTATGAATTTAAGGTAAGAAAAATCCATCAAAATGTTTCCCTTTGTTTTTTTCTTGCTCTTTAGAGTGATTTTTTTTTCGTGTCGGCTGCTAGTATAAGTAGCATATTTAGAAATTAGTGACAGGTTTCAGTGTCAGTTTTTGCAGTATCATTTAATGGTAGTTAAATGATGAGTTTAGCCACCAGAAATATATCATCCTCAAACATTTAACTCTGGAGCGCACCTGCCCCAGCCATTCTGCCTAAGGATGTAAGTCTAAGCATGTGCAGCATTGAAATGGTGCTGCTGTGGGCTCATCAGCTTGTGGTCTGCTAGATGTTATATGTACACGTTGACTCCATGATAACCTGCAAAGGCAGTGTCCCGAAAGAGACAAAGGAGCAAGACAAGCCTGCTCTCTCTTTTGTGCATACTAACTTTGTTTTAAGAACATTATCAACTCAGGTTTACATTTCTGCATCTCTTGGTAAGTCAGGCATGTGTACTCTTTGACAGTATTGGTGCCAAATTTAAAAGCATGCTTAGTTTGCCATTTAGAACCATCCATGTGTGTTTAGTGTTTTCATTAAAAGAAACTAGATGATATGCAGCTGTGGTAAATATGTGTCATAGCCTTTAAATTAACCATTTTTAACTATGTATTGGTGAATGTGCCCTTGGTCTCTAGTTTTGTTTTATTTTGTTTGTTTGGATTTTTTTGTTGTTGTTATTGTAAACACAGGCATGTGTTTCCTTGAATTTTCTGAATCTTTCTTTTGCTCTGAATATTAATCTGGTGAATTGAGACCAAAGCTCACAGTTCTGCACCTTTACATTAGTGTCATGTAGCAGGGAAACTTTTCTGTTTGAAAAAGCACCGAACATGAGCAGAGCAATAAGTAAGAAATGATATCAAAGTTTTAAATGTGTAACATAGAGCTTTAGAAACAAATGTTTGGATACTTTGAGCCAATAAAAAGAGAACATATGCTAATGCAGTTTGTGTTTTGGTCAACCATTTCCAATAATATAATTTAATCTTATTTTAAGCCTTTAGCAACTATGCAATGACAGTATGTATCAATTCTTTTAGAGATTTTGTGTACCATTTGGGATACTTTCTAGACTTTTTTTTTTTTTTGAGGCAAAATTACCATTACTTTCCTTTCTTAAGTGGGCATTTTCCACCATGTTCCTTAGTATAGGACTCAGGATGGCATAGAGGGAACTGTGTTTATATTTTATTTTAGTGGCTGAGTGAAGTAAATGTCTATGTGTTTGTATATGTGCATGTTTGTATGAATGCATGTGTATACACAAACTTTCTAAATATACACACACATATATACCCATTATGTTGTGAAAAAAGTAACTCTTAAAAATAATATGCTAATTATATAACCATTTAACTCTACATGTGGAATAATTCATGTTTAAACTTAGCTGATATTCATTTCAGTGTAATTAATGTTAAGTGTCACTTAACTTTACTCAGTTTTACTATGTCAGTCTTAAATGTTTTCTGTTGGCATGTGTGTCAAACATATATTTACCAGTTTTCATCAAATTTTATTCCTCAATCAGCACAAAACTACACAGGACAAGAATTTGGTATTTCCTTTACATTCTTCTTCTGTTAATAGGACCAGGATGCTTCTTGGTGTTAAATGGGGAAAGAAGACTTTAAGATGGACTTGAGTATTTTGCAAATCAAAGTGATCACCTTTATATGCTGGTTAATTATGTGTATAGAAATGAGAAACATGATTTAAAAGTATTCATTAATTGCAAATTAGTTCAACAAATCTGCATTCTAGAGCAAAAAATACAATCTTGACTATGATGTGGCATCCGTATTCAATGAGTGTCAATAAAATAGGGAATGAAAACATGTGAGTAAGTTAGTTTAAATGACAGAAATGGAAGTGCTAGGAGAGTGGTTAAAAAGTGTGATCAGTGATAGGCATTCAGAAAAGATAAAGATAACACGAATCAGGATCTCCCTTCGGAAGATATCCTTGCCTTGTGCCACCTGTTGGAGGAGTCAAAAATGTCTAGAAACTTGACAGTGTGGATTCTTGTATCAGGTTAAATCCTAGTTGTGCATAAAATATGTGTTAAACCTGCCTACTCTAAAATAACTGATATGCATTGTAAATTCATGCTTCTCAAGTCTTCCCATCAAATTATAATACTGGAGCATTTTTCTTGACACCACTTTTCTCTTTAGGAGTAGTGAATTCAGGTGCTCTGGAATGACCATCTGTGGATTAAAGTCTTCCTTTTTTGAATCCAGAAGCAAAACTAGGTTCAAGAGCATTATTGCTATCATTTTGATTTATTCTGTATGGATTCTTAAGTATTTTCTGAATTTTTAAATGTCCAATGATAGACAAATGTATTTCATTTAGAAAGTACATTAAAAAAAAAAAAAGAACATTTATTCTGATAACCTTCTTCATCCTCCTCCCCAGGCTTCTCTCTAGAGGTAAGCACTGGTATCACTTTATGATGTATCCTTACAGAGTTGGTGTGGATCCTTCCATACTCCATAATTAATTCTTCAGGGTTTGAAAACTGCAGAATTCCTTACCATATTACATGACAAAAACAGATAAGTCTGCTGGAGACATGTTAAGGCTCATTGCTTTGTGCTGGCAGAATGATAATGAATGAAATGGAAACTTTCTCACTCTTTCTGTAGACCATCATGCCTCATATTTTCATTTGGTCATTCTGTTTCAAATTTTAGAGTTGATTATTTGGATTTGTTTTCATGTTTTCTAAACAAGGATATGTCACCTTTAATTGGTCACAGGTAGGAATAAACTTTGCTTTCTTTGGGATAGCTGAAGAGAGATAGTATTCAGGGCCAACCTTACTTCTGTTGGTTGTCGCTAGGTAGATTCAAATGGTCTTTGTGACATTGTGTTTACTTTCTTTTTAGGTTTGAAATTTGTCATGGGTGTTGTTAGGACTATTGATAATACTAACTTTATTCTCCACTCTATTTAGAATTTAGATTTATCTATTTGCCTGGGGAATTTAGTTTTTTGTTTTTGTCTTTTTCTATGTATGTTTAACTGGTCACTTCATTCCAACAATTATTTATTTATATTTTACTCTGTTTGAAAGAAATGAATGACCATTTAAATAAGAAAACGTCAAAGAAAGCTACACTGCAAATCCAGCCATCGTGGCTGGTTAATAGCTTGGGAGCACAGGTTAATAATTGTCAGTTAAATGTTGATTGAAAGCCTGTATTTTCCATCATAATAATCATTATAATTGTATATATTTATGTGAGTGATTATATATTTAACATCAACTTTTTCCTAGTAGAATGTAAGCTCCATGTGACTTTCTTTTTTGACCATTGTATTTCCAGAATATTTTTCTTACTGTATCTTGAATTTGCGATTCTCATGACTTAAGTATGTGTGTGTTGGGAGCATATTGGAAAAGGTAGATGTAGAGGAGGACATGGAGAGTTTGTAGTGGACATAGTAGAGGGTGGAAAAGGAAAAGGAAACTTATTCAAATAGCTAAAAAAATTGTAGCAACAGATTATATTGAATCCTCTCTGTCTCTGTCTCTAAACTTCTTTTGTTTCCTATCATTTATATCCTTGTCCGAAGCTGCAGTATTTCTTTCTAGTAAGGCATCATTCCAATAGCACTTTAATATGTCTTAGCCTATATACAGCAATGGTCCTGTAAGGAAATAAAGTCAGTGTATTTTTGTGTTGGAGGGTTTTCAGAAATTTTAATGTGATTCACTGTCACAGTGGCAAATAATCAAATTTTATTTTCTAACTTTCACTATTCATGTGTTAACAAGTACAGGAGTTTTCACATAAGATGTGAATTCACATAATATGATAAGCTAATGTGGTTTCCATGAGTTGTTTTTTTTTTAAACTGTATCAACTGTGATATATCATAAGAACTTTGTTTAAATTGGGTTAGGATTGTAAGCTTTCAATAAAGCCAAAATTTGTCTTATCTTGTGATATGAGCATATTTGCTATTCCTTGCATTTATGAGTCGTACAACATATTCGCAAAATAAGTGTCCATTTGACTCTTTCAAATGTTTATTGTTTGATTATCCAGGTTTCTCATGTTACTAGAAAGCCAAGTTATTACAACTGTCAAGCATGTAATTACACATTTTAAAAGTGCCTAAACTTTATTGTATTAGTGAAAATGAAGATCTTAGAATAATTATAAAGAAAATACAGATTTTTCTCATAACCAATTGTGTTAATACCTAGGTATAATTGATTCCATTCAACTAATTGATAAGCAGTATCAAAGATTATGTATTTTAAAAATTTATCTGTAATGTCAAACCACAATTAATATTCTATTTACTCTTGAAGTAGATTTGATATTAATTTAATATCAAATATTTAATTAATACTTAGAGAAGAATAACACATTTAGTATTCTTATACATTTTCTTCTGTTTCCGTGATTTTTGTTACCATCTTTCATCTCTCATGTTGCTGTGTAGCTAATTTGTCTGTGAAGTGCACAGTTTCCAGTCACCAGTGTCATGCAGTGTATTTGTTTTATAACTCTGAAATACATTTTGCTGTGGTTTCTGTTGTAGAACTAGTTTAATTTTGAAAATAATCACATTTCTCTGCTTTCGTATGGCTTCTTAAATCATATCTCCTCATTTAGCTTCAAAATATTAACTATTGTGCATTGTTCAGAAGCATTCGTGAATGTTGACAGAATCTTACTGTATTGGAATGCCTATGTGTGGTGTATTTGCAACCAAGACATAATTTATTTTGGTTTATCTATTACGACTTCTACTGTTGCAGTACTGGAAGCCCCTCATTCACAGCTACCGAACATGGAAAGACCAGAGTTTCACTTCATGAAATGAGATATTAAATGTCTACTTCATCAATACGATATACTCAGAAGGCTATGCAACTATTTAGAATTCGGTATTTATTTTGCAGTTCTTCTTTAGCCTACATGCCTGTCAGTTCTGAGTACAATCAAGAAAAGCTACCTGAAGAGTAAATATTTCTGTATTATCTCTTGCTGCAATTTAATCAATTTTGTCATTATATTTATTACTAAGAAAAGTCCCAGCTCCTTTTTATCTCTGCACTATTGGCTCTGTGATGAGAAGTTTCCCGTTTACATTCTGTAAATAATTATGACATTGAGTAACTGGTAAACTAAATAAGGATTTTGTTAGGCTTGTAGTGGATTAATTAATCCTCAGAGAAGAGCACAGAAAGGACTCTTCACAGTCTAACAGTTTAAAGAATGATGTAGTAAAAATATAAATTTAGATGCTTTACTGAAATAGATCATAAATAGCAAAACATTTACGTTATATCATATTGGATATTAAAATGAGAATTCCTTTTCCAAAATCATGATTTTATCTTATTTATCCATTTTGAAATGTATTTTTGTTAATCTGGATTAAAAAAAATCAAAACATTTAGGCTGGTAAGAAGGTATTTCTTACATTGTGTTGGCCATTGGTTTTAAAGAACACTATAATTACCCAGAATGCTTAGCTCATATACTAATGAGATTTGAATCTTTAACTAGAATCATAGAATTTTAGAGCAGGGAAGAACTTTACAGATAATCTTTAAAAAATTGTTGACACTCTTTTATTTGTAAGGTATAATAGGAGATATTGCTTATTATTATGATAGGCAAAACACTGTGGAGATTTTGAACTAAAATAACTGATATAGAGTAACCAACCGTTCCTAAGGAGACCTTAAAGACTTTCTCCACTTGCACACTAATAATCATGAAACAGGGTTTTATCTTCTTATTCTTAAAAATAAAGTTAGAGGTAGTGTGAAGGAAACCGATCATAGAGTATTATATAAGATGCTGTTGTTTCTCACTTTGAAGGTTTCATTTTAGGGGTAAAACTCTACCTTATAACAGGGGAACAGTATAGGGTGGTAGGCGAGCGTCATGACGTCGTAAGACCTGGGTTCATATCCTGTATTTGCTCTTTACTGACCTTGGGCAAATAATTTAGCCTCACATATCTAGCTAATAGGATCTGTATTATTAGCCAGTAAAAATACTCCATTCTCAAGTATATTGTTACATGACAAATCACAAAAGTAAAAGATGGTTTTTATCAATGGTGATGATAAAATAAAACACACTGTGAACCTTTAGATTAAATAAATTTGAAAACTAATGGTCTGTAATCTGCCCAGGGTTTTAAAAAGTTATTAATGTCTTAATATCGTCTGCCCATCCTATGAATACCCTATAATTTATGATTCTGTGATTGTTTTAAGTTATAACTAACTGGACATCAGTATTCTGATGGCCCATACTACAAAGAATATTGTAAATACAATAGAGCATGAAAGGTTGAGTCTACTCAGTCAAATGTATTTAGATATTTCTGTAACTCTTTACATTTTCACATTTCTCTTGCATACAGTGATGAAGCTGAAATGGACTTGCCTCCCCTTTGAACAAACCTAGGAGTTCAGTGCAAAATGCTGCTCTTTAGATGCAAATTAATGGGCTGGAGGGGGCAGGGAGTTAAATATTTTCTCGTGGACTGGAAGTACCATCTAGAGGAAACATTTTTATGAATTAATGTTTTGCCTCATTAATGACTTAATAGAGTGATATATGAGTTAAGTTTATACTAACCACTTAGTCACCTGAAGACCAAATTTTCAAAGATAAAGCTAACTAGGGTCTTCCCTTCTTCGATAGGTATCTTTGTGGGAAAAAGAAACATAATTACCTTAAGATACTTAAATAATTGGCTATGCCCTCACATCCTTCAAGATTTTGCTCAAATGACACCTGAGTCTCAAGAGACTTATTTTGACCATCCTATTTAATACTATGATTTGCCCCTTTCCTGAACTCTCTTACCCCAATCTAGTTTCTCTTCCATAACAATTACTATCTTTTAACACGCTTTAAAATGTTTTCATTTATTTTGTTTACTGTTTATTTTCTGTCTTTCTTCCACCAGAATATAAGAGGGCAGAGATCTCTGCCCTGCCTTATATATCTCAAGGGCCCCAGAACAGGGGCTGGCACAAGTAGGTACTCAATAATATTATACCTGTTTAATGACTGACTGATTGGTTAAATAAGTTTACAAAATTTCCTTTTAGATTTTACTTTGAATGCTCTTTTTTCTTTCTCATAATACACTGATTTTCAAATTTCTTTTTCCATTTTGCTTCAAGGTAAATATTCTAATAAAGGAAAAACAAATAAGATCAATAAAACCAGAATTTTTCTCCTTAAACTGGCTGTGAGGAGGACTCAGACGCGACCCTTTTGATCTTCCTTGTTCCCTGCCCAATGTAGGTGATCTCACAGAATTTGGAAGGGATTTGAAAACCTCTCCATTGACCACTGATGGTCAAGCCTTTTCTTTATAATCCCTCTAATAATCAGTCTTAAAGGAATATTTCTTTAAGAAAGGGATAATAATTCATCTTTGTATATATCTCTGTGTATAGGTAACAGGAAGAGGCTCCTGGGAGTTTGGCTTCTAACTAGCATGATTCATTGTGACTTTCAGGAAGTACCTTTTGGCAATTTGTGACAGAGGAAAAGTTTCAAAGAATGAAGTGGGTCCCCTTGTACTTTATATTCATGTGGCTTATCTAGTGCTTCTCATATTGAAAGAAATAGATTCATTCTTCTCAGGTCCTCAAATAGCTATATACGCCCAAAGGGCCTTTGACTTTTTCCCAGCCTGGGGATGAATGATCGTATGTTCAACTAGATGATTTATCAAGTAGTCTGGATTTGCAGCCAGCTGTCCTAAACTGTGGAACCTGAGTTGAAGAATTACAGTGCTCGAAATCTCTGAATTAAAAAGCAAGAACAAGGCTGCAGTGCTTAAGGCCATATTTTCCTTAAATTGAGCATCTTATTATTTGTCCTTTTGGTAGAAATAGAGACGGAGAGGGAGAGAGTGAGAGGCGGGAGAGAGAGAGAGAGAGAGAGGGAGAGAGAATTCTCTCTAGAAAGAATGAGAGTGTTTTCATTCAATCTTAGTCATTATTACTTAAATCACCAATGAGATTCTTCTCTATGTGGGACTGTTGAAGCCATAGCTTTCCAGAATGGATGTTTTCAAGATTTTTGACATTAAGAAATATAAACACGAGGATAATAATAGTTACGACATTTTAGAACACATCTTTACACATTCAAGTTATATCTACTTATATAAAATGTGTATTCCACTAAATGCAGCTTTCTCTTTTCTGCTTGTCTTGTTTGCCTGTGAATTGCCATGTGCCTGTGACCACATGACAGCTCATTCAGAATTGTAGCAGCTGAAGTAATCTCCAGTAATTATTAGTGTTTCCTTTCAACCAAGTAAAAAAAGTACAGGGATGTTACCAGAGGTATGAAGTAAGGATAGTATTTTCTTTCACCTTAAAGATTTTTTTATTACATGGCCCAGATACAGACCAGAAAATTAGACTACTGAGATAATGGATAATTCAGGATTTTAAAATGACTCATGTGTTATATGAAGTTTCTAAACAATATTTTTTTGGCCTGAATTACCTGGTCAACTGACCCAGTTTTCCATTTCTGGACTTGGCATTATAAAGTCAGTAGACACTTGGAGAAAATTAAATTACTCCATTCAGGGAAACAATCAAATTTAGATTGGACTAAAGTGCTGCCAGAGGGATGGAAATCCCTAAATTGGCCAACTGTGATTTCAATTCACAGGGAAATCCTCATTCACAAGCTAACCATAAGTTTTTTGCAGATTGCTGATGGCAAAATATACCAGAAATCTTCTGCTAAACTTAGTGAACAGATATTTTTAATGCTATGCTGACTTAAAAGAATTACATGATGCCTTGTTGTAACTGTCTTTCCAGTGATTATTTGTTTAAATAAAAGAATGCATTATCTGACTGGCAGTCCATAGGGCATACAACTTGAATTGCTTCCCTGGCAGTGTGGTTGGATTTGCGCTGACCCACCTGTACTTGCTATGACCAGTGGCATTCTTTGTGAGAGGACTGCATGAAATTAGGAGTCATTCAGTGTGATGGAAAGAGAGAAGCTGATTGGTCCAAAGAAAGCCAAACCTTGGACTAATGGATGTGAGGACAATTTGGTTGAGCATTTGCCCTCTCATTATTTGTAAGGACTAATGTCATGACCTGTTAGGTTAAATCACTGTTTCTTTTTTCTTTAACTACTTCAAATCTGTCATTCCCTAATTAGAAGAATGTCCTATATAAAGAAGGACGACTGTTTTAGCAAGGCTGGTGAAGTAGCTGACTTCCCTGTTAGAACATCTGAACAGTCTCTGAAACACCATTACAAACCTTGACCTCATTACCATTGTTCTGACCCTGGGGTTCTCAGGTTGGCTGCCCAGCCCTCCTCCATCTTCCTCCCCCCACCAATCACCTGGGGCATATTTTAAAAATACATACATTTTCAAGGAACCTAACAGATAATTTTTTTTCAATAGGTCTATGGTGGATTGTAATCCTGTACCTTAAAAAGCCCCCTCAACTCCCCAAGAAGCTTCTAAAGCACAGCCATTTTGTGCAGAGTGTTACCAACTCAGCTAATTGGCTTTTGTCCTTTAAGAATTGATGATTTGATCTTCATGGTGATGAAGGGTGTTTGTTTGTTTGTTTGTTTTCCTTGCAGGGCCACTGTACAGTTTGTTAATTCAATTCATATTGCTTCTGTGTTGGAAGATTTTCCTTACTAATAAAAGTAATTATTATCTTGCTTTAAGAGAAGTTAGGCCTTGGTCCATTATGAAAGGACTGGGAAAGGAGATATGGTTATTCAGTGAGGCCTATCCTTTATCCTTGAAACTAAACAACTGGTTTTCACACAAATAAAGATGTCACTGGGCTCTTTGCAACCTTGTGATACATGTCATTAAAACTTTCATTGTGTAGAGTTCAGATACCTGCTTTAAAAAAAGAAAAAAAAACCCTCAAATTGAATAGGTGGCAACATTTAAACTTTTGATGGGATGCCCACCCATGGATACTTTGTAACATATTTTAGGATCATTGTCCATAATGGCCCTTGATAAAGATATCCAGACAATGGGAAAGCTGAACAACAAGTGCTGAGTTCACATTAAAAAAATATGCCACAAATGTATTTCTATACAATGGAAAAATTGATTATGATGATTTTTTTTTTCTTTTTACTGCAGATTGTGGCAAAAGAGGCGTTAAATAAAGCAGGAATATGTCGTCTCTACAAAGGTCAAACTTTAGGGGGTGGAAATTTGGTCTCTGGAGTCTATTAAAAAAAAAAAAGAGGTAATGTTTTTATGAGACATTTCAGAAATGACAGACCCAGGCATAGAAATTACAGGGAGATAAACTATTGGATTTTTAAAATATCTATAAAAAGAAGTGATTAAGGAATGGTGTGAGTACAAGCAAAAGCCGGGAGAGGAGTGCTGAAGGTGAGAAAGCCTCCTGGGGGATTGGGGCAAAGGGAGATGATCATGTGTGACAGCAAGACATTACTTCCCTAGGCAGAAAAGATGTGGAAGAGTAATGACAGCAGCCTGAGAGGGCAGCTTCAGGAGCTAGGAAAGCTCTATACATCCATGGTTACATATTCCATGTGATTTGAGGGGACACCAAAAATTATTTCCTTGGCAAAGATAAGTCTCTCAGTAGCTCTGTCTTGTTAAAAAGTAAAAAGAAATATAAAAAATAAAAAATTACAGTATTTGAAAGTGCTACATAGTTTTAACTAATTTATCTGTTCAGTGGCATGACCTTATATATACTACCAAATGTAAAATAGATAGCTAGTGGGAAGCAGCCGCATAGCTGCTTCACACAGGGAGATCAGCTCGGTGCTTTGTGACCACCTAGAGGGGTGGGATGCGGAGGGTGGGAGGGAGACGCAAGAGGGAGGAGATGTGGGGATATATGTATATGTATAGCTGATTCACTTTGTTGTAAAGCAGAAACTAACACACCATTGTAGAGCAATTATAGTCCAATAAAGATGTTAAAAAAATTACATTAAAAAAAAAAGAGATCTGATGAAATGGGACACTAGACCACTAGACAAGTACTTTTTAATGTGAATGAACAATATCAGATGGGATTGTCCAGCTCTTGAGTGAACCTTAGTGAGACCTAGGTACATTGGCATGGCTGGTACCTGGAGGCAAGGAAGAAGCAGAATCCACTCAAGGAAAGAACCTTATTTTTTGTCCAAGGACTAGCTACACGAGCAGCATATGTTCAGTCATTGTATCCCTCCTGTCCCAAACTTGGCAAAGTGGATTTATTCTGTCTTTAGGACCATTGTGACACCTAATATTTATCTCTATTATGAAATTCTCCTGTTGAATTGCATTCATTAATTTGTCAGTCATTACTATTAGAATGTGAAGAGATCCTTGAAGGCAGAGGTTTTGTTATTTTCAATTTTGTATTGAGGATAGAGCTTGGTAACATGGAAGATACTCAGTAAACCTTGTTGCAAAGCAGACAGCCATAAATCTTGGAGATCGGAGTTGAGTAGACCTACCTTTAGACCCTAGAGTTACTATCTATTAGCTGTGCAGCTTGGGAAAGTTTTTTGATGTCTTTGAACCTCATTTTCCCCATCTGTAAAATGAAAATAATAAAATTCACCTCTTTTAGTTCTGAGAATTACATGTATAATTATCAGTAAAGTGTATAATATATTTCTAGAGCATAGTGAATGCTCAATAGTGGACATGTAGTAGAGTATTGGGTGTGTATTGCAGATGGATGATTCAAATAAAATTAATTTTCAAAGAAAACAAAAGGTAACTTTTAAAATCACAAACGGCATGAAGTTTTTTTTTTAAAAAGGTCAAAAACATCCTTTGTATATGTATTTCAAAGTGCAAGTTTAAATATGATTCACAGATGTTGAGAAAAGAAGTAAGGGAAGAGAGGAGAGTAGAAGAAGTTGGAAAATATTTTTTTTGTGGTACATCCCTGCCATTTTGTTTTATAGTGATTTGTATTACTGTTCATTCAAAAAAAAAAAATAGTCATGTCTGAAGTGAGCCTGAGAATGCTGAGCAGGAAATAATTGGCATCTTTCTTGCCTCTGAACAACAAAGGCAAAATGTTTTCCTCTAATTTATTTTTTAAATTTACTTGATTAGGATATTAAGATTCTGTTTAAAATGAGCTAGTTTTAGCATAAATCAGATAAGTCTTTTGTTCTAGATGGCTCAGTAAGAAAAAAGCTCAGCTTGCTTTTAACTTGTTTTGCTTAATTGCTTTTCTTCATTAAAAGAGATTATACAATGAAAAAAATATCATAATTTCTTCCTGTCCTCAAGTTCCCTTCCTGGGTGTGTTTTGGAGAGTTAGAGATTATGTGAAAGTTATGAGAGAGTGATTATTACGAGAGAGTAAATGAAGTTTAGTGGGAGCAGGGGATATTATTTAGGTGACTTGGTAGGTCTGTTGACACTTTGGATCTAGAGATAACATTTAAGTTAATAATAATTTACAAGGAGTCAGGAAGTATGCGGTAATGTGTTTTAAACCAAGATAATTGTGAAATTCACTGAAATGAGAGTCACAGTAATTGCTTCAGAATGAAAAAGGACTTAACAAATAATAGAATCATAAATTTGACTAGAACTTTGGAAGTCTCCTAGTCCAAATGTCTATTCAGCAAACCCTTCTGCTATTTCTGTGATGGGCGATGATCCAAACTCTGTTTACATGTTCAAAAGGAGGGTGTGCTCGCTACCTCACAAAGTAACAGTCTTTTTAAGGAGAGTTTTAATTATTAGGGCTTTTCCTTTATTTGAATCAAAATCTGCCTACTGAAGTTATTGCCAGTTAGCCATCTGCATGTTGTTGTTGTTGCTTCCTAAGATATTTATTGAGTTTCTCCAGCGTGCTGTGCTCTGTGTTTTCAGTTGATCTGGACTTTAACACATTCTAATTCCTCATCCACACTAAAAAAAATTATTTCTGTGAATATATCCCTCACCCTCATAACCAAATCCCAATTTTTCTTTTCTAAATTTTATATCTTCAATTTCTAAAACCATTCTTTACAGTGTTGAAATCCTTCCCAAATCCTTCCTGGCTCTCTCCTCCTTCTGGTCTGGATACACTCTAATTGTCAGAAGATTTCTTAAAGTCAATTCCAAAATTAATCATAGTTCCTCACATGTCTGAGCAGGGTAGAGTAAAATGGAAGCATTCTTTGGGTCTGGAAATAATGATACCTACAATCAAATATGTGTGTGTGTGTGTGTGTGTGTGTTGTTATTTTTGTTTGTTATTTTTGGTCACTGATCATTTTGTTGCCTCATATTGAACATTCAGTCAGTTGAAACCTCTAAGTTTTTTCACATGCTCATAGGTCAGCCTTCCCATTCTCTACTGAACAGTTAATATTGTGAGCCTACTTCAAAGCATGAAGTATAATTGTATTCAATTCCACCTTTAATCATTAAAAATAAATATCATTAAAAGTAAATATTATTAAATCATTAAAAATAAATCATTAAAAATAAATATCCACTCAGTGGCCTATGCAAGATGCTAGAAATACAAAAATAAATAAGGCATGGTATGAAGGAAGGTATCTGTCCTGGAGAGATTTATAGCTCAGTGATAGGTAAAAAATTTTTACATGTAAGTTTCATCAGTAATTAAAAGCTTTATGATGGAAATTATTTACAAGGACCAATATTCCTCATTAGTTGGATCTCATAGAATGATTGGCTCTTCACTAGATTGACATGGTTAGGCAGTGTATATGTTTTCTGTGATGCCATAACGAGTTCCATAAATTTAACATCTTAACACAAATTTATTATCTTATACTTTTATGCATAAGAAGTCCAACATGGGCTTCACTGGGCTAAACCCGATGTGTCAGCAAGGCTGTGTTCCTTTCTAAAGAGTCTAGGAGACAGTCACTTCCTTCCTTTTTCTAACTTTTTGAAGCTGGAAAAAAGCTACAGTTGTGACCCCTTTCCTCCATCTTCAAAGCCAGCAACCTTGCATGTCTCTGACCATTCTTTTGTGGTCACATTTCCCTCGGACTCTCTTCTGTTTCTCTTTTCCACTTACAAGGAGTTGATGATTACACTGGGCCCACCTGGGTAATCCAAGATATTCTTCCTATCCCAAGGTCAGCTGATTAGCAAACTTCATTATATCTGCAACCTTAGTTGCCTTTGCCAGGTAACCTAACGTATTCACAAATTCTAGGATTAGGATGTGGACATCTTCAGGGTGTAGAGACATTAAAGCAAAAGAAAAATGTAAGTTGAGTCATGGAGGTATGGTAGAGAAGTACTGATTCTAAAAATTGGAAACAATTGAACATGAATGCAAAAGGGAACCTGAAAGATAAAACTGGAGAAACAGATAAGGGTCAAGATGAGGAAAAGCCTCAAGGAACAAAATAAAATTGGCTTTTTAGAAAGATTCCTCTGGCAAGAGAACAGATTTGAGGAATGCAAAGAAAAAGATAAGAAAATGGCAAAGCAACTATGATTTAGTCAAGAAAGACATCGAGGCCTTATGGATTTGTCTTAGCATGAGAGATGGAGAGGAGTGAATAGATTTGCTACATCCTAAGGACTTGGGGTCAGCAGGACTTGACTGATGAGATGTGCGAGTCAGGGTGAGACTGAAGTCATGACTGACTCTCAGGCTTCCATCCTAAGTCTCTAGGTGGGTGGTAGTGTCATTCATCAATACAGCATGGATTAATGAAGAGAAAGTGGGGGTGGAGAAGAAATGGAAGGAAAAATACCCTGGTTTCCACTTTAGTTCATGAATACAGCCAGTCAGCTATTTTGAATATTGACCTGTAACTCTATCCTTGTGCCATCTACAAATATGATTTACATCCACTTGGTGTTTTTTTAAAAAATGGATAAAATTGTAAAAGAGAAGAGAGTCATCAGAATGCTGCAAGGAACCACACTTTAATAGCCACTGTTATGTCAATCTGAATTCACTGTATAATAACATTCAGCCAGCTTTGACTCTGTAGTATTAGCCAGATCATATTTCTCCACATATTTCAAAATATATCTTAAAATATTTGTCAAATGCCTTGCTCATACATTTAATAATTTAATATAGTCTAAATTATGAAACAGTATTGGGATAGTTATTTGTATTTAGTAGTGATAAATATTTAAGTGTTTAATTCACTTGCTCTTCCACTTCAATAAATATACTTATTCGGTGCACTCTGTGTGTAAGGTTCTGTGCAAAGCTTTTTGTGGAACATAAATATATATTCCATGTTTATAACTATGTAAGAAATAAAATGTAGTGACCACACAGGAGAATAAGAGATTCATTCTTACTAGAAGAGCAAAAGAAAGGTCCTGGAAGATATAGTAGTTGAACTGGAAGAGGTGAGGAATGAGGATAGACTTACTAGGGAATGGAGCACTTGGAAGAAAGAACAGCGTGATCAAAATACATTGAAACAGCATCATGCCAAGCATGACGTGATGTGATTAAAACGCAGATATGGCTAGATGGGATACTTAGAATCAAGGAACTGGTAGCATTCTGGTCCAAAGCTACAGTTATTTTTAGTTGAATTTGAATGCGTAGGGCAGGGTGTGCACTCTCCATATTTCTACAGTCTCTGTAACTCCCTGTTGTGTGCCCTAAGCAGATTGACACATTGATATTTCTTACCCGGTGCCTTAGATATCTGGCTTATGACGTTACATTTAGAAGTTTACTTAGCAGTCAATATATTGCCAAAGAATGTGTGTGTGTGTGTGTGTGTGTGTGTGTGTGTGTATGGGGGGGTGCCAATGATCAGAGCCCTACTTTAGAAAGACATCTTAATGGCAGAGTGGACTGCAAATTATAGTGTTGAAGAAGGATGGGATCATTAGAGGAAGGTAAATGAGTTAGGCATTTGTAAAAATGGTTCAGGTAACGGGCCCTGAACGATTATGATTATAATTGAGAAAAGGAAGAAGGGATCAGATATGAAAAACTAGATTCGAAACTCCTTCAGGGCATAGTCTGGGTCTTGTTCTTTCTATATAGTGTTTAGTACGGGGCAAGATGTAACGTAGATTCTCAATAAATAAGTGAATGAAGACATTTGAAGAGCTGAATTGGTTGTGAGAGGTGAAAGGAAATAACTGAAAATGACTGTAAGAGCATGAATATGAATACCTGGAAGGGTCATACTTTTGAAAGAGTCTGTGGGAGAATAAATTATATCTTAGATAAAGTTCAGAAAAGATATCCAGGAAGACACATTCAACAGATGAATGAAAATATGAATATGTCCCTCAGGGGCCATTTTAATTAAAAGGGAATATGAAAATCTTTAACTTGGAGGTGATGGTTTATTTCAACTCACCCAGCAAAAACATATGTATCAAGATAAAATATGGATTAGTAGCTCTGTTTTTTAAAAAAAGGTCAGATCATTTAGTGCAGACCTATTGTTTTATGGTTGAAGAAATTGTGAGACAAAGAAATGTTTGTTTTGCCCAAGGCTGTTCAACAAATACATGGAAGAGTTGGTTCTAGAACATAAAGGATGCTCTTTTCCTCGCATCAACACATCACTTCAGTGTGTCCTACTTCGCATCAAAAATTTCCACACTGACTTATTCTTACTTAGGAGATAGCCATTTTAACCTCTTATGTTGCCAAATCTGAAGTTTGGTCCATTTGGAAAATTCAGGTGTAGACTGTTGAATACTTAGGGACTTCAAGATAGCGTTTCCTAAACGTCAAGACCTAGTATAAAGAGAGTGGGGCTGCAAGAAAGCCTAGGCTGAAAGTCACTGGCTTTATTTTATTCTGAATACTTTGGCCTGGGCACCCTGATTTGTTTCCTTTTTTGAGTCAAATTGCTATTATGAAACAAACTGTATTCTTCAGTTCTAAATTTCACAGAATTATATAAGGCCAATGGATTTCAGGTGATGCATTATGAAGTCTAAGGGTTCTGAGTAGGCACCTCAGGACCACCACTGAGGGTTAAGAGCACAGAGAGGGGAGCACATCAAAGCCTCTGCCCTGAATCCAGTAGGGTACCAAAGCCTTTTATCTGTTTTAATATTGAGCTTTCTTCAGGATTTTGTATAAAGAAAGGGTCTCTTATTTTAAAACGTTTGAAAACTACTACTAGAGGTTATTAATCTCAGGGCTATGGCCAGCATTTCAGATCTTTTCCTTTTGAGTTTGTGGATGACATTAAAACACTCCAAATCCTCTTGCTTCAAAAGAATAGATCATACAAATTCAATTTTACCATAAAAGTACCATGGAGCAATCATTTAGCCCCGTGGTGAGCATCTCTGGCCTTTGCCAGCATAGCTCCCTTATCCTAAGCCCACATCGAGAGGAAAGATTTTAAGTTTTCACAACTAAATGTGAGACTTTCCACTGAGAGGAGATAGAAGAAAACTTGAGACATTAATGTTTACAAGCAATAAAACATGTTTTCATATATTTTTCTCCATTTCTATTTGTTTCTGTTGCTATTTGTGAACCAAGTTTTATTTTGTGTTATAATCCACAGAATAATTATTTAAAACATCCATAGAGTATATTAGGAGGTACTATGACATAGTAGTATATTAAATGTCACCACAAATAAAAACACAAAATACTTCTATCTTTAAAAAAATGCAGTTGCCTCCAAGACAATCAACCCCATGGAAACAGTTATCACTCAAAGCTTTGTTTGAACCAGATTAATGTCTTTTTATAGTTAGATTGAATTCAACCTCTATATGGTTTAGGTTAAATAGTTGTCATTTGGTCAACAGTGCTAAAGTCAGAGATAGTTAAAATTTAGGTTGGAATCATCTGGGTGGTGAATCCCTAGAGAAGAGAGAAAAGAAAGAGAAAGAAGGGTCCCCAAACTCATTTCAATATCATACTTGTTTTTTTTTTTTAAGTTACAGCCCTGTCTAAATAAAAATAGCTTTATTCTTCTTATTTATCTTGTTCTTGTAAAATAATATATTGATACTGGGTGGGAATATATACTTAGTATATAAATAATATTATTATAATTTTCTATTTTTCTCAGCAGCCCCATCTTTTATTCATAAGTACTTGTTTATGATTTGTAAAGACACTTCTCCAACTTTACTGTCCTTCCTTATCCTCTTCAAATAATACCAGTAGATCTGATTGAGGTGAAGTTATAGATTAATACATTGAATCAGTACATTAATTTTCAACTTTTAAAACACTTCCTTATCTGTTATCTTATATACCTCTCTGAGTTAAAGGGGCAACAATATTTGATTCCCTTCGGCAGATGAGAAAATGTAACTGAGATGGTAACTTTCCTAAATATAGGGTGATGGCTAAGTCAGAAATGGATAGTGATCCTGAAGTTTCTAGCCTAAGGCCAAGCTACACTATTCATGGGTTTTGAGGGTGAAGGAATACATGGCCAGCACTCCTGAATTATCCTGTGTCTCAGGAGATCAGAAGATGTACTATTTCTCAATAAACCCAGTGCTGTTCCAGAAATTTATTAGAAAACAAAATTAACTGATACCGAATTGTTTTGCTGGCACTATTTTCCAAGGTGAGCTGAAATGAGTTCTAGTTTGGAGTCATGAAAATCTTTCTTTTCTAATATGTGTGTGGATCTAGTACTTAAACATTAATGTCCCACTCCCTTTTGTTCCTGAGAAACCTTGTTTTTGTTCTTCTTCCATTCTAAACTCAGAATATGATTCAGCATCCTTGTGTGTGTGTGTGTGTGTGTGTGTGTGTGTGTGTCTATTTTTACTTCAGTGGTTCTTGTAAGCAAAATGGTTAAATGTTTTGGTATGAATATTGCTAAGAATAAACTCTTTGTCTTGCCCATCTGGTTGAAGAAAGTTTCTAGATACTGATGAATGAATTAATGATACTTAAGATTCATCATGAATTAATAAAGTCTTCCATCTCAGTGGTCAATTGAGGTTATGCTCTTCCACAGGAAAAAAAGAGCATATTCTTACACTTATTTCCTGAATCTAATGGCTCTAACCTGCTTTTTGAGAACCACAACATTTTCCAACTAAGTTCTGGGTTAGTATTGAAGTAAGGAATGCTCTATTCATGGATCTGGGAGTGACAGCATATGAGAGGTCATTTAATCCCTTAGTGTCTTCTATTTGCAATGCATATTGCAATGACAGATGAAAACCTTCTGTGAACAGTTTGAAATCCTGAAAGAAGACAGTTTGATGAATATAAATTAGCAATAGTATTGCCATAATTCACATTTACTAGAGGATATGGGGACTATGGGAAATTTCTTTGGTTTGTTGTGTGATCTATTTTGGGTTACCTAGTTGTCCAAATTGCATTTTCTTTATAGTGTTCCACTGAACAGTTGTTGAACTTTCCTTTTAAGAACATAAAATTTATTCAGAGTTACTTAGTGAAATAGTTTCATGCATGTTAGTTTTCTACTAGAACCCCAGGTAAGGAACATGAAAAAACATAATTAGTTCCTTCATCTTTGTTTTCTTTATTGCATATTAATTCATTCAAGGCACTCAACTCAAAATTTATTAAACACCCTCCTATGGGCTCAGGAGAACTGGAAAATAAGCAGAACAAGGTCATGGTAGTTACATTCTAATGGTGGGAAAAAGCATTAAAGAAATAAATAAAATACATAGTGTGTCATATGGTGACACATTTTATGGAGAAAAATAAAACAGTGAGTGGGACATGGGAGTACACAGATGAGAAACAGAACTGTAATTTTTATGGAAGTTTGTCAGAGAAGACCCTCATTTGTATGACATTTGAGAAGAGACCTGAAGGGGAGGGGATTCAATATGTGTTCAGTCCTTTTGTTTCTTAGGAAAAATGTCTCTTTCCTTTCTACCTCCAGAGATCCTTCCTAATCCATCATCACATCGTTCTTACACTATTTTATTCCGCCGAGCTGCTGTAGCTGGTTTCTCTTCTTATGGCTCCCCGTCTCTAGCTTATATGGTGTCATGGATGCCCTTGCTCAGAAATGTGCAGTTGTTCCCTATCGCCTGTTATATGAATTCCCCCACATTATTATAGTCATTTGAAAGAGCCTTATTTATCCAGTAATTTTATGCGTAATCCTTACTCCTAGCAAGTAGGTTTCTTCACTGTGTCCGGAGTAAACCATGCTCATTTCCAATTCTGTTCTCTTCTACCCTCCTTCCCACCTGAAATGCCATCTCTTTTCTAAATATTTGTTTCCCTAAGCCTAGGGTTTGATTAATTGATAGTGACAAATACAGTCTATTATAAAACAAGTAAAACTATTTTAGATCTGATATCCTCAACTGGAAACTGATCCCAAGTACACAAGTAGGCTTTTACAACTGCTGTCCTTAAGGGATGAGTTCCCAGATATTTTCTCTTCCAGTGGAGAGCTGGAGAGTGATGGGTTGGAATGAGGTGTGGTGAGGGTTGAGGATTTAGAGAGTTGGGATCCATCACGCATTTGCAAATCCAACTTGTTCTTGTGAACACTAGTCCCTTAGGCTGACCCCTGTCACTCAAGGGGAAACGGAAGTTCAGAAAAGTTGAGTTCCTTGTCATTGACCATGGAGGCATGTTATTTTTTTTATTTGTATTGCCTAGTATTCCCTTTATAACATGCATTTTACTCTAGATTTCCTAATTCTCTGATCAAGTTATGATGAGGCATTTTATTTGCACAAAAAAATTCCCTACTGGTAGCTTTCATGTCTCATCCTTTCAGTCATTATATATTTTTAAAATACCTTCTGTGTGCCTAATATGAGAGTACAACTTCTGTATCTTGCATGACACCTAATACACTGCTATAGTGTGTGTTTAAAAACCCTTGCTGATCGCTTTGATGTGGAAGGCTTTAAAAAGCTGACATTTATGCTTCTTAAACTGCAGTTCATGTATTTGACTTAATTTGCCAGATATCAAAGCTTCTGTAACATCACCTACATGGGGTTATGTCAAGCAAAAATGCTGTAAACAAGAACATAGACGTGATTTGTGTGGTCTCCTGTCACCCTTTTTTCTCAGCCTTTCCACAGATTTCTTTAATGCATCCTGCAAAATATTAGAAAAAACAAGCTCAGCATATCTTCAAAGAGGACTTTGGTATAATTTCTACCTTTTTCTTTTTTAAAGGTTTTTTTTTTGTATTTTTGTTTTTGTTTTTTTTTTTCTTCTTTGGTAATGTTTTTATTTTACAGGGCTAGCCTTACACAGAAATATAAACTCCGGAGAAGCAGGACCCACATCTAATACTGGGAGGGAAAGAAGTAAATAAGGCCTTGAAATGAGGCAGAGGGGAGCCTTGGGATTTAAATAAACACAGTGTAGTATTGATACAAAGACACACCTTTTAAGACCCATCCCACCTTACTTTGTTTATCACTGTAAAAGCATTTAATGTTGTTGCTGGGATCAATTTTATGTTAGAAGAATTTTCAATTGTACTGCATCAGAGATTCCAGTGATGAGCACTTCTGAAATTAACAGTGGAATCCTACTAATTCAGATTATTGATGTGGAGATTTGCTGCAGATGCTTGAATTTTGTGGGCTTAGAAGTATGTGAAAAATCAGGATTAAAAGTCAACCCACTGCTTCAGAATATGGTTCATTTGTTTTGGTGACTGTAGTTTAATTTTAATTATTTATGTCTCTGCTGACTAGTCCTTTGGCAAATGCTCCACAGAAAATACATCATCACCTTTTTTTTCAGGTGTGTCTGCATTCAGAATTCTTAACTCCCTGACAGGTATTTCTTTGAGTCATCTATATTAAGAAATAATTTTCAGTCTGTCTACAAGAATCCGAAATTTGCTTTCCAAAATGGATACTGTATTTTAAATCCAGTATGACTCCTTACACATTTAACATGCTGAACTGAAAGCTTTCATAGAGATCTGTTTTTTTGTTTTGTCTTGTAGGCATAAGAAAACTAAACAATTTACTCTTTAAACTATATTTTGCTATTAATATCCTCCATCAATATAAAATGCATTTTATATTTATTTAAATATATTTAAATATACTTTCAAAGCATTAGTTTCTGGAGAATAACTTATAAATGTGATCTTTATAATAAGCAATTAATTTTATAAGTAAATTAAACCTTTTAAATAAGTGGGAATCGCAGTTTTTAAATGATTCATTGACAATTTCATAGAACATTATACCAAAATTAATCACAGGAAGAACACAATGTCCTTTACCATTTATTTCCTCACACTCTAGGGACATATGCATCTGTTTTATTTGCCATTTCATAAAAATGTGTTGTAGTTCTTGGAAACCAAATATAGTATAGGATCACCTAAAAAATTTTTGAAAAGTTTTCACTTTTCAGAATTAGAGAGATGAGGCACTCCCCCTCTTCTCTCATACATCATTTGAAAAATGTTCCAGATAGAAGCCATAATTACCTGTATTTAAAAATGAAACTAATTAAAATCTTCGTGAGTTACATTGAAGGCAGTAAGAAAGTGCTCTAAGTCTCTGTAAGGGCCAGTGTTCCAAGAGGAAATGAGCTCATATATAGCATAGAAAAATAAAAGAGAATAAGTTTAATGTGAAAGGATCTTCCAATGAGAAATAGAAAGACTGACATAAGTTACTGAAACATTTGACTGGATGAGACCAGAACTAACCAACTTGACAGGAGGACTTTTTCTTCAAACTCAACAAGATTCTAGACGTAAATTATTGTGTGATCTTTCAAATCTAAACTAAACATGTCTAGTAATTTTCTAGTCAAAAACTGGTAAAAGGTATACTCTTGCCTGCTCATCAACCCATTGTGATCATTTGTTATTGCAGTTGTTTTTGTTTTGCTGGCATCAATGTTATGAAGGAACAATTTATATATAATAAATGGCACCCATTTAAAGTGTACAATTTGATGAATTTTGACAGTTGTACACTTATAAAACCATATTATCATCAAGATACAGAGCATTTCCATTACTTCCAAAAAATTATTTGTGCTCCTTTGTATAGTCCATTCCTCTGTATCCCCCTGGACCCGGGAAACCACTTATCTACTTTTTGTCACTATAGATTAATATTCATTTTACATAAATGGAATCACATAGTGCGTGCTCTTTGTGTGAGGTTTCTTTTACTCTGCATAATGAATTTGATTCATTCATGTGTTATCATATCAAGTTACTGCTTTTTATTGCTGAGTAGTAACAAACCTCGTTTATCTGTATGTTTTATTTCTTTACCTAAATCATATTTTTATTAATATTAATGGCTGCATTTGAAATTCTTTATATCCTCTAAGTACCTAGAACAATCCTTTGCACATAGTTGAGATTGTTTGGTTGATTCATCTATCTGAAGATAGATGTTGGAAAGGAGTTTTAGAATGATCCTGGTATTAGTGGTATTCGTTTTTGGAGAAAATGTTTGTGTTGGAAGTAGCAAAGTACAAGATAATTTATTCAGCAGTTACAGCATGCTTGTTACAATCCAAGTTGCTTGGATGCATTGCCTCTTTTATCTTTGTAACCAATCCTATGTGGTGTTCACACTTGTATGCTCCTTTAGTAGATGAAACAGGGATTAAGAAACTTGACATTGAGTACACAAGCTGATAAGCAGTAGAGATGCTGGACTCCGAAGACACTGCTCTTAACCATGGTACCCCATTTCATCAGAAAAAAGAAAAGTTGTTCCATCTTCCTCCTCTGCTCAAAACACAGCAATTTCTCCTCATTTCTTTCTAATTTAAATTGAACGCCCATACTGTAGCTACAGGGCACATGTTCTTTGTTTCCAAGTGAATTCTCAGGCCTCCTGCTCACTCTCTCCTGCACAGTGGCCTCTGTGCTGTTCCTCGGGCACACGACCCATGCTGTCATCCCAAGGCCTTGACTTTAGCGCCCCTTTCACCAACCTCAGTACACTTGCTCGACTCACTCACATCTTTCATGTCTTTGCTCAGATTTACCTCGCTGAGGTCTACTCTGAACCTTTCTTGTAAATATTGCACCCTCTATACCCCTCACCTCCTGCCTCCCAGTCCCTTCTACCCTTATGTTTTCCCTTTATTTTCTCCATAGCACCTCCTATTTTCTCACATATACATGAATTACTCATTTTATTAAGTTTAATAATTGTTGCCTGTCTCTGCAGAATATAATCCCCACAAGAGCAGGTATCTTTGTTGGTGTTGTTACCTGATTTATCCCAAATGTCTGGAACAATGTTGTCTTAGTTCAGGCTGGCTGCTATAATGATTACCATAGACAGGGTGACTTAACAAACAAACATCTATTTCTCACATTTCTGGAGTTGAGGTAGTCCAGGATCAAGGTGCTGACAGATTTGATGTCTGGTGAGGATCCACTTTCTGGTTTGTAGATGGTAATCTTCTCATTGTTTCTTCACTGCAGAGAGAGAGCAAATTCTCTTGTCTCTTCTTATAAGGGCACTAATGCCATTCATGAGGATTCCACCTCATGATCTAATCACCTCCCAGAGCCCCCACCTCCTAATACATTGGGGGTTAGCATTCTCATATGTGAATTTTGAGAGGACACAAACATTCGGTCCATAATAAGTGCCTTACACATAATAAGTTCCCAATAAAAGTGTTTACGATATGAGCTGGGATATTTTTGGTCTTCTTCTCCTACCAACTAATTTTTCTTCTCAGAAGAAACGGCATTAAGCAATAGTTGGATGACTTAGGGACAAGGTGAAAGAATATAAACATTGATATCCAGCTCTATAAGAGGAGTCAGTAAAGAATAAGATATAGTTTCTCACTTTAATACCCTCTATAGTCTTTTATCTCCCTTATATCTTATTAGTTCATAATACAGTGATTTCCTGGATTGCTTCTTAGAACTGGAAGGACCTGGGAGAATTTTGCAATAACTTGGTCCAGAAGTCCCAAATTTGGGACTTTGGAGAGTTGTGGACCAAATGCATTTCACATGGGTTTTGAATTTGAATGGCTTTAGATGAAACTTCCTATCAAAGCAGTCTTTTGTCTTAATCCACTCTGACTTATTCATTTTGGTGTCTGACCCAGAACATTGTCAACTAGATTGCCTCTAATACAACATCTTTATTTTAGGGAAGAGAAACTAGATAAATGAAGCAAGTTGCCTACAATGAAATGATTTAGAGCCGTTTCCCCTGAATGAAAAAAATTCAGTATTGTTGAAGCATTTACCAATCAGAGAAAAGATTAAATAGAAAAATTATCATTTCTGCCGTTTTTTTTTTAATAACTTGATTTTATCCATTCCAATGTATATAGTAGAGACCAAATATTCTTGTCCTTTTTTTTTTTTAATTTTATTTATTTATTTATGTATGGCTGTGTTGGGTCTTCGTTTCTGTGTGAGGGCTTTCTCCAGTTGCGGCAAGCGGGGGCCACTCTTCATCGCGGTGCGCGGGCCTCTCACTATTGCGGCCTCTCTTGTTGCGGAACACAGGCTCCAAACGCGCAGGCTCAGTAGTTGTGGCTCACGGGCCTAGTTGCTCCGCGGCCTGTGGGATCTTCCCAGACCAGGGCTCGAACCCGTGTTTCCTGCATTGGCAGGCAGATTCTCAGCCACTGTGCCACCAGGGAAGCCCATTTCTGCCCTTTTAAATCACCTTTTTATTGAATTCCTTGCTTAACACCCATAAAATGACTCATTGTTTGTGGTCATTTAGGCTCAGATAAGGTGTGCTTTCTTTCAGCATCATAAATTTCTCTTAAATGATCTGCGAGGAGAAGATCATTTAAGAGAAGCTTCCATTAAACTTGGTGAAGGGAAAAGTGAATCAATCATTTGTTATTTACTCTTGTGGTAATTCATTTGTAGTGGGAACCCTATTCAAAGTCAAAATATTTTATTTATTTACTGGCTTTCATGTTATTTTCTTGAAAAGCAGTAGGGATTACATTTGATGTACTTGTGGGGATAGGACTAACATGAAGGAATAATAGTATCATTTCATATTTCTAGGAAGAATATAATCTTGGGGGAAGGCCAAGAAACTTTTGTCTACTAGTCAGAAAAAACATGTGTATTGCTATTTTGAGCCATATTGGCATATAATTTATCCCTTTAAACAAACTTCCACTGTCAAATTTTATTTCAATTAACTTAAAAATGTAAAACAGCCTTTCTCAAATGATATCCTCTTCTAGTTGATTGAATAGGAGAAAATATCCTTTTTGGTAATATTTTAGTGCCGAGGTAATTGCTATATGTTATATAACCACATAGGGAGTCTACCATTATATTAGCAGTTATTTTTACATTACTCTTTATGGACAGTGATGGTAGATATTTTTCATGTTCAATGAGCCTTAGAGACTATAAAATAAATTTATACAGTAAAATGCTGCCCATGTTATTCCAAGCATTTCTTTGTGTACAGAAAATATTAATTAAATATTTCTGCTTCTGTGAAAAACATGTGGAAAATAGGAAGTTCCACATGAATAATCAGGGTGAAATCTTGAACTGTTCTTCCAATTGACTTTAATTCTCTCTGGTGAAAGTAAAGAACGATTACTGACAATCTCCCCAATTTCATTTGTCAAAACTCTGAGAATGAGTCAAGATTTTAATAAATTAAGTGTTGGAAAATCCCCAAGGATGTATAAAGTACCATGGAAATCCTCATTAATAAATTAAAGTACTTTTGTTTACTGAAAATCATTCTACTTTTGTGAATGTATACTCAGACTTATATTTATGTTACTATACTTATAATGCTTTCCTACATAATCAAGGATGATGCTATCAATTCAATAAAAATAAAAATCACATGGTAAAGATTTGTCCTACACTAACATTTTATTTATATGACATGGGGTCATCTCAGATGTAAGAAAAGCTTCTAAGAAGTATCTTCTGGTCTTTTAATAATTAAACAATTTAGATGAGACAACTAAACCAAATCCTATATCAAACCCTATAAAAAAGTGTTCTAGTGAGGTTGCCTTCTATACTGAGGGTCTCAAAAAAATTTTACACAAATGTCAAATGTTTTATGAGAAAGCCCCTTTTAGTATTCCAGTAGAACAGATTTAACTATAAAATGTTTGTCTTTTTGGCATTAGTCAAACTGTCAATACATTAAAGAGTTTCAATAATGCATTAATCTAAATTAATAGATATTTACATGTACATCTATAAGCATATGTGTGTCACTTGAGTCCTTCAGGGGACAGATGCTCGGATGTAGTTAGGGCTACAAAAAGCTGTTGAGTAACAACTGTGAAAGATAAATTAGGAAAGGAGCAGGATGAGTGGTAGGGGCCTCTAAACACAATACAGATCTGATTCTCTCTCAGCCAACTCTGTGGAGCACTCTGGAGCAAAGATGGCTCATTAAGAGGAGTTCCTAGGTAGGTAGAAATGGCCAGGCCCCAATAGCCCACCGCCCTATGAATGCTTAGTCATTGGCTAGGGGCTGCCCAGGAGAGCATGGCCTCAGCAGATCCTGAAAGTGCTCATTGTTGGGGGTTGTCAGCTAACTGTACTTCTTGCAGCTGAATAGTATGTTGTAGAAAAGGACACTGCGTGACATGTGGTGACTGGCACACCTTCATAGCTGTTCCAGTATGAAATAAGTTTACATGCATATGTTTATGAGTAAATATATCTATGTATGCAATATGTCGTGTATGTTTAAATACAGAATGTTCATCTAATTCCCAGTAATATCTTAGATTCAATAGATCTTTAAAATTCATAGATTTTTCTCAATAATTTAAGAATTACATTTCAAGATAATTTTTTTAAAGATTTTAAAAATTTTATTTATTTATGTATTTATTTTTGGCTGCATTGGGTCTTTGTCGCTGTGAGCAGGCTTTCTCTAGTTGTGGTGAGCGGGGGCTACTCTTCGTTGCGGTGCGCAGGCTTCTCATTGCGGTGGCTTCTCTTGTTGTGGAGCACGGGCTCTAGGCTTGCGGGCTTCAGTAGTTGTGGCACGCAGGCTCAGTAGTTGTGGCTCGTAAGCTCTAGAGTGCAGGCTCAGTAGTTGTGGTACATGGGCTTAGTTGCTCCGCAGCATGTGGGATCCTCCAGGACCAGGGCTCAAACCCATGTCCCCTACATTGGCAGGTGGATTCCTAACCACTGCGCCACTAGGGAAGTCCCTCAAGATAATTTTGAAAGATCAAAAAATTGCAACTATCAAGCTAAGGCTGTATTATGGGAAGTTCAGACTGATTAGGTGGCTCTTTCGCTGGTTAACTATAAACACTATTGCCTTTGTAAGGTCACCAAGTAAATTCTGCACCAACTTATATTATTTTTGAATAGGAAAAAAACATCCTTAGTTGTGAGGCATTAATGAATTGGGATATATAATGCAAAGAACTTGATATTATCCAACCTTAGGAGATAGTGAACTCTCAGTTCCCAGTAACTGAGTAAAGACAGATTGCTATAAGAAGCAGTGTAACTTCTATCAATAATTATTCCTGATATTATATTCCCATTTTTAAGATTTCTTCACCTAGTGAAGTATGCCTAATTATTGCCATGTTCTGTGTCAAGGCCTTTTCACCTGCTGTTCTTTCTGCATGTTCTGCCCTCAGATATTGATGATACAGACTTCCATGCCTCACTGTAATCTCTGTTCCAGTGTCATCTCTCCATCCAATCTGAAACAGCAGCCCTTAACACTGTCTTCTTCTCTGCTTTAAAAAAAAAGAATAGTTATCCCTATGTGGCATTATTAAACAGCTATTTATTTACTTTTTTGTTTATCCCAATAAAATTGCATGCTCTGTAAGGGCAGAGATCTTGTCAGTATTGTATGCTCTTGTACCCCCAGCCTCTGTAATAGTTAGTGTAAGGTATATATGGCAGGCAGTCAAAAAAATTCATTGAATGAATGAATGGATAGATGATGAATGATTGAGGAAACTAATGAATATGTTGAGTGGTCTTTGCCCACCCTCCCCCCCCTCAAAAATATAATTGTGCCTGTGTAAAAGCAAGAGTTTACCCAGATCTGGCTTTATGGTATATTCCCAGTTCAGGAGAAACTTTGCCATCATGCGGGAAAATGGAATTTTTTTCCCCAGTAATATACTTACTTTAGCAAGATATGTTAGAGAAAAAAATGTTTCTTTAGCCTTGGCATGTAATTTTATGAAAGCAGCAATCTGTTTTAACCAGCCATTGCTTCAAATAATGACTAGTTAATTTTACAGAATTTCTTCCCTCTTCTTATAAGTGTTTGAGAGTCTTTCAAACAGTATAATTCTCTGCAAGGTCAATAAGAGTCTCACAGTCTTCTGTCAACTTGCATAATCAGATTTTTTTTAATGTATTTATAAATAAACAGACTATTCCATTTATATCCACTAGGAAGTGAAGAAAGGACAGACAGATGTGGCCTTTGTGACCTGCTGTCCTGTGCTTTATGGTCAGTCTGGTGATCAGGAAGCATCCCATCAATCAGGCTAAAATTAGTATTGATTTCAACTTGCCATCTTTCTCTTTCTTCTGCCTCTGCAGCAGCAATATAGGAGATACTCTTTTCTCCATGTCATCATATCATGGCTCACTTGGCCTAGTTCTTACTTTATGATTGAATGACAGGAGTATAGATCTATCAGTACAGTAGTCACAGTCATACTCATGTAAACTGACCAAATATTGGATATACTTGATCTCAACTTTGAGATATGGGTGTATGAAATACCATTAAAGAGTAGCTAAAGACAAGAATGGTCTGATGGATGTACTAACAATTCACATATTTTTCATCATCTAAGTTAAACTTTGAAATAAATAAGTTTCCTCAAATAGCCACCATTTAAATAAGAAAGTCAGTTTCAATCCTCCTGTTTCATCTTATTCTTTCACTATATGGCATAAATAATAGTCTTATATACTACATTATATTTAGTGTTTGGTTCCTAAATGGTAAAGGTAATGTCCTTTCCAAGTTCTATGAACTACAGTGGTACAAAATTTTTCTTTTAAGGCTAGAGATTCTCTCACTTTACCACCTTTGCAATGGATTCAATTAGTGATATTATGATATTGCTGGCCTTCACATCTCTCTACATAACTAAAACAGAGAGCAAAAAAATCTCTTTAAAATTAGATAACACATAAGTAAACATTATATTTACAAGTTCAGGACCCTGTCCAGTGCAAACATTTGTGTTTGAATTAAAAATAGGTGGCCTCTCAGTGCAGTAATAGGGCCCCTTGAAAAGAGTACACAGAAACAGAAATTATACTGAGTTTTGTGCTCTATTGGTTTTAGAGGACATTGGCGTATTGAGAATGCTAGTCTGATTTGAGTATTTTAAGTAGTTTGAATGATTTCTAATAATAGGGCATTGTTAACTAAATTATAAAGCAGATTAATGACTAACTTTGTAACCAGGTGTCCTCATGATCTGATTTATTGAATAGCCTGTAAATTGAAGTCAAAACTGTTCAGATCTTTTGAAATATATTTGGAAATATCTTAATTAGGGTACATGCTGGTCAGAATTTGGTTTTGCATATAATTTGCTTAGCCAAATCTACAAAATGTGAGGTCAATTTGAAGTTCTTGGTGTTCTACGTTGGAGGGAAAGTCTAAATTCATGAAGTTTTGGGGTGCCAGGGGGAAATAGGAAAAGAATTGGTATTCTGAGGCCGACTTAAGTTTATAATCAAAAGCAAACATTAGTGTAGGAGGTCACATTGATTTATTCTTATCCATAGATGGCCTCATGTCCTTAAAAGAGAGGACAGTTACCCCTGTAATTTTTTTCTTTTTTTCTTTATCAGCTCCTAAATTCTCACTTCCACCAAATGCACCCATATATGCTTAAAATGTGTTCTTTATTGGAAGACAAATGGCCAAGACATAAGATAATTGTAGAGTATTTCATGTAGACAGTGAGGGTGTGATGATAAGATCCTTTGATCAATACCCTCATGAGCCTTAGACTTAATTATACAATTGCAATTAAAAATACATCAGTTAATGGTTATCAAACAGTTTCAATCAAAACTGTCAACTAATGGCTACTGAGGTTTAAGCAATATAATCCAGTGCTTTATTTTGGCACTTGTTTGCAACATGTGTTGTTTATTTTCTGTGTACCATGATGTCTCCTTATCTGGATACTAAAGTCACAGGGGAATCAAAGAAATGCATACACATGTGCTAAATTGATTTCTGTCCTTTCCTTATTCATCCTAGTCTTAAAATAAGAACATTATTGAAAATTTACTGAGAACTGGGTTAATAGCTGGCACCTTGTTTTCATGTAAACAGTTTTCAGATAGACCAAAAATCATCTGGACTATTTTGTGGTTCCCTGTCTGCCTTTCTGATTATCCCTCTCTTAGTCATCCTTTCTCTTCTAGAGATTTTCCTTTTCGTGTCTTCTCGTTAGGCTACTTTGACCTCTGACCCTTCAGTGACTTAGGTTACATTCCCCAGGATTTAGCCCTTAGCCATCTTCTCCTGCAGTCCCTTTAAGGGCCATTTCAGTCTTAATTTCCAAAATTGGTCCTTCTAGTTTAGACCCTTTCTCCTGACTGCTAAACACGTATGCCCCGCTGTCCCCTGGCGGACATCTCCACCAGGGTGTCCTGCAGGCGTTCAGACTGGACTCATCCTTCCAGCCTCAACAACAGCAAAAACAGGTCTTTTCTTCACTTTGCCACTCGGCAGATGCGTACGTGGCAGATTCTGTGCAGTTTCTAGGGAATATATGATTGAATAGGGTGCTTCCTTTTCTGTTGAGGCCAATGCATACTTGGATAATTTATTTTGATGTCATATGTAAGGTGTTCTGGCGTCGGAAAAGGACATTTCACAGTGCAGCCTGGCCATGGGTTAGAGAAGGCTATTCTGGAGGAGGTGAGTCCTGGGCTCTTGGAATAATTTCCTTCCTGCTCTTGCTTCCCAGTCCTGAGTTGACCCATTCACCAGTCCATCTTTCCTGGGACCACTGGAGTGATCTTTTTGATCTTGTTGCTTCACTGAAAAATAACCTTTGTTTCCCTGTGGCCTCTAGGGTGAAGTCAGAACTCAGTGTGACATTGTAAGGCCCTTGTGATTTGATCTGACCTTGGGTCAGATATCCTAGCCATACTGTGTAATCGTTTGAATACCTTCATGTTCTTTTCTAAGCTTTTCCTTCTGCCTGTTCAGCCCTTCAGAATGATCTAACATCTCCTCTGTGACAAAGCTTTCCTTCAGTTCTCCCTATTCTCTCCATCCTTCCCTGAGCTGGGCACCTGCTCTCCCCGTTTGCTTTGTTTCCATAGCTATCCCTTCCCATTGACTGGGGCTACGGTGGGGCACGGGCCGTGTCTTGGGGCTTCTGGCTTTAACAGAACCTGGCATAGATGTGTCTGAGCTTAACTCAGGGGTTTAGAGGTTTGTTAAGTCAACACAGTGGGGGCAGAGAACCTTTCCAAAGAGTTGAGGCTTGTAGATCCCCAGGTGACTGCAGTATGAGGAGGGTGAGGAGAATGGAGAACAGAGCGGGTATATATTAGGAGTGCTGCAAAGTCAGCTCTTCACACTGAACAACTGAGACTTGGAGTGGGGCCTGAGGGTGATGTACCTTTAGAGCGGTTCTCTCAGTGTTTCCGTCACATCAGCATCCTGCTGAGGAGGGTCTCATTTAAAACTCACACTTCCCCTGGATTATTGCCATTTTATTGATGAAGAAAGGCTTATTTGGCTAAAATAGACCAGGTCAGTAAATGGTACAACAGATATTCCAGATCTGTCTGGCTCCCAAATTCAGTACCTCTACATGTGTACATTTGGGGTTTCTTTCCTCCCCCCACCTTAGTAGGGCTGGCGGGTGGCATGGGAAAGCTCTCTAGGCTTTTTTTTCTTCCCCAAAGACATCAGAATATACATAAGTTTGGTATTTCTTCCTGGGTTTTTTCCCTATAAGTAAATCTGGATAAGTAGGCTTGAAGATGAATGGCTTGTGACCTGTATTTCTGGTTCATTTTAGCAGGAAGAGTATTTAGGCTTTATTACATAGGCTGCATTCCCAGATGACCTTGGGCAAGATGGCTAACCTCTCCAAGGCAGTCTCCTCTGTGAAAAGGAGATACATAAAGTGAGAAGCTAAGCAAAGTACCTACCCTTCAATGACGCTATGTAGTGTTCTTTGCCTTGAGAGAAGGAGGACTTCTGGTTAGTTCTAAGTCCTATGAGTGCCCTCCTTGTCTCTGGATGGCATTATTGCAAAAATAGACCTGGAGCTCAGGTGGCCTTTGAGGGTACTTTTTCTCCCTTTTCAGTAAGGGTGGCTTTTTAAATTGCAGATATCATTCCAGAGGAAGAGATAATTTAAAACTTAGTGTTAACTACCTACTTATGTTATTTGCTAAGATCTTGAGCTTGTTTTATGTTGGTATAAACTGGTGAAGTTGGTGATGTTCTCTCTGTCTACTGGATGGAGAGATTCTGAGCTGACTTGCCCAAGCTAGTGCTGTGTCTAGAAAGCCTTAGATTGAAATCTGGTCTCCTCATTTTGAGTTCTGTTTGCCATCATGGGGGTTAGGTGAAAAGGGTCCAGAGCTAGAATGGGGCACATATGTGGAAGATAGAGACCTGGATGGGAGAGGAGGCCAGACGCCAAGTGAGACTTCACTTATTTGCTAACTTTATTAAAAACCTGCTCTCACTCAGTCATTTCATAGGTGGTCTTTGTAGGTTTCTGGCCCTGGTTCAGACTGTTCCATAAAAATCGGAGACGCTTGGTTTTATCAGTAGTTCCAAAAGTCATTGTGATGGCATTTTTGACTGCAGTACAGGGAACTAACCCCATTGGGCCTGGGTTGACCCTCTGTAAAATTCATCAGTTCACACAGGGTCTGGTGTTAGTCACTGGTGGGAGCCATTGCTGTCACTGGCATTTGGCTTTAAGATATCTCCTTGCTCAAGTTCAAGTTCCTTTCACGTTTAAACAACATAAGTTTAAAAAAGACAGTGGGTTACTACATTGGTAAGTACTGAAAGGGTCTTAGGCAAATGCAGGCAGTCTAGCCTTTAACATGGTATTGGAGAATTTCCCCCCAAAAAGGAAAGAAACAAAAGGAAAGGTTTTTGTTTTGTTTTGTTTGTTTGTTTTTGTGAAAACGCTTTGTGTGTTAAGAAAAGATAGGTTTTTAGTGAGGGTTGAAGTCTGAAGCATTTTTAGTCTGGAAACCCTCGTGTGTGTGTGTGTGTGTGTGTGTGTGTGTGTGTGTGTGTGTGTGTTTGGCTGGCTGTGGTGTTATGAGTTCTGATTTCTGCAATTAAAATCCTTCTGTGGAAGGTGTGGTCATTTAAAAATACAAAGGTATATTGTCATTCTGCAGCTTTTCCTATTGCCCAACATTTACTGAACACAGTAAACAGCCAAGCATTCCATTTACTAGAGGCTAGCGATAGGGACAGGTGATACAAAGATGAATCACATAATCTCTCAAGGAGTTTCTAGCCTGATAGAATTGTATTATTAGACAGTTTGAAGCATGTAATCCCAGGTAATCAGATTGAGGCACAGTGCCATCGCCTTAGGAGTTAACAGGCTCCATATCTGGCTTCTCTTTTTTGTCTAAAAAAGTCTTTTTCTGTCATATGTGGTGATCCTTACTCTCTTAAATCATTAAGTTGCTTGGCAAGATTCTTGGATCTGGAGAGACTGGGTATAGGGCCATATAAGAAAAATGCATTCATTTGCTATGGTATTCAGGGGTGTAAGGTCAGGTAGGAATTTTCACCTAGAAAAATATGTAAGGCAGATTCCTAATTTGTCATAAAATGGATCCCTTCTTCTCCTAGAGTTTTGGAAAGCTGTGATTTTAGGCAGCATGGACCAATAGGATTTTCTTTCTCCTTTGAGCACAGGTTTTGTAGCTTTTGTTATTTTGTCAGAACATTTTTTGGCCTGTGTGCACTAGAGAAGTTACCAAATTTTGGTGAGAACAAATCTTCCTGATAAAGTTGAGATCTGTACGTTTAAGAAGAAATTTGATTATTTATGCTTGGTTCTGTGTCTCTCCCCTTTTCTATCACTCTTCATTCCTTCCATTGATAAAGCTAAATATATAGAAACATTGACAGCCACGCAAGTACTTAGGTTAAGTGCTTTTAAACCGATAGTACAGTATGAAAGAAACTTCTTGGCAATTTTATGTTTTACAGAATTAATTAGAACTGACCTGTGGGGGATTTATATCCAACCACCTTTCAGAATCCCTTTTCCTCCTCTTGCCCACACTCCTAGCACAAAGTGGGGAACACAGTAGATTCTTAATAAATGCTTGTTGAATGTTGCATTCTGCATCTTCCTGAAAATAACAGAACTGTCAATAATTATTTAACAGTAAAATGTTTTAAAAACTTATTTGGAAATTAAGATGTAAGAGATTAACGCACCAAAAGCAAATCTCATCTCTTAATTGCTTAAAATTGATTATTTCAAGTAATCTTCTTTAATTGAAACTTCTGAAGGCTGGAATTTTTTAATTATACCCTTTGTTCAGACCAGCCTCTGAGAATAAGAACAATTAAGGCAATTACGATAGCATTAAATTTTTGATGAAAAGTTGGCATTTTCTGTATATTAAGATTAGATGTTAGCTACTGAAGTTTCTGGGGTTAGGACTTAACTAAAGCTTCCAACATTAATAATACAAAACTGTCATGAATTTGCAATAAAATTTTCTTGGACATTTTTTCCATTGAGGTGAAAGAGTCCATGTAGCCATGCCTCAAAGCCAGTTTACTCACCTAGTACTTCCTTAATAATCCATTGGTAGTTGTGAAGCAGTTTAACATTTAAGTTTAATTTTTTTCACTAGTTTTCTGATTTATAAATACTAATTTCTTGGAAAATTTGAAAATTTCCAAAAAATAAAAAATTCAGTATCTTGTTTTCCCACTATACAGAGCTAACTGCAGTTAAATAAATGTTTGGTGCATTTTCTTCCAGGCTTTTTTTTCAATGTATAAATATTAAAATTATTTTCATAGTTGAGATCATGCTGCATATATGGTACTGCATCTTGCTTTTTTCATTTTTTAACGTTGTGAGCAGTTTTCCCATGGCATTAAAACTGTCTGAAAAATTGAAAGCATTTTTTGGTTCTTGGTGTGACACATGTATCTTTGTAATTGGTTTGATTTAGTGTGCTTTACTTCAATAAAAGTTCAGTATTACAATTAAAAAAAAATAGATGGCCTCCTATATATTTTTTTTTGGAAATAACAGTTTATTTTTAATATTTTAATTTTTGTTTTATACAGTATTGGAGTATAGTAGATTAACCATGTTGTGTTAGTTTCAGGTGTACAGCAAAGTGATTCACTTATACATTTATCTATTCTTTTTCAAAAATTTTTCCCATTTGGGTTATTACAGACTGTTGAGCAGAGTTCCCTGTGCTATACAGTAGGTCCTTGTTGGTTATCTGTTTTAAATATAGCAGTGTGTACATGTCAATCCCAAACTCCCAGTCTATCCCTCCTCCCCACCCTTCCCCCTGGTAACCATAAGTTCGTTCTCTAAGTCTGTGAGTCTTTTTCTGTTTTGTAAATGAGTTCATTTGTATCTTTTTTTTTTTTTGATTCCATGTATAAGTGGTATCACATGATATTTGTCTTTCTGTCTGACTCACTTCACTTAGTATGATAATCTCTAGGTCCATCCACGTTGCTGCAAATGGCGTTATTTCATTCTTTTTAATGGCTGAGTAATATTCCATTGTATATATGTACCACATCTCCTTTATCCATTCATCTGTGGATGGACATTTAGGTTGCTTCCATGTCTCGGTTACTGTAAACAGTGATGCAGTGAACATTGGGGTGCATGTATCCTTTCGAACCATGTTTTTCTCCAGCTATATGCCCAGGACTTGGATTGCTGGATCATATGGTAGCTCTATTTTTAGTTTTTTAAGGAACATCCATATTGTTCTCCATAGTGGCTGTACCAATTTACATTTCCACCAACAGTGTAGAAGGGTTCCCTTTTCCTCACACCCTCTCCAGCATTAATTGTTTGTAGACTTTTTGATGATGGCCATTCTGACTAGTGTGAGATGATATCTCATTGTAGTTTTGATTTGCTTTTCTCTAATAATTAGCAATGTTGAGCATCTTTTCATGTGCTTTTTGGCCATCTGTATGTCTTCTTTGGAGAAATGTTGATTTAAGTCTTCTGCCCATTTTTTGATTTTCTTTTTTTTTTTTTTTGATATTGAGCTACATGAGCTGTTTGTAAATTTTGGAGATTAATCTCTTATCAGTCACATCATTTGCAAGTATTTTAAATAGCCTCTTATATTAATGTGAAATCTTAAGGTGATAACATGAGCAAAGAAGTACTAAGAAGTTATTAATATGTAGTATTATAAAGATATTTTAAATACTTATAAATTGGATTTATTCCAAAAATATTACATCTTTAGAAAAAGTACCTTTTTATTGATTATTGGAAAGCAGCTTATAGAAAAGACTTAAATGTTTAAGAAGGAATAACTTGGTATAATATTTAGTAAAATACTGTATTTTCCTAAGTGTATATTATATATTGTATCCAGTTTTGTTTATGAACATTTTTTAAAGGTTATAAGTATAAAGTTTTTCACAGCATTTATATTTTCCACAATTTGCCTAAAATGTAATATTAGAACATAAATCAGTGAAGCAACCGAAGTTTTATTCTATATTTAAGTGAAAAGTTGTTAACCTGTAGGAAGGTTTTTAGCCCTATCATATAGATTATATTGTACTTAATTCAAATATATACAGCAACTACATAAATATATTTCACTGTTAAAATTACATTTCTTTATTTCTGAAAAGAATGCACAAGTTGCATCACAGTCTTTTCTTATTTTGAATCTGAGGTTAAAAAGATAAAATTGGAAAGCAGCTACTGCCAGAAATTGTTTTTAATTTGTTTTAATGGAAGACTGCTTTTAATTTGCCTGAACTTTAGAAATATTTATTGAGCATTTGCTATGTGTGTAGAAGTCAGTGACAGGTGGAGTAGGAATCACTGAAGAAAGGAAAACATAGTTACTGTCTTTAAATAACTGAACATATTAATATAAAAGAGTGTATTAAAAAATACAGGAACACAGTGCTTTGGACGTTCTGAAGAGATTAGAGAACACTTCCATTCTGAGGGGCAGTTCAAAAGACTTCTGAAAGTGGGCACATCTGATATGAGCCAATTTGAAATCTTGATATGATTTTAAATACAGAGTAGTTGAAGAGACTTAGTTTACAACACTAAAATTCTGTATCAGTCTTCACATTTCCAGAGTGATCCTTTTTTACTAGAAGAGTGAAAAATGATCAAGTTGTATCTAAATGCAATGAAAATCTTAGCTGCTGTGCTAAGATTAAACTTTGTTTTTTAGGCTGTAATAGTCTGATTTGTCAAGTAGAATACCAATTAGGTATATTATAATCTGATATTTTCAAACAACAAGGAATCGTTTCCATGTTGTGACAATCCTAAAAAGATACTAAAACAGGAAAGCAAATTCTTAAAACAGGTGGTTATCAAATCCATCAGGTGAAGAAGAAGCCATTTCTTAATCAGAGATAGTATGTAAGTAGTGATGTGTGCTAATTATCATGTGAAAGTTAGAGTTAAGACACAGAATTAAAATTGAGTACCTGTGTTATTGTTCTGATTTTGTGTGATTATTAAGAGTACATTGTTAGGGCAATTAGGAATCTACTGTTGTCAAAACAGAATTTGTTATTAAATTCAAGGAATATTATACTTTTTTTGAAGCTGATAATGGATTACACTTATTGTACTTCAAGATTTCTGCAGAAAGAGAGAAAGAGGGAGGAGGAAGAGGGAGGGAGGAGGGAGAGAGAAAAGAAAGGAAGGAGAGAAGGAGGGAACTTATGTCTAATGTGTTAACTTCCCCCCCACTTTGCATTTCTTTCTGTTCTAATCCCTCCCACATCCACCCCCTTCTTTACCATTCTCAGTGCCATCAGAGCCCTGGGCTGGGCTGTTCTTTCTTCTCAGTACTGACTGGCATGAGACCTCTACCAAAGTAAAATCAGAAAAAGTTCTGAATTTCAGCCTCCTCTGACCAAATCTCATGGACTTCCTTTTCTTCCTATCTGTGCGTGTACTCTGTTTGGGTCTTGACCATCTCCCCTCTTTCCCTTTTACAATTTCTAAAGGTTTTTCTTTTTTAATGTTTGGGAGTAATATTCATACCATTTTTCTGGAAGTGCTATAATTCAAGAAAAAGTTGAGTCAGTCTTGACTTTTGTGAGGAGTAAAGAAATAGAGGAGAGCATAAGGTAGTGTTTTGAGTGCCTTTCTAGATTCATTCTGACAATTTTTCAAGAGTGCTCTCTGTTTCCTCCCGGACACCTCTGCCATCATTCTTGTCTTGAAGGATTGAGGAAACAGATATTATTTCTCAGTGCAGGGATGGTTACCAATGGAAGACTTAGTGGCTGAATAAAAGTTTAAAACACACCGGTTATATATTACTGGGCCTTTTCTACTTTTTTCCCTTAAAAGGGATGCTCTTGTTTTGTTTTGTTTTCCCTACAGGAAAAATAAAGAGTTAACTATTTTACAATTTTTACAGTTAACTATTTTACAATTTGTGAATTTTGGCAAGAACTGGAGTCCAAGTAAATAATTTGAGGTTAAAGTAAAAGCTGCGCTTTCTGACAGAGCCCCTTGAGTCTATTCCTTAAACATGGAAACACCTTCATACCCATACCAGTGACTAAGTCTCATCTTTCCCCTCACCATGAACATAGTGCATGAGCATGGATGAAACACAATGGCAAAATTAAATATATGGCAGCTATTGACAGTTATGAAGAAATGTATGTCAAATTGCAAGCTCAGTATATCAAAAGGTATATGTCTGAACAAAATTCTGATATTTTAATTCATGGATATCAAGAGGCTAAAGTCAAGCTGTCAAAAGTTTGCAACATTTTTCCAAAGCTTCTTGTGTTTAAGACATCTACCCCACTCTGAGAATTGTACCAGGAGTTACTGAGTTTTTAGGGCAGGAGAATATTTCTGAAGCTTTTAACTATTCTGAGTATTTACAAATCCTGTTAGCTTTCTGAATAAAATGGTATTCAGTAGCCTATTATATATCTGAAACTGATATTCTTGTAAAAATGTTTAAGTGCTTGGTTTTTATATAGAGCTAGGCAATCCAAGAGAATAAAAGTAGACCGTAGTACTCTACTGAATCAATTAGAGGGGAGATGCAAGAATTTTCTTTTCCAACACCAGAACTCTAGTTAAATTGGAGTTGGTCAGATCTCTTTGGGATGCTAAAAAATATAAATTTGAATAAAATGAGGCTTAGTGGCATTTATTTTTAGATAATTTTATTAATTTTGCAAGAAAATATATTATGACAAGTGATTATTACCACTAACTGTAGTAAGTACACATCAAAACCCCTGTTTTCTATTGTATATCTGTCATAGTCCTCATCCCAGTTTTAGCATACGTTGAAAATTCTTTTAGGTTCACTTGACTAATTTTTTTTCCTTGGGAAAGACATACGAAGGCCAATGATGTCCATATTAGAGGAGCACATGTTTGTGAATTGATGACTGAGATAATGATGCTAATGTATTTCTTTGGATACTTTAGAACTTAGGTTCTCCAAAGGACAATGTACCTATTCTTAGAGACAAAAAGAACAAAATAAAAACTGTGTCCTTAAAGGATGTTTAAAACTTGCCAGGCAGAATATGAGCAAATGTCTCATGACTGTTCAGTGGGCTTACTGTTTCTTAGATGGACATATTGTCTGTTTCACACAAACACTCCCACCCAACCACCCAAGTGACTATTGATAGAACATGGAGTTTAATAATGTAATTTGTTTCCAAGCCGAGAAAACGTCGCTTGAGCCTTCAAAGTCCTATTCATAATTTTTCTTTTGTTTGTAATTTTCTATATCTCAAGCCTTATGAGATTTTTGTCTGATTTTTCTCTGTATAATAACTGTGCATAATAATTTTTTCTCCTTTTTTAAAATTAGAAGCATTTATTTAAATAGAAGCTAGGGTATTATGACAAATAAAATAAAACATTTGGGTCTCAGAATTTTCCAGAGCTCTTATAAAACCACCATTTTATCGCCTTCCAAAAGAACCCATTAGATGAAAATTTGACAATATATGTTCAAGAATATTAAGGAAATGACTACCTTTATTTTCCTAACAACTCTCTCCCTTTTATTCTTCTCATTTATATGTGCTTTTCCCTTTATTCTGAGTACAAATTATCTAGCCATTCATAAAAAATGTTTGGGTAAATACCTATATATGTGATTTCACATTAAGTCAGCAGTATATGTTTGTTATACTCCCCAGTAGACTACTTAAAAGGAAGCACAAAAATGGTTTTAGTAGTCTATAAAATGATCAAATAAAAATCTCTGTATTAGTTAAAACCAAACCAGATCTTATTCCAAAACAAATTACAGAGTTCTTTATACGTAGTATGTGGGTTAAATTCCATACTAAAATATTCCAGATATTTTATGTTTTATTTCCCCTCTCAAAGAGTTATTTGAGGAGAGACAATTATCTAAAATGCACTTATAACACCAGTCAATCTCTTTGTGCTAAACTAAATGGTGTAGACAAAGGATACACACACACACGGACACACACACACACACGAGTCAGACCTCTGTATCCATGGGTTCTGCATCCACAGATTCAATCAACTGGATCAAAAATATTTGAAAAAAGTAAAATTCTAGAGTTTCAAAAAGCAGAACTTGAATTTGCTTCACACCGGCAACTGTTTACATAGCATTTACATTGCATTAGGTGTTATAAGTAATCAAGGTGATGTAAAATTTATGGGATGATGTGCATATATTATATGCAAATACCATGCCATTTTATATAAAGAACTTGAACATCCACTGATTTTGATATCTGTGGGAGGGGTCCTGGAACCAGTCCCTAGCAGATACTGAGGGATAACTGTATATATGTATATGTGTGTGCATGTGTGTGTGTATATCAACAATATACAGAATTATTTACAATTTATAATTTATACCTTATGGCCAAAAAGATATTCATAAACTATTCCAAAAGTTCTTAATGTAGATTTTTTTTCCAATCTCATCATCAGAAATATCTAAATGGAATAAAATCTATTTGCTTTCACATTGAGGCCATTGTGGGAATTGTTAATGATACTGCTGGTTTCAGCAGGTATGTTCTTCAAGTCTCCTGGGAGAACTTCATTTTCATATTTTCACTAATTATGTCAGAGTTTTGTATGCTTTGAGACCAAGGAGATTTTTTTTTTTGGAAGGTTTCATTATGGGGTCATCATAGCACTTTGATTAGTTTTCTTTAGCCTAGCATAAAATTGTTGAAAATAAACATAAAGAATTGTTGATGTTTTTAATTATGTTTAAGAATATCGACAAAGTTGGCATCACTCGTATTATTTTTGGTAATTTATGGCTAGTAAGCTTAACTGTTTAAACACCTCATTTTAATTTTAAACGTGTGTATTTAAGAAATAACTTGCTTGACCGGTAATAAATGAGCCATTGGTTATAGTTAATAATGTCTATGTATTAGGATGTCATAGCAGATCACAAAAGATAGTACATACTGTCACATCCAGGATGATAGATTTTATAAAACTGTGTTGCATAAAGATGAGCCCTTTTGTGCTACCTTGCAAGGTTGCTATAGTTACAGAGTGTTGATTTATGGGAATTTAACTTTTGGTAGTAATATTAGTTACTGAACCCAGTCTCATTTTATATTTTTCTTAAATCTCCTCTTTGAAAATAACCTTTGTAACAGGTTCTGAATAATTTTTTATGATCTTTCTCTTTCTTTTTTCCAATAAATTATTTTGAATAAAGCAGAGAACAAAAATATTAAGCATATGTTTTCCTTCCAGACACTTAATATTAGACAGACTTTTTGCTTCCCTAACCAATTGTTGTTTTTCACTTTATAGAAAAGAACCTAGTATTAGTATTATATTTTTTTTTTAAAAAGCAATATGTTCTCTGCTGGTAAACTCCATTTAATGGATACTATTAAAATCCATGGGTTTCTGTTATTCGATTTAGTTTAAGTCAGGATTGTAAGTATCTGTGAACAATGGGTTTCAGACTGTCATAGAGTTTCAAGTTTCCATGAGCTATTGCTACATTTTCATTGAAAGATAATGTGATTGTGAAAAACATAGTTCAGATTCACCTCCTACAAGGCTACAGTGCCAAATATTGGAGCTCCAAGGAATGAATACATATTCTCCAGCAATATGCCTAGTTTCTACTATCCGTGTAAAAGGAAATAGGAAAGGTACTCCCCACATTCAAGGTATTTGTAGTCCTTTTGGGAGAGAAGAGCAAACTTCTGTCTTTTCTGGATACCTAACTGAACAGTGCTAGTAACCCTATCAGAATATTCATATATTTTACATAGTATTATAACTTCATGTTACCTACAGCACAGTAAATTCCTCACTGGTAGGATTATGTTTTCCTCATCTTCATATCTTTTCGTTATGTCTGGTTAGGTCCCTTATATTTAGAAGTGTTCAAAAGAACTTCAACAAATAATGCAAAAACCAATGAACCTTATAAGAGATTGAGTGTTTACACACAACAAAATATTATAGTTACGATTGATAATACCTAACATATGTTGAGGGAAATACTCTATCTGCATAGATACTTTCAATAATTATATCAAATGTATAAAAAGTAAAATAAAGAAGTGACATAAGCAAAATGGAATAGGCAGCTTCAAGCTTTCATCACTCCACAGTAACATCAAAATGAGAATAAACTGTCAGAACCAAATTTTTCAGAACTCTGTAAAAGTCAGATGTTTACAGCAACCAAGTGAATGCTGAATTACAACATAAGAACATCAATCAATGTAATATACCATGTTAATAGAACCAAGGAATAAAACAAAACAAAACAAAGCATGGTCATCTTGATGCAGAAAACGCTTTTGACATAAACCCAACATTTTTTCATGATAAAAACATACCAAAAAAAAAAAAAAACTAAGAAAAGAAGGGAACTTCAACATGATAAGAGGCATTTACAAAAAAAATCTCACCCTACATTATACTCAGTGGTGAAAAACTAAAATTTTTGCACCTAAGATCAGGAAAAGACAGGATGCCCGTTTTCAGTACACTATTCATCACTGCACCAGAGAAATCAGACAGGAAAAAGAAAGGAAATCCAAATTGGAAAGAGAAAGTAAAATTATCTCTCTATATATATGACGTATATATGCGTGTATATATATGTATGTATGTATATATATGTGTGTGTGTGTGTATACATATAATCCCAAAGAATCCACAAGAAAGCTGCTAAAGCTAATAAATGAATTCACCAAAGTTGCAGGGTACAAGTTCAACACACAAAAATCAGTTTTGTTTCTATACACCTGCAATGAACAATCCAAAAATGAAATTACGAAAGCTATTCCATTTACAATAGCATCTAAAAGAATAAAATACTTAGAAATAAATTTAACCAAGGAGGCAAAAGACTTGTACATTGAAAACAACAGAACATTGCTGAAAGAAATTAAAGACCTAAATAATTGGAAAGGCGTCTTGTATTCTTGGGTAGGAAGACTTAATCTCACAGATTCAATGGAATCTTTATCAAAATTCCAGTAAGCCTTTTTTTTTGGCAGAAATGGAAAAGCCTATCCTCAAATTCCTATGGAATTTCATGAGACCATGAATGGCCAAAATAATCTTGGAAGAGAAGAACAAAATCAAGAAAACTCATGCATTTCAATTTTAAAACTTATTACAAAGCTACAATAATTAAAGCAATGTGGTACTGGCATAAGTGTATACATATGTGTGGTACTGGCATAAGGATATACATATAAACTGATGAAATAGAATTGAAAATCTAGAAATAAACCTATACATTTCTGGTCAATTGATTTTTGATAAGCATGCTGGGATCATTTGATGGGAAAAGAATAATTTCCTTGACAAATGGTGCTAAGACAATTGAATTTCCACATGCGAAAGAATGAAGTTAAATCCCTTTCTTACACTATATACAAAAATTAATCCAAGATAAATCAATGACCTAAATATAAGAGCTAAAAACATAAACTTTTAGAAGAAAATATAGGGGTAAATTTTTATGACCTTGGATTTGGTGATGAATTATTAGTTATGACTCCAAAAGCACAAGCAACAGAAGAAAAAATAGGTAAATTGGACTTTATCAATATTAAAACTTCTGTGCATCAGAGGACCTTATCAAGAAATTGACAGTGGTGGTTGCCAGAGTCTGGAATGGGGATAGGTACAATGGGTGAAGATGGTCAAAAGGTACAAACTTCCAGTTTTAAGATAAATAAGTTCTGGGGATGTATGTACAACATGGGGACTATCAAGACTATATCATATATTTGAAAGTTGCTAAGAGAGTAGATTTTAAAAGTTCTTGTCACACAAACCCAAAATTTTAACTATGTGAGGTGATGTGTGCTAACCAAACTTGTAGTAATCATTTTGCAGTATATACATATATCAAATCATTATGTTGTACACTGAAACTAATACAATGCTATATGTCAATTATCCATCAATAAAACAAAAAAAAAGTGAAAAGACAACCTACAGGATGATAGAAAACATTTGCACATCATGTATCTAAGAGTTTAATATACAGAATATATAAGGAACTCATAAAATAAAAAACAACAACCCAATGTGCTTGACTAGACATTTCTCAGTAGAATATACAATACAAATGGCCAATAAGCCCATAAAAAGTCCCATATCATTAGTGATTAGGGAAATGCAAATCAAAACCACAGTGATATACCATTCACATCTACTAGGATGACTACAGTCCAAAAAATGGAAAATAACAAATTTTGTAAAGGACATTGTGAAATTGGAACTCTTGTACATTTCTGGTGGGAATGTAAAATGGCACAGTTGCTGTAGAAAACAGTTTGCTAGTGGTGGAACAATTTGATGAAAACTGTATGAATCCACTTATATGAGTTACCTAGAATGGGCAAATTCATTGAAATAATGTAAATTAGAAATTATCAGGGACTCAGGGGGTTGGGGGTAATGTGAATTTATTGTTAATGGTTGCAGAGTTTGGGTAATAAAAAATGTTTTGGAAATAGTTGTGATAGTTGCATGACATTGTGAATATGATTAATGCCATTGAATTATACACTTAAAATAGTTAAAATGGCAAATTTTTAAGTATGTGTTTTACCACAAAAAGTTTTTTTAATTGAAGTATATTTGATTTACAATATGGTGTTAGTTTCAGGTGTATGGCAAAGTGATTTGATTATACATATATATGCATTTATCTATATTCTTTTTCTTCCATTATTTTCCATTATAGTTTATTATAAGATATTGAATATAGTTTCCTGTGCTATATAGTAAATCCTTGTTGTTTATTTTATATATGGTAGTGTGAATCTGTTAAGCCCACACTTTCAGTTTTTCCCCCCCTCCTCTTCCCCTTTGGTAACCATAAGTTTGTTTTCTATGTCTGTGAGTCTGTTTCTGTTTTGTAAATAAATTCATTTGTGCTGTATTTTAGATTTCACATATAAGTGATGTCATATAACATTTGTCTTTCTCTGATGTACTTCACTTAGTATGATAATCTCTAGGTCCATCCATGTTGCTGCAAACATTGGCATTATTTAATTCTTTTTTATGGCTAAGATGCCACCACATCTTCTTTATTCATTCATCTGTTGATGGGCGTTTAGTTTTCTTCCATGTCTTGGCTATTGTAAAATAGCACTGCTATGAACATTGGGATGCATGTATATTTTTGAATTAGAGTTTTTGTCTTTTCTGGATATATACCCAGAAGCGGGATTGCTGGATCATACAGTTACTCTATTTTTACCTTTTTAAGGAACCTCCCTATTATTCTCCATAGTGGGTGCACCAATTTGCATTCCCACCAACAGTGTAGGAGGGTTCCTTTTTCTCCACACCCTCTCCAGCATTTATTATTTGTAGACTTTTTGATGATGGCCATTCTGACCAGTGTGAAATGATATCTCATTGTAGTAGTTTGATTTGCATTTCTCTAATAATTAGCAATATTGAGCATCTTTTCACATGCCTTTTGGCCATCTGTATGTCTTCTTCGGACCTAAAATGTCTGTTTAGGTCTTTGCCCATGTTTGGATTGGGTTATTTGTTTTTTTGATATTGAGTTGTATGAGCTGTCCATGTATTTTGGAAATTAGGCCCTCATTGATCACATGGTTAACAAATATTTTCTTGCATTCCATAGGCTGTCTTGTCATTTTGTTGATGGTTTCCTTTCCTGTGCAAAAGCTTGTAAGTTTGATTAGGTCCCATTTATTTATTTTTGCTTTTATTTCTATTGCCTTGGGAGACTGACCTAGGAAAACATTGCTATGCTTTATGTCAGAGAATGTTTTGCCTATGTTCTCTTCTAAGAGTTTTATGATGTCATGTCTTATATTTAAGCCTTTAAGCCATTTTGAATTTATTTTTGTGTATGGTGTGAGGGAGTGTTCTAACTTCATTGATTTACATGTGGCTGTCCATCTTTGGTAACACCACTTGCCGAAGACACTGTCTTTTCTCCATTGTTTATTCTTGACTCTTTGTTGAAGATTAATTAATCAACCATAGGTGGGTGGGTTTATTTCTGGGCTCTCTAATCTGTTCCATTGATCCATATGTCTGTTTTTGTGCCAACACCATGCTGTTTGATTACTATAGCTTTGTAGTAGTGTCTGAAGTCTGGAAGGGTTATATTCTTTTTCCTTAGGAAGCTTTGTTCTTTTTCCTCAGGATTGCTTTGGCATTCTGGGTCATTTGTGGTTCCATATAAATTTTAGGATTATTTATTCTAGTTCTGTGCAAATTGTCATGTGTAGTTGGATAGGGATCACATTAAATCTGTAGATTGCTTTAGGTAGTATGACCATTTTAACTATAGTAATTCTTCCAGTCCAAGAGCATGAGATAGCTTTCCATTTTCTTGAATCATCTTTGATTTCCTTTATCAATGTTTTGTAGTTCTCAGCATATAAGTCTTTCACCTCCTTGGTTAGGTTTATTTCTAGGAATTTTATTTTTTGATGTGATTTTAAAAGGGATTAGTTTTTTACTTTCTCTTTCTGACATTTTATTGTTAGTGTAAAGAAATGCAACAGATTTCTGTACATTAATGATGTATCCTGCTACCTTGCTGAATTCATTTATCAGTTCTAATAGTTTTTATGTGGAGTCTTTAGGATTTTCCATATAAATTATCATGTCATTTGCATATAATGACAATTTCACCTCTTACATTCCAATTTGGATAGCTTTTATTTCTTTTGCTTTTCTGATTGCTGTGGCTAGGACTTAACTCTTGGCTTATTTTCTCTTGTTAAATTACATGGATAGATAGATAGATATGGACTTCTTTTAAAGGTTTATGTAAGCAACAGTCTTGCAATTTTTCTTAAGTCTCAATAAGATACATAGTAAAAGGTAGTATACCTGAGATCCATATTTTCATGAGGGAAATCTTTCCTGGATTTCCCAGAGAACATATGTTTCCCCCAATCCTGCATTACACACACACACAAAATCACATAAGGAATCAGAACAACCAGAAAAAGTATTATCGTTCATTCTCCTTTGAGACTTGAGATTAGCAATCAACATAGAGATGTTACTGGCATGAAGGAATTCACTGATACCACGTTGAAAGCAAGATCAGGAAATGCTGACACATGGGGTAGAAAGTTAAGGTTGACTTGTGAGGAACTGGACACGAGCACATGGAGAGTGGCCAATTCATAATCAGTCTGTCTTGCTTATAAATATTCCCATGGTATGAATGTATGTTCATGGCCCCGTCTGTTGCTGGCAGTGAGTCATGCTTACAAATAAAATAAATGTTAGCAAGTTTGTACAAGTAGTATACTTTTTACAAATCCTATGAATGATGTGCTAAGAAAGAACAAGTTTTAGAAGCAAAATATATCCTTAAGTTGACAATTTTTACAGTTGATTCTGTGCAGTGGTGTTAACTTTGCTGGGAAAACCAAATTTTATGTAATTTGAATAATAATAATGTTCACCAGTGTTTTCCAGTGGTTGAATGTTTGCTGCAGTTGTTTGTAAATACTTTAACAAACAAAATGCAAAACAAAAGAAGATATGAATGTTGTTGTGGACTATGTAAACATGAAATCTGAAAATAATTTAAAACTCTAATTAGTGAAAGTAGTATAAATTTCAATAGCAAAACAAAACTCCGGGCAAGCCTATAAAATACTGTATTCTAAGAGGAAATTAAGTTATATGAAGCAGTGTATAACCTCATGTCCAACTTCAAGATTATTTTGGATTTCCTCTTAATAATTAGACTAACATCAATGTAAGATGAAAAAATTCTTTGTGTGACATATTTGTCACAAAACAAAGATTGGTGCTATAAGATAGAGTAGCTAAATTTGTGTCCTTTAAAATTTCTTTTTAAGAATGATGACTAAAATATTAATAGCTGTTATATTAAATTACAATTTAAAAATAATTTTATGGGCATTCATTTTGTATTAATGTTCCTTTTAAAGTTTTATATGATATATCTATATCAGGTAAATATATTTTTATGTTATTGAAATATATAAACTCTTCATAATATATTTTTTCATAACAATGAAAGAACCTGTACATTTACTTATATCTTTTTTATAGAAAATCTCTGAAAATTTTGTATAATCCTATCACGGAAATATGATTACTGGTTATGATTATGATCACATTATTATTTAAAAATAAAATTTTACTAAAAATACAGAAAAACTTATGATTACAGGGATTCCCATGAAGTCCTGTGAATTCCAATCTCTTGTTCCAAAATCTCAAAGACTGTTATTTGTCAGGAATTTAGAACACTATTCAAGGTGACAATAAAAATGCTGTGGTGTATATGGGTTTTTCTTTAACTTCATGGGCTTAATCCCCATGTGTAAGACCTAGTACCTGGAAAGTCTTTTATGTTTTGCTTTTTCTCTCTGGGTGCCAAGGGAAGAAAACTGCACTAGAGCCTGATAAACATAGTTTAAACTATAAACCAGCTATGTCACCTTAGCTGTTGCTTAAATTCTCTGAAATTTATTTTCTTCTAAAATACTGAAAACAGTATTTTTAAGCAAGAGATAATACATGCAAAGTGCCTGACAAATAGTAGACATATCATAAATGAAGTTATTGTATACTTTTTAAAATTTTTTCAGAGCAACAGGAGTAAAAACAAACATAGTAATGATGGTTTTAAATGTGATATATCTATGTCTGATGTTAGTGAGAAAATACCACCAGAAAGGAAATGTATAAGTGAATATCTACTTAAATGTTAGGAAATTGATTTTTGATATGCTAGGTAGTATAACCTAATTCAGAGTCTAGAAATTCATAAATTCCACTTTAAGTTTTCAAGTCATTTTTCATGGAAATAGTGTTTTCTTTTGAATGATATATGCTTTGGATGGATTTTTTTTAAAGAGGTATATTATTCAAGAATTTGCTACACTGTTTGCATCATTTTCTGTTGAAAAGCATTACCCTTTAGTGTAAATTTCATGTATTTTTAATTACATAAACTTTCATAGTCATTATTATTTAACTTAGTACATAGATTTAAACTACTCCCAACTCAAACCAGAGTCCAACACTCTCCCAGTCCTGTTTGATATTGTCTATACCTCATTTTACCTCATTTAGAAGTCTTTTTGGGTAGGGAAAAAACCCTATATATCCATTCTTACAGAATTAGTGGCATTTCACTAACTTTTCAGTCCTATTTTCATCAGCATCATGAGAACAAAGACATCTTAATGTCCAATTACCATTGCAAAGGAAAAGTAGAAATGGCCAACCAAAATAAAGAAAAATGCTATATTTCTTAAAACTTATAGGTGAGTAGTATTTACTTTGCTAAAAACATTCAATATTCTTTTCTGTTTCTTTAGGAAAGCTGGAACAAGGGAGAAATGTGCATATTTTGCAATAGAATGCATTAGAGGCCAATATTCTTTGCTTTTATGGGTAAAAGGGGAATAGATTGCTAAAGAAAATAAGAAAATAAAACTTCCCCAAATACTTAAGATTAGATTACGTATTAGATTAGATTAGATTACTGATAACATATTAGATTAGATTACTGATAACAGTCTAAGATTTTAATGGAATTATGCTTTTAAGCAGAGAGGACCCTCAAATTTCAAATATTTGTCTTAGAAAATCATCTTTTGTTTTATTCTCAGAGAACATTAGATAAGTTCATCTGAATCATGTTTTGACTTGACTTAATGTATTTTATTCAGTTGATGACAGGGTGTTGCTTAATAATCCATAGTTAACCCTCAGATCTGGTCTACACCTCTTACTTATCTGTTTCCTGGCACAGTTAGACCGTGCCTCAACTTGTGTGTTCTCAATCATAATTGTTCCCCAAGGCTTAGTACAGGCATTGTTTAAAGCTTGTTATCTGTGGCAGCTAACTTTTGGTTGGTTCAAGTTAGTACTGTCCCATATTGATGTTTCTTGTGATTTATCCTCTTCCTTTAGTGATCTGCAGCATTATTTTTGGGATGTTTCTATAGGCCTAAGTTCCAAAATTGGTGCTCACTGTCAAATTCCATTTCTTTGTGTCTGGGAAGGAAAGCCTGTAATTCTGAAAACAAAACAAAACACAAATTCCTGATTCTGCTATCTGTGACACCGAAGGCAAATTATTGACCATTTAGAACCAAAGTTTCTTATTTGAAATGTGAAGAACCTCAGAAACAATAATGACAATTAGATGAGAGCATGTTTTTAAAAAGCACTCACTTGTTCATGCAACAAATATTAGTGAGTGCCTTTCATGTCCTGTGGGTTGTTCTATCTGCGAGAGACACAATGGTTAATGGAGCTTATATTCTAATGCTTATGAATTGTGAAGGTTTGAATGTAATATCATCACTACTATAGCCAGTCTACAAGGTAGATACCTTTATTTTTCTTGAGTTTGGTTAATTTTACTTGGTCAACAAAAAATGTAATGTCATCTTGGCCTTTCAGAATATACACTACTGATTTCAGGTTGGTCATAGGAAAAATAAAGGGAGATCACCTGATATTGGGTGAGTAGAGTTAAATCTCCCAAGAAACCACATAGAAAGTTTTAAATACGCATGAAACATTCAAACTCTGATCTTGTACCTCTTGTTGATAACTTTAAAAAAAGGCAGCTCCTTTGCTTTATGGATGTGTCGTAGCTCCAAAGCAAATGTTTCCGCTCTTCTCGTATCTGACTGCAGAACTCTGGCAGAGAGAGCCATTTGTCTGTGTCATTGTTCTCCGTGTCCCTGGAATTCATTTCTGTTGCTATCACAGCATACTGGGAGACATCTTTAAACCAGTGTTGAAAATGTATTTTTATTTCTCCAATAGCCCAATTTGTGTGGATTGCTGTATGGCAGGACTTAGAACAGACCAAAGATCAGTCCCAAGTAAGAGAATGCCTCAGTACATCTTTGTCATGCTGTTCTCTATACCATTAAGACCATAATGATCTGGCATGATTCTTTTCCTGTAGCAGATACTTGGATCCACAGATGCCTATAGGCATATCCAGGCACTTCAGAATAGCAAGAAAAGCGAAGGTGGAAACAGAGAATTCTAATTATATATCTACCCCTTCACAGAATAGGCCACAGGCAAAACTAGGAAACAGTATCTTGACAAAGAAGTCCCACCTGCCCTCCTGGAACTTCTATCCTACCTTAGTGTTTTCCTTAATGTGCTGCATGTAACATCATATGGCTGATCCCAGATTATTAAACAAAGAGGTTTGCTTTTTTAAGAAAGTGGTTTCAACAGTATGAGGGAAAATAAGAAGTTTTATTGGAGAGAAAAGGTTGTTCAGAACTCCTGAAATTACATTGTATAGATTGGTTCCCAGTCTTATGTACTAATGTAAAGAGAAAAATCATTAGTAATAACTATTGATACAAATAAACTAGTAAATTGCCATGGCTTGCTTATAAGCAGAATCTTTGGGGCATTGGGTTTAGTGCTTATATTAATCAGAGTTTTCCAGAGAAACAGAACCAATATGATATACATATGAAGAGAGAGAGAGAGAGAGAGAGAGAAGGGATTTTAAGGAATTGGCTCACACACGTGTGGCGGCTGTTAAGTCCAAATCCAGCAAACTGGAGATTCCTCTAAGAGTTGATGTAGTCTTCAGTCTAAAGGCTGGAAATTCAGGCAGAATTTCTATGTTCCAGTCAGGAGGCAGAAGTCCTTCTTTGGGAAACCTCAGTCTTTGCTTTTAAATCTTTAACTGATTGGATGAGGCCCACCCACATTATAGAGGGTGATCCACTTAAAGTCAAGTGATTGTAAACGTTAATCACATCTACAAATTCCTTTGTAGCAATACCTAGACTAGTGTTTGACCAAATAACTGCTCACCACTGTCTAGTCAAGTTACACATAAACACAAACAATAATCATCTACTTTGTAAAAATGTTGTATTCATAGCATCGTTAAAATGTTTCTTTGTACCTTAAAATGTGGGGGGAAAGTAAAAATCTACCTGATGATTTTTCACATTTGGCACAGGTGATGCTGAAGAGAGCTTTTCCCCCAGGTATATCTGATGAAAGATTCTCAGGGGCAATCTAGTAGGCCATACTGTTTATTGGATTCTGTGGGTGGCATAAAGGGAAACATCTACAAATGAATGCATAATTTCTTCTTCATCTTTAATTAGATCCTTATAGCTCCATCAGTTTGAAGAACAGGCAGTCTCTCTGACCCCTGCAGTTGTAGACATACATTGTTTATAAAAAGCCAGTACGTCAAGCCCATGTATATTTCTTTTAAGGAAAAACAAACAAACAAACAAAAACCAAAAAGCAAAACAGGAACTGGTGGCTGTTTCATATGTCTGGAGCTATAAAGCTAAGGGGAAGAGGAGTGGCTTCTGTGTGCCTGGCCCAGCTATTGATCAAAGAAACCGCCTGACAGAAAAATCAAACTCACTAAGGCTTCCAAAACTTCCAAAGCTTCTTCACAGGGTCCTCTACTCACAGGAGAAATTCAAAATGGCACTCTGCCCCAGGTGGGTCCCGGGTTAGGGCCTGGTACTAATGAAAGATTTGAAGCATCTAAAAGTGGGCTCTGGTAATATAGAAATTAACAAAGCAGCATTAGTTTTTCCCACTTTAAATTCTTATTTGCAGTAACTTTGTAATTCTCCTTGTTTTCCGGCACTTTTTGAATTGCCTAGGTCAGAAATATTTAAAACTGTATTTATTCCTTTTCACAACCGTGGTACCTCCTTCCTTGAGAAACAGAATCCAGAGACGCAGGAAAGGCGAACCTTGAAAACAGACTTACAGTCCTTTTGGAATTGAACACTGGAGGTGGAGGAGTGGCAGCTGGTTGGATGTGAGTCACAATCAATTAACATTTATAGGATGCCTATATGGCTCCATCTCAGTAGGGTTGTTGCCGGGAAAGATAATTCTCCAACGCTTTTCGCGTTCTTCCCACAGAGCATGGCTTTGCTAAGCTCCTCTGGCTTGCTGCTAACCCTGCCACAAGTTTCACTCATGGCTTTATGAGTATGACATTAGAGTGAAGTCGTCATCAATATGTATTTGATAAAACTTTACATACTTATTTTCATTCAGACTCTAAATAAAATATAAACATCGCCTTGTTTTCAAGAAAGTTACAGACTAAGCAGGAGGGCAAAATATAAATTAAAAACAATGAAAGATCAGTAGACATACAGTATTTATATAGAGTGTATATATATTTTGCCGTTAAATTGTCAAAGACTGAAAACATGCAGAGTTCAAACAAAGAAGGAATCACCAGAGTGCAGTGGTCCAGGGAAGGTGTGTGGGGATGGTGGAACTTGATCTGAGTGTGGAAAGAAGTTGAGTATTTGAACAGGAAGAGAAAAAATTTCACCTGTTAAGGTAGAATTTTCTACTCTCCCCACCATCCTTTAACTGGCCTGCTAAGCACTGAGCCCAGAATGGAAAAGTGTCTGATATGTTCACAGTCTAACTTTGGTCTAACTTGTTTAGAAGAATCAACAGAGAAAAATCACTGCAGCGTGCTCCTGTGTATTTTGAGGCAGGGTTACACCCAGCAGGTCAACATTCAGCAAGGACACTATCCTGTGGATGAGTTCCTTAAGTTCTAATGGGAAAAAAGAGAAATGAATTAAAGTGAAATCTGAATATTTCAATAAAAATGAAATATAAAAATTACTATTGTGAGGACTTCCCTGGTGGCGCAGTGGTTAAGAATCTGCCTGCCAATGCAGGAGACACGGGTTCGAGCCCTGGTCCGGGAAGATCTCACATGCTGTGGAACAACTAAGCCCATGCACCACAACTACTGAGCCTGTGCTCTAGAGCCCGTGAGCCACAACTACTGAAGCCCGTGTGGCTAGAGCCCGTGCTCCGCAACAAGAGAAGCCAACGCAATGAGAAGCCCGCGCACCGCAATGAAGACCCAACGCAGCCAAAAATAAATAAATAAATAAATTTATTTAAAAAAAATACTACTGTGGATATGTGGAGAGAGAAAAGGGGAAGTAACTTACTATCTTGAAAGCATTCAAAGATTTTAACCAGGAACGAACATACTTCCTTTGACCAATGAAAGAATCCCATTTGTTTTTAACTCAGTCTCCCGTATGAGACATGTGAATCCTCAGGATTCATTCACCACACTAATATCTTGGGATAATTGGGAATAAGCTTAATTGTCTCCTAAGAAAATTAAAAAATCAATGTCTGTCTCTTCTACCATGTTACTGCTTGAAAATATGAAAACTGAACAGTAGGCAAATGTTGAGATAGCTGGATATATATCAATTGCTGTGATAAACTATTATATTTTATCTCATTACAATTGTAGATGCATACTATAATAAGTTAAGAAGATTTTGAAAGAAATGAACTCATGAGCAATATGCATTATAATATATATATCCAAAGAGAATAACAAATGTGGAGATTCCTAATTTTACATCAGACACTGAGATTTACCCACTTTTGTTCTCCTCGTGTTTGGTACCATGCTTGATATATAATAGATATTCAAGAAGCATTTGTTGGATTTAGTTGCATTTCAGTTGGAAAACACTTAGTTATAAAGCATATACTAAGTATTTGACATTGTCTCTATCACTAGACCACAGTGTTTTTTGTGACTTCCTGAGTGGAATTTTTATTATGATAATAGTGTCACAGACATTTGGAAATGCTTTAAGATGAATAGATAGGTAGATAAAATCCTTTGCTAAATTTTCATTAGGTAGAAAAATCTTGCTTGCAGTTTTTGTTTTGTTCTGTTTAAGTCTAGGCCCATTATCTAAGAGGAAGATGCACCATGTGCTTCTACATTTCAACAATTTTAATTTTAACTATGGAACTTTATTTGGGATCACGCTTTCCCATCTAATGATCACAATCCAGTAGGGGCGGGAGGAAGATAGTCTTAGGAGTTCTGCTCTGATCCTGCAAATACGCACCACAGGACAGACTACCTCTTAGGAGTCAGGCTACATCAGACAATGTAATAAACAATGCAGAATTACAGGGTCCGTTCTACCTGCAAGGCCTTCTGCTTAGAACTTGAATCCTTTGGGATGCTTGGTTGGGCTGAGTCTAGTTGCATTATCTGTTGCTAGATTCGGGAAGGGAAGGGTCTGTCACCTTTTAAACTTTGGGCTGTTAGTGAAAACTGCTAAGATGTGATAAGAATCTAAGATGAGATCAGATTTGATTGAGGCAGAAAAACTGACTGGGGTGCTGTTTGCTTCTGCCACCCATTAGCTTAGTTTGACCATCTCTCAATTCAGAATCATCATTCCTGGAACTTTTGTGCCTAGCTATTAAGCTGTTGGTTCTGTTCGTTCCTTGCTTACCTCTACACAAATCCCACAGGAAGAATGTGACTGGGAAAAAGTAAAATATCATAACTGAGCAACTAAATTTTTAAGAGCTAACATAATTGATTGGCACGAGGTAGAAATCGTATCTTGTTTCCCCAGAGCAAACTTGCAAACCATAAAGAGGAAAGCATTGGAGGAAAGATGCTGGGTTTTAGCAGAGGGATTTGATTATGCAGTAATAATAACAACAATAAAAGTAACAATACTTGTTAACATTTGTTGAGGAACTGTCATATGTCAAGCATGTGTCAGTTTTTCACAGGGATTGTCTCACTATTAGAGAGATCATATTAATAAAATCTTAGTATCTCCATATTTGGTGTACTAAGGTTTGGGGACAATTTAGTTTTATTTAATTCAAATTTTAGTATAATCATGCTAAAAAATCTACCCCACTTAAGAAGTTGAGGTTATAAATGTGTTCTACTCTTAAAACAAGAAAAGTTACTCTGAAAGTTTGTTTCAGGGAAGGACAGACCTGATATTACTAGAAGATTTTCTAGTTAAACAAAACTACCATATGTAGAATGCTCTAGTAAAAATAATTCTATTTTCTAACCTAAAATACCACTTTTTTATTTTTTGTATGGACAGCTGGAATGGCTTTTTAACATATTATTTATCTGTGGTCCTGCCAGGTTTAGTCTCTAAATCCACCCATGTGACAGTTTTCTACAGATATATGCATTTGCATTTCTAAGATGCTTTTGACAGGACATCTTCTCCTTATTGCACACAAATTCTTACTCCTCAGCATAGTATTTGGAAATGTAAAAGATTTTCAGGTTGCCTACTGAACTGAAGAAAATCAAATGTAGCAATGTGTTGATGATAGGTCTGGTGATTCGTGGAAAGGAAGGGCCCACAGGGAACTGAATGAGATTCAACTTCTCCTGTTAATGGTATTAAGGATTTTTTTTTTTTTTTTTTTTTTTTTTACTGAGCGTAATTCTGTAGAAGTAAGATGAAGACCATCTCTTGCCAAAAAAAAAAAAAATTAAAAGGGAATAAAATTCATTATTACTTTTATTACTACCATTTCATTTAAAGGAGGGGGAGATAACATTTCTTTTAGAATTTGATTATACCACATTTCATCCAAAATGATTCTCAAAGCAAGATCCTAACAGGAAGATTATTTCAAAGCTAACGTAGAACAGAATCCTAAAGATCCCCTCTTCTCCCTGTGTGACCTGTGGCCACTTGGTACATCAGGGTCCTTCATCTATGGAAAACACTCATTTTGCAGAGTGGTTGTGAGAATTAAATCTAATATGAACAGTGCACCTGACACGGAATTGATGTTATGATATGTGTGTGTTTTGATATTCAATTTAAACTATTTAAGGTTCTGTCCTAGGAAAAAATTAATTAGAATTAACTATTTCTTAGAGATTTCTTAGAAATGTTAGATAAATTAAAGTCAGAAATAAGGATGGCATCTGAGCTAAAAGAGGAGAGTCATTCTTTGCAGAACACTTGATGCCCCAATATAACAGGCTTTGTTGATGATGTTTTTGTATTTATTTTAATTGACTAACAAATACTTGTTAAACATGTGTAATGTGCCAAAATACTATGTTCGGCTCTCGAAAACCATATAAGAGACAGTTTGTCTACACTCAGGGAGATGCTTTATTATAAATTGAATTAAGGAATTTGAAAAAAATAAGGTCACAAACCAATAGGTGTGTCAGAGTCAAGATTGGGTACTATACTTGATAAGAATTTATTTCATTCAGTGGGATCTGAAACCACTCCCTCTCTGGAGGCACTGGCCAGGTCAGCATTATTTTTGCATGTAACAGCATAAATCTCCATTGACCAGCCTTTGGATTTAAATACAAAAAACACTTGTGAAGTTTTTCTTCCATATACAATATAGAATTTCTAAAATAATTGATAATGATTTAATAGCTGCAATGTGGATGTTTGAAAAATTACTCAATCCTTTGCAGTTATTAAGCAATTTGTATATAATGCCCAAAAATGTCTAGAATGAAGCTATCGCTGAGCATTTCTGCAAGTTCTCTAAAGTGAGGGTTTATGGTATTCAGAGCATAGGTTCCCCCCATTTCAAAAATAACTCAGAACCTATGTACTCTGCTCCTCCCAAAATGCCAAAATTATCAGACCTGAAATGAGTTCAATTACAATCAACTTGATGCTTTTTACTTTTTTAATCCATCCATAGAAACAGTATTATTAGATTGATCCATCTTATAATTATGAAGTTATTTAGAAATAACTGTGTAATGAACCAGCAATTACCTCAAAGCATGTGGGTTCTGATTTAGAGCAGGGATTTTGGATACCAGGTTATTTTCCTTGCTTGTTTGTATTCTGATCCTCTGAGGATATTGATTTTGTTTAGCAAATTTTATATAGTGTTATTATGTGCCAGGCACTATTCTTAGTGCTCTACAAATATAACCGCATTTGATTCTTAGAACAACCTTAAGCATTAGATATTACTGTTATCTTCATTATGCAGATAGGGAAACTGAGGCACGGATAGGACAGTTTCCTCAAGGCCACATAACTGGTGGAACTAGAATTCTAAGCCAAGTAATCTAGCTCTAGAATCTGTGACCCTAACTACATCGAGCATCCTCTTAGCACCGGAGCCTAACACTTTTGAGGTTATACTGGAGATAAAACATTGGTCGCCTTCAAAGTCTTTAATGCAACAGGGGCTTAAAGTAGAGGTTGGCAGAGACTCATATTAAACATCAGAGTGGGAAGAATGGGAGATTTTCAAGGGTATCAACAATGAGAGTGTAGCATTTCTTTTCTTTCTCATTCACTGTAATTTTTTTTTCATTGAGCATTGGCCTAGAGGAAAGATCCAGCACTACTTAGCGTGACACAACCCCAGCATCCTCTGCTTAGTCCCCTCTGCTCCAACAGTACTGTACTGTTGTATTGCTAGTTTTATAGCCCTTCTAAGGCATCCCTTAGACCCAAAATGCCTAGTACCACTAATCCCTTTCCCACCCTACAACCCCCTCAGCAGTCTTTTGGCAACCGCTGCATACTCTTCAACCCTCAGCTCAAGCATTTATATCTTCACATCACCAGACTGATGGATGGACCTTTCTGTACTTGTGCATTATACTGTATATAATCTCTGTTATTACACATTATATTTTAGCTAATCTTTTGGTCTTACGTCTGTCTCTCCCACTAAATAGTAAGTTCCTTGAGGATAGTGACTGTTCCTTGAGGAAAAGACTCACATTTTAAAGAAAAAATGCAAAAAAATGTCAGGTAGAATAATAACTCATTTATGCCACACACATACACATGTACAGGGGAAACAAAATGTAGGGAAATACAGGAAAGAGTTAAGGGTAGGTGTCTCTGAGTAGTGGTTATGAGAGATACTTTTCTTACACTTTTCCTAAATTTTTCAAATTCTCTACAATGAAAATGAGTTGCTTTCATTAAATTAAAATATATAAGCATGTCCTAGGTCTATTAGAAATAAAAATGGAGTTCTTTACTGAATAAGAACACTGTATATAAGGTCTTTTAAAAATAGTATAATTCTTAATGTATGGAATATAGTGAGTGTTTAATATATTTGGATCAGTGGATGAATAAAGGAATTGAATGTGACATCTACTTAAACTGAGGAAATCCTTATACTTGGAAATCATTCTACACTATATACATCTTGAGAATTTTGAAGATTCCCCAATATGTTTTAGAGACCCTATACATGTTGAGCATTTTTCTTTTCTCCCAATTCTCTATAGCAAAAATAAAAAGGTCAATTTAAAGAAATGTGGAATTAGAAAGAATATCATATCAGAGATGTCCTTAAGCATACCTAGATCTAACAACATGACATATGCCTACATCTTTCTCTTAAATTGAATTAACAGTTATTTTATTTACTCGGCATAATTTATTATTCACAGAAGTCTTGCTTGAAGGGATATCACACTATTGTAGAACTTTATATAATTCTAAGCCTGTTTTAGAACCTGCTTACCTGAATAAATTGAAAGAAAGTCATATTAAAAATGATATATTATAGCCCATTTATTAGAGAGTATAGGATTTTTTTAAACTTTTTGCTTTATAAAATTTCAGACATATAAGATTAAGGCATTTTAAGTAGTAAATTGATAAATATGTAAAAATAAAGTCAGAGAATAGTAGAGCATTCCTATTTAGAATTAATGTGAGCATATATACTTGAGATAATTTCAGTAGATTTCTATTTTATATTGTTTCTGAATAATTAGAAAATGAAAGGGTCTAATTAATAAAGTTTTCTAATTAATAGGAATTTATTATATACTAGTGATAAATGTTTAATTTTAAATAAGTATATTTCAATAAAATGTATGATTAACACTATATTTACAATGTACATATATTCAGAATGCACTTTAAAAATTTAGTATCTCAAAAAATAATCATTTACATATCATTTAACAAAGTAGATTGACTTTATTCACAGCAGTGTACTAACTTCTGGGATGATACACTGAGGTATAAGACATAGGTCCTACCCACAGACAGCTTGCAATATTGGTGACTAAATAAAATATGCCAAATAGATTGCATATGCCCCTGTGCAAGATGTGATGAGTCAAAAATGAAGCTTCTCTTCAAAGGTCAGAGAAAGGAGAAAACATCTTGAAAATCCAAGTAAGATTTAGATTGTTGGAGGGAAAGGAGGAAGAAGATGACAGGCAGAAGATAGGTTACATGGCCAAAAGTGTGGTGGTAGTAAATTGTTTTCTGGAGACTGAGACAAGAAAAGCCCAAACTGGGAAATGTATGCCACAGAATAGTATCTTACTCTATAGCAATATAGAGCTGTAATTAGGACTAGGTAAAAAAACAAGGTGAATGTGTGGCTACAAAATGAGACTCAGTGGTTGAATGAATTCTATTCAATGTGGAAGCATTGATAGAATGGGGAAGTCAAAGCCGACTCTGTAATTTCAAGCTTGGGTAAGTGAAGTTTAAAAGATAAAACCTATAGTTACTTGGATTCCGCATAAATGAAAGTTTACTAGGAAATTTGAGAATTTTGAGAGCAGTTCATTATTTCTATATTATTTCCCCCAAATTTCACACAGATTTGATATGCCAGCACATATTTCCCTGAGTAGAAAATGTTATTGACCTATTAGTAACAATTTTATAATATTCAAGATTCAATCGTGATGTAATTTTAGGTACCTACAATTATGTAGAAATGGCAACTTAAAATAACTTTTGTTAGGTTATTTTAAAAGCCAAAGAGCTTTTAAATGTCTTATTCACTTTTGCTTTTCCAAAACTTCTCATAGTACCTAGTCCAGAGCAGGGACTCACCAACTGTTTATTAAACCAATGAATAATAATATATTTAATTTATTAGAGTCCGTCAACTTTAACGCCTTGTCAATTTGCTAGAAATTTCAAATCAACTCACATGTGCTGAGTTCCTAAAAAGGGCTAAGAATGTGTTGGGTTTTGGTGAATACAAGGGATATAGTGCATTGCAACTGACTTTATGGAATTCAAAACTAGTGACACAACTACCTTTTAATTAGATAAATTAAGTAATTACAGTAGATTTTCATTATGATTCATTAATATAGGACCTCTAGGCTGTGTGCCGTTAGTACCTGTCCATCTAATTATATCACTAATTAAACCTCTGAAGCTGGTCATATCAAATTCCGTATCAAAGTCCTTTAAAATTTAATTTAACTTGTATTTGTAACTTGAGAAAGAATTCTTATGCGTGGTATTTCCCTTCCTCTCTTCTCAAAGTAGTTAAAGCATTGATACCTACCTAATTTTCATTTCTTTTCTGGTTTGCTTTTAAATCAGGATACCTTACCTAAACATCTTAAGTATATTCTGTCAAACTGTTTTTAGGAAAGTTTTTTTTTCTTTATTTTAAATTACAATAGTAGTGGTAATACTAGTAGTAGTAGTAGTAACATTATTAATCTTATTATTATTATTCTGTCATTATGAAGATATTGCCTGTTAATTCTTATCCTTTTAGTACATAAATAGTAATTTCAGCCCTTTAGCCTTGAAGAAGATAATCATAATGAATTAGTGTTTTTCTGAAAGGATTGATAAGTCATCTAAATTCTTTGATACTATTATTAATTTTTTCATCATTGAACTTTAAGAATTTTTTTTTTTTATTACAAGTATCGCATGTCAGCAAGAAAAACTGGTGGATGCAGGGAGTATAATGCATTGTACCTGACTTTATGGAAGTCAAAATCTAGTGACACAATTACCTTTTAATTAATTTAATTAATATCAAGTCAATTTTAAAAGGAAAGACAGTATGATGAAGTTGCGTCTGAGGGACCTAAAGAAGATTGGACTATGAATATGAAGGCATTTCTACATTGTAGAATATTAACTTATTTTATATCTTGGAGTACCTCATTTTGCCTTAAAAACTAGTTTAAAATCTCCAAATTAGTATGTAGGAAATTTTTTTCCAAGATGATAAGTTTTTTGTACTTCTTAGTTGTGACTGTACTTTGAATTTTAAGGCACTCTTTAGGCAAAAGTGTATACAGAAGGGTGGGGAGGAGATAAACTGATGTTTCCTTAACTGAGTATCACGAAAGGATCACTTTGCCAAAAGGTAAATAAAACGTTGTCAGTGAGTCTCCCCTAATTTTGACCTGCACTTATAATATCAAGTAAGAAAAAAAGAGCACAGATGTTATGTTATTACTGGTCTACAACAATTGTAATTCCTCAACAATAAATTCTGATAAAATCCCTATAAATAGAGCTTTCAAGACTTTGTTTCTGTAATTCTTGTTAAAGCTGAACAATAACTGTAAATTATCTTTGGTTTGGGGAAAATGGAGTTAAATTACCTTGTTAAAAGAAATTGTAAAGAAACAATTTAATTATATTTCTTCTACAGTTCATATTATAAACTTTAGTGGAAGGATTCTTTAAAAAGGGCATCTTGTTATGTAGTTAAAAAAAATTTTTTCCTGGGATTTAGAAATAAATATGTCCCTTATAAAGTTAATTGCTATCAAAAATCTTTCAGAAAATTATTCTTTTTAACTTTACCCATTCTTGTGAATCTTGCCCAAGAGAAATAACTTTCGTCTGTTGGAGTGTTTAGACTTAAAATGTAGCCAAAGTACTTTTCGAAATACTCTGGAGACATTTGACTTGTGTAATTCACATGTTCTTCCTTACTTACATATAACCTTTATGTGGCAATTACTTGATAGATAATTCTCATTAAAATAATCATATAAAGGCACATCTCTCCAGCGGACCAGAAAAAAACTGTTTAAAGTCATTCTGGTCCATTGAATTTGGGAGCTTGAGAATACTTTTAAGCAAATCCAGCTAAATAAATGTGCACCCTGGAGAGCAGAATGGCTTTGTTTTAATCCATTAAAGGTCCTTTAATTTCTTCACAGTTCTCCATCTGTCCCCTCTCAGCCATTTCCCTTCAGTGAACGAACATTTGTACAATGTCAGTGAGAAAGTAAAAATCCCCCATTGATTTCATTGAGCCATGTAAGCAGGTGTTTAAAATAGAGTCCCAAGAACTCCCAAGTACAGGTCTTAATAAGGGCAGTGACCTTCTAGGACTCAGTGCTTTTACCAGTCAGAACCTTGATGTTACCTGGGGGATGGAAAGAGGACCCTTGGACAGATGTGTTTAGGTAAGAGTATACTCTGTATCTCTCAGGGGTGATAGCAAGGTGATGCCAAAGGAAAGTTAAATATGCCTGTGAACTCAATGCTCCGGGTGGAATTCCTAGGAAAATTAGGCAGATTTTAGTACTGAAATGAAAAATTTTAAAGGCAGTTCCCTTCAGTTATCCTTAAAAGACGGGTACAAGCAAATAACTTGAGAGGGTGTTAGGGACCAGGCAGTGCTCTCTGCACAACACTATCGGTTGCTGGTGATTGTGCCAAGAGAGAGTTCTTCTCTTCACCCCTTTGGACTTCAAGAAGCCAAAGGATTATAGCCCAGTTTTTTTCTTGAATAGACAGTGCATTTGTAGCTGAGTGGAATTTTCTAGAGTAGTGTGAATTGGCCTCATTCTCTGAGTTCCATAAATTCCAATACTGACCCAGGTTTGTTTTAACTGTAACCGTTTCATTGTTAACCAATGTTGTCTCTTTCCCGGTACTGACCAGTCCTGGCATTGTACTTGACCTTAAGGAGGCAGGTGAACTGTAAATATATTGCTCATGCTGTTAAATGATATTAGGGGAAGGTAAATAGCTTGAAAACTTTAACGTATACTGTAATGATAGACGTGCATACTGCAAGAAAATGACCTTTAGCTTAAAACAATTCACCTTGTGTCAGAGTGGATTGCTGTTGGTTTTCTTAGGAAATTTTAACTCCATTGCCTGGTCAGTTACCTCAAGAAAATGACTTCTTCATTGGATAATAACATTTAATTAATCAAGTTAACTGCAAAAAAGCTGTCATTAGAAAGTACACAATTCGTAGTAATTTATTCAGGTTCATTTCATTTTGAGAGTGGAGGAAAAAAACTAAGGATGCATTTTATTCACATTAACTGAAACTCTAAGACAGATATAAATCATCCCTAATGCAGCCATTAGCCACAGTTTTCAATGTGGTGAAATTCTTCCTACCTTTCTATAATAATTGATATTCAACAGCAGAAATCTTTGTGTTCTTGGCTATTTAATTTACATATTAAATTTGATTCTGAGGACCTAATTCTGTAGAAACATAATTTGAAATAAGGAGTGAGAGACCAGATTGGAGGAATGGTGGGAGGTGACTAGTATTAGGGAAGAAAAACATCTAAAGATGCTACCTCTGAAGTAAAATTGATTTGAAGTTCATTTTCTTTCTGCCATTAGTTCTGCAAGGTCTGACAAGTTACTTAATCTTCAGTTGCCTTATCTATATATTTGGAATTCTATGATACCCCTTCTCAGGGTTGTTTTTAAGATTAATGAGTTAATATAAATATGGTAAGTACCTGGTGCATAATAAGCTCCCAATAAGCATTTGATGGTAATTTTTGGAAAAAAAAAAATTTGAGGCCACATATAGTGGGCAGGGAGAGAATAATACAGATGACTAAATACGTGGTCTCTGGAGCCAGATAGACCTGGATCAAATCCAGGTGGGCTCTTTGCTTCCTTGCCTTGTGACCATGGGGGTGCTGCATAGCTTCTCCAAGCCTCAATTTCCTCATTTATAAAACTGAGATGATATAATAGTCCACGAGTTTTAGGAAGTTTCAGAATTTGTGCTGATTTTCTCTCTCCGGATAAGACTATATTTTTATTCTTTAGTAATGAAATAGAAATTGCAGAATACTAAGAGACTAAGACTAGTCAAAGGACTTCTTTCCCTTTCTCCCCTAATAATCTCTCTGACGGATAATGCCTGAATATTCCTTGTTCTGCTTCTAGCTGTCTTCTGTGGTTTCACCTGTCCCTGGACCCTGCAATTGCAATCGCTCACTCTGGGATGGAGGTGAACCACAGAGAGCTTTGCTTGCAGCTTTCAGCCAGGCTCTGCAAGTACAAGCAAGGGACAATGAGGTGGAGGACAATTGTTCCCACTCCTTCTGTTTTTTCTTCTAGGGATGAAATTAAATATCTTTAGTATTTTTTCACTAATTTCTCTTTGGTTTTTTTTTTCTTTTACTTTGTCTGGAAGAGTGAGGGACCAACTTTCCCCTAATCATTTATATTCATTCTTCTCCCTCCCTCTTTTCAAAAGAACAAGCAAGCGTAAGTTTCTTAGAGCCTTTCTCCATAAGTGGTTCTCAGTGCCAGTCACTGGACTGAGCAGTAATCACCTGGGAATTTGTTAGAAATGTAACATTTAATTTATCAATTTAATATCCAGCCTCACCCAAGACTTAACTGAATCAGAAACTCCAGAGGCATGGCCCTGGATATGAGTTATAACATTCCCTTCAGGTTCTTTGATACTATAAGTTTAAAATCATGGCTTTCACTACAGATACGTTCAGAGGTCTTTCAAATGTGGCACCATTTCTCCTTCCTTGACTCAGGTAGATGTTTGGAAGATGACCAAAGATCTTGGCATGCTTTCCTTAAGATCAATAGACGCAATCTGTTCATCTCATCAGTTTCCCATGAGACAGAATATTGTTACATGCAGTATCGGGAATCTGCAGATCCCATGTGGGAGATTTGTTTTTTTTAGTGTCTTCTATCATTTTATTTCAAAAGATTGTTTTAAGCAATCAGTGTTTGGCACACAGTATAATGATAATAATTATTATTACTTTAAAACTAATCTTATTTAAAAACCCTTTAAAAACTTCCATTTCCTTTATAGGTATTAGGCACCTATTATTTATAAGTTACTCTGCTAGTTTATAATGAAAGATAAATGAGATATTCCCCTAATTCAAGGAGCTTGAAATCCGGCTGAAGTTCAGCTTTGTCTGACCCGAAGGTTTTTAAAATTTCATGACGGCCACAGACATATCTGATTTTGTTCACCACTGTTTTGTTCACCTAACCATGTTCTAGCAGATTTTTATTGCACATAGACCCGATGTCTCAAAGGATTTGATAAATCAGCAGGATTCTACCATTTCTAAGTCTGACTAGGCTTTGTATAATAAATTAAGCCATTATCCAGCCTGATAAGCAATCAACCCAATGCTATTCATTTGGAAATCACAGCAATAGGGAAGGTAGGGCTGGGAGGAGGGGGAAGCTGTAGTTCTGTGCTTCAGCTTCAAGAAAACATCAAAATTATTTTCAGATATTTTAGGAAAAACCCTATGTCAAAAGCTTTTGTATTAAAGTCTCAAAAAGTGTGGCCATTTGGAGGCTTAATCTTTAGAGTAGTGTGCTGATGTTTACTGAAGCTGTGGGGGTGTGAAAGGGCAGACTGGGCTTATTCTTCACACTTAAACTCAGGATCAAGCTATGGTTTTATTCCCCCAGATGACTCTGAAGTAGATTGACTCTGAAATGCAATATAGTTAAAACGCAGACAAACCCATCAGCTAATTAAGCATATTTGGAAGTGTTTTGAAGACCTTTATTTGGGGGCTACATTCAGGAAGCAGCTCTGACCCTGAAATTGCTGTGGTGGGATAATTATTTATCTCTGACATTTCAAAGACTAAGAGGTCTTTTTGATAGCCATTTCAGAACAGTCATCTGAAAAACCAGATTATTCTCCTCAAAGTTAGCTCATTGTTCTTCCTTTGAATACCTTAGAAGGAAAATATCATTGAAAGTCCTATGCTCTTATTATAATATTATAACCCTTTTATAAATTATCTTTCCACATATAAGATTCTGTGATGTTGAAGATCAGCTCTTGCACAGGCCTGGCACAGAGAAGGAACTCAGGAAATGGTTAGTGAAGTGGAATGAATGAGTGATTTGTCTGTACATCAAAACTAAACTCCTCTATCTGGCCTTTCTAGGCTATGTCAACGTGACTCTACTTTACCTAGCCTCTATCGCCTGCCTCCTTTCTATCAGGGCATGTAATATTCTCTCCCCCAAATGCCTGCAATGCCCCACACAAATTCCAGGTCTAAGGCCTGTGCTTGTGCTGCTTTCCTGGTCATAAAAGAGCTTTCACTTATCTTTTCACCCAAATCCTCCCACCTTTCAAGGACCTTTTTAGACCCCAGCTCAAACCACAAAGGCTTTTTCTGATTTTCCTTTCCCTAAAATCCTATTAGCTTCTGATTTCCATAATAGAATACAAACATTAGGCTGCGATTGTTAGTTACAGGTTTCTGAAAAATCAAGCAAATAACCAGAAAGATAAGTGACTTACCTCACAGTTTTGTGTTTTTTTTTTCCTGATGTTGTAGTCTTGTTTTTGGTGACAGTGATTTTTGGTCCTCTGCTCACCAAAGCAATGGGCACAAAGCTGTTCCTACCATGGATGACCACTAAATAATTGTTGACAGATTGAAAGTTATAATCATAGGTGTTAGATCTTTTTCATAAAAACAACAGTAACAACTCTGTGATATAATGAAGGAGGACTTTAGAAAGAACAAAAATGAGGATAATTTCCCATGCTAAACTGGATCCCAAGAGGGAAGAGACTGCCATTTTAGTGTCTATGGTTTATAAGGGAATATAAATTAATCCATAAATATTTAGCTCTAAATTTTTAATTGATAAATCTGTATCCAATACATCAGAAACATTTATACAGATACCAGTTTTTTTAGAGGGAAACGACATTCTGAGTATTAAAAATGGAAATAAAATTAATTGTTGACGCAGTTACTGGAGAGGGAGAGTTGCACATACCTTATTATCTGCATCTTGTCCACATTATTAGTGACAAGCATTTTGTCCGTACCTTTTCCGTAGGACCCTTCCCATTTATTCATCTGTCACTAAAAAAAAAAGATACCTATAACCAACCTGTATATATTTCTATTAGACTTTAACTTCCTCTCCCCCTACAAAAAAGACTTTGAAGCCTTTCTCTTTTTTCTCTTGCATCCCTTCTGTTTCTCTGAATAATCATTTTGTCCCTATTTTGTCTTATATGTTTTCATACAAAACATACCTACCACCCTTAGAAATAACCCTTACTTGAGCTGAGTAAGATGATGCAGTACTGTGACATTCCCTGGCCACTTAGTTACTCTTCTTTTGTCTTTTGACAACTCTAGCTTCTCAGCATTGCCCCCTTCCATTGCCAAGGGTGTTGGTTTGGGGAATGATGGGTCTGGTGGGTTGTTGGAAGGCACGGAATGAATGTATTTTGGAAATGGAGACTAAGGACTTCACTGGAAGCAGAACCAAGTGTAACTGCACATGTGAAGTGAGCCCTGAGGGGAAAAAAGAAGGGGAAAGAATGTAACCTTTCTTCGCTTCACTTTTTAAATATTCTTAGGTCTTTTAGGTTGAAGCACTGACTCAGAACAGGATGGTAAGGGCTTCAGCATAATGAAAGAATGATGCCATTTGCTTTAAGATCTCAGTGGAGATAAGATTTATCTGCCAGGCTGTTAATGAATCCAGCAGAAGTTTATCTTTGAGTTGTACTTCCTATCGAGGGAGTGCACTTCACTCAATATTTTCATCTCAGAAAAATTGAATCTCTACTGATAGCCATTTTCTGGGCCCCCAAACAAATCATCATTGCTTTGAGACTTTGCCAGGTGGGTTTTATTCTAGAAGAAATGGTACAATTTTATATTGAAAGCCTGTAATGAAATATCATATTTACAAGCCTGATATCAACCATCTTGATTTCTGATTTAAAAGCCTGAAATTTTCAGGTGTCAAAAGGCTCAAGCTTAAGTACTCTGCATAGTATGTCTAAAATTATAATAGAATGATTTGCAAATACATAACATGGCTCCAGTGCCTTAACAAAGGACTACTTTTTCTTTTAAGTAGCCTTTAAATATGTGGTATTTTTCTTCATGACTTCTGTATTTCCAAGCCAATCATTGCTGTTAATCTCACACTGTAAAGTAAATTGCATCTTATGTTGAGTGGAGAAAGCTGTTTCTCAACTTAAATGGAAATCTCAAAATTCAGATTTTTTTCCAACAAAAGAGTCTGGGTTTTATTCAGATAGCAGCCGTCCAAGCTTGAAAAGGAGTCAGCACAGATGTCCTTGAGAATAATTGCGCCCAAACACTGAGACAGTGGTGCTGCTTTGTTTTTTGTTTTTTGTTTTTTAAGTTAACCATTTTTAAAATTTATTTATTTTTGCTGCGTTGGGTCTTTGTTGCTACGCAGGACTGTCTCTAGTTGCGGTGAGCGGGCTTCCCATTGTGGTGGCTTCTCTTGTTGTGGAGCATGGGCTCTAGGCACGTGCGTTTCAGTAATTGTGGCACAAAGGCTCAGTAGTGTGGCTTGCGGGCTGTAGAGCGCAGGCTCAGTAGTTGTGGCGCACGGGCTTAGTTGTTTCGCGGCATGTGGGATCTTCCCAGACCAGGGATCAAACCCATGTCCCCTGCATTGGCAGGCGGATTCTTAACCACCGCACCACCAGGGAAGTCCTGGTGCTGCTTTTTATGTCGATATTTTGTTCATCACAACCAAATAGAAATTTTCTGAAGACACAGAGTTTAAAAATATATATATTAATTTGCTTTATTTGTGTCTTTGTTAGCAATGCCTGTTAACGAGTATGTAGAGCTTAATTCAACCATCCAGTTGAGTTCTAACCACAATGAAGCATTTGGCTTCAAAGTTTGTCTTAATCCATTCTGAAAAAAAATCTATGTGGATAAAACATGCTGAGCTTCACACCTGCTAATTTTAGGTGTTGAGAAAAAGAAAATATTTGCCCATCAATAATATGTTGATATTTAGCTCTGTAACCAAAGCACCCAGAAGCACATGGAAAGGTATAACAGAAAAAGATCCTTGCATCAGATTGTATCATGTTAGAGCAAGTTATGTAAGCCCTCGTCATCCAGTGTTGGGTTGAATGAGTAACATGGTTGCTAGGCTTTGGTCTGAATTCCATGCTGTTGTCCATTTCCATCTATTTATATTAAGTCTTTTATGAGACAATAGCATTATACACTAAATTAAAAGGCACAGAGGTAAGAATTGTATGAGTTCAAAAGGGAGGAAGATCACTGAAGAGGGGATAATCAGAAGTGGCTTCCTAGAGAAAATAGACCTTGACCTAGATCTTGAAGAATTGTAGACTCATGGGGAATGATGAATCACTCCCCGGAGAAATTGATGTCTTCGTGTATCTTTTTTTCAAAGATGTTAGTCTCTGAGCACATACTTCTAAAGCCTACATGTTAACTGTCTCTTCATTTTTCTCTTTAAGCCCTCCAAACAGAATCTACTTCAACAAAAGCATCAGTAAGCCACATAGAGTTCACCAGCCATCATCCTTTAGAATGGGAAAGGAAGGCCATTTTTCAGACCCCAAATCGACTCATAAAAAATACTGCTAGATTTATCTATTCACCAAAGTTCTTTCTCAGCCATGTAACTGCCAAGGGCTTTTTCACTGACTTTTCCCCCTCAGCCAAGTTCCTTCCTCCCTCCTGAATTTATTCTGGCAATGTCAAATTCCCTTTCCTTTCCTTTCTTAAAATTGACTCAGAGGGCACACGGGCTCAACTTTTGCCCTGAAGTGAATCTATAAGTAATCTCTCAACAAAACACCTAGCTAATTAAAATATTATCTGTACCATTCAATACATATGGAACTAAAAAAGGAGGTAGTACTTAAAAAGTCCGTGTTCACATCTAGATTTGCGCACGAGTTTTGCCAGGTTGATCTAAAAGTAATTTTAGGAGATTGGGCCCGTGATAGGAATGTGAAAGGGCATTGTCCCCTGTGGTGTCTGGTACACTGAATGTGGCAATTACTGTGAGCATGGGTTGGGCCACATCTGATAATTATTCATGAATCAAAATCTCTTGAATATCTAAATCAGTCATGCCCATAGGAATTCCTACAAGGGAATGTGATATTATAGTGGAAGATAACTTGGAAATCACTGTTCTGAAAGATCAGAGAATACTGACACTGTCAGAGAAAAATTAAACGAATTAAAACACAAAAGTAATTAATTTAAACATCACTAATATTCTTCTGGTTATGACACTTGCCTAAGATAACATATTTCTATACAATTAAAATTAAATACCTCTCTTTATACATATTTGACTTGATACAAAATTGGGGGGGGAAGTGTTGATAATATATTGATACTAGATTTGTTCTGAATTAAAAACCTATAATAAATCTTTTTTTTTTTTTCACTGAATATATTATTCTTTATCTCAGCTTTTCTCTTGGAAAAGTTTTTCTGTTGGAGTTGCTCTGGCAGAATACACTCAGTAAGAAAAACAAGTAAAACCTCTGCAGGTTGAAAGAGAAATGTGTTTTCTGAAGTTGTTTTAAAAGTGCTCCCCATAAATTTACAGGGCTGTAAATAGCCTAAGTCGGTTCCTTAGTCTTTCTCTTGCCTTCTAGCTAGGAGAGGTGTGCATGAACAGTACTAGTCAGGTGAGAAGCTCCGTTTTTTTAAGGTGATCATTTCCGCAAAGCCCTCTTCCACGGTTGAATCTAAAAGCACTTGTTATCAGACTGTTCTTCCCAGTACTTCTACAGGTTGCTTCCCAGTAATCTAAATGTCACCTGTATAGTTGAAGCTTATTATCTCTCATTCTGTCCTCAGGGAAAACTGAGAACCACCAACTGTCCTCTGCATAATTACACGGTCCCTAATGAAATGCATTCTTAGAGACTATGGCTTCCTACAAGGTTGAAAAAAATGACTACTCTTGCTCTGTTGCTCATTGTGCATGATGTTGCTTTTTTTCCATTCAGGCGCTGCATGAAATCATAGAGCTCACATGCAGAGCAAGTGAGAAGGGGCCTATAGGTATCATTAGGACATAAAAATAAGAAAACATTAAATAACAAATTCTTGTGAACATTTATCTGCAGCATTCTTTATGCAGCTCAAGTAAATACCCAGTCTTCCTTTCTTCTGCTGAAATGGTGCTTAAAATAGAAAATGCACATAATATGGAATAGTAGAAAGATACAAAATTGTGGAGTAAGAATATCTAAGTAGGAATATCTTCTACACACACACTTTTCTTCCCAATGAAACACTATTGGTTTTCTGGTAATCTTCTAATCCCTACTTCAGTGTGTTCAAAGAGGGTACTTGAACTGGAACTGGGCAGCCAGTATGAGAATAATTTGAGGATCTTTTTCAAAACACAGGTTTCCTGGCCCAAACCCCAGACACATTGAATTCAGGTCTCTGGAGGGAGGACCCTCTAATCTGTCTTTTAAATAGCTTTGTGGTGCTTGCCAAATTTGAAAAAACTATCCTGGTCCGTCGCTTTCTCCCACTCCTGCACTTCATTCACATCACATAAAAGTTGGAAAGCCAAATAAAAATACTTTTATAGTTGTAAAAATGTTATATTTTCAACTCCCTTGTGCTGTCTGCATTAGCTGTAGAGCAGAATCCCAAGTGGAAGAAAACTGCAGGTATCACACCACATGCAGAAGCCGCTTAAAGCTGTCAGGAAGAATGACTGTCAAGTTGGGTCAAGTAAGATTTGAACAGTAGTCAGCAAAGCAAAAGGCCTTTGGCTATTCTGCCAAGGCACCAAGTCTCATTTTCCTCGAACTATAATAAGTTTTCAGTGAGACATCTTAGAAATAGCCAGTCTATTTTCTCAAATAAAGTGTGGCTTGAAATATGTAAGCCTATATGGCTTAAAGTTAGGCTATTCCTGTTCAGAATTTACTCTATTGAATGTACTCTAGTGTAGTGCAAACAAGATGGATATACTCTGCTTCTGGTGGTAGGTTTCCATTCAATTTTATTATTATGCTTCTTCCCTTGCACTTTTCTGTTGACTTTAGCATTTGGATATACTTAGATACTGGAACAGATCTTACAGGAAGATGCATTAATGTAGAAGAGAGGTTACATTCTGTATTTTTAGTCAGTTAAGTGAAATATAATTTTAACTTATGATAGGGAAAAAAAAGCACACGTGTGTGTGTGTATGTTTTCTTGCCTGTCCATTTTCTTTTTTTCCTTTCTGAAGTCTAATATAATGTTTTATTAAATGACAATATTGAAATAGGAGCTGAAGTAATACATTTCATAACTATTTAAGTAATAAGCTCCCGAGTCTCTAGGTTTAAAAGAAAGGGAAGTATCCCAGTGACACACTGGTTGACAGGTCTTAAAATGGCAAAACACTAAACTTACAATTTTAATTCTTTGGGGTTGAGATCATTCAGTGTTAAAGATCAACATTCATTAAATAAAGACCCTAAAACAGTGCCTGACATGTATTAAATGGCAATAAATATTAACTATTACAATTTTTTAAAAAAAGGGAAGAATCTATTGCTATATATGCCATGCTGATCACACAATTTCCTGAAAATGGAAGTGATTTCAAGCTTGTCTTTTACCAACAAGGATTTTGCAGACGTTTCATATTCAAAATGTAGTCATCATTTAAAGAAATAAAATTGTAGTCAATGGGAAAATTTCATTAAAAACATTATTTTGGGAAAACTTACATTCTGAATAAAACAGAAATTAGAAAAAGCCTATAAAATGTGTGTTACAAAATTAACAGTTTATGTTGGCAGGAATATCCTGTACTCTTCTCTCTTCAATTATGAGAAGATTTTTCTCACTATGCTGCCCTATTTAAAGTTTGCTATAATTGACTTACATATTAAAGAAAATAGCAGTGACAAAAACAGATTAGGGTGCCTGTGTTTATTGATAACAATTTGTATAGAGAACCTCTTTGAGCAATTTATCCAGTAAGGGATATGCTTAATTGCAGGGAAATATCTGAGTTTATCACAGGTGTAAAAGAGATTTCTCCTTAAGCTCAAAGTCCTAATCATGTGAATGTCTGATGTGGCTTCCAGCTCTATTCTTCTCCGGTCCTGTTTCTTGAAAGAAGCTAAGACATGAATAAAGGAGCTACAAACCATTATCTCACATATAACTTTTAATACCATCTCTCCTATGAGCCACATTCTACTTTGCCAGTTCTGAATTAAAACACACAGCCTGAATGAAACTCATGACACTGATGCAGAGAAATTTAAGTCACCAGTTCCACTGCAGATAATAAAAGAGTGATCCCCTGGAGAACCTGGGTGTGAAGGACTCTTCCTCTCTGAGCAGTGATAGCATGTAATAAGCAATGCTTTCATGCAGATTCCCATTATAAAACCCTCACTGGTATCCTACTGTGAAATTGTTTTGTTCAGTAAGAGGCTGAAGAAATGGGAGCACGCAGAATGTCTAAAAGTTCCTTTCTGCAAGTAGTCAAGACAATAGAGAATAAATTATTACAAAATATTTTTTCTGCAAAGGGCCACTCCTCTTGCACGCGTCACAGCATTTTTCTGGTTCTAGGCTCTTTTCAGTAGTGAATACAATTAGTGAATTGAGGTGGGTTTACCAGAGCAAACCAAATCAAACCAATGGGATTTCATTTCTGGGAGAAGAGTTTGGGGATTAACAGATACCTGCTTGTTAGCGCAGCATTTCACAAAGCTTTTTATGATATTCTTGTTGGATGGCAGAAGGAATGGACAATAGGTCAGCTAAGACAGTGAATAACATGCAAATGCCAGTTGATTCTGAGTCGTATTAAGATGAATATTTGAATATTTTCTCAAATGAATGCTTTGTATTTGTGACATATGCTACTGGTTTTTTATTTATGTTAAGGATACAAATTTTCTTTTAAAATACTATTAAAATGTAAAAAGTGAGTTTGTTTAAATAAAAATATCAAGCAAATACTGACACAGGTAGTATGCATAATTAATGAGACATGAAACTTGATAGCCTCTGAGGTTTTTTCCCACTCTGAAATTGTGTGAAAGGCAAATAGAACCATCCTTCTCCTTAAGCAAAGACAGAATTCAAAAGTAGTAAGTGGCACAGGGAGATCAGCTCGGTGCTTTGCAACGACCTAGAGGGGTGGGGTAGGGAGAGTGGGAGGGAGGCTCAAGAGGGAGGGGATATGGGGATATATGTATGCATAATGCTGATTCACTTTGTTGTACAACAAAAACTAACACAGTATTGTGAAGCAGTTATACTCCAATAAAGATCTATTAAAAAAAAAAGTATAAGTTGCTAAACATCTTGAACCAGAACTTAAGTCTTTTGACAATTAAAGGACTGGCAGAAATATGGTTCTCCATTGGAGTCTGAGCAAATAGGCAAACATATATTTTAATCATAAAAATTATCTTTTAATTCTCTATTGTGATTTAGCAACAAAAGAAAATGGAATCAGAAGCTCATCAAAAGCCCTTCAAAGTTCAAGTGACCAGAGAAAAGAAAGAACCACTCCCATTCTTGTTTAGAATCCCTTCCCTCTTGCCTTCTTTGTCTGGAGGGGACAAAAAGGGAGGAGTGAGTATTTCCCTTGTGTAGAATATTCTGGAATCTATTCAGGAAGCCATTTCAAATGTCATATTGTAAGGCTACCATATGGGAGAGTAGATCCTGTTGCCTGGTCAAATCCCATGGGACCAGTTGTCTCTCCTGGCCAGCATTCCATTCCCCTTCCATCTCTATATCCCATGGGTACCAAGAACTTGGCCCATTTTCTCCCCTCTGGCTACAACCATCTGCCCTTCCACCTGGGTTCCTTGCCATTCAGACCATCACTAACACAGCTTACCAATTTCTCCTTCAGTTTTCTATTGCTGGAAAGATCTTTAAACACTTTGAAATGTTTTCTGTTAATACTGACAGTAAAAACAAAGGCACAGTTAGGAGTGTCTTAGTGTCTCTTTTCTTTTCAATTAAGGGAAATAATTTAAGCCACCATTAGCAGAAATTGTGAATTATGAGGACACAGTCGTATCTTACAGAATTCAAGGCCTGGAAGAAAGCAGTGAAAAGCAGATGAAAACTCAAGCAGCCATGTTTTTGTTCTCTCTGTCTTTCTCTCTTCTTGGTCTCTCCTCTGTGTTTTATCTGTCTTTTTCCTCTGGAAGATCTTTTGTTGCTCAGGAATTATCTCACTTTATTTAAAGCTAATAAGCCGTACTCGTTGTAAATCAACTATACTTCAATAAAAAAGAAAAGAAGAAACATACTCAGTTCTAAATTCCCTGAAAATCATATTGGTCATCTTGTGCCGAGTGTGTACCCTGATGTACAAGAGTGAGATGGGTCAAACATGGCAAATGAGTGGGTCCATCATGTGGTTGAGAAGAGGGTTCATCATGTGTTTGGGAGCAATTTTCAGGGAAAGGAGGTCACTGCAGCTTGACAGTCCCCACTATAGGGATTGATTGATCTGTGGATGTGGAACCTGGGAACATGGATGACTGACTGTACTACACTATTTTATATCAGGGAGTTTGGTACCTGCAAGGCAGAAAGGTCCTGGAACCAATCCCCCACATATACCAAGGGATGACTGTACTGTTAGAAAAGATAACATCCTACCCCTGCTCCATTCCCTGAAAAATAGTAATGACTATTTTTAGAAGAAAAGCAGTGGAAATTTTCCAGGCAATCACGATCAGAAAGTTTATTTTCCAAGGAAGATATAGTGACTGGGAAAGTTCTCTCTCAAGAAAACAAAATCTGGTGTTTTTGAGTGAATTTTTGGTCTATTTCATTTTAGATGCCCTCTGCCAGTGATTTTTACAATTCAGATGTATGAAGAAAAAAAACAGTTTGTTCTTTGATATTGAGTTTTTTAAGAATGTGAAATAGTTTACTCACCAAAGAATAAACAGCCCTTTAAACATGGAGGTGATGAACCTTGCCAAAAGACAGAGTTTAAAATCAAATATTCTTTAGGTTAAAAGGACTTCTTGTAGTCTAAGAAAGGCAAATAGGTTCCAATTTGTGTATGGAATGAGATAGAATAGAACGAGCTGCCTGGAATGTGATGTTGAGAAGAATTCTCAGCCCGCTCTGACTAATGTGGGAGAGTCAAAATAGCCATGAGGGGTAATAACTGTGGGCACATTTCTCATGAATTTTTCATCTATAATCTGTTTTCTGAGATCGAGAGAAGGAAAATCACGTGACCACCAAGGAAGCTGATACTTACTGACTGCATGCTAGTTCCTTGTTAAGAACAAATGAGGGAGGGAGTCCAAATATGTACTTTTTCAAAGATTAGAGTTCAGATATCTAGTGTAGATGTGGGGTGTGTGTCTGATGGAGAAGGTAGAAGTTGTAAATAGAGGAAGAGATGGAATATTTAAACCAAGAGCTTTCTAGAAAAACCCAGATCATTTAATTAAAGAAGTTCCAGGATCTTACATTCTGGTTCAGGAAAATTAACACACAGGAAGCAATTGTTAAATTTATAAGACAATATGTCAAGGAAAAATTGTACCAAACAAGTTAAACAGATAAAGAAGACTTTATTCAAGATTATTACAATAGGGGTCAAGACAGTTTCAACAGGAGAGAAGAGTTCAACTCAACTTCACTAAAGCAAAAGACACACTGGAGGACATTAGTGGGAGAGGTCCATGTAACTAGGCCCCCTTGTCTTGGTGTTCATTCAGTTTAGGCTCCTCCCATCCCACAGAGTGGGACCCTATTTTTCTTGATCATTACATGTCAAAGGGATGACTCCCAAGTCCTTGAGAAAGACATTCCTGGGTTGTAAAACTGGTAGGAGTTTAGAAGATTTATTATCTCAAAGGGGCAGAGAAAAGGACTTCCCTGGTGGTCCAGTGGGTAAAACACTGTGCTCCCAATGCAGGGGGCCCGGGTTCGATCCCTGGTCGGGGAACTGGATCCTGCATGCCGCAACTAAAGATCCCGCGTGCCACAGCTAAGACCTGGTGCAGCCAAAATAAATAGATAAATAAACATTACAAAAAGGGGGCAGAGAAATAACTTATAATTGCAAGTTTCTAAAGTAAATGCTCTAAATATTGATAAAAAGAGGTAAGGAGCCTTTAGATAGGAAGAAACCTGTTTAAAGTTTAGTTAAGTTGAAGGGAATGTTAAAGCCTTTTTGGCCAAGTGTCAAATTTAATTCTGAGCTATGTAGTTCAAGATACACATACAGTAGCATTTCAGAGAGGCTGGAAATCAGAGATCAACAGAGTTTTCTGGTGGTGAAAAGATCTGAGTTGCCCTTTTTTTTTTTTTTCTGATGAAAAATTTATTCTCACGTTATAGCTTAACAAAATCATGTTTTTCAGACCATCCAGATGAGTGTTATATAATAGCAAACTCATAACAGTCAACTAGTAAGGGTTTTCAGAGCTAAAGACTGATTCCTTTTATTTTTCCACTCATTTAATCTATTTCACTTGAGTTGCTCTTTGACAAATCTTGTAGAGTAACTGGAAAGAAAGACATTTCCATCAAGAGCAGCACAGTGAGTGATGACGGGTAGGACACAGTAAGTGCTATATGTGGAGAACCAACTGGGACTTACTTTTAAGACAAGGCTATTCCTCAGTTTTAGATCAACTTGAACGATCTCCTCTTCTCCCTTCCTGTAAGCCCCAGGGTGCCATTGTTTTGTCCTCCTCAAAGCTGCCAGCTCATGCACTAACCAGCGGGGTTCTTTCCCTCCAAGAGTGTGCAGTGGGACCCAGACTCCCCTGCCCCTTTTGCTGCCTGCAAAGACAAGCCTTGGTAGATTTGTTCTATTAGTTGTTTCCTCCTACTCCCTGTCAGGTCTGAGAGACATACCAGATATGGGGAAATTAAAAACAAAATAAATCATGTACAGCTCTCCAGTCTTCAAGCCTGAATCCTTTCTGGCATGTTAACTGGAAACCCCACAGGATTTTTCCTTCAGGCTTTTGTTTCAAAGCTCATTAGCTCTCACCTTTCCTTCAGACTTTCTCCCACGTCTAAAATTGTAGGTGAAAAGCAAGCCAACCGCTTGCCCACCAAGCCAAGGCAAAGCAGTATGGGCCAGCTCTTCTCAAACACTAATTAGCATTATTGTAGATCTGCACACAAGGTGACAACCCTGACCCACTGGAGGATAACTTTTGCAGGGAATGCTAGTACTGGGAGGACAAATGGCAGAGTGCCAGCGGCTTGGAGCCTTGAGTCTAGAGTCAGGCCTGGCTTTCAATCCAACTTCTTTCAGCTACTTACCCTGTGACCTTGATAGATTATACATTCTCTCTAAATGCCAGTTTCCTGATTTATTAATAACAATGAGGGAATCATAAATGAAACCATATTTTCATCTTAAATTGTTATTTTGTCTTGAATTGTTGCTTTCTTAGTAAAAGCCATGTGAAGAATTCAGTGGCACTGCAGCTGCTGGAAAAAAATTTTTTTTTTAACTTTTATTGTTGACCTATGCTATTTTTTAGAATTTTTTAGGGTGTAAGATCTATTCTCAGCGTATTTCTGAAAATATATATGAGTCTTTTAAAGGGTACAGAGATTTCTTAGGGATATTAAGACAAATACAGTAGCATGAGCTAAATATACCACACAATTCACATCTTAAAAGCAAGAAAAAAAGAATTTGTTGTTTGCAGACCAGGAGTCATTAACTGGCTAGTGCAGTAGATTGAGTGAGCAAATTGGTTTGAGTGAGGAGCCTTCGTTCTTTTCAGGCCTCACGCCTGACATTTTGAGAATTCCAATTCAAGACACATCTGTGACAGCTTCAGTTGCTGAGAATTCAGTAAGACCCTGTATGTTTTACTGATACTTGAAAAAACAAAACAATACAAAAAACAACCTGGTGGTTGTATATAGAGGTCACCTGTGGTTCTGAAAAAATGTGTGGAATTTCCAACCAAATCAATGGAAATTTTTATTTAAGTCATCTCTACAGATCTCCTTTACTCCTATCTCCCACCCCTCACAGCTAGTCACCCACTATTCGATGCTAGAAAAGAAATTTTACTGTGAAAAACAACACTGAACCAGTAATCTCTAAAAACCAGTCAGCAATATTGAAATATGCTATTGGCAGTTGATTGTAAGCTAACAAATTCATGGGCTGTGCTGTTGCAAAAGAATCATCAGTTTTGTCAGTCAATCAAAGTGAGCGTTCACATGAATTTTCCACTTCTTTCCTCTAAAATACAAAAAGCCTTTCTTTTCCTTTCAGTTGCTGTCAGAGTAGATATTTATACCAGAGACATGCCCGTGAAAGGGAGAGGGGTGTGCATATCAGAATTACTTAAGGGATTTTTTCGAACGCATGTTTTAGTCATCATCTTTTTGTAATCTGCTACTGCATTCATTTAATATTTATTGAGCATCTACTATTTCCTAGGGGCCATTCTTGGTAATAATATTTATATAGAGGTAAATAGGTGGCAAGGTCCCTAATCTCCTGAAGTTTAAATTTGTGATGGGGGACAGATAGTTAACAAGTAATCAAATGAGCAAGATAATTTAAGATGGTGAAAAGTGCCATGAAGAAAGTAAACCATCATGTTTCAATAGAGGGTGACTGGGATGGAGGAATTTTTGACTGGGTGGTCAAGGAGGATTCCTTAATCTATCTGAATCATTTTCTCCTTTGGATAATTATAACATCTACTAGATGAAACGAATGTGAAGATTAAGAGTGATAGTATATTTTTAATTGCCTGGCTCATAGTAAGCACTCAAAACTAGTAAGTATTCAGTAAATGGTAGTTAGTGTTATAATGGTTTTATGGCTTGGTCCCTCTAGGGATAAAGATATTATCTAAAATGATTCCCTGGATGCATCCAAACTACAGGGCTCTCTCTTGTTCTTTTCAAAGGCAATTGTTTCAATTCAGGGATTAGTCAAGGATGACTAAACCATGCTATGCAATGAATATGTTTACTAGGTAGCTCTCTTATCATTCCCCATCCCATGATTCTTCCTCTGACCCAGGGCAGTCTGTTCACCACTTTTCTGGTATGAAGAATGACACATCAACTCTTCTGGGAACCAGGAGAATATGGAGGAATTAAAATCAAAGTTTAAATTATCTTCAAGAGGAATTCTAATAATATGATTTCTACCTTTTAGTACAACAGTCTTTCCCCATTTATCTGTACACTTTTCTCTTTTGTATAAGAAATGGTTGATGTCAAATGCCTGCTCCCAAATACCACCAACACAAGCTGTTCATTAGACAAAGTTGAATACATCGATTACCAAGGTAAGTGAGACCACCTAGACCGGGCTATTGGCAGGATCTCAGAGGAGTAAAGACAAGGTCAGAATAAACTGAGAATTGGAAGTTTGGTTTAAGGTGGGTCTTTCAATCTAGGGACTTGATTGAAAGTGGGTAAAGATCATAATGTAACAGTTTAGGATTGGTAGAAATAGCAGAGGCAGGATTTTGAGTGAAGGGGTTCAGAAGAATCTTAGGGCATTAACTGTGTATTAATACTTCGTTTCAAAGTCTGGATGAGTCTTTTGAGAATTTCCTGTGTTTCACAACCAAGTTAGTTGCTGGGGCATGAGTTTCCTAGAATAGTTAAGTTATGCTAATGAGGATAATGGGGTAGTAACGACAGGTTAATGTAAGCAGTAAACTGGGTAGAGAACAGGTAGTTTCAGTTTTCAGTGGGAATTTCCACTGCATGGGCTCCATCCATGATCAATGAAATGAAATTAAAAGGCAAATGAGGCAGTTCTACAACAGACAAGGGTGCATATTCAGCTAACAGAGGAAAAGTCTAAAGTCCTCATGAAGGAGGGAAGTCCCTCCATCTTTAGTTCAAAACTGAAACAACTTTTTTCAATTATTTTCTCATATTTTGTGATCCAGTTGTTTTCTTCTGTGAGATGGGAAAACTAGACTTAAATACAGGAGCAGGAATTTACTACGTTGAAAAATATTGTCTTATATTAAGGTTTCAATTTATATGATATTTTAAACATTTTGATAGGCCTCGATTGGGGGAAACATGTTTAATTAAAGGAGTTAATGGTTTTTTGAAGAAGCGTCATGGTGATACACCTTCCAGGGAGACAGGAGCTTGGTTTCCTGGCCCTGGGTCCCGGGCCCCAGCATGCGTCTTATATCTGAGCTAATTGGTACCCTTCACAGAGCTCCCAGCCTCTGGGTCCCTGATCTGTTTCTTTTTCTTTAGAGATAATGAGTGCTATACACATAGACTTCACCTTTACTGCTTCCAGACTTGTGTAAATGATTTGATATCTCTTTAATAAATGCCAAAGAGACTAGGGTCAGCATAAAGTTCTTATAAGAGAAATAATTTGTATAATCCTAAGAACTGAACAATCACAGCTTCCAAAGACCTACTTGGCTAACAGCAGTAGCAAAGTGATATTTACTGAGGTGAAAGTTTGTAATGAAAAAACGAGTCTTTCTTCATAAAAGCAACATGATACTTGAAGGGGTTCCATGGAAGTTATTCCTTGAACATTTAGAGATTGACTATTTTGGGGGTCATCTTCATAAATTATTTTTCTAATTAGTAGTTGGTTACCAATTAATTTTTCACAGATAATTTGACCAAGATACACAAGTTAGCATCAGGTTGGTTTCCAGGGGTAGAACAAATAAATATTTAGACACTATAGTAGATTGTCTTAATGGTGACACTCTGATGCCATGTTACCTTTCTCTGTTATGCCATTTTAACTGAAATACCTATGTTTTTGGTGCTAGCTTATTCAGCATTCTACAGTTTACTTATGGAGTCAAATTCAAAGATTCTTAAACATTGTACAACATGTGATTTCTTTAGAGTTGTCCTGTGTTCTATAAAGATGATTTAAGAAATTGCCTGAGAGTTGGACATAATTCCAAATTGTTGTCACCCGCCATTAATTGTTAGAGTGTATCTCCTTCAGCCCGTCACTGTTCCCAGATATAGTAACACGTATCTATGGTCTAAATCAGACTGTGAATAGTAATAGAAAACCATTTGAAGCGGATAAATGTGGCAGGGCCAAGTGGAGGATGGTGACAGTGAGAGGTTGACTGGTGAGCAGTTCTGCTGGTGACAGGTAACCTGTCCGCTCACAGATGAGGTGCCTAGAAAGAAGCAGAGCAAAAGACCCAAGTGACCCCTGTCAATGGAGGCTATCCGGGGCTAGAAAACCCACGGAAAATTCAGCTAGGTTAGTTATTTGATATTATGCAGTCAAAATGAAAGATTCTTTGCATATAATAGTGTTTGTTGTTTAATGTAAACCCATTTTGATCAATAAAACTTAGGTGTGTCCACACGTAAGAGACTTTGTTTCTTCCACAAACTATTCACCTAAATGCATTATACTTCATTAAGTTAAATGTCAAACACATGCATTCCAGGGTTAATAAATAGCTATGCAACACAACAGAGGGAAATGGGTGCCAAGAATATGAAGACCTTGTGCAATAAACTATGGCAGTTTTTTCACAAACCCTTTGGGTTACAAGAATTACAGGATTTTTTTTTTCGAAGAAGTAGCAAAAATGTTAGATGTGCTTTTTTATAACTGCCAACTAAACAATAAACAGTGCTTAGTTTTCAAAAACTGTTGACATTTGTCTTGCTAGAAAACAAGCGCTCTGAATAACGGGTATTAAATTGAGGTAAATGTCCTGTGACTAACCTAGATTGTTTACATAACAGAAATAAAAGGATTTTAGCAATGACAACATGTGCACGTGTATACGCATATATGTAACATTGCCACTTTTAGACAGTGACCTCTTGCTTGGCTTGATTCCAATACAGAATAGGAGAAGCTTAAAATTAATTACATGGCAGCAAGCAGAGGCATGAATGTGGCAATTAATTTGATTTCTACAAGTAGCTTGCTAATAAATGGAGATAGGAAAATCTAGTTATGGCTGGAAATTTCAAATCCCTTCAACAATAAAGCTGTGTCATACTCATGACACATACTGATGTATGATGATAAATTGCCTGTCACTTGGTGTGGAAGATACTGCTTAAGTTGTACATTAGATGCATATTAAGTTGTGTAGAAGCACACATTTAGTTTGTCTGTTTCCTCTAGGTAATGTAGCCCATTCATAATGTCATTTTCTTGGATGTGCTGAAGTGGCTAAATGAGCTTAGAAGTTATTTATACATTAGCATGGTATGTAGAACATCACTGTTTTCTACTTTTCAAAGGGGCATAGGCAAAGTTGACAGGGCTGAGTTTATGCAGGCTCTAAAAAGCAACTCCAGTTCTAATTAGCATTTCTTCTTGAATCTGGAATGGAGTGAGGGGAGTAAATTACACATCTGAGGTGAAGTGTTTGTCTTCTTCTGACAACCTATTCATACAAATTGAATGGGCCAGCCTGCAAACATGGAATGCTTCAAAGTTTCCTCTGGTTGCGAAGAACCTTGAAGTCTTTTGTAGGATGTACCCTTAGATAATTAACATGGGATTTCTGTACAGTTACTCATTTTTGATGAATCCCCCACTTCAAACATGAGTGGGATGTAGCTTACTTATAGCAGGAAGAATTTTAATTGTCTACAGCACCCCTCTTTGGTGTACAACTACTAATCCACTCAGATGTTATCTAAAGTTGCACGAGGCATGGTACAGAGCGAGTGCCCCATCTCATCTGATAAGGACATAGTAAGTATGTAATTGAATTTGGTTTTTCTGGCAAGCTGTGATTTGTCCTTCCTTTAGGCCCTCAGCATGAGCTACCTTTCATTGTCATAATCTCTCTGCACCATCTGGACCTCTATAAAGATGTTGGTGTCAGCAGTGAAATGAAAGACAAGGAGGATACTAAATAAAACTTACATAGTGAGAGAAAATTTTTATTGTTGATGTTAATCATAAGTATATCTTTTGAGCTTTTCACCTAAGGTTATTAGAAGATTCTCTCAGCATCAGTTTCAGTCTCAGTTTGGGGATTGATGGCAATATCGCTGCACAAGGAGGTTAAACAGTTTGACAAATAACAAATGATGAGACATGAGAGGGAGATAATTTTTTTTTTTTTACTCATTCATTTAACAAACATTGGTACGCACTATGTAGAGATAATGATCTAAGTAGCATGACTGTATAATCTGTCTTTCAATCTGGGACATTAGTAAGAGTTAAAGGAGGAGCTATTAGACGTTACACTGCGTTAAAAAGCATATAAAGTAGGACCATCCTAGGCAAACGAGGAAGAAGTGCCATCTTATTTCTTGGCAGTGAAAGATGCAACTAGGTTTTAAACCTTACAGCGTGCCTCAAACATATGTTCTTTAGGTCTTTGCTCAAGTGTTAAATGTCAGATTAAAATACTGCAGCCTTCCTTTACCATCCGAATTAAAATGGCAGCAACCCTCAGTATTCCCTAGTCCTTGCCCCCTGCCTTATTTTTCTCCTTAGTGCTTATCACTTTCCAATATACCATTTAATTTATTTGTCTTCTTTCCTCTCTGTCTCTCTTCATTAGAAGATAAGCTCAGTAATGGCAGGGATTTGTGTATGTTTTCTTCATCGCTCTATTCCCAGCATGTGGAGTAATGTCCAGCACATAGTGAATGCTAAATAAGTACTTGCTGAATGGATGTATTATCCATTATTGAGCCTCAGTTTTGTGTTGGGTGTGGTGCTAGGTGTTAGAGGTACTAAAATGCACAAAAATCTTTCTCTGCCTTCATGAGGCTCCTAAATTAGTTAGAAGAAATAATTATTCTTGTAAGTGAAATCAAAAAAGAAATAATTCACGATGTCTATGGGTGTTTGAAGATTGGTACCTTAGGAGGTCATATAATTCAAATATTACCAAAAAATATTTTATAACTAAAAAAACTGATAGTCTTTCATGATACTTTCATTTTCCTCTTAATTTTATTGTAAAGTTTTAATAATACTTTTTGTGTCACGTCACCTTCCATGTCATACCAAATGGATCATTTGATAAAAATCAAGTATCAAATGGGTTAATAAGAAGTCTCAATTTTATTTTGAAGATGGGAAAAACAACTCTAGAAATTGGAGCATGGCTGCTTAGAAAGAATGGAAGGGGAAGCAGAGTACTAATATTTATTTTCAGTTTTAACAAAAGTCTCTAAATAAAATAGCTTAAGGGATTGAATTTTTGATGTACCTTTTACCATTGAACATTTTCAGTCTGTCAAGGGGGGAAGAGGCAGCCCTAAACTTGTAGTCAAGAACACCATGCTCTTGTTTCTAGAGTTCTGTCAGAAGTAGCTTTGTGATCTTGGGCAACAAGATACTTCATCCTTTTTCTACATCAGCTTTTTGGCTTGTTGAATCATAAGTTCTGTAAGGCTCCTGTTATAGTTTCCTAATGCTGCAGTATCAAAGTACAGTAAGTCCCCTACATATGAACGAGTTCTGTTCCGAGAGTGCATCTTGTAGGTCCAGTTTGTTCCTAAGCCCAACAAAGTTAGCCTAGGTACCCAACTAACACAATTGGCTATATAGTACTGTACTGTAATAAGGTTATAATACTTTTCACACAAATAATACATAAAAAACAAACACAAAAATAAAGAAAACATTTTTAATCTTACAGTACATTACCTTGAAAAGTACAGTGATACAGTACAACAGCTGGCATCCAGGGGCTGGCATCGAGTGAACAGGCAAGAAGAGTTACTGACTGGAGGAGGGAGAGGAGGTGGGAGATGGTAGAGCGGAAGGATCGTCAGCAATAGGAGATGGAGGGCAAGCTGCAGTTTCACTCACGCCTGACGTTGATGGCACAGGTTCTGGTTCCTTGCTGGATTCAATTCTGTCTACCCTCTTGAAAAAAATGATCCAGTGATGTCTGGGTAGTAGCTCTTTTTTTCTCGTCATAGATGGCATGGTAGCAGTGGATTGCATTCTGAACGGCTGCTGCAACCTTCATGTACCGTTCTACATTCGGGTCCTATGCCTCAAAAACTAACAGGGACTCCTCAAATAAAGAAAATCCCTTCACCATTACCTGCGTCGTGAATCTCTTCGGTTCTTCAGTTACTTCTTCTTCCTCTTGTCTCTCTTTGTCCTTTCTCTGGTAAAGTAAAGTACACAAAAACACAACCACTTGTAGAGGATGCACGCATGCGACAGTGAACGCCAGACACGCGAACTAACTTACGTGATTGGACATGCGATCACACGTTTGCACCTTTGAAAGTTCGCAACTTGAAGGTTAATATGTAGGGTACTTACAGTATCAAAAAGTGGGTGGCCTGCAACAACAGGAAATTATTTTCTCACGGTTCTGTAGGCTAGAACTCTGATGTCAAGATATTGGCAGGGCCATGCCCTCCCTGACAGCTCTAGGGGAGAATCATTCTTTGCTTCTAGCTTCTGGTATTTTCTGCTAACCCTTGGCATTCTTTGGCTTTTAGATGCATCACTCAAGTCACATGGGTGTCTTTTCCCGTGTGTCTTCACATTGTCTTCCTTCTGTGTGTGTCTGTCTGTGTGTCCAAATTTCCTTTTTTATAAGGACACCAGTCATATTGGAGTAGGGCCCACCCAGTGATCTCAATTTGACTTGATTATCTCTGCAAAACCCCTATTTCCACATAACACCACATTCTGAAATACTGAGGATTAGAACTAACAGTTCAACCCCCAACAGTTCCTTTAGGTTCTACGTGGCTATTAATTCTAAGTAATAGCAAGGAGAATTAATGTAAATTTTTAAAAAATCATATATTTCTTTGAGATATCCCCAAACTATTATTTAAAGCCATATCTGTTTTTTCTATCTTTTCACATCATCTAAACACAAAGATCTAATGGGTCATTATGGAAAATAGAATGATTTTCATGATTTATATACGTATTTTTACATTATTTATAATGGATTTCAGATTAATGCCTAAACTAACATTGAAAAGAAACATGATTTGAAAGCCTACAAATTTCAGTATTTATATTGAACTAGGTCCCTTGTAGAAGAAAATGAGACATTTTATAAAATTTGAGCAACTTTTTTTTCAGCCATTTGTTCTCTACTACTCCCTAAGATTAAGGTAGATTAAGATAATTTTTAGCTGTGTATCACTCAGGCAGTGGTCTCATGAGGCTAACAATGCAGAATATTGAAGGATTGGTAACATAATAGAATTCTAACTCAATACCCAAAGTAAAGAAATCAATTCACTGTGGATTACCATGAATTCACATTGGATATTTCTAGGTATACTTTGGAAAAGAATTTCTATAACAAATTTTCTGTATTTCCTAATAAAAACAGAATTTTTTTTTATAATAACTACTACATTTTCATAAATGTCAAGCACATTTGAACCACTTAAATCTGTTAAAACTTATTCTGTCTCTTTTTCTGGTTTATGCAAAAATATTATTGCATGCATCTCAAACGTAATAAAAAAGTCTTTCCTTCTTACTCAGCTACTGTTATAGAAAATCCTATTCAGAAATAGTATTGATTTAATTCTTCACTACTAGGGCTAAATGCTTCTCAGGTATAGAACCTAACAAATTACCACACAGTAAGGTGAAATTTTTTCAAGGTGTTAGAATAGATAATATATATCCTAATTTGTCCGTTTTTCTTATGATTTTAATACTTTTAAAATATCAGTCAAATCAAATTTGATTTCATTTCATACCTCCAGAAAACATGTGGTCAAAAGACTTGTGCAAATCCATTAGCACCTTTGACATCCTCACTGAGGTTTCGGAAGCTGTTGACAGAAGCTGCTGTGTTGAAGCCTCCATTGGGCAGAACTAACTTGCTTTCCTCTGAAAGACCTGTTAATGTTAATCTGATTTATGATGGGACATGTTCTTAATAGACCAGTGCTCCTGGAATCTTGTTACCAGGGATTCTAACACATTGATGACTTAATTCACTTCTCTTTCCCTTTCGTTGGTAATAAAATTCAGGAGAAAGAGCTATATTTTGACAATGTGTGTCTTAATCACAGATCATTCCCTTATCTTTTCTTCTTAAATAGTTTTTTTAAAGTGCATGTTTATTTTTGTTTTACAATTGTCATTGTTTTTATTTGCCACTTCAAAGAGTGGCATGCGTGAGAAGCAGCTATTTGTTTCAGTGGATTCAATGTATTGTGTCCATGTTAAGAAACTCTCTGATTCCCTGCAATCTTTAGGTCTTTGCAGTAGGAGGGATGGCAAAGAGAAAGGAAGGGGAAGCAATGTCCAGTTGAAAATCATGTGAGCCATGGGACAAAGGTCTTTCTGACAATCCTCTTTCTCACGCAGCCCATCACTATGAATCAGTTACACACTCATAGTCTATAAAATGTATAATCCAACAAATTTTTTTTAAGACATACGAGAATTTCATCAACATACTGTGTTCTTTCTCCACACTGCTGATATACATCTCTGATTGATCAATAGATCATTCAACATACTTATAGAACATCCTACCACATGCCTAACACATGTGCTTAACACATGAACAGGCATTATGATAAATTTACATAAATATAGAAATAGTGCTGTAATTTGGTGCTTGTCATCTAGTTTACTTCATTTTTCTTTAATCTTGTTTATGGAAGAGGTAATTTTTTACTCAATTCTTTACTTTACCTCTGTATTGCTCAATCAGGAAAGAAAGTTTTGGATTAAGATAACAGCTCAACATTATTTAACTTACAAAATGAATAGGAATTCTTACAGTGAGGCCATCTTTATAGAAATATAACTTTCATTTCAACGACAAAGCCATCATTGATAATAAGAAGAAAAGTAAAACATTGGAGTAGAAGTGTCGTAGTTTCAACATTAGATTACTTAACTTTGTAGCCTGAATTCTTGACTTGCAAAAGTGATTCCTAAGAACTGACCTACCTGATAATGGTTTGTGAAACTTGGAAGAAATACATTTTCAATAACATATTTGTTCTAAGTATATTTGCTATTATTTCGGTAGACAATTATATATCATTTTCCAAAGTTTGAGGCTTAAAAAAATCTTTAACATACCTTAGAAATGACAGTGTAAATAAACAGAAAGATATTTGGAAAAGTAAAAACTTGACCCAATTTCAGCTCTATAGAATAGCATATTGTATAAAAAACATTATCCATATACAATAAGCAAAACCCTATTAGAAATATGAAGTAGGGTTATTTTTGATGAGTATTTGGAAATAGAATATGAATGCTTGATTTCATGCTTTTATGAAAAAATAATTTTTTCACACAAAGGAAAAAGTACTTTTGGAGTCTTCACCAAAAGTGAAGTTAACTATCGTACTTCAATAATAGGAGAAAGGTGTTTTTTTGTTTGTTTGTTTTTTAAACATCTTTATTGGAGTATAATTGCTTTACAATGTTGTGTTAGTTTCTGCTGTATAGCAAAGTGAATCAGCTATACGTATACATATATCCCCATATCCCCTCCCTCTTGTGTCCCCATATCCCCACCCTCCCTATCCCACCTCTCTAGGTGGTCACAAAGCACAGAGCTGATCTCCCTGTGCTATGATGCTGCTCCCCACTAGCTATCTATTTTGCATTTGATAGTGTACATATGTCAATGCTGCTCTCTCACTTCATCCCAGCTTACCCTTCCCCCTCCCCATGTCCTCGAGTCCATTCTCTACATCTGCGTCTTTATTTCTGTCCTGTCCCTAGGTTCTTCAGAACCATTGTTTTTAGATTCCATATATATGTGTTGGCATTCGGTATTTGCTTTTCTATTTCTGACTTACTTCACTCTGTATGACAGACTCTAGGTCCATCCACCTCACTACAAATAACTCAATTTCTTTTCTTTTTATGGCTGAGTAATACCCCATTGTATATATGTGCCACATCTTCTTTATCCATTCATCTGTCGATGGACACTTAGGTTGCTTCCATGTCCTGGCTATTGTAAATAGTGCTGCAATGAACATTGTGGTACATGACTCTTTTTGAATTATGGTTTTCTCAGGGTATATGCCCAGTAGTGAGATTGCTGGGTCGTATGGTGGTTCTATTTTTAGTTTTTTAAGGAACCTCCATACTGTTCTCCATAGTGGCTGTATCCATTTACATTCCCACCAAAAGTGCAAGAGGGTTCCCTTTTCTCCACACCCTCTCCAGCATTTATTGTTTGTAGATTTTTTAATGATGGCCATTCTGACCTGTGTGAGGTGATACCTCATTGTAGTTTTGATTTGCATTTCTCTAATGATTAGTGATGTTGAGCATCCTTTCATGTGTTTGTTGTCAATCTGTATATCTTCTTTGGAGAAATGTCTATCTAAGTCTTCTGCCCATTTTTGGATTGGGTTGTTTTGTTTTTTTGATACTGAGCTGCATGAGCTGCTTGTATATTTTGGATATTAATCCTTTGTCAGTTGCTTCATTTGCAAATATTTTCTCCCATTCTGAGGGTTGTCTTTTCATCTTGTTTATGGTTTTCTTTGCTGTGCAAAAGCTTTTAAGTTTCATTAGGTCCCATTTGTTTATTTTTGTTTTTATTTCCATTTCTCTAGGAGGTGGGTCAAAAAGGATCTTGCTGTGATTTATGTCAAAGAGTGTTCTGCCTATGTTTTCCTCTAAGAGTTTTATAATGTCTGGCCTTACATTTAGGTCTTTAATCCATTTTGAGTTTATTTTTGTGTATGGTGTTAGGGAGTGTTCTAATTTCATTCTTTTACATATAGCTGTCCAGTTTTCCCAGCACCGCTTACTGAAGTGGGTGTCTTTTCTCCATCATATATTCTTGCCTCCTTTATGAAGGATAAGGTGACCATATGTGCGTGGGTTTATCTCTGGGCTTTCTATCCTGTTCCATTGATCTATATTTCTTTTTTTCTGCCAGTACCGTACTGTCTTGATTACTGCAGCTTTGTAGTATAGTCTGAAGTCAGGGAGTCTGATTCCTCCAGCTCCGTTTTTCTTTCTCAAGATTGCTTTGGCTATTCAGGGTCTTTTGTGTTTCCATACAAATTGTGAAATTTTTTGTTCTAGTTCTGTGAAAAATGCCATTGGTAGTTTGGTAGGGATTGCACTGAACCTGTAGATTGCTTTGGGTAGTATACTCATTTTCACAGTATTGATTCTTCCAATCCAGGAGCATGGTATATCTCTCCATCTGTTGGTATCATATTTAATTTCTTTCATCAGTGTCTTATACTTTGCTGATTACAGGTCTTTTGTCTCCTTAGGTAGGTTTATTCCAAGGTATTTTATTCTTTTTGTTGAAATGGTAAATGGGAGTATATCCTTAATTTCTCTTCCAGATTTTTCATCGTTAGTGTATAGGAATGCAAGAGATTTCTGTGCATTAATTTTGTATCCTGCAACTTTACCAAATTCATTGATTAGCTCTAGTAGTTTTCTGGTAGCATCTTTAGGATCCTCTGTGTATCATGTATCATGTCATCTACAAACAGTGACAATTTTACTTCTTCTTTTCCTATTTGGATTCCTTTATTTGTTTTTCTTCTCTAATTGCTGTGGCTAAAACTTCCAAAACTATGTTGAATAATAGTGGTGAGAGTGGACAACCTTGTCTTTTTCCTGATCTTACTGGAAATGGTTTCAGTTTTTCACCATTGAGTATGATGTTGGCTTTGGGTTGGTCATATTTGGCCTTTATTATGTTGAGGTAAGTTCCCTCTTTGCCTACTTTCTGGAGAGTTTTTATCATAAATGGGTGTTGAATTTTGTTGAAAGCTTTTTCTGCATCTATTGAGATGATCATATGGTTTTTATCCTTCAATTTGTTAATATGGTGCATCACTTTGATTGATTTGCGTATATTTGAAGAATCCTTGCATTCTTGGGATAAACCCCACTTGATCGTGGTGTATGATCCTTTTAATGTGCTGTTGGATTCTGTTTGCTAGTATTTTGTTGAGGATTGTTGCATCTATGTTCATCAGTGTTATTGGCCTGTAGTGTTCCTTTTTTGTGACATCTTTGTCTGGTTTTGGTATCAGAGTGATGGTGGCCTCGTAGAATGAGTTTGGGAGTGTTCCTCCCTCTGCTATATTTCAGAAGAGTTTGAGAAGGATAGGTGTTAGCTCTTCTCTAAATGTTTGATAGAATTTGCCTGTGAAGCCATCTGGTCCTGGGCTTTTGTTTGTTGGAAGATTTTTAATCACAGTTTCAATTTCAGTGCTTATGATTTGTCTGTTTATATTTTCCATTTCTTCCTGGTTCAGTTTTGTAAGGTTGTGCTTTTCTAAGAATTTGTCCATTTCTTCCAGGTTGTCCATTTTATTGGCATATAGTTGCTTGTAGTAATCTCTCATGATCCTTTGTATTTCTGCAGTGTCAGTTGTTACTTCTTTTTCATTTCTAATTCTGTTGATTTGAGTCTTTTCGCTTTTTTTCTTTAAGTCTGGCTAATGGTTTATCAATTTTGTTTATCTTCTCAAAGAACCAGCTTTTAGTTTTATTGATCTTTGCTCTTGTTTCCTTCATTTCTTTTTCATTTACTTCTGATCTGATCTTTATGACTTCTTTCCTTCTGCTAACATTGGGGTTTTTTTGTTCTTCTTTATCTAATTGCTTTAAGTGTAAGGTTAGGTTGTTTATTTGAGATTTTTCTTGTTTCTTGAGGTAGGATTGTATTGCTATAAACTTCACTCTTAAGACTGATTTTGCTGCATCTCATAGGTTTTGGGTCATCGTGTTTTCATTGTTATTTGTTTCTAGGTATTTTTTGATTTCCTCTTTGATTTCTTCAGTGATCTCTTGGTTATTTAGTAGTGTATTGGTTAGCCTCCATGTGTTTGTATTTTTTACAGATTTTTTCCTGTAATTGATATCTAGTTTCATAGCGTTGTGGTTGGAAAAGATACTTGATAACTATTTCAATTTTCTTAAATTTATCAAGACTTGATTTGTGACCCAAGATATGATCTATCCTGGAGAATGTTCCATGAACACTTGAGAATAAAGTGTTGTTGTTTGGATGGAATGTCCATTCTGTTGTTTTTGGATGTAATGTCCTATAAATATCAATTAAGTCCATCTTGTTTAATGTGTCATTTAAAGCTTGTGTTTCCTTATTCATTTTCATTTTGGATGATCTGTCCGTTGATGAAAGTGGGGTGTTAAAGTCCTCTACTATGATTGTGTTACTGTCGATTTCCCCTTTTATGGCTGTTAGAATTTGCCTTATGTATTGAGGTGCTCCTATGTTGGGTGCATAAATATTTACAATTGTTATATCTTCTTCTTGGATTGATCCCTTGATCATTATGTAGCATCCTTCTTTGTCTCTTGTAATAGTCTTTATTTTAAAGTCTATTTTGTCTGATATAAGAATTGCTACTCCAGCTTTCTTTTGATTTCCATTTGCATGGAATGTCTTTTTCCATCCCCTCACTTTCAGTCTGTATGTGTCCCTAGGTCTGAAGTGGGTCTCTTGTAGACAGCATATATACGGGTCTTGTTTTTGTATCCATTCAGCCAGTCTATGTCTTTTGGTTGGAGCATTTAATCCATTTACATTTAAGGTAGTTATCGATATGTATGTTCCTATTACCATTTTCTTAATTGTTTTAGGTTTACCATTTTCTTAATTGTTTTGGGTTTGTTTTTGTACGCCTTTTCCTTCTCTTGTGTTTCTTGCCTAGAGAAGTTCCTTTAGCATTTGTTATAAAGCTGGTATAGCGGTGCTGAGTTCTCTTAACTTTTGCTTGTCTCTAAAGGTTTTAATTTCTCCGTCGAATCTGAATGAGATCCGTGCTCGCTAGAGTAATCTTGGTTGTAGGTTTTTCCCTTTCATCACTTTAAATATGTCCTGCCCTAAGAATATGCCCTTCTGGCTTGCAGAGTTTCTGCTGAAAGATCAGCCATTAACCTTATGGGGATTCCCTTGTATGTTATTTGTTGCTTTTCCCTTGCTGCTTTTAATATTTTTTGTTTGTATTTAATTTTTGATAGTTTGATTAATATGTGTCTTGGTGTGTTTCTCCTTGGATTTATCCTGTATGGGACTCTCTGTGCTTCCTGGACTTGATTGACTATTTCCTTTCCCTTGTTAGGAAAGTTTTAAACTATAATCTCTTCAAATATTTTCTCAGACCCTTTCTTTTTCTCTTCTTCTTCTGGGACCCCTATAATTTGAATGTTGGTGTGTTTAATGTTGTCACAGAGGTCTCTGAGACTGTCCTCAATTCTTTTCATTCTTTTTTCTATATTCTGCTCTGCAGTAGTTATTTCCACTATTTTATTTTCCAGGTCACTTATCCGTTCTTCTGCCTCAGTTATTCTGCTATTGATTCCTTCTAGAGAATTTTTAATTTCATTTATTGTGTTGTTCATCATTGTTTGTTTGCTCTTTAGTTCTTCTAGGTCCTTGTTAAACGTTTCTCGTATTGTCTCCATTCTATTTCCAAGATTTTGGATCATCTTTCCTATCATTTCTCTGAATTCTGTTTTAAGGTAGACTGCCTATTTCCTCTTCATTTGTTTGGTCTGGTGGGTTTTTACTTTGCTCCTTCATCTGCTGCGTATTTCTTTGTCTGCTCATTTTGCTTAACTTACTGTGTTTGGGGTCTCCTTTTCGCAGGCTGCAGGTTCGTAGTTCCCATTGTTTTTGGTGTCTGCCCCCAGTAGGTAAGGTTGGTTCAGTGGCTTGTGTAGGCTTCCTGGTGGAGGAGACTGGTGCCTGTGTTCTGGTGGATGAGGCTGGATCTTGTCTTTCTGCTGGCCAGGGCCACGCCCAGTGGTGTGTTTTGGGGTGTCTGTGCAGTTATTATGATTTTCGGCAGCCTCTCTGCTAATGGGTGGGGTTGTGTTCCTGTCTTGGTAGTTGTTTGGCATGGGTGTCTAGCACTGGAGCTTGCTGGTCCTTGAGTGGAGCTGGGTCTTAGTGTTGAGATGGAGATTTCTGGGAGAGCTCTCGCCAACTGATATTACATGGGGCCAGGAGGTCTCTGGTTGTCCAGTGTCCTGAACTTGGCTCTCCTGTATCAGAGGCTCAGGCCTGACACCCAGCCGGAGCACCAAGACCCTGTCAGCCACACAGCTCTTGCCTCTTCAATGGCTTTTGAGCTACTTTTGGTAACAATATCGCATAACAGAAGCTTCAGAGGTAGGCCTGATGCAAGGTCCGTTAATTTAACAGCTCAACAAGATCATTAAAGACTTAGATTCCTTCATCTTTCCATTCCACAGCCTCAGTGGGTTGGCTCCATCCCTCGTAGTCCCAAGATAGCTGACAAGGAGGAAAACTTTCTCTCGGAAGTGCCCTGCAGACTTGGCCTCATATGTCATTGACCAGAACTGGGTCACCTACCTTACAGTTCTGTAGGCAGGTTTGTATTCCTTTCCAGAGGCTCTAAAGGAGAATCTGTTTCCTTGCTTTTTCTAGACACTAGAGCCTGCTCGGCAATATTGATTTTAAAAACTTTTGGCTACACAAGTCGTTTTCTTTCTTTGAGATTACTGCTAGTGTTAGAGGGTCTCCTGCAGAGGCGGTGGGTGGCTGTGGCACACTGAGGGAACAAGGACACTCGCAGCAGAGGTTCTGGGAAGTACACCTTGGCATGAGACCTCCCAGAGTCTGCCATTAGCCTCACCAAAGACCTGTAGCCTCCAGTGCTGGGTCGCCTCCGGAGGAAGGTGTTTTGATGATTATTTTGTCTTGTTGAACTTTTAAAGCAGCTAGCTAATTGAACAAAATTAGTTATAAATATTCAGAATGCCAACCCATTTTTTAAATTCCCTGTAATGTTTTGTTAAATGACTGTGGTGGGAAACTCTTTAATAGTAAAGTTGACATCAAGCTACATACTTTCCTATGCTGATTTAAATACAATTGTCAAAATCTGAGTTGAATAAAACAATCTAACATCAATTACTGCCTAATAAAATTCTCTCAAGTGCTACTTCTAACCCATCATGAATATTTCAGTCTCTAGCAAAATACCTTGCATATTGTGGGTATTTATACATATCTGTTGGCTTAAAACATTTCTCCAATTTAAAGATATAGAGACTGAAATTGTAAATGTATAAATTATACAATTTATATATTATATATGACATTTTAATTTATAATACAAATTTATTTTTTAAGTAACTTTATTATATTAGTTTATTATACTATTTAAATATATTAATATATAGGAATATTAATTTAGAATAAATACATAAATTACATATATCTAGAGTCACACAAATTTGATTACATATAGATAAATTTTACATATGCATATATTATATCTGAAGTCACACAGATGTAATAGATCATAAAAATTACTGATCCTATCCTAAAAGAGAAAGTATGATTTGATATCATTTCAGGAATGATATCTTCAAACCCCAATTTAAGACATTATATGGCAAATGTAAATATAGTTATAAAGACACAATGACAAGCTATTTGAAATAAAGACTGATGCAGGAAAGTAATTTTTCTAGAAAGATTGAGACTTTTGGTCTCAGAAGTTCAATGAATATGAATCTATCGACAGCCTTCAGGCTGTTTCAAGAAAACTGTCAGCCTTCAGGCAAATACGGTGCACAAAAATATTTAGTTTGGCTGATGTTGTAATTTTCTCTCCTTTTTTTCCCACCTTTTCTTTTTTTATTTGAATGTCTTTGGGCAGAGCATGCACTCTCCACTTTCCATAGGCCCTACCCTTCCCTACTTGACTCTGAACCCTTGATTTTGGGCATATTGGAGAGGGGATCCCAGATGTACATCATAGCCGTAAGTTTTCCTATAGACCCACGTGTGCCAGAGAAGGAAACAAGGTGCATGTTTCTTAGTAGGGAGGGAGTTGTCACTTGAATGGTCAACCACAATTATCTCTCAAATAAGTGAAGCACATACTTATGCCAGCCTCCTGTTAACTTCTGTTAGTACAAGCACTAGGAGTACAGAAAAGACAAAACAGTTTAATTGTTAAGCATGCCCTTTACCCTTAAGGAGCTCCCTGTATAGTTGCAGAGGTAAAATCAGCATAAACGTAAGCTGCTAAAATGTAGTATGATAGTGGTTGGAGGTCAAAGGAGGGAGAGATTATATGGGCTGAAATTCTTCAGGTGTCATAGAGGAGGAGGGGCTTGAATTTGAATTAAAGAGGATTAATATTTGCATGCTCTAAGGAAAGGAAGGTATTACTAATCTTGGTTCTAGCAATGAAAAAATAAGATAAGAAGGAATTACAAAGCAGACTGATCTCTTTATGTCTTGAAAAATATCTACATGAGAAAGAAGAATAATTATCTTGTTCCTTGTCTATCAAATTGACACCAGCCAGTTGAGGAAAGCTATGACTTATGTAAGCGTTGATTTTTAATATATTTAGTAGCTATAGTAGCAGTTATTTATTGAACAATTACTTTGTGCTGGCCACCACACTAAATGATTTATAAAATGTTGACGTTGAAATCTTTCAATAGCACCGTAAATTAAAATTATATTTCCCAATTTTGTAAGTACTGTAAAGAAAATGAACCTCAACACGATGAAATTACTTGCCTAAGTTAACAATGTTTGTATGGAGGACAACCTGGATTCTTACCTATTCTTACCTGATTCACAGTTATTACTGCCCTAAACCAGTGTGTTATACTGCCTCAACCAAGTGCAAAGAAGATGCTCAGTTTCCAATTAAAAAAAAAAAAAAAGATTGATCTCAGTCATATTTTAAAGGGTAATGTGATCTTCTTTATGCTATTCTCCAGAATATTCAGTGGCATTCTTACATGGCTATAAGTAGATAACAGCAAGGTTATAGAGTTCTATTGTTTCATAAGAACATTGTTCATTGGTTGATTCATCAGTTACAGAAAATTAACACCTCTTAATTAGCAGGCAATGTGTTTTTCCCTGGGAATACAGTGATAACCAGAGTGGATTTCTTTTCACAAAACAAAGTCTAGTTAAGGGGATGATGTTATAGAAGGTATCTTCAGGGTTTGTACCTTTTTAGTGTTGAAAACCCAAACATGTCCATATGCTTGGGATCTTGATTTTTGAATATTGTTCTAGGTGATTTATTACAGTTATATCTGTTTTTTAATTCCCATAAAACAGTTGATGTCTATAGATATTGTCAGGAGCAATATCTGTTCCAAAAAATTCTGTTACAATCATGATCCCTTAGTGACTTAACTGTTTCTCATACACCAAGTATATAGAAATCTACAGGATCCTCAAATTTGTGACTTAGAGCAAGATTACAGAAGATCACAGATGATAAACAAGAACAAAACATTTTAAAAATAAAAAACAAAACCTGCTCTATTACTGTGACTAATTAAAACCAGAAATGTCTCTTTTTCTCATTTGTTTCCAAAACTAGGACATTTTAGGGTTTATAGTGACTGAGAGCATGTTTTCACATTTAGCAAATGTGAAGAGAATTTTAAAGTTTTCAAGAATTAGAATTAAATTAGAATGAAAAGACGTCTGTAGTTATACTACCCTCATTTAATTTGAAGAATTAACATGGAGAGATTTGGTGGTATGTCCAAAGTTGTCTCTATTTTATAGATAAAGAAAATAGGACTCAGTACATGAAGACTTCTGGCCCCAAACAACCTATTTTGTAAGGAAAAGAGCCTGAATTCTAACTTATTAGCCTCATCTGATTTTGGCTGGAATGTCTGATATCAGCCCTGAACTTCAGGGTTTTTCCACACAATGTGTATACTTCAGCAGCATAAATGAATGTGATTATGTCTGCAGAAATATAGATATTATTATTATTCATTTAGGATTAATACAATTAATTATCTCAAAGTTTAATTTTGATTATTTATACCCATATTTCCACACAGAACTTTAATATTCTCAAAGTAAATGTCATCTACTGGCATGTCAATTATCATTATTATTGGAAACATTTGCATTTTTTAAGTCATAGGGTAGATTAATTGACTAGAATTTACTTTACAAATAAAATTAAAGCCTTCTTTTAGAATCAATAGTTGAATTCCCTTAACTAAATATCAAAATATTATTTTTAAATGTAATTTTTCTCTTTATTGTTGAAAAAACAACAGGATGAAATTAAGTAAGAAATTGAAACTAAAGGTCAAACATAATTTTCTTTGGTAGGCCTTTTGATTTGCCTAAATACAGTTTTATTTTAAGGATATCATTAGTTTTCATTTATATCATATTATTCCATCTTACACTTAGGAGTTTAAATCTTTTTGAGGAGATGATCTAAAAGGTGACTCCCTAAAGATCAATTGTGGTTTATGAGGCCTGTTTGAATTACAAAAATTATAGGGAAGGTGAGGTTACATGGTAGAAGATACCCCATGTGAAAGCAGTTTTGAAAAGTCAGCTCTTCCTGGGCTGTCTGTGGTTATCTTTGTTATTCACAGAAAATACAGATCTAAGGGAAACCCTAGTAATTTTGTTGCCTTTCTGATATGAAAAGGGACAAATCTAATAACCTGCTCTGCACTACTAAAGAGCAGGGAAGAACAAAATAAAAGACACTGACTAAATCATAGAATATTAGAGCTGCAAGAGGTAGGGACCCTCTATCCAGTCCAGTGTTGATCTAAGGACCATCTGCCTCAGCATCATTAGGGCTCCTTATTACAAAGGTAGATCCCAGAGCCCTAACTCAGACCTGGTGTTGGGTCCTACCTAGGAATCTAAGGTACACACACACACACACACCCCACAAGGGATATAGTAAAGATTAGAATTGCTATCTAATCCAGACACTTCATTTTACAAATGAGTAAACTGGGACCCAAAGAGATTGAAATTTACCTGAGATTATCTAGTTTGTTGTGGGCATCCTTCAAATACAGATTTTCTGACTTTCCCTATCAATGATTCCCATTTCAGTTTAGCACCCTTATGACACATGAAACTAGTCACTATGGATTTTGTTGTGGTTGTTCATTTTCTCATGAAATTCAGTCAGTTGAGTTGTTTTTAAACCCAAAGAGAAACTGAGAACCAAATCCTTTAAAATTGCAAAACCAGTTAATTGTCTGAGAAGTCCAAGATGTACTCATGAGCCCCATTTTGAACAAAATTGACAAAAGGTTATTCACTTATGATTTATTATTGTCTCTTGTTCATCTAGAAGACACATCCATTCAGATAATTAAAACTGATCACAAATAATCATAAATGTAGGAGCAAAACCCATCCCATGTTCAATTTATTTGGATACCTTTTGTGTACTCTCCTGGCTATTCTTAATTTTTTAACAAGCCCAGTTATGTATTTCAGCCATCTTAGTGCCCATGTACACTTGCTAGTTTTTTGGGTTTTTTTTTAACTTTTTTATCTAGCAGGTTCTTATTAGTTATCCATTTTATACATATTAGTGTATATCTGTCAATCCCAATCTCCCAATTCATCCCACCACCACCACCACCCCCTGCCGCTAATTAGTTTTGATAACTAATTTTGCATTAACTATTTTGTGAGATTTGAGAGTTATGTAATCTGGATACAAGTCCTTTATCAAATATAAGATTTGCATGTTCTCCCAGTCTGTAGCTTGTCTTATTATTCTCTGAGCCATGATTTCCACAGAAAAAAAGTTTTAATTTTGATGATGAGTAGCATTTCTAAATCTTCTCATACTTTCTCACTGTATCTGTACACTCCCTTAATATTTTAATACATTGGGAAAAACAGAAACATCGAATATATGATATTTGAGCCCTGTATTGTATGGATCTTGTGTTGACCTTCACCCTTGGTTATTCATTCTGTCATTTTTCATTATCTTCCCAAACCAACTGACCCTTAGGATTTTTTCTCTCTCCGTCAAGATCTCATTTCGTTTCCAAAACTGTCACGTTAGGCCTTTCCAACTCCCTTTACACCCATTAGTTTCCAAGTTGTATAATTATTTTTGTCCAACTTTTCTTCGTATAGATCCATCTCTATTTTCCGTTGGTGTCATCATCATCATAGTTCAGGTCTTTATCTTCTTATGCAACCCTGCTAACTGGTCTGCTAACACTGATTTTCCAGGTTTTAGTATATTATGCATGACTAAAATAATATTTTTATTATATTATCCCCTGCTCAAAAACTTTCTCCAGTTTACCATTGCCTAGAAGATGTCATCCAAACTTGGAAACCTATTATAATTTAAGGTCTTCCATATTGTAGCCCCATTTTTCCTTGCTTGCCTACCATTATCACTCAAATGTGAACAATCAGCTCTCCTAAAAATGTCGTTTCTCTTGCACCAGTGCTGTGAATAATGCGTAAGAAATAGCTCCTACTTTCCTGATCTTAGGAAATATAGTTTATAGTTTACAAAGCAAACTGGTGTTTGTATGACACTGAAAGTCAACCACTAGTTCCATACATATTCTGGAGAATTCTCATGTCATATTATGAGACTGAAAATATGACCCAAACATAAGGGTGTTGTGTTTTTTTTTTTTAAGTCATTTAAGAAATCTGCTTAGAAGGAATGCAATTTAGAATTAACCTTAAAAATTTAGGAGATTTTTGGGAGAAGCCACTTTGTGCACCTGTTTCCAATAAAGATTACCTCTCTGGAATAAATTTTCCAGGAACTAAAATACCCACGAGAAACTTAGAGAAGCAAAGTATTATTATGTTCACCTCAGAAACACAAGGCCTCTGCTTAGTGATCTATTGTGTCATATATCCAGAGACACGAATATTTCTGATAGTTAAGTTGTCATGGTTTCAGGCTATCAAACTCACTCTGGCTACCAAGAAAAATAGGTGAGTTTATTAAGAGGATACTAGGGTAGCTCATAACCAAAACTTGAGCATATTATGTAGTTTTTTAGACTATTTTTATTTTTATGATTCATTTTCCAGGGCTCCCAATTTCTTTCATTCAGATTTCCAATTTTTGGAAGAGAAAATCTGATTAGCCTGCTGCAGGTATCTCCCTTGTATAAATTGCTATGGCCAGGAAGACTACCTAGCACAGAAACAACTACTGGGAGTCAAATCTTGCTGGATCAAAAGTTGTTTTCAACAAAGAAAAAATCATTATGAGCTGATCAAGTTCCTCTCTTCCCAGTGGAGTTCAGTATTTGCTGTAAATAATTTATTGAGCTGAATGGAACATGGGGGTCTTAGGGTCTCTGTGTGGATAGATGATATCTGGAGACCTACAGAGCTTTGACAATGCCTAAGACAGTCCATGAGACAATAGTACTAGGTCATGTCTAGAAGATTCTATGAAACATTAAATTAGGTAAGCTCTGTAGAGTATACAGGACATGATAGAAATAATTTTGTTCTTTGTGTTCACAGTAGTCCAAAACACCCAAGTGTTCTACTCAAATCTGGTAGTTCAGGATAATTCTCAATGACTTTCCACAAGAAAGACACTTTTCTGCTCCTGTTGCATGTCCGACACTAGGTGGCTGTGGTTCCTTTCTGTGTTGTCTTCATTCTGGGATACAGTCTTGAGGCAGAGGGAAAAGAGGTGATGGTGAACCCCACACTAGCTCTTAAAACTTGGGTTGGAAGCAGTGCTCATCTCTACTCATATTTCTTTGATGAGAGCAAGTCACATAGCCAAGCCTGCTCTCAGTTGAGGGTAAGAGGTAGATAATGCATGTGAACAAGAACTCAGTCTACTACACTTGGTATTGAGCTATCTCTATTCCAACTCAGCCAACATCCATGTAAACTTGAGGTTTTTTAAATTATTGAACTATGAAATCAATACAAAAATGTGAACATATCTTAACTATACGTTGTGATGAACTTTGACAAACTGAATGCATTTGTGTAACCAGCACTCTGGTGAACCCAAGAACAATAGCAGAGTTTCAGAAGTCCTTTATGCCCCTTTCTACTCACTAGACTGCATTAGAGGTAACTACTATTCTGCTTTCTAGTCAGTATAAGGTATTAGTAGTTTATATGATGAAAGTGTTCACTACAATCTCTGTTATCTTACATCTTTTGCTCAACAGTCTGTTCATGAGACTTCATGTTGTTGCATAAAGTTGTAGATTGTTCATTTTCATTGTAGTAGTTTCCATTGTGTGATAATTTTATGAATTCCATTCTTGATTTGGGCACATTTAGGTAGTTTCTAGTTTTGTGCTTTTATGAATAGTGTTGCTATTCATAACATTTATTTTAGTGCATGTCATTTGGGAAACTGCATAGTCTTTTCTATGCATTCTGTACTTAGAAGTGAAAAGTTGAGGTCCTAGAGTATGCTTATGTTGAGCTTTAGTGAAGAACTCCAGTTTTTCAAAGTGATATTTCCTTTAATTTTAACAGGAACTAAATGAGACATCTGATAGGAATCTAGTGTAGGAGATGTATTACAGCATGAAATGGACTAGGGATTTAAATTTAGTCAAGAGAAAATTCATGTCATAAAGTTCTGACAGAGCAGGGAACATTGTTGCCTGAGAGAATGATGACCAAGATCCTGGTATGAGCAGCTCATATGTAAATGGATGTGCTTCAAGACTAAGGAAGAGCTGAGCCTTATTTTATGTATAGTAGATGCTATATGATGCAGAGCTTTTTGAACTCTTTTTTTCATTTAAAACATCTGCCTAAGGTTTCAAGTGCTTTTAAATTAGCTTAGTCTTGAATAGGTGCTAATAAAACTACTGTGTGTGACAACTGATAATAAAATCCCTGTGTCATGTCAGTATGTGGATGCGTGTTTTTATTATTCAAGAGAGAATATGTAGCTTTGTTCATTTTCACAAAATAATCCTTCTTCAAGGTAGTTTGGGCCTCTCTCTCTCTTCCTGCCAAGCTACTGAACTGTCTCATATTTCAGTTCTTTTTACCTGCCTAGATAATTTTTCATAATCCAAATCTGTAGGTATTGGTAGCTGAATCTATTGGAGAGCACAAATAAAAACGAGCTGCATTTGCCAGTAAAGAAGTGGAAGCCTAGAGAATGGCCTAGTGCCAATTAGGAGAATCTATAAGCGGATACTGTGTTCTCTGTGGCCACAGCCAGAGACTCTATGAAAAAATTAGCCCATTTTTTTTTTCTAGCAGGCAGTATTCTCTGGGTTCCTGTGTGGTTTCCCCTGATAGCAAGTAGAACAGAACGTACATTGTAAGTCTTGCTAAGGGCAGACTGAGAAGACACACAGAGCACACTTGATTGGGTTCATTCAAACTCTATAAGTCTTTAAAATAAAATGGTGTCTTAAAGCAAAGTTATATATTATGTTACCCAGAATTTAAAATTCTTTATAAATAAAAACATTAATTTTAGATGTGAAAATCAATAACTTATTGCTATGGTGACATTTGAAAATAAGTCTTTAAAATAGTTTACTTTGTTCCTAATTTTTAAAAAATTTTTCAATATCATAGCCAGAGGGTCACATTTATTGCTTATAAGAGTAGTGCCATTTGGAACACTAACTATTAAGTCATAGTTCCCCAAAGCATTTTGTAAACATACAAATTATTTGCTGCTAATTATTGTGGGTTCTCATCACTTTTTTTTTTAAATTTAACTGCTATGAAACAATTAATTATAAACAAATCCTATATTGTGATAGTCATGAAATAAGGCATAAATTTCAGTAAGGGTAAACATGATAGCATTTCTGTGCTAAGAACACTGTTTCATTTTAATAAGGCTTATTCAACCCATCAGAAGCACCCACCTCAACAGCTTCTTCCAGGCTACTTGCCCTCCTTAACTGAATAAACTCTTGCCAAGGTCACCAGGTTGCCAAACCCAATGATCATGTTTCTGTCCTCATGTTATTTGGCTCAGCAGGAGCAAGTCACATAGGTGACCATTCCTCCCTTCTTCAAACACACTGTGCTTTAGGATCCATGATGTTATACTCTGCTTCTTGCTGACCACTCTTTCTTGGCCTTTCTTGCTGATTTTCCTGCTCCATTGGCCTCTAAATGCTGGTCTCAAAGACTATCTATAATCTTTCCCCAGATGTTTCCATACTGTGGTTTTCAATACCATCATATACTGATGAATCCCAAATGTATATCTCTAATCCTGATCTCTACAGTGAGCTCTAGATTTATGCAAGCGATCACTTACTTGACATTTCCCCTAGGATGTCTAAGAAGTTTCTCAAACTTCTCGAGACTGAAGCAGAGCTGTGCATTTTCCCTTTTCTCAAGTTTATAAATATTATTACCATACACCTAGTTGTTCAAGCCAAATACCTAGAAGTCATCCTTGATTCCTCACCGATTCTTCACTCCCACCATAAAACACACTCACACACACACACACACACACATGCATGTGCACATATACTCCAACAACTAAAAGTTTATTTGCGTCCACTTCCAATTTGTATGTATCTTTCCATTTCCACAGCTAACACCCTAATCAAGCCACCATCATCCGATAGCAAGATGACTGGAATAGCATGTGACCTAAGCTTCTCTGAAATCAAACTCCTATTCTAGATCTACATGACTTGACACCTTCCTCTATCTGTGACCTCAGACTACCTCATACCTCACTGTCCTTCACTCACTCACTGACCTTTACATTTCTTATATACTTTAGGCTTGTTCCTACCTCAGGGCTTTGTTGCTAACTGAATGAATAAACTATGGATACATTGGAAGCATCTAGGACAAAATGGTGTTGTCAAATTATCTACAAGCAGCCCTATTGATTTATTTATTGATTGATTTTCTTCATGCCTTCCTGTAGTCTGTCACTTGCATGCAGTCAGTGCAAGCACACAAGAGAATCCTAATGTCTAAGTTTTAAAAAGTCATAATAAGTTGTGGATGCCTGCACCTAATCTTTATTTTTCAGTTAGGTTGATGCAATTTTAAAACAAATATTCCCTACTGTTATTCATCTCACCAATCACAAGTTCCCTCACCAAATGTGAACTGACTTCTGGGGTTCTGGTTCTTCTTGCTAGTCTACTTACTTTTTATCCAACTTTGAGACTGCCCAGTCTTTTTTAGTTTGGCAATCCCCTGGAGAAGTGGGTGTTTTACTGTCTGGGCCCCAGGTTTACCTAGAGGCTTCAGAAGTAGATTATTGTCTTACCTAGGAACCTAACCCTTTGACTATGCCTATGGTCTCAACATACTTATTTGTTTAGCCCTTAGGCCAAGCCTCTATTTTCCCTTTGCTGGTCCCTGGCATATTCTGTGTTCAGAAAGTCATCAGCTCAAACATATGATAGTGTTTTAAAAGCAGCTGCTTTTATGCTCAAGAATTGTGAAATCATAGAATTTTAAGAATGGTAAGTTTTTTGGGTATTGCCTGCCCCAACATCTCTATATTTGAAATGTGAATGAGAATGAGCCAAAGTGTAGTAGTCATACCCTTAAAAGATTTAATAGATTTCAGGATTATAAAATGCTACACTTGATATTTTTGTACATCCAACTGGTTTTCACACACACACACAAAAAGGGCTTGAATTATAGCAGTAATAATATAGTAAGTCACACTCTGTTTATTCGAATAACTTTTTCATATATTGGATGTAAACAAATGTTCAATACGATTGTTTCTTCTCCCAGTTCAGCCTCTAATTTCATAATTTCACTCCTCTCTCCTTTTTTTTGCATAAAAGATATAGTTAGGTGATTCCATAAGAATAACTCAGGCTCCATCTTCTTCCCCATTATCCCCTACTTCAAACCCTGCTCTATAAGCAAAAGATTGTTTCTATGGCACACAGTCTGACCACACATTTTCTCATCCCTTATGCACAGGGTGTGTGAGGCAGTGTGAGGGTAGGAGGGGATGCAGCTCACCATAAGTGTCCTGTGGTGTTGCCGTTCACAGAGAGGAGAGTCAGTGTATCATGTTGCAGAAACATTTGGTGTAGATTTGAAGGACACAAGAATTTAAATTCACCTCCATGTTGGTAACCATCCCTGATTAAGCCTACTCATCACTCCCTGTTTGATTCTTTTTTTAAAATTGTTATTGAAATATAGTTGATTTATAATGTTGTGTTAGTTTCAGGTATACAGCAAAGTGATTCAGATACATACATATATATATATTTTTAGATTCTTTTATATATATATTCTTTTTTAGATTCTCTTCCATTATAGATTATTAATACAAGATATTGAATGTAGTTTCCTGTCCTATACAGTAGGTCCTTGTTGGTTATCTTCTCCATATATAGTAGTGTGTATATTTTAATACCAAACTCCTAATTTATCCCTCCCCCTACCCTTTCCCCTTTGGTAACCATAGTTTGTTTTCTATGTCTGTGAGTCTATTTCTGTCTGTGTATCATTTTTTAAGATTCCACGTATAAGTGATATCATATGATATTTGTCTTTCTCTGTCTGACTTCACTCAGTATGGTAAACTCTAGGTCCATCCATGTTGCTACAAATGGCATTATTTCATTCTTTTTTTATGGCTGAGTAACATTCCACTGTGTATATGAACCACATCTTCTTTATGGATCCAGGACTATTCTGGGTGCTTTCTAGGATTAACATTCATTATTTGTCTTCTAGAAGCATGGAAAACTGTTTGGCAAACTTAATCAGCATATAGACAAAATACTTAGTGTGCTTTGATAAAACAAGACTTCTTTTTATTTGTCCTGCCGTTTAGTTTGAGAAAACAAAATTAATCCATGGAAAAAGCAGTGCTATGTTAATCAGGAATGTGGCTCTTGATGTTGCCTCTGCCACTAATTATAGTAAAAAAGGTTACCTAGCATTTATTGAGCATCTACTCTTTGACGTTACTTGTAAAGTAAAGCCTTTCTTTTACTATAGCTGTATGATGGTAGGTTTTGTTACTCTCTAGTGTCCTGGTCCCAGGAAAATATGCGTGTCTGTTATTTCAAACCTTCAGCTCTTCTAGCCTGCACTGGTGGCCTGGGGCCATACCTAGATGCCTCAGTCTTTCTTCTCTCTCTAATGGGTTTGGGATAGACTTTAAATCATCACTTTAGTTTTCAAAATTGTATGACAACTAAAATTTATTTGGCAATACTGGGCTTAATGACTTCTGAAGGTGCTGTTTGGCCTATCATTTGAAGCATTTTGCCTGCCTGCAGAGATCTTAATATGCAAATAGTTAAAGTGACAAATCCAAAGGAGTCCCTGGAAGCCTTTCAGGTTCAATGGTGCCCAGGTTCGAGTGCACATTGATTATTGACTTTGATAGTTTCTTTGTCTAATGAAGTTGAGTGATTCAGTGCTGGAAATACAATTGTTTGCCCCTTCCATTGCTCACAAACTATGCTCAGTAACCCATAATAAGTCAGAGATTCTACCAAATTAATTCATTACAATGTGTAAACACTAACTCTGTAAATAAAGTATTTGACTGCAATTTGATTAGAAGACTGGCTTCTAAATTCTGGGTAGAGGCTTGAGCTGTACTGACAGACAGACCCTTAACCATTTCCATTATTAATTTTTAGAAGTATTTTAACTAGTTCGCATAGTATATCAGAGTTGCTAGGAAAGAAGAGTGAAGATGAGGACTTACTATCTGAAGGACTGCATTAGAAAGGATGTTAATTATCTTACAATGTGCAAGGTGCATTTCCCCCTCTTTCTTGTTCCTCAAAATTAACTCTTGGATGAGGGGTGATTCCTTTGCTTTCTGTTGTAATTGCAGCATGATTAGATTTGGCTGCCAGTCTTTAAAGGCTCTACAGGCTAACTGCATCCTGTGGGTGGCTCACCTTATGCGAAAGGTGAGAACTCCTCAAGACTAGGATATATTTGTGCACTTTTTGCAGGAAAAATATTTATCTTTAGGGATCTCCCTATATTTTTCACTAATAATTTATTATGGGTTAGGGAACCAGCTAACCAAACTTGTTAGAAGGGTATATAAAATAGAATTAAGAACTTTTTGTGCATGGATTTGGTGAGATCTGTTTTGGTTGCTTGGGGTTTAAAATTCTTTTTAATTGTTCTTTTTTCTTTTTACCTTTTCACCATTTTTACCCATTTCTCCCCCCTAAACCCTCCCACCACCTCTGGCAACCACCAATCTGTTCTCTGTATCTGTGAGCTTGTTTTTAGTTCGTTTGTTTGTTTGTTTTTAGATTCCACATATAAGAGAGCTCACATGGTATTTGCCTTTCCCTGTCTTATTTCACTTAGTATAATACCATTTCCTATTATTTGTTCAATCACTTAAATACAGGTAATCTGGAAATTGTAGATCAGTGGTGCTTGTGAGCTTTACTATCCATTTTTCTCTTTAATAAAGGTATAAATAATTTATAACATACCACATTTAGTAATTTTTTGGATATTCATAGAGAACTATTTCATGACATAATTTAAAGGGAAAATTAGGGAGTTCCCTGGTGGTCCAGTGGTTAAGAATCCACCTTCCAATGCAGGGGATGTGGGTTTGATTCCTGGCCAGGGAACTAAGATCCCACATGCCACGGGGCCACTAAGCCCACGTGCCACAACTACTGAGCTCGCGCACCTCAACTAGAGAGCCCGCCTGCCACAAACTACAGAGCCCACATGCTCTGGAGCCCACGCCACAACTAGATAAGAGAAAAAAAAACCCACAGGCCACAACTAGAGAGAAGCCCGCGTGCCGCAATGAAAGATCCCACGTGCCGCTACGAAGATCCTGTGTGCTGCAATGAAGACCCAATGCAGCCAAAATAAAAATAAAATAAATAAACATATTTATTTACTGAAATGTATTCAGTCCTGATTGAAAGTAAGTTAGTGTTTAAAATGTTTTCCTACCCAAATATTTAGGTCTTACCTATGAGTATTCTTCCTTTCCATTCTATTTTTTTTCTAGAAAATGTGAAAAGAAAAACAAAAGGAGACTTTTTGCAGGAGTAGACTTTGAGTCTCTGAGACCTGTCTTCTGGCTCAATGATCCTTAAGAAAGCCTGCTTCTTTTGTCTACCTTGATTTTCTATTTCCTTGTTTATGAGCTAACTCAACCTGATGCAAGTATCACCTTCATCCACTCTAGTTTATTTGGATTCTTTTTTTTCCACTTGTACACTTTGCCATTACCTTATTATGAACGTTATATTAATTTTTGCTTTGTAATTGCTTTCCTTTAATGCTTTGTAATGAATAATTGAATACCTAATTTTATCAGTTTATAACCACTTCTATGCCATTCAGCTATTTCATCTTCTACAAGTCACTTAACGTTTAATGATAATAGTTTCTACTTCTAGTGCTTATTCTTTGTCAGACATCCTTCTTAGCCATTTACATATATTAACTCATATAATAATTGCTACAATCTTATGAAAGATATATTCTTATTATACCCATTTTACAGGTAGGAAAATTTAAGCACAAGGGTTAAGTAGTTTATCTAGTATCACACAACTGCTAAACAGTAGAGCTAGGATCTAAACTGAATCAGGCTAGGTCCAGATTTCATATTCTTAATTATAAAACTTGCTGCTTCTCTGATCTTCAGTTTTCTCACTAGTTAAATAAGTAGATTGGCTTTGATGATACCTGAAGTTCTGCCAAACCCTAAATAAATAAATATATTGGTGGGGTAAATCTATATATGAAAATTTCACACTTGCTTAATTAGAAAATACTCTTTTATTGACAACTGCATGTTGATATGATGATTTTCCACAATATGTTTTAAGATTAATAACATCAAAAGTTCTTTTATTCTGAATGTCTTCCTAATCCAAAACACAATTCTAGTCCTCATGAGTGCTCAGTAAGAATTTGGTTGGTTGATTCAGTGATTGATTAATTGACTTTTGAGAAATCAGCACTGAAGATGGTTCTAATCCCTGACAGGCAGCGCCTCGAAACCAGACCCTGAAGTCACACCAGGCGCTCTTCCCCTCTTATGACTGAAAACAGAGCAATGTTCTGTTTTAGAGGTACCTGGGGAACTTTAGACGTCGCTGTCTATTTCCCAGGATCACCTAGAAGGAGGATGCAGGGAGGACAAAGAGCAGAAGGGAGACAGGAGTAGGAGAGAAATTTTATGCCAAACATCTTTTTGTACTTTTTGACTTTGGAGCTTTGTGAATATATCATCTGTTCAACAAATTAAATAAATAGTTGAAAAAAGGTTCTGTGGTCTCAAAATAGGTCCTTAGCAAGTAGAGCTGAGAAATCCTGAGGTCAAGGTTCTCTTCCTGTCAAAAGGCCACCACCTCCCATTGAACCGCTAGTCAGTCATGTGAGTTCAGTTAATTGCAATCACTCAAGCAGTAAGCTTATGGGAGACATAGCCTTATGCAGGAAGTAGTGTGAGAAAGTCAAAAATAACAGAATGAGAAAATTTAACAGGGAACAGAATAATGACAGACACCATGGGAAAGCAATTCTGCACTAATCCAAATAGAATGAATAATCAATTCAATAAGAATTGAGACAGGAGAGAAATCAGGGTGGGCCCGAGCAGTTTTCTGGACCACTTAATAGCTTTCTCTTTCACATTCCCATCCCCAGGACTAAAAGAGTAACAAACATGGGCTGTTCAAGATGTACTGAGGAAAGAGAATGAGTCCTAGTTAATCCATCTTCACTGAGTATCTCTAAGTTAATGATTCTGCTCTACTTATTTTGAAGGGGAGTCTGCAGTTAATTGAGGACAGAGTGACCTGTGACCAACACATGCAGATGGAAAACATGTCTATTGACAAGTAAGCAGAGTGGTGCTGGTGCAGCCAGGGACAAGTCAGTGTGGTATAATGCAAATGGCAAACACAGGGATTGTCGTGAGCAAAGTTGCCTCAGTTCAGTGTCAGCTGGCAAGTACTGATGAGTCAGAGATGATAGGCGTTCAAGTTGACCCTCCATATCCAAGGGTTCTGAGTCCATGGTGTATGGCTGGCCAACTGTATTATGTCCTTTTACATAGGGACTTGAGCATCCAATGATTTTGGTATCTGGAGAGACTTTTTGTCTGTTTATTTGTTTTCGTTTTTGTTTTTAAATGCTAGGGTGGCCATGGTGATAATCAGGCAAAGAATCACTGCCTTCAAAGTTACTAATATTCTTTGTTTTTTCATTTCTTTTTTCTATTTAGAAAATTTTTATTGCAATACAAAAAAATCATATAACATGAGATCTACTCTTTTAATAAATTAAGTATACAATATGGTATTGTTAGCTACATGCATACTGTTGCACAACAGATTTCTAGATCTCTAGAACGTTTTCATCTTGTATGACTAAAACTCTACACCCATTGAACAGTAACTTCCCTGTCTCCCCCTCCCTCTAGTCCCTGGCAATCACCGTTCTATTTTTTGTTTCTATAAGTTTGACTACTTTAGATACATCATATAAGTGGATAATGCAGTATTTGTCCTTCTGTGACTAACTTACTTCACTTAGTGTAATGTCCTCAAGTTTCATCCATGTTGTAGCATATGACAGAATTTTAATATTTTTAAGGCTACATAGTATTCCAGCATATGTATATATCACATTTTCTTTATCCACTCATCCATTATGGACTATTGGCTATTGTGAATAATGCTACAATAGATATGGGAGTAGAGATATCTATTTAAGATTCTGTTTTCAGTTATTTTAGGTAAATACCCACTGAAAGTACACAAGGGTTCCAATTTCTCTACATCCTTACCAACACTTGTCATTTTCTGTTTTGTTTTGTTTGTTTGCATTTTTGTAATGACTATCCTAACCGGTGTGAGGCGATAGCTCATTGTGGTTTTGATATGTATTTGCCTGATGATTAGTGATGCTGTGCATCTTTTCATATTCCTGTTGGCTATTGAAGGTCTTCTTTGGATAAATGTCTATTCAGGTATTTTGCCTATATTTAATCAGTTTGTTTAGATTTTTGGCTATTGAGTTGTAGGAATTCCTTATATATTTTAGACATTAACCTGGTATCAGATATATGCTTTGCAAATATTTGCTCCCATTTCATAGGTTGCCTTTTTACTGTATTACTATGTTCTTTGCTGCATAGAAGGTTTTTAGTTTGATGTAGTCCTAATTGCCTATTTTTACATTTGTTGCCTGTGCTTTTGGTGTCATATCCAAGAAATTATTGCCAAGACGAATGTCATGGAACTTTTCTCCTATGTTTTCTTCTAGGAATTTCATAATGTCAAGTTTTGCATTTACATCTTTAATCCATTTTGAGTTTATTTTTGTTTATGGTACAAGATAAAGGACCAGGTTCATTCTTTCACATGTGGATATCTAGTTTTACCAACACCATTTGTTAAAAGGACTATCCTTTCTCTATTATGTAGTCTTAACACCATTGTGAAAGATCATTTGACCTTATATATGTATGAGTTTATTTCTGGGTTCTCTACTCTCTTCCACTGGTCTGTGCATCTGTCTTTATGCCAGTACCCTACTGATTATTGTAGCCTTGTAATTATCTTTTGAAGTCAAAAAGTATGTGGCCTCCAGCTTTGTTCTTTTCAGGGTTGTTTTGGCTATCTGAGTTCCTTTGTGGTTTCATATGAATTTTAGGATTTTTTTTTCCATTTATGCAAAATATGCCATTGAGAATTTTATAGAGATTGCATTGAACTTCTAGATCACCTTGAGTGGTGTGGCATTTTAACAATATTAAATCTTCCCAATCCATGAACATGAGATGCTGTTCCATTTACCTGTGTCTTTTAAAATTTCTTTCAGCAATGTTTGTGGTTTTCAGTTTATAAGTCTTTCATCTCCTTAGGTAAATTTATTCCTAAATATTTTATTCTTTTTGATGCTATTATAAATGGGATTTTTTCCCTTGATTTTCTTTTAAAATTGTTCATTATTAGTATATAGACATGAAACTGATTTTTGTATATTGATTTTGTATCCTGTAATTTTACTGAAGTTGCTGATTTGTTCTTACAGGATTTTTTTGTGAAATGTTTAGGATTTTCTACATATAAGATTATATCATTTGTGAACAGGTAATTTTACTTTTTCCCTTCCTGTTTGGATGACTTCTATTTCTTTTGCTTGTCTAATTCCTCTGGCTAGGGCTTCCAGTACTATGATAAATAGAAGTGGCAAGAGTGGGCATCCTTGAGTTGGTCCTGATCATAGAGGAAAGGCTTTCAATTTTTCACCATTGATTATGCTATTAGCTGTGAGCTTTTCATATAGGGCCTTTATTATGTTGAGGTAATTTCCTTTTATTCTAGTTTGTTGAGAGTTTTTATCATGAAAGGGGGTTGAATTTTATCATATGACTTTTCTGCATCTATTGAGAAGATTATGTGATTTTTATTTCTTGTTCTCTTAAAGTGTTGTATGGCATTGATTGATTTGTGTATGTAGAACCATTTTTCCATCCCAGGGATAAATCCCACTTGGTCACAGTGTATGGTCTTTTAAATATGCTGTTGAATTTGGTTTACTAGTATTTTGCTGCAGAATTTTGCATCTATATTCATCATGCATATTTGCCTATAGTTTTGGTTTTTTTCCCTTGAGTTTTTGTCTGGCTTTGTTATAAGGGTAATGCGAGCTTAATAAAATGAGTTTGTATGTATGTACACATCTTCAAATTTTGGAGTTTGAGAAGGATTGGCATTAATTCTTCTTTAAATATTTGGTATATTTCTCCAGTGAAGCCATCTGGTCCTGGACTTCTCTTGTTGGAAGGTTTTGACTACTGATTCAATCTCTTTACTCATTATTGGTGTTCAGATTTTCTATTTCTTTATGACTAAGTCTAGGTAGGTTGTATGTTTCTAGGAACTTACCCATTTCTTCTAGGTTGCCCAATTTTTTGATGTATAATTGTTCCTAGTAGTCTTTTATAATCCTCTCAAAGTCAGATTCTAACTGGAAAATATTTACTATCCTATATCTCCTTTTAAGATAGCTTTCTTACTCTGTCTGTCTGTGTCTCTTTCTCGGTCTCCTAGCTCTCATTGCCAGAAATCAAATTTATGCAAACATGGAAATTCAGTCATGAACACACAAAGAGATGGTGGTTTCCTCATGACCCTCTTTCTTGACACAATTTATGGTCTCTGAGAGTCCTGTATAATTCATGCAGTCTGAGAGACCTCATGATATTTTTTAAAGTTATTACTTTAAAGGTAATTTACCAATAATGCTAAAGCAATCTATATCGTTTTCATCTCTAATAAAGATACCTAAATCCTCCCTGGTTCATCTATGTTTTAATATTTTAAAGGGAAAGACTTTTTTTGAGTCATTAAACTTTGGAATCTCTGCTTTTAATAAGGCAAAAATAGCACTTGGTCAGGCCTTCTTTAGGACACAGTAGTAACCAACTCATGGCCCAAATGATGCTCAGCCTTAGGGCCAGAATCTTCTCTGGTCTGGGTGATATTAACTGCATCAACATGGGAGGCATTCTCTTCTTGCAGCTGTTGGCTCTTCTGTTTTTGAAAATAGAGACTTTTCACCCCACAAGTCAAATAAAATAACCAGTAAGCTTTGAAGGATCTTTCATTACTACAGAAAGAAACAAGATAGATCCATATGAGCAGTATCTGCTTTCTAGCCATGCCAGCTTTGTCTTCACTTCAAGTTCTATATCTGCTCCTTTTTTTTTAGTTTTCTACTAAGACCCCTTGTAGGATATCTTCAAGATTGCTGCAAGCTATTTGATTTATGATTGCTTTTTCATGTCAGAAGAAGCAGCTTGGGAACATTCCTGTTCTCTCAGCATAAAGCTCTTTGCTTCATTCTGTGAGGTCAGGCACACAAAGGCCACCAAAATGTGTAAACTGAAGTACAACATCCAGTGAGAGCCCTATATTTAACATAAGAAGATTTAACATCATTCTCCCAAAGCATTCATAATATACTAGATATTGGTCAGCATTTGACCTATAGCATGCTTTCTAATGCGCTTTGATTCGTCACTATAGAGTTTCTTTTAATATTGAGAGCAAACTACAGGGCTCTGGTTCTTGGGAAACAAAGAGATGTAGTATTTTTGAACTAATGCAATGAAGAAGAATAATATTGATACTTATGTGTTTTGGTTGCATTAATTATACTTTAGATCTTATTGTATGTTTGTTCAAAAGTTGAGGTCTATCCAGGTGTGGTGAAAGAGAACCAAACACAACACGGCTGTTTTCCAGGAATAAGAACTAGTTCATTTACATGGGGTTCTCTGAAGAGAGAGATTCTAGCATTTTTCTGGATAGGCTTATGTATGACTTGATATGCAGGAAGGTGGGCTCTGAGGATTCTTTCAGATACAAAATTCTGCGATTCTATGCAGAACTATTGATTATGTGGATAAAATAATATGAAAATAATGCTTTGCTTTGAAGACTAGTTAAGTCAGTTTTTAAGTGTATGTTTCAGTGAAATCTCAATCTGTCTTAAAATGTTCCTCTCTCCTTTTCTTTCTCTCCCTCCTTAAACACACACACCATACTACACCATACCACACATATACATATACACACACACACACTTACATACTGCTTTTAAAATAGCCATGACATTTATTTTAGTCATGCTTTTACTGTAAAATTTTTTAAGGGAGCAAAAAATTTAAGTTATTTTATAGCCTTTCCTTTGAAATATCAGAAATATTAAGTATAAACATTTTAAATATTTGGTAATATATAAACAATTCAGATTAAATACCATGATTTCTTGAATAACAAAGAGACTTACAAGAAGCAGAGGTGATCCAGTACCTGAAATATACTTCTCACATATTGTTACTCTGTTGTAGTATATCAAACATAGGCCCTGTAAAGATTTTAATTATCTCACCCCCTTCATCCTGATCAAATAAAAAGTTAAAAAGCATTCATCATCCTAATGGGAGTTAGAAAAATAAGAATGTCAAGAGATCTTTTATAATTACCACTGCCTTTGTTGTCACATTGTCTGATGCACCTATACACTGGAGACTCAATTCTGTCTTGATCTGTGCACACAACACACATAATCACTCAGAGTGCACTTGCTTTAAATGATGAGAAAGCTTCAAAATGTAACTTGCTCATCATAAAGGAAGGAACAGACTTTTCAATAAACATGAAGTAGGACAATTGCGAACAGGTCAAGGTAAATAGTGTAACTTGATTTTACAAGAAAGAGGTAAAAATAAAAAGAAGATGTCAATTCATCTTCTAATGCAACATAATTCTAAGAATTCTGCCACATACATATTCTGATTATATGACAATAGTTCTAAGAATTCTCCTCTATGAACCTTCTCATTCTTTGATATAGAACCAGAAAGTGCATCAAGATAGTCTTTTTAGAATTTTTTCTGGAACTTTCTCTGCCTTTGAGATAAATAACTGAATCAAATAAATGGTGTCCCCTTTATTCCCAATGAAATACTAGGTAAATAAGAGGGACACAAAACAAGATTTTAATTTGGTACTTGACTTTAAAAAATAATAAGTTTTAGGAAATAATAATATTATGAAATACTACTGTATACTGTAAAATAAGAACTTTGGGGGGGGGGGGCTTCCATTATTTTAAATCTTCTAGTGAGACCTTGAAGTAGTATTTGCAGGTGGTATGAGAGGTTGCCCAAATTTAAGGCAGAATTTTTATCTGATATGGGTGTGAATTTAGAAAGTAATAAGGCAGATTGGAATGAAGGGGTTTTCTAGATTTTATGTGGTATAATATACTCCTAGAAATTATTCTCCACTTCCCAAAGTTCTTCTTTATGGTCTTTCAATCTCTTTCTGTGTTTGCCATGTAAATATGTAAGTAGTGGAATAAAAAAAGCAATAATTATTGGTTTATGAATTCATTTCACAGTAGACATTCAGGGCTTAGGGAATGATAAGGGGAAAGGGGTGGAAGTTTTGCATATCAACCTTGGTAATGAATGAAGTTTTACAATTTATACTGATTTAAAAATTCAGAATAAAGCCTGGTCACATATTATCATTGATGAAGTACATAGCTGCTGCATTTTCCATGCAATTGCCATAGTTACCCTACAGTGGAATGATGACCCAAATTAAATTTCCACAAATGGTTGCCCTCAAATTTTTTCTTCCTTTGCTAAGAATAAGAAGACTTTATTTTTTGAATAAAACTGGATTATGATCTCCTCTTTAATCTTGGTAGAACAAACTAAGCTTCTTAATAAAAAAGATTAGTGAGAACTGAAAATGTGTTGCTTAAGTCATAATAATAAAATGATAGAAGCACTGAAAATAATAATTAGTAGTTCAATGAAGGAGAGCCCCATGCTTATCATCATGATGGTTTTTTTGGTGGGATGGGGTTTGTAGAGGGAAGATGGAAATGTGGATCTTATCCAGGGACATGGCTTTGAATATACATGTTCACATCTTCAACCTACAATCAAAGAGGACCCCTTTAACACATCTGGTTGATCAAGTTGATCTAGATTTAGTAATGACTCTCTAAAACCCTATTTTCTTTTCTTTTTTGAATTGAATTATAGTTGATTGCAATGTGTTAGTTTCAAGTGAACAGCAAAGTGATTCAGTTATACATACACATATATCTATTTTTTTCAGATTATTTTCCATTATAGGTTATTACAAAATATCGAGTATAGTTCCCTGTGCTATACAGTCGGTCCTTGTTGGTTATTTACTCCATAGATAGTAGTGTGTGTATGTTAATCCCAAACTCCTAATTTATCCCCCTCCCACCTTTCCTGTTTAGTAACCATAAGTTTGTTTTCTGTCTGTGGGTCTATTTCTGTTTTGTATATAAGTTCATTTGTATCATTTTTTTTTTTTTAGATTCCACAATTAAGCAATATCATATAATATTTGTCTTTCTCTGTCTGACTTACTTCACTCAGTACGGTAAACTCCGGGTCCACCCATGTTGCTGCAAATGGCATTATTCCATTCTTTTTTATGGTTGAGTAATATTCCATTGTATAAATATACCACATCTTCTCTATCCATTCAGCTGTCATTGGATATTTAGGTTGCTTCCATGTCTTGGCTATTGTAAATAGTGCTGCAGTGAACATTGGGGTGCATGTATCTCTAAAATCCAATTTTCTTTTCTGTAATGTGACTATAATAAGTTTTCTATGACAAAGGTGCTGATCAAACAGGAGAGTGCATGAAAAGAGTATAGTTTAAGCCATATGAATTGCTGGTTATCAACCGTTTTTTACTTACAAAAAGGAACTTTCAGATGTACAACGTAATTTTAAAATGCAATGCAAATGTAATATATTGCTAATAAAACCAAAGGAAAACTGAAACTGAAATCAAAAAAGTAATAAAGAAGAGACGAGAGTACAAAAATAAAAATGTAAAATCTTGGAGAATACTTTCTCATTTACCTGTATTTACTTTGTTGATGATCTAAAAAATAATAACAAAAAACTAAAATGATAAAATATTTAGTAAATATGTAACTGTGCATAATGTAATTTAACAAGCATGGCATTATGCATATTTGAACTTTTAAATATCTTATTTTTCTAATAAAAAGCACTACATGTTATTGCACCAATTTGAAATTGTAAAAGAATCAAATGAAAATAAAAATAATCATTTTCTTATGACCTAGAGAAACCAACCAATACTATATTAATTTAGTCCTGTCTGGGATTTAACATTTTTTAAATTTGCTTTTTATTTTCTTTCCCACCAATAATAGCTAAATTTCATATATATATGAAAATAGACAGATGTATATACATATATATAATTTCATATATATGCAAATATATTCTTATAATTTATATGTATGCAAATATATATTCATATAATTTCATATATATATGCATATATATGCTTCTGTACGTAAGAATTGTATTATGTTTATATAATCTATTTAAAAGTCACAAAGTAACTGGTGACATTCTGTTTAGATGGTTTCATCTAGCAATATAACTTAAATATATACTGCATAAATATATACATATATTTAATATTTAATATATATGAAATAGCTGAATGAAATTATATATGTATATTTTATATAGTATAATAGCCATAAAATTAAATGAATTTTATATGTAATATATACTATATATCTATTGCCAAATGAAATTATATCTATATACAAGCTATATACCTACCCAAAGTAAACTGTAAAATAAAATCATTTTATATGTCACTATATATATATATATATATATATATACATACATGTTTGTATATATACACACACATATAAATATATGTGTATCTTTCATATTTTTCTCAGTATTAACTCGTGTGTTTTTAAATTTTTCTATTTTTTCATAAACGTAATTTAATGGATGCTTTTAAATTTCTTCTTTGTAAAATGAATATTTGTGTACTTTGCCAGTTTTTCCAGTGTCTTGTATATCCTCGTATTGGTTCTTAAGAGTGTAATAAATATCAAATCTCTTTACCTTTTTGTCTTATGTTCATTATAAACTTCCCCCCATTTCCTATTTGCCTGTTCGTTTCTTGATGGTGTTTAAAGAAAAGTTCAGAAGCTTTTCCTTTCCATAACTAGATTCATCTGTATTTCTCTTTATGATTCCTTTCATTGCTTTTATGCTTAGAATTATCTTGTCTCCTTTAAATCAGATCAGTTTTTACATATACTACTAAGTGAAAATTGTCAATAATCTTTCCCCCATATATCAGTGTAGGTTTTTTAAATAGCTGCCCTCAGAAAAGGTTTGTTCTCAGACATTAATATTAACTTGTTGATTTTTTTTGTAAAATATTCAGTATTATAATAAGTGCATGCACTATGTTGAAAACATAATTTCTGTTAACCATATTGGACACTGACTGATAAAGAACAAAACTCCTTTTTTTTTAAATTAATTTTTATTGGAGTATAGTTGATTTATAATGTTGTGTTAGTTTCTGCTGTACAATGTGAATCAGTTATACATATACATATATCCATTCTTTTTTAGATTCTTTTCCAATATAGGTCATTACAAAGTATTAAGTAGAGTCCCCTGTGCTATACAGTAGAACAAAACTCCTTAAGATTAAAATGAGGACTTTTCTATGCTTCTAGAAAGTAGAAAAACTAATTTTTCTATAGTTTCTAGGTGTTTCCCTAATTACTTTGGTTTCTTTACCTCTTGGCCTTATAAGGGAAACAGTTTGGTCTGATTTGGAGGTGTACGTGTAACCACACAGATATTATTTCCATGTAATCATATATTCGGTTCACCATTATCTTGGCAAGCACATGCTGTTGTATGTCAGTCATTGTATTATATCTATATAATCTATTTAAAATTCACAGAAGTGACCAATGACTTGGTATTTAGATGGTTTTAGCTAGTAATTTAATTTAAATATATGCTGCATGAAACCAAGTGTTTAAATAAAATAAAAATATATGATTGAGTTTTTTGAAAAGTATAAAGTTCCATTTTAAACTGTATTCTTAAGGTGCACATGCAGAGGTAGAACCCTTACCATTGAATTTAAGTGAAAGAGTTAGTCATCTAGTCTAGATAATCACAAGTTGTCATACTTCTATAGACTATTAAAGAAAAAATCAAGTATACTCTTTATGAAATTGGTGAAATGTTGTTTACTCTGATAGAAGATAACTTATTCATGGTTATCTTTTGTTTTTGACCTTTTGCAGATCTCCATTAGATTATTATCTTGTATTAGAGTCACGTAAAAGTTTGTACAAAGACATTCAAGTTACTATAATTGCTTTAAATTTATGAGATCAGATAATAAATCTTAGTATGGCTTTTTTTTTTCTCTCTCTTATGAAAGAGCATCAGTGCTCTTGACATTTGTCTAACAGAATATTCAGAAGTAACTCTAGGACACTGGTTGCAACCATATGTGTTTTGGAATACCAACTGTAGATCTTTAGCACTATTTTCATAAGTAAACAAAAAAATATGTGATATAAATGTGGTATAAACATTCTCAGTGGTAAAGAGAAGTCTACATCTTGATTTTTTTTAATTTGACATAAATTACTGTGTATTCCAAAAATTTCCATGTGTTCTAGTGGTCTAGAACAGATATGTGCCTATATTGGTTGCAGGCAATAATGGTAAGATTTAGAAAGGACAAAAGAATATTTAAGTGTATGAGCAACTGAGAGACTATCGAGTTAGCAAAATCCAATCCCCATGAGTTCTAAGAAATTGTAAATTTAAGTCACAGTGATTTTTCAAGGAAATCATCAGTGTTACTTTAGCAGGTCTTTGAGAGAAAAGATATATGTTGTTATGTTGTGTTTAAGGAATAAAGGCAAAAATTCCATACTTCATTTGTCTGCAGGCCAACTACACCTTTTTTCCCTGGCTTTATTGAGATATAATTGGCATATCATTACTTTTTAAATTAGATCATTATCCATGGAAAACTAACCTCCTCCAAATTATTTTAAGTTATCTGACGCACTTACCAAAGTATGAATTTCTTTATGAATGTTCTCAAAGTAAGATGCAAACACTTTTATTAAAGTATTAGCTTACTAATTATGCTGATTAATTTCTGTGTTGTGTCAAAGCAAGATAAAAATTTTTAGAGTAAATTTAGAGGCAATTTAATATATATATGGAACTCAGCCAGTGATTTCCACTAATAATGCTACTTACTATGCTTGTTTATGTTATAAGATGAATTTTTGGGTGTAAAATGTTTATTGCAGAGATTAACATTTTTGAAGTATCAGGTGTTGACTCTTTAAAAAGACATTACAACTAGTAATAAACATCCTTTGGTTCACTCTCAGGTTTCAAAACACTGGAAAATATTATTACTTTATTAAGAACCTTTTCTTTGTGTGTGTGTGTATGTGTGTGGGGGGGTGTGTGTTTATGAAAGAATGCTGTGTTTTGGAGAGTTTGAAGCAACCCTTCAAAGGCTTTTGAACGAATAAAATTATTCAATGCCAGGTAACATCCACTGGTCTCAAAGCAGCATCTCTACCAAGTAAGGAAATTCTTGGAACTAGCTAATTAGCTGGACCTAAAATTCTTTGTACTCTATGGCCAACAACTGATCTCAAAATACTGCTTTTAGAGTGTTTTGGAGCCAAATTCATTAATAGCAGGTGGTAAGAGGAAATAGTGAAATTAACTGAAGTATATGTTCCTCTCTTGATAGGTGCATGTTATCTTTTTGTATTTGAATGTGCATGCATTGAAAGGGAATATACTTGTAGGTTAAGTGAAGAAACTGAATTGGAATAGCTGAAAGCCCACTCAAATGAATAAACTCAACAATGTATTTCTATATAGGAAACTGACAGCTGTGCCTCTCTTTCCACCAATGAAAGAACAAAAATTTAGTGGATTACTTCTCCTTCAGAGAGCCCTTTGGATTTAACTCATGAAGGGTTGTGGCATCTAACCACTGCCATCTGACAGTTGTTTAGCAAATAACGTGAAACACGTCAGTGATCTTGATCTGATTCTCTAGGACATGTATTTCACAATAAACTGTCATCCTCTTCTCTCAGCCAGGAACGTTCAAACTGATTATCAACAGAAGTAGTTTAGTTCTTCTCGGTTAGAATTGCATTCTTCTTATGTTTTCCGGAGCCTAAAGGTATAAAACAAAATCACATTTTACCTCAGTAATTATAATAGCCTCAAAAACCTTTTCTTTGTGTAATTAAAAAGGAAATGGCATTTAAACTAAAGACAAAAGAAGTGTTGACATGTTAACACTTAGTTTTTAGTATAAAATATGAATTAAAATATGTGTTGAATTATTTTCTCTGTCTAGGAGAGTACCTCTCCAGCTTTTCTCCTCTATCCACATGACACAGAATCTTTACTTGATGCTATTAATTCCTAAGCAGGAGAATTTGGGAGAGTAATGATTTAAAAGTATTTGGACATATGGCTTTGAGGGAGCCTAAGGTAGAGGTCAGCAAGTATCTTGATTTGTGCTTGGGAGAAGTTGTTATGGTCATTCTTAAGCTTCTTTTGAGGACTTTTAATATCAGAAAGCTAGACTTATTTTATTCCAGTAACTCGGTAAAATCTCTGATTATTAATGAATTTTAAATAAGTCTACATTCTTCAACATAAAGGGACCTCTTTTCAACTGCCCCTCAATCTACAAACTCTATCTGTACACTGCATAAAATGTTCTACTGAATCTATTTAGGGAATATAGAATATATTTTCTCAAAACATTCTTATAGAAATGGCCTTTTCCAAAAACGTCTCTGTATATTCATAAGAAATGTGTTACGCTGATACAGTTTACCTGGAGCAGTTGGCAAAATTGTGATTGTCTCCTTGTTCAGAAGGTCCTTAAAGTCTAATATAGTTTTAAGGTTCTCAATCAATGTATTGAAGGTCAGGAGGTTGGATTATCCACTAAACCAATTATTTTAGTTATCTAAACTATTACAGTCAGTTATTTTAGTTATCTGAGTAAATCTGAATAAATTGATCTGAAAGTGTTCATTTCAACAATTCTGAAATGTAATTTAAATACTACTTTATTTCACCAAAATGAAAATTTTAGGAAGTCTAGCTGAGTATTTTCTCAGTGCAGTGAAAGTCTGAGAACTCTGTATTTAGAATGTATATGGCCTCACTTTCTGTAGTTTTTGGTTTGGTTGTGTTTTATGTCCTTGAACAAAAATATCTTTAGTTATTTACAGTTCCTTTTTGGTCCCTGCAGATACTTGAGTTTTCTATACCTGTTATAATACCTGTTTGCATTCAGGTAGGATTTAACTTATGCCAATAAGTTGATAACAAGCAAATCAATTAATCACAAATTACATTTTTAATTTCAATCATATTTTTCACACTGGACTAAATATCATATAAGATAAATTAGAAGTGTGATGCAAAGTACCTGAATTCAAGGAGCTAACAACCAGGGTAATGCTTATCAACAATGAGGTGAAAATACAAGTTATATTAAAGTTTCAAATCATATATTTCTGAGTATAGGTAGAATAGATGGCATATATTACTTTAGGCTTGAATATTCAGAGGTGGCTTAATGAGAGAGACAGGATGGAAGAGAAGCCATCTAACTTTTGCTTAGAGGGGGAAAAACAACCCATCGTGCATAGACACATTGATACACTAAGATTTATCTTTTTATTTTATTTACTTAGCTTGCTCATTGTTGAAATATTTGTAAGGGAAATTATAGAGCAAGGCATTTAGCTAAGTCATACATCTGTTATTTTTAGGATTATATGTGTCACTTCCAGCCATATACTCCTTAAGCAGAGAGGAGAAGTTCAGTATATGTAAAAGTAAAACATTTGAACAGACCTTGGGTGAAAAAAACAATAGCAAAAAATATATGTGAATATTCATTTTGTCATTTTACATTAAATGATAGGGTTAAAGTATATGCTATAATGAGGTTTCCTACCAAAATGATTAAATACGAGCTTATATGTCTTAAATTGTGAAGCATTGGTTTAAAGAGTGAAAGCTTTCATTAGCTGACAAAACATTTCTTTTTACATCTTTATTGGAATATAATTGCTTTACAATGTTGTGTTGGTTTCTGCTGTATAACAAAGCAAATCAGCTATATGTATACATGTATCCCCATATCCCCTCCCTCTTGAGCCTCCCGACAGAACATTTTCGTAACTAATTTTTCCAACTCAAGCTGATACACACTGAATGTTTTCCTCTGGTGATAATAAGGTTGACCATCTTTACTTTAGGCATTATTTGAAGCCCTGCTTACCGAAAATTGGAAAAAAAAAAAGTATGCCTAGAGTTACATTAAAAAAGATACAGTTTTTAGTGGTTTCAGATTATTTATAACTCACAGTGTGGATTTTAAAGTACAATGCAATGAATTGTGTCCTTCACTCAAACACATTTGTACATTGTCCATCATTTGAAATATAAAAGTCAATTTTATGTACTTAAGTGGTAAATATGGCTGGAAAATAATTCAGCTTGAAGGACAGAAAATATGCAGGTAGCTATGGCCTCTAAATGAAAATAATATATTTCCATGTGACTATTAAAAGCCGGGGACTAAGGAAGAGAGTAGAATAGCCCATTAAAGTAGTCAACAAAGTAGATCATGCCAGGTGTCAGGGGTTTACAAGGCACAAAAGCCAGACTCCTATGGACTTTGGAGAATAAATATTTATCTCGGTATTTTTTATCAAGTGCATTTTTAAGTTTATTTCAATTTTCCTCTATTTTCTACTCTCCCAATCAACACAATTAATTCGAAATGAAATCATGGGTAATTAATGGAAAATATTTTAATGTTAAAATTGAGTATCTTAAAGTACTTCACATGTTTCCCATTTTGTTTCTTAATAGGAATAACCTTATCAGTCTAAAATCCTCATGTGATTTGATTTCAGAGGATAAAGTAAGATCCCCCAAATAACTCTTTTATACCTCTACATGGTATTTTATGCAGTTCCTATAGTAGAAGACATATTTTAGTTATTTTTTTAATTAATGAGAGACAGATTTGGATAATAATGACAAGCTAATACATATATTACCTACTATGTGCCAGGCATTATTCTAAGCACTTCATATATATTATCTCATTTAATTCTCAAAATAACTCTTTGAGATAGGCACTACTTTACAAATGATAAAATGAGGCACAAACTGGCTAAGCGGTTTGTCAAGTGACAAGTGCTAAAGAGAGGCAGAAAGAACAGAGATTCAAATTCCAAGGGTCTGGCCCCAAAGCCTTCCCTCTTTATTATGTTATATTGCACTGCTTCTTCTGACAAGTACACACTGGCCCAAGAGAAACAAAGGAGCTTAAACTCACAGATTCAGTCACTGGGTAACAGTTGCTGATATTGAAGGTTTTACTGGGGAGGAGAAGATTGGAGAGAGAGAAGATATTTTGATAGATAAATGGGGAGAGAGCATAGGGGCTTCTCCAGATGTCTGCAGGTGGAAGCAAAAGTTTTCTATTTAGTGGTAGAGGTAGAGAGGAGGGAATTAGAAAAAGAAGCAGCAACAAAAATGTACAAGCATAGGTCTTCCTAACTTTGCCTGAAGATGGTCTTATACTTTTACTTCCTCTTACTTTTGTTCAAACTAGATAGTATTCACTATATTCACAGTGTCAAAGAGGATGTACTGACTTTATGGCAAGGGTCAAAAGTGTCGGTGTAGCAATCAAGGTGACATATTGGAAAAAGATCCAGACTTTGGATTCTGAAAGACTAAACTTCAAATTTTGCCTCTGACATGGATTTCCTATGTGGCATTGGGGATAACATTCCTCACATATGAAATTGGAATAATAATATGTACTTCATAGGTTTATTAAGAGGGTTAAGCAAGGTAATGTTTGCAAAACATCAGATAATATCGTTTTACATGTGAAAATAAATAAATGGCAACTTTTGTTATTATAAGCTTATCTTTGCTTATTAATGTCCATAGATCCCATGGACATTAATCCCATGGACATTTCACCTAATGCAAGTGTGAGCAAGCTCATCTTAACGATGCTAACAATCAATCCAGTTTTAAAAAACTGGCACCTCAATCTTTTTATAATTGGTAATCATATCTATAAGACTTATTTCATCTATAGAACCGATTTGCTCTTTGAAAGGGGAAAAAAGTAGAATATCTCAGTAAAAAATCACACTGATATTTACTTATCTCCCCCATTTTTCACTGTGTATATTACAAGGGCTTGGCTAATGGATTACTCTAAATGTCAACTCAGAATTTAAAGGAAAGTGCAATAAAACCTTTGAGTTTTGTTAGAGTAGTATGGAACACGTTCATGTGTCAAAGACCCAGTCCAAAAGCCCAAAAGAATAACAAAATTATCAAAGCCCTGGGTTATCATCAAGAAAATAAGAAATGTTAAAAGTGCATGTTGTTTTTGAAAGCAGTGTCTTAAGTGTGGAAAAGAAGTTGCTTAGCTATGCCAACTTTCCACTTATGATCTTCTATGTAAGCATCCCTCATGACTTTACACATCTGAAGATGATACAAGGAATAGCATTCAGAAATCTTGACCTCAAAAAACATGCTTTATTAAGCTTCCCATCCCCATTTGCAAGGATATTATTTTGAAAGTCTTCCAAAAATTTATTTTTTCTGCCAAGGGAGAGAACTCGAGAATTGTTAGTGTGGAAAGCATCTTAGAAAATATTGCACAATGAGTAACTGCACAAATTATGCATTGAAATTGCAAAAGGATGAAAATTATTATTCTACACTCTTTAAATAATAAATGGGAGGATCTTCTGAAGAGACTATGGAATAGATATCTGTGAGCTCCTACCTACAATGGTGAAGGATTCATTACTCAGTTCATGATGTATGGGGTTTGAATGAGTATCTCCCCTAGTTTTCTCTGTGATATTAGAACAGAAAAATAAATAAATATATCAATGAAGTTTTTCTAACAAAAAGACTTGTCAAATCATCATCATTGAGAATCTCTTCATTAAGTATATTTTTTTCCTGTACTTAAAACATTTATTAGTAGTTCTTTAATTAAAATTGTATGTAAATGTAATCAAATCAGAGGAAATGAGTCTCTGGCAGACTTTACAAGAAGAGTAAGCAGAAAAGTAGGTTTTTTATTCTTATTGTATTAGAATTTTACCACTGTAAAATACTGGAAAAAGTTGTGTATTTTTTTTTTTCATAGAGCTGCTGTAGCAGGGTACCAAGAACTGGGTGGGTTAAACAACAGAAATTTTTTGTTATCTCACAGTTTTGGAGACTGGAAATTTGAAATCAATCAAAGCAGGGTCATGCTTCCTCTGAAACCTGTAGGGGAATCCTTCCTTGCCTCTTTCTAGCATCTGGTTGTTTGCAGGTGATCTTTGGTATTCCAGGGCTTGTAGATGCATCACTCCAATCCTCAGCCTTCCCATGGCTTTCTTGCTGTGTGTCTTCACATTGTCTTCCCTCTTTGTGTGTATGTCTTCGTGTCCAAATGTCTTCTTTTTATTAGGGCAACAATCAGATTAGAGCCCACACTAATGACCTCATTTTAACTTGACCATCTGCATAAAGGTTACATTCTGAGGTACTGAGGGTTATTTTTTGTTGGGGGACACAGCTCAACCAATAACAACTTATGATAGAGAAGATCTTGTAATTCTGTATCGTATATTATTTCATTTTGTTGGGTTTGTTTTTTCTTTGCACATAAATATCAAATTATCAAAATCTCAAAGAAAAAAAGTTTGTAGTATTCTTGTTATAGGTTGGTGACAGTATAATAGTGACATTTGGACTTAAAAACCCCTTTGGCTATCTCTGCTTTGGGGGGTCCACAAGACACAGAACCCATAAAACCAAGATATTGGCATTGTTTGATTTCATTTTAAGATAACGATACAAGAAAATTTACATTTCTTCAAAAGTTATATCAAGAATTATTTCTATCTTTAGAAAGATTCATTGCTTTACCAAATCTTAGCCCTAGTTTCCATTAAGTCAAACCCAGTCCTAAAGTAATGAAAATACAAATACAGAAACACTACCAAAACTAGACTCATACAAAATCTTTTAGGAACCAAGCTGTTACATAAATCGAGTTTTTTCTGTGAATCTTTCAGAGAATTCAGCTTTGTTTTTGTTTTTAAAGGACAAAGAAAATAGTTTGGGTCAAAGGTCTAATGTGGTAGTATGGTTTGGCCTTAGACTTTAGTCCTGCCATTTAAAATTTACTATACACACAGATCTTATCTCTTTATCTAATTAAGATTTTTTAAAATCAACTTTATTTTTTAGAGCAGCTTTAGGTTCACAGCAAAATTGAGAGAAATGTATCCACCATAGTATAGTTTCACTACCCTAAAAATCCTCTGTGTTCTGTCTATTCATCTCTCCCTACCCTTTAACCCTGGCAACCACTGATCTTTTTAGGGTCTCCATAGTTTTGCCTTTTCCAGAATGTTATAAAATATATAGTTGGAATCATACAGTAGTTAGCCTTTTGAGATTGACTTCTCTCACTTAGTAATATGCATTTAAGATTCCTTCATGTCATTTCATGGCTTGATAGCTCATTTCTTTTTAGTGCTGAATAATATTGCATTGTTTGGATGTACTACAGTTTAATTATCTATTCACCTATGAGGGACATCTTGGTTGCTTCCAAGTTTGGGCAGTTACGAATAAAGCTGTTATAAACATCCGTGTGCAGGTTTTTGTGTGGATGTTAAGTTTTCAACTCCTTTTTGGTAAAAGATTGCTGGATTATATGGTAAGAGTGTGTTTAGTTTTGTAAGAAACTGCTGAACTGTCTTCCAAAGTGGCTTCACCATTTTACATCCCCGTCAGCAGTGAATGATTGTTCCTATTGCTGTACATCCTTGGCAGAGTCTGGTGTTGCCAATGGATTTTGGCCATTCTGATAGGTGTGTAGTGGTATCTCGTTCATTTAATTTGCATTCCCCTGATGACATATGATGTGGAACATCTTTTTACATGCTTATTTGCCATTTGTATATCTTTTTTGGTGAAGTGTCTATTAAGGTCTTTGGCCTCTTTAAATCTTGTTGTGTTCTTATTGTTGACTTTTAAGAGTTCTTTGTTTATTTTGGGTAACAGTGCTTTATCCGATATGTCTTTTGCAAATATTTTCTTTCGCTCTGGGCTTTTCTCTTTATTCTTTTGACAGTGTCTTTTGCAGAGCAGAAATTTTTAATTTTAGACTTTTTTCCCAAGAAATGTATACAAAATCTGGAACCTTTACCAAATCCTTTACTCCAAGAAAAAAAAAAAATCACAATACATGCTGTTGTTAGATATAACAACATATAAATTATTAAAACCAATTAACACTTATAATAGGTAACTTTTTATATTGAAACTGATATCTGAAAAACTTGACTCAGAAAAATTGGGTTTGATAGAAATGTTAACAACAATTACAACAAAAATCTCACAATTCCAGATATAATAATAATTAAAATTTTTGATGTGGACAAAACTAATTAGTGACTTACATTTTTATAACAATAAAATTTACATAGAAAATAATTGATCATGATAATCATAGTTAAAGAATAGGAGAAATTTAAAAATTGGAAGTGAACCTTTGCTGTGTAGAAAATTAAGCAATTTATTAATTTAGTTTAATGGAAGTCACTCAAGAAAATTCTCTATAAATTCTGATGGTATGTTTGCATACATTACAAAAGTCAAAATATCTTTGAAGCCAATACAAGCAATGGATCAAAGTAAAATGGTTAAAATGACAAGATTAAAACAGTCTGTATTCCTGCTCAGGAGTCAGAGTCATAAAATAGTGACTTGACTTTTTGTATAGTTATGATTGTTCAACATTCACTTCTGTCCTTTATTTCCACAAATTACATACACAGCATCTTTTAAATGTAAGTAAATTTAAATAAAAAATTAAATTCTCATGCATGTGAGTGTGTGTGTTCGTGTGTGTGTGTGTGGACATATGTGTGCGTGTATGAATTTGAGGATATCTTGAAGTGTCACAAAATTAGAGATTAATTCCAACAAGTATTTCCTAAACTAATATTATTCTCTGAACACATCCTCCCAGCTCACTTCAGATTTCAGGTGGCTTTGCTGGAATATTCTCACACACTCTCCCTCCTTCTGCTTTTTGGCTCAGTCTACCCCTTCCCCTCCCCCCCCAAAAAATGCAGGTGTTTCTTCAGGTCAATGTGCCTTTCAACTTTGCCATTATTATAGGAATAAAATTGTTGCCTTAACTGACAAAGGATTAATCTCCAAGATTTACAAGCAACTCATGCAGCTCAATAACAAAAAAACGAACAACCCAATCCAAAAATGGGCAGAAGACCTAAATAGACATTTCTCCAAAGAAGACATACAGATTGCCAACAGACACATGAAAGAATGCTCAACATCATTAATCATTAGAGAAATGCAAATCAAAACTACAATGAGATATCATCTCACACCGGTCAGAATGGCCATCATCAAAAAATCTAGAAACAATAAATGCTGGAGAGGGTGTGGAGGAAAGGGAACACTCTTGCACTGTTGGTGGGAATGTAAATTGATACAGCCACTATGGAGAACAGTATGGTGGTTCCTTAAACAACTACAAATAGGACTACCATACGACCCAGCAATCCCACTACTGGGCATATACCCTGAGAAAACCATAGTTCAAAAAGAGTCATGTACCAAAATGTTCATTGCAGCTCTATTTACAATAGCCCAGACATGGAAGCAACCTAAGTGTCCATCATCGGATGAATGGATAAAGAAGATGTGGCACATATATACAATGGAATATTACTCAGCCATAAAAAGAAATGGAGGTATTTGTAATGAGGTGGATGGAGTTAGAGTCTGTCATACAGAGTGAAGTAAGTCAGAAAGAGAAAAACAAATACAGTATGCTAACACATATATATGGAATCTAAGGAAAAAACAAAAAAACAAAAAAACCCAAAAAGGCCATGAAGAACCTAGTGGCAAGACGGGAATAAAGATACAGACCTACTTGAGAATGGACTTGAGGATATGGGGAGGGGGAGGGGTGAGATGTGACAGGGTGAGAGAGTGTCATGGACATATATACACTATATATATATATATATATACCAAATGTAGAATGGATAGCTAGTGGGAAGCAGCCGCATAGCACAGGGAGATCAGCTTGGTGCTTTGTGGCCACCTAGAGGGTGGGATGGGGAGGGTGGGAGGGAGGGAGATGCAGGAGGGAGGAGGTATGGGAACATATGTATATGTGTAACTGATTCACTTTGTTATAAAGCAGAAACTAACACACCATTGTAAAGCAATTATACTTCAATAAAGATGTTTAAAAAAAAAAATTGTTGCCTTTCCTTCAAATATAGACTCAAAAATTGCTTCTTCGAGGAATCCAAACATAGCACAAGATTTTGGTGAAACTTAATATGTTTCTTGAAACAAAGTACAAAAGTAACTCATTTATTTATCAAATAAACTTATTTTTAGTATCATCTCACTGTATATATAAATGAACAGAGGAAATTCATCTATATTAATTTTTTCAAGCCCCACAAGAGAAAAAGTTACTGGGATGGATAGTTAGATAGATAGAATTGTTCCAAGGTGTTTAGATACATTATACCAATAAAGAAGTAAAAATATCAAATTCTCAGCAATTGCTGCCAACCACTAAAGTGTCATTGTAGAAAATGCTTCTCAAATTATTTTATCAAGATCTTCTAATCTTTTGATATTACAGGTTAAAATTTGAATTTGTTTCATACCTAAAAATTCTTTTTAATTGCTTTGTAACCTATTATTCAAAAGAGAGCTCATCTAGACTTGTAATTTTATAGCATTTGAGACACAGAATTAGCTTTGGGGTAGTATCTGATATGGCCTAACCAATTTGTACAGAAATACCAGTCAGTACATGGCTCCCATGGACTTTATTTTGTGGGGAAAATGATGTCCTTGTTTAGCTTTCCCTCCTAAGTGTTCCAGTTTTCTTGGTGAAGATAGAATGTACAGTGTTAACTGGCTGAGTCAGAGAGTTTCAGCAGTCCATGGAAAATGGTGGGTGGTTCAGAAACTAAGCTCTGGGTCAGAGAGACACATATAAAGTCATTACTCCTTTTTCATGTGGTGCTGAAACTCAGTTGCTTGTATGAAGTATTTGTACATCCTCTAAGACTTGAAAGAAAGCAGATTTAAGTAGCAGTCCCTGGTTAAGAAAAGAAGTGTATTCCATTTATGCAAAGTAGTTTTCAAACAATATATGCACTTTTGACTTATTATTGAGGAAAATATTTGTTTGGAATTTTAATGATCAAAATTATCCAAGTCAAAACATCAAAGCTCATGAATATTTTTACTGCTATCGGAGTCTTCTAAGAGGTTAAATATAGTTTATTTTTTTCCCAAATTCTTTTTATTACTCCTTTTCTCTAAGTCAACTGTTTATTGGGTACTTCCCAATCAACTTGGGTTTGCTTTATTGCTCCAGGTAAATATTTAATGGAATAACAGGATATATCTATTTTTAATGCACAATTTCGTCCAGCCCCCCTAAAGTAAATAACAAATACCACGGAAATACTTAAATAGTTGAATTCTCATATGGGCAGAGGAACGTGATTACTTAGGTATTTATATGTAACAAAACTGTTCTGTTAGCTTACACTGGGAATTTCTGTACATTTTCATAGAGGAAGTATATCTTAGATTGATCACTTTCTCTGCCAAAATCTTATAACCAAGATATATTTGAACTAATGGAAGTTAGCATTCATGTAGTACCTGTGATGTACCAGGGCTCTGATGTACCCTCGGCATTATTTACATTTAGAACTGGTTAATTCTTTGCTGAGTGGGCTGCTGTGTGCTTTTAAAATGTTTAACGGCGTGCCTGGCCTCTGCGTGCTAGATACACAGTCAATGTGTTGTCAGACGTTTTCAGATGTCTCCTGGGGGACAGAATCTCCCCTGGTTGAGAACCACTGTCTAACTAAACTCAGAATTTGTTGTAAGTGCCGTTACTGCATTTCTAGTATTATGTCCATGATTTAGAAATACAAAAAAATCTGTAGCCTAAGCTTCCATGTAACAATAAATCAAATTATGAACCAATCAAGAAAAAAAAAAGAAACTAAAAAACCCACAAACACATGGATTTACGACATGGTTATAAATAAAGAAGGAAAATAGAAAATCTGATTTTTAAATGTGAAGTAATTATGACATTGGGCCTTTAGATCTGATCAGCAACTTTTTTTTTTTATTGGAGTATAGTTGATTTATAATGTGTTAGTTTCAGGTGTAACAGCAAAGTGAATCAGTTATACATATACATATATCCACTCTTTTTTAGATTCTTTTCCCATATAGGCCATTACAGAGCATTGAATAGAGTCCCCTGTGCTCTACAGTAGGTCCTTATTAGTTACCTATTTTAAATATAAATGCTGACACCTTCACAGAAATTCCTTAACACTCAAAGGGTTCCTCTGTTACTTCATTTGTGTGGAAGCACCTGGGGAAAACCAAACTTTTTAACAGCTATTGAAAATGTGTGAAGTTTTCCTATAGCCCTGAGAGAATTGATCTTCTATTAGCCATCTAGATCTTAGAGGGAGCTAGGGAGGGAGGGGCAGAGAAAGGGAGGGGGAGAGGTGGGGGGCAGGTAAGAACACCAGGGAAACTTGGATTAACCTGGTGTTCTATTTTTTTATGACACCTACATCATCTGTGTGACCAGAAGGTCTTCGTTCCAAAATTGCTTTTGTTCTGTACTGAGTGACACAGCAAGTGTGACAGAATAGTTAAAAATTTTCTCATTTATGAATTAGAGCAAACCAGGCTATTAAAGAAGCATAAAAATTAACTTTAGGAGGTTTTCTTTTTTCTATCAACAGTGGCCATTTTAGGAATGTTTAAACTTGCTTAAAACAGTTTCTGAAATCCCTGTTAGAGATAGTCCTGCAGACAGCCTCACAACAGACCAAGCTGATTTAACCTTTCTCCCATACAGCTCCCCCATCAATGGGATAATATCAGCAGCCCCTGAGGAACGTAAAGCAGCATTGTGCTTTAGAGCTGATATCCTCCAGACTTGGCTGGTGGCTTTGGTTGTAGTGTTAGTTAGATATCTTTTGAACTTTGGGTCATTGACTGAGAGAATACTGCTTTGCAGACTCTGACTCACTATAATATTGTGCTAACCATATTTATTGTGGACGGATTGTGAGCCAATCATTCTAGCATACATTGTCATGAACAAGGGACAATGTATATAATAAACAATATAAAAATATAATTAGGGTCATACATCATAGGCATACACAAACACTATAATTTACTAAGTAATGTAACAAGGAGTACAAAGGAGCATCTTAAAAGTGAGTATATAAGTATTGAGTGGTTGCATATGGAGGAGAGATTTATGTCAAGTCAGGTGAATCAGGGATGGTTTCATGGCAAAGGTGAGCTTTGAATGTGGAGTTGAAAAGAAGATGTGGTACATATATACCATATAATATTACTCAGCCATTAAGAAGAATGAAATAATACCATTTACAGCAACATGGATGGACCTAGAGATTGTCATACTGAGTGAAATAAGGCAGACAGAGAAAAGAGAAATATTGTATGATACAGCTTATATGCAGAATATTAAAAAAATGATACAAATGAACTTATTTACAAAACAGAAACAGATTCACAGAGAATGAACTTATGGTTACCAGGGGGGAAGGGAGGAGGGAAGGGATAGTTAGGGAGTTTGGGATTGACATGTACATCAAGGAGGAGCTGGGTAGTAGTGATCTTGAAGAGACAGCTGGCAGTGGAAGTCTTCCCAAGAGGAAGAAATCTTTCCCCAAAGAGGAACCAGTTAGTGACCCTGAAGAATCAGGAAACAAGAGAGTCCCCAAGAAAAAGAGGAAATTCTCTTCCAAGGAGGAGCCACTCAGCAGTGGACCTGAAGAGGCTGCTGCCAGCAAGAGCAGCAACTCCAAGAAAAAGAAAAAGCTCCGAAAGCTCTCCCAGGAAAATTAGAATGTACATTTCCCTAGTAGGGCATAACTTGCAGAGATATTTCCCAACCCATCCCCTATAACCCAATAAAAATAAAAACAAATTAAAAAAAAATAAAATGGGTAACCAACAAGGACCTACTTTATAGAACAGAGAACTCTGCTCAATACTATGTAACAACCTAATTGGGAAAAGAATTTGAAAAAGAATAGATACATATATGTGTGTAACTGAATCACTTTATTGTACAATTGAAACTAACACAACATCGTTAATCAACTATACTCCAATATAAAATAAAAAGTTAAAAAAATAAGAGATCAGAGTTATAGAATGGTATAAGAAACAACATAAGCAAAGACATAAAATCTGACAAGAAAGAGAGAAGGAGGAGGAAAAGAAGGAGCTGGAGGAGGAGGAAGAAGAAGAAGAGGAAGGAAGGAATTGGGGGAAAGGAGGGAAGAAGGAAGGGAGGGAGGGAGGGAGGGAGAGAGAAGGAAGGAAGGGGAGGGAGGGAGGGAGGAAGGAAGGAAGGAAAGAGAGGGAGAGAGGATTAATCTTAGTTTCCTAGTGAGGAAAGAGACTGATAGCATAAAAATAAAAGAGAAACAAACTAATGCTTCTGACAGAGTGGGGAAGAGTGCATATGGATTACTGCATAATGATGAAAATTGTCTTTTTAAAAGTGTGGTCCCTAGACCTGTAGCATCAGCATCACTGGAGACCTTGTTAGAACTGCGTATTTTGAGATCCCCACACCTACTAAAACAAGACATCCAAGTGATCTGATGCTGCTCAAGTTTGGGAACCAGTGGTCCGCAGTGTAGGATGAATTTGAGTGAAAAGACTGGAGAGCCCAGCTGGAAGGACACTGAGTTAGTCTCCTAAACTAACAACTCCAAACTAAGCAAGTAGTTAATAAAATTCTTTGAGGATTATAATGAGAAGAGATAGGTATGGAAATGTAAAGAAGGAGGGATTTGTGAGGCTTGGAAGAAATTGCTTTTTAGGATTTATTTGACACCTAAATGGGTCATTCATAAAAATGATGTGATGAAGTTGATGAACAAATTGTTGCCTAATTATATTTTTACTGTAAGAGTCTGAGAAAGGTTTTCAGGCATAATATTAGATTTTTTTTTAAAGTTTTAAAAAAATTCTAGGTTTCTGCTATTAAACCATATTACCACATCCATAAAGTTGAGGTAGATGGTGCATTTTATATATATATATATATATATATATATATATATATATATATGTATTACACATTTGGTGGTGTTTCCTTTGCATTTCTTTTAAAAATATGCATACTTTATTTAAATACACTGACAGAGATGAGATCTTTCCTCACATTTTCATGCTGCTGTTCTGGGAAAGTAGATTATGCTGTGATAAAAAGTAAGTAATTACTTACTGTGTTTAACTGAGTTTTTTATAGAAATTACAATGCAGATTTGATTAAAGGAAGATTGTGCATTACCTACGGTTGGTTCACAAGGCACATAATGGTATGAAAGAGTGCTACCCAGCACAGATATTATACCATCATTTTGCTTGAATGTGTTGAGTGGGAGATATTTAGAATTCTTTATGACTTATAAACAATGCAGAATGTTTCTTTTCCCATCTAAAGCAGGATGATAGGGACATCTATTTCACAGCCATAACATGTCCTGACTGTTAAAGTGTAGAAGGCTTTTGGGAGAGAAATAGCTAATGGTAGATTTTAAATAAGAAAGAGGATTGTGAATTTGATGCTGACAAATGATGCACTTTGTAACAAGTTCACTGCTGAAGTTTGCTAGTTAGGCTCTGTTTGAGTCAGATATATCAAAGAAATCTGAAAAGATCCTGTAAAAAAGGATTTGATTCTAGTTCCTGCTGTACTCCAAGGTTTCCCAACCTTGGGAGTATTTGGGGTTAGTTAATTATTTGTTGTAGGGACTGTCCTGTGCATTGTAGGATGTGTAGCAACATCCCTGTGTCAATCTACTAGATACTAGAAGCACTTTCATACCTGCCCCACCCCCAAGTTGTGACAACCAAAAATGTCTACAGACATTGTCAAATGTCTCCAGGGTCTCAAAATTGTCCCTAGATGGGCATTGCTCTATATCACTGAAATATAAGCTGCAAAATTTTGCTGATTAAAAAACACACACACACACACAAAACTATTGCATGTAAATCATCTTGGATAATTCTGCTGCTCAGGCTCAGGGCCTTTTGGGGGTTCTGATTCTTTTATGCATTCTTTCTATCTTGCCCAGAAGTCTCAGCAATTTAGGGTATTTTCCTCTTACTCAATGGCTATGCTCATCCAGTAGGTCCCTCTCAGGTTTTTGTTTGTTTGTTTGTTTTTTTATATCTTCTATTTCCCTCCCAAGCCTAGTTTGAAGCAGGAAAGTCTCTTCAGCTGCCTCTTCCTTTATATCAATATATTTGAAAGAACAGAATCTTTGTATTTGAGGGATTTTCTACTAATTCCTATGATAATAAAATCAAGGAATGACAAGGGGACATTATAAAGGTTTGCATAATTCTTTGGGGGTTTTAGGGTAGCAGTTCTTGATGAATGAAAGTCCTGCTAACTTAAACCTCTACTTTCATACTGAAGGGTTAGCTCATAAAACTCAGCTCCCTTCCTTACCTTTGGTGAAGGCTGAGTGGAACCTAACATCAAAGGTGGCTCTGCTGTCCCCCACTAAACATGAAGATGCCAAAACAGAGGAATAGTAGTATTAACTCAGTGAGCATTACTGTATCATCAGTGATCACACAACTGAGAGATTCTGTAAGCCTTCTGTCTTATCCAGGCATAATTTCTTTCTCTAGAAATTCCATACCATTGACGATCATGCACTTTTACTCATGCCATTAACTATTATGAGCTTTCATCAGGCATTAAATTTAAGGAGCTTATTTTTGTTGGTTTTTACATAATTCCTTTATTATAAGTAGATGTTAGACCTCTAAAAAACCTTGATTTTCCTTCAGGATAAAAATTATATCAACCTCTCAAAATGTATTTTTATCGTACATTATTTACACTTGTTGGAGGGAAACATCTCTTATTAATTGCTGTTAATATTCACTTTGCCTTCCTACCCAAGGAGTGCTCAGTTCAACATCTGGTATTTGGTAGACTTTCAATTAATATGAGACGTGTACTGGAAAGAGGGCTGACATTAAAACCATTGGTAGCAGAGCTCAAATCCCAGTTTTCCTGCTTATAGCTTATGTTACTTTAAATAAGTCACTTAACTTTCTTATGTTTTAATTTCTTTTTGTTTAAAATGGGTATAGTATCTATAACACAGAATTGTTGAGAATTTAAATAAATTAACTTTTGTAATCCATGTTCATTAAATGGAATATCATATATATAACACACATATATATAACACATATATGTAAGAATATATATAGGTTCTTCTTCATATTCTTTTCCATTATGGGTTATTACAGGGTACTGAATATAGTTCCCTGTGCTATACAGTAGGACCTTGTTGTTTATTTTATATATAGTAGTGTATATCTGCTAATCCCAAATTCCTGATTTATTGCTCCCACAAATGGAATATCTTTTGTATACGATATGACATTATTTCATTTGATCTTAACTAACCATTGACCCTTTCCTTGTGATATAAGTCTTCACTCTCAGTATAATGGAAGAGTTTATATCTCTTTTTCCCATTAATAGTATTTCAAGAAATTTATTTCTTATGCAAGACTTAATCTTCTCCTTTATATAGTCAACCATTACCACTGTCATCCCTTTCCATTTTTATGTTACAGAGGATACAAATGCATCTACTATATTAACAAAGAACGGAAAGCTAAGGCCATCATGGTAAAATAGTACCAGATAATACAGTTAAAACTCATTTAGTCTTTCCTCCAATGCATAATCTGCACTGTACTAGTCACAGGTGATAAAATGGTGATCTAGATAGATATGATTCCTGCCTCATGGACTTAGAATCTTGTGGAAAAGATAGAAAATTAAACAAAGATCAAAAATATGGTCTTTATTATTTTTCTTCTATTAATTAATGATCATATATATTTATTTATTTTTGGCTGTGTTGGGTCTTCGTTTCTGTGCGAGGGCTTTCTCCAGTTGCGGCGAGTGGGGGCCACTCTTCATCGTGGTGCGCGGGCCTCTCACTAACGTGGCCTCTCTTGTTGCGGAGCACAGGCTCCAGACACGCAGGCTCAGAAATTGTGGCTCACGGGCCTAGTTGCTCTGCGGTATGTGGGATCTTCCCAGACCAGGGCTCGAACCCGTGTCCCCTGCATTGGCAGGCAGATTCTCAACCACTGTGCCACCAGGGAAGCCCCAATGATCATATATTTAAGATTTATGTTCAACTTCTTTACTCTTCAATTGTTTGCCATCGTTTTCAACTTCAGTTTTCTCACACATACTTCTAATTTTACGTAAATCTCCAGAGAGATGATGTCTTGCCCAAAGTCACTCAGCTAATCAGCTATACAGACCCTCACTAATGTTCTTCCAAAATACTACTTTTCAAATGGGATGGGACTTCATATATTCTTTAAGAAATTCTTCTGCTTCTTTAATCAGTACTGCTTTCTGCACTCTCACTTAATTATTCATAATGCCCACCCACATCTCAGTTGTGACAGCACTGTACTTTCAGAGCACATTTTAAACCTATATGGAACAAAAACAACAAAAATGTTTGCTTCTAGAGGTTTCTTTGTGGTTCTGAACAATAAATGAGACCCAGACCCTTCTGTTTCAATTAATACAAGCAGATAAAGACACATGGAGATCGCAATTTGGTATAAAGAGTATAATTCTAATTTTTAAGCTTTAAGCAATAGTATTTATTAACAAAGTTCTTAATTTTGAAATAACTTCTAAATTACCACAGTCTGAGGTATATAATTGGAGCTGTGCAAGTTGAATATGCTGCAGAGACTTCTTTTTTAAGGAAACCTTCCTAATAGATAAGAATTCAATTCATTACTAAGCTGTTTTTCAGCAAAAAGTCTTCAGTGGCCTCCAGTGTGCATTTGGCAAACTTAGTGCATCCAAGGACCAAACGAAAGGGAAAAGCCCCAAAAGGAGAGGGGAATCTGGGCGAGAAGATGAGTCCATATGCGTCTTTTAGAAGCCAGATGAACAAATGGTGCTGTTGACTTTCTGTTATGAGAGTTGAGAAAGCTAACCATTATTCTCCCTGGGATGGAAGACCACATCTCCCCTGCACGGAGAAGAGGCATAGGTCTACTTATAGCCAAAGCTAGGATTTTTTTGTAACAAGCAGTTTGGAATCTGCTGTAGTATTTTGACTGTTTCTATCCCACAAAGGAATTTCTCCAATTTCACTGTTAGTAAGGCATTTACAGTCACATTTAGCTATAAACTGCAGTCTGGCTCTCCAAAGCTTTTGCTCATGCTTCACTTTTGAGAGTTTTTTTGTTTTGTTTTAACCCATTTTGGTTGCATTTACTGCTGAAAGAAATACCAGCATAAACTTAGACTCAGTTACTGTTTTTCTCTTTTATCTGTTAAGATTTTGTCTTTTTTAGAAAAATGACCCCCAAAAAGAAAAGCTCAAAAATCAAGTAACAGTTATCTATACCGTGAGTTTGTTCCCAAAGGACAAGCAAGTGAGTTTTCTTAGTGGATAATATAATACCTTCTAGAAATAGCATTTCTCTTGTGTTTTTGGCTTTATTTTTATTTATGTAAAGGTGAATGAGTGATTGAATTGGGATGTTTGGGGAATCCAAAATCTACATAGGAAACATCTAAGGAAAAGGAAACTTCAAGTGATAGAAGAGATGATTATCTCTACTGAGTTATTAAAGCAGTGCCAATTCCAAATGTTACTAGTTTTCTTTGGGTTAAGATTGGATTCCCAAGAGAGGATGATTAAGATTGGAATCCCATGAGAGGATGAACAGAGTAGTAAAGGGAAGGAGTTGCATGAACTAAATGGGGGCATGCTTCATAATTAGAAAGACATGGGATGGGTAGACCTGGTTTCTTTCTGGAAATGATGAGGGGTGAATAAAGTTAAGAGCAGATATCCAACTCTTCGGTGGAGCCTTTTGGGCCGTCACTGCAGGAAAAATCAAAAGGCCAGGTTTACAGAAATATGAGAGGCCAATGTGTCATCATCAGTAGCACAGACACAGATAACAATGGGCTGAAAAGGAGCTGATCTCGCCTTGGCTTGCAAAACTACCCATTCTCTTTAAGGGACACAGTTTGGAAATTCTAGGATCCCCATCCATCCAGACTAGGAGCAGGGAGAACTTAATGTTCTAAAATCATCCTTCTCCATCTCACCATATGTGGTAAGGCCCGCGTTTTGTTAACTTTTCTGTAATTGGGCATCTCTGGTAAATGGCAACTTTCTTCCATACTGTCCCACTGTACCAATGCTTTCAGGAAATAAATTCTTCTTTTTACCTAAATTGGTTACTTGTGGCTTCGGATTCTGAACTATCTGCTGTCCATAGTTTAATTGAAATCTTCTTGCTGTATTCCTTCCAAATACAGTGTGTGTTTATTCTATTTGTATGCAAAGCTTCCACTCATTTACATTGCCGCCCACTGTCTCAGAAAGACAGTGCTGTTATTTTCAGTTTTTTTTCAACTTCGGGATTATTTATTTTAGAGTGTTCTTTCCTACTGTAGCATGAAGCAGTATTTTAATTTCATTGTCAAAAGATGAAAGACGTAGGAGTTAGTTACAGTAATGATTGCCCTGTAGCTGAGACTGAATGGAGCTGGAATCTATTTAAACTTGCATTGTGCTTGAAAGATGAGACTTCAATGAATCTTTGTTAAACCCTATCATTTCATGGTTGCATTTAATAGAAAGGAGCCTTTTTGGATGTCACAGCTATGTGGTATTTGCCCTTTTTCTTGTTGCCTATATGTGGAGGAGTTGGCAGCCATGAATCAGGTTTTGGGTCCCAGCAGTATGTATATAAAAATGTAGTGGTCTGCATTTATGTAGGAAAATATGAAAATGTATAAAAGATGTAAAATTGTAATTTAAACCTTTAGCCATTCTGGAATGTATGAAATTACTTAGAAAAAATTTTTTTAACCTGCAGGCCTGTAATGTTCTCCATTTTTTCCTCCAATCCATCCCCACCCTTGCATTCTTACTTTTCCACTCCCACGTATCTCCATCACCCTATTATCCATCAAGGAGTTACCTTACGTAGCATTTTACTGAGAAGTTTTTCATGACCACTCAAGCCCTTATCATGGTGCTTATGTGGTAATTGCTGAGTTTACTTGTCTGTTTTACACTTCTACACTGTAATCTCCTTGTAGCTAGGACACATTTTAGGCACACAATGGATGGCAACCATACTTACCATCACTGTTAGGGTTAAATGTTTATCTTATTCTCAGAAGTAATCTTGTCTCTGATTTGAGGAGGCCTTCTCAGGAGTGTGCATTTGCTTGAGCATGTGCTCTCTCCCTCTCTCTTTCTCTCTCTCTCTCATATCACACACACACACACACACATTTTGCCAGTAGTAGATATCTTGAAAACAAGAACATATGATGTTATAAAAGTTACCCCAAACTGATGCCCTTGTCTTTATCCACTAGCATCAGACTAATATAAACAAGTTTTGTGTGAAATTGCTATATGACATTGATGTGCTCTAAAAAGAAAGCTCTTGGCAAATAGTGCTTAAAAAGAGTGGGGAAGGCAATGATACAGATAAGATAAGATACTTGAATGAAAAAGCAATATTTACTTCATATTTTGGAGCACAGAACATCTTGGGATCTTTATCTCTACAAACTCACAGTAAATCAGCATACAGAAATGTTCAAGGCACTTTCATCTACATTATGTCATTTAATCCTATAACATACCCGGGAAGTGGTAAGATCTCCATTTTTAGATAGAACTGAGAATCATGGACTCAAAAAGCTTCAGGGCAGGTCACCAGTGCCAAAAGCAGCCCTCACCCCTCTGCTTCAAAAATGCCCTTACTCGGGAAAAATGACTAAATGGTGGTGTGGTCAGGGATAAAAATATTTTATTAAACTACTTGGTGAATTAGGTGAGAGGTTTTTCCGTTTTCTTACTTTGTGTTTTCCTAAAGAAGTGTGCCAGAGAGCCATAGAGGAAATACTTGGATATGCTGGGAGATTTTTCAGAGTATTTTTGGAATCTCTGGTCAAAACAACTGGAGTACACAGTGTTGTGGCCCTCTTCACGAAGCTCTCTAAAGATGGAGACGGGCAAGAGCTTTCTTTCGACATCTCTTTTCAGCTTTATTAAGATAACTCCCTTCTCTTCTTATTTTCCACAGATGTTTCCCCAACAGTGAGAGTAGTAGTGTTGAAAACAGCAATGCTACCTGCAGCTGTAAATGCATTCATCTTTGCACATCACACTTGCTGAACTGGTAGTGAAGGGTGGTTCTGTCACCTTTAATTAAAATCACACAAACAAAAACAAATGAAGACATTTTCATCCTTAAATGATTTTAGCCTGGTGTCCTATTTCACTGTTCTGCCTTTCAGCAGATTGACTTACTTAATTTGAGGGAAGGTTGGTTTATCATTTGTAATTCTTTTGCAGAGACTAATCAGTATAATTAAAATATGGTAGCATCTGGATGTTAAAAGCACAGGTGAAAAGCATGACTGTGGAAGACAAAAGGAGGAACACTGCCACACAAACTCTGCCACCTCCCCGCCACACACACACACACATGCACATAGATGTGCCTTAGATCAAAGTTGAAACTATTTTTAAGCAGGCAGAAGAATAATCTACTTGCCAATTCCTCCACAAAGACTGTGTAAATCCTATAATCTTACTTGTCTTCAACTCAATGGGGCTATAATGGCATAGAGGTAAAGGAAGGATCGTTTTTCTTCATTTGTTCCATTTGTGAAATTCTGTCCAAAAACCTAGGAGCCATGTTGGCAGGTGCTGAAGAAAAGTGCACTCAGAGCTTTCCTCCGTTTCTCTTCACACAGTCGGTCGGTATTGAGAGCGTGGAGGAAACCTTTTATAGCCTGGCATTTAAACTGAGCCAATTTGTTATAGAGGTGAATAAAAACAGATTTTATGGTGTTATTTTTAAAGAGCCCCTCTTCACTTAGAGACAGCATCACGCCACCCTTTCTTTCTTACATAGACGGCTCTCATTCCATGCACAGGAGGTTTCTTGATGTTATAAATTGGGTTGATAACATAAATAGTTTATATTTTTTACAAAATCTTCTTGGATTACTCACATCACATCCCAAGATTTCTTGAGTCTGTCTGTAGTCACTATTTCTATTCTGCTCATCCTGACACCTCCTCTTCCTCCCACTCTGCTTGTTTGGCAGTTTCCGAGTGCAAGAGAAAAGGCCTGTTCTAACTGATACAGGAGGAGGGAGGGGGCACGGCTGTCACACAGCACTGGGAGGCGAGGCAAACAAGGGACAGACTTGGCTGTGACACAGCCTCCAGGAATGAAGTAGATTTCAGTGTGCAATAGTAGTTGGACAACGGTTTGGCTGATCCAATCCCAACTCTAGAATAGTCTCCTCAGAAACAAATGTCCATCGCTCCTTATTCTAGAACTCCCTGGTCCAAGGAACTCACACATGTACCGTTTCATCCTCCGAAGCTATCAACTGAAAGCTCTCTCTACTCGCCTCTCTACCTCACAGTTTCTGCTTATTCAGGACTTTATGTTACTGCTTTTTCTGTCTTCTCTGTGCATGTTTTCCAGATTTCACGTCTTTCAACTAAATCCTCTGCTCAGGCTGCCATAACAAAATACCACAGATTGGGTGCTTTAAACAACAGAATTGATTTTCTCACAGTTCTGGGGGCTGGAAGTCTAAGGTCAAGGCAGCAGCTATCACGGTTGGTTTCTGTTGAGGCCCCTCTTCCTGGCTTAAGGACAGCTGCTTTCTCTCCATGTCCTCATCCCGCCTTTCCTCTTTGTGTTCAGGGCGAGAGAGGGTGAGAGAGAGAATGAGAGTGGCTCCAGGGCTCTGGTTGTTGTCTCTCCCTCTTATAGGGACACCAGTCCTATCTGATGAGGGCCCCACCCTTATGAGCTCATTTAACCTTAATTATCTCCTTAAAATCCCTGTGTCCAAATACAGACACATTGGAGGTTAGGGCTTCGACGTATGAATTTGGGGCGGGGGGACACAATTCAGTACTTAATACCCTCTGATGGGGCCCCCTTTCATGTGTCCCAGGAGAAAGGATCTCCATTTGTATACAGTGTCCCTCACGGACCTTCCTGTCTTCACTATTACCATCTCCTTTTCCAAAGTGACCCTCATCATATCTTTTTGGACCCTGTTTCATCAGCCCCCTGATACGTTCTCTGCCTATGATCTTAACCCCATCCCATCCTTCACAAGCCCACCTAAAAGGTAAATATGATTTTGTCACACTCAACTCTAAAGACTTTTGACGATTCCTTATTACCCACAGGTTAAATTTCAAGCTTTGTATCAATAGTATGCATATGCAGTCTTCTATGGTCTCTTCATCAAATCATTTTTCACCCTATCTCCTAACACTTCTTGTCCCAAGCTTTAAGTCTTAATGACTATGAATTGCTGTGCTTTTTCACACGCATTGTGCTTTTCCATGCCTCTGTTTCCTCTACCTAGAACACCCTCCACATTCTTCTTTTCCAGAATCACTCCTGTGCATCCATTGTTTCCAATACCACCTCCTTCAAGAAGACTTATCCCTAGAAACTGAGTGAGCTTCCTCTCTGTCCCATGGGACCCTGTGCACATGTATATCCTAGTTAGTACTTGTGATGGTATAGTAAAAGCACATATTTCTGCACCTGACTCTTTGACTAAAATGTAACAAAGAGTTAATTTCTTCAAAGTCAGGGTCTATTTGTGGTTCATTTTATATCCCTGGTGCCTAGTGCAATACCTGATAAATGGTGCACACCCAGCAGTACATTTGCTGGAGAGATCTTAAATCAATTAATCTCTCTTCTCCGTCCCTCTCCCCCCAGCCCTGCCACACACACTCTCTCTCTCTCTCTCTCTCTCTCTCTCTCATATACACACTCACAGGTACATACAAACTCTTGACTAATAAAACCTCTACTGGATTACCTACATGTTATTTTCCAGAATTTTGCCAGGTTTGAGATCTCAGCAGGAGATGTGCTTGACCTGATTCTATAAAGCTTTGCATATTTGTTACTTGTGCCTTCGAGAGAAGTGGAAGGTATTCTTTAAATATGGAGCAGGGCAAAGGGTAGATGCAGGCTTAAGAATAAGGAACAGACCAAGTTTACTACTAGCTTTCTTGCCTGAGTGAGTAGGTGAGATGGTAACAAATACATTGACTGCAAAGAGTAGCTACTTTAGTTCTATAATTTCTATCAAAGGATAAGCCCAGTGAAGGGATATGAATATGTCTGTGGGAGACTGGTGGTTCAGCATGAGTTATTGCTACTCTTGGAGAAGAAGCCCCATGGTTATGTGTGAAGAACAATAAACTCCTTTGTATATTACCAAGTGATTTACGTAGCTAGCCTATTAGAGAGAAAAATGTTCTAAACAGTTCACTGTGAATAGTGGTTACAATGTGGGAAAGAAGGTAGAGAATGCTATTCAAATGGAACTTATGCCATCACTTTTCCCCATAGATTTGTTGCTGTACCTGTGATTTATCTGGAGGATTCAGAGAATGAGAATATCCAGGACAAAATAAAAAGAACAGCCTGATCTATGATTTTGTTTTATTCCCTAAGGATACGGGCTTAGCTAGGAGTGCAGCTGAATAGTTTAGAGAGTCACAGACTGAGAGTCTAAGAAAACCACAATAGGTGCCAAAATTAACAGAGGGATCCCCATGCAACCAAGAGCGTCAGCTACATCCCCCAATTTAACAAAACCCTTCTGCTGGCTGAGAACCAGGAGATGAGGCTAGTCTTTATTTGATAGTTGGGTTGGCTGAAAATTATTTAAGTCGTTTGTGATGTAGGCTTTGGGGGAATAAGCGCTTGGCTGAAATTCAGGGTCAGCAGAAGCAATATAATATAATGAAAATTGACTTTTTAATACCGGGATTCAAGTCCTGGATTCACTGTTTTCTACCTGCATGATCTTGAACAAATCACATAATTTCTCCAAAATTCTATTTCCCCTCTGTAAAATGGGCACAATGATAATAATAGAATGGGATGGTGGTGAAAGGAAACAAAGCTTTCGTTCTCCATCCGCAAAGTACTAGTCTCAGGAACATAATAGAAATTTCAAAAATGTATAGGTTGGGACTTCCCTGGTGGCACAGTGGTTGAGAATCCACCTGCCAGTGCAGGGGACACGGGTTCGAGCCCCGGTCCAGGAAGATCCCACATGCCGCGGAGCAACTAAGCCCAAGCGCCACAACTACTGAGCCTGCGCTCTAGAGCCCGTGCTCCGCAACAAGAGAAGCCACCGCAATGAGAAACCTGTGCACCACAACAAAGAGTAGCCTCTGCTCACTGTAACTAGAGAAAGCCTGCGCAGCCAAAAAAAAAAAAAAGTATAGGTTAATTTGTACAAAGTGCTTTCTTTTCCCCCAATTATTGTTCAGTGGCTTTGTCTTTGTAATAGCCACTCTTCGTTAGTTGGCCTCCCTCTTTGTTCACGACCTTTTCTTCAACTATGACCTTTTCCCTCTTGTTTAGAATTTCTGGGAAAGGACCAGAGTCACTACTGTCAGGTTTAAAAGAACCAGTTGTAACCCAGGGAGAAATAATGATTAAATACTGGAGAGGAAGACCATGCAGCCCCCTGTCCCCCACGAATATTTTAGTACTCTATCTTTGTGCTTCAGAGGTTGTTACGCATAAATAAATAGTATGTTACTGAGCTTTGTAAACTATACATTATTTTTTTGTGGTCCTCTCTTAGCACAATATGTAAAATTGTAGAAATGAAAGAAGTTATCATAGATGATGCAACTCAACGTTAGGAATTCATCAACCCTTTCTTAATAATTTTTCTTTTTCTGATTTTAGAAATAACCTATAATTTGAATAAAATGATAATCCATTTCTTATTGGAGTTAGATTTGAAAGGCTTCTTTCATTTAGCCTCTATCCTCTAAGTCAAGAAAAGAAGACATTTTATATTTTATTGTACACAGAGAGAAAAAGAGCAAAGAGAATACGTCTCCTTAATGACTATATTTTAGGTGGTAGAAATAAAGGTACATCCCATGTATCAGGCACTGTCAAAAGCACTATATGTCTCTTAATTCAGTCAAACCTTTCACCAGCTCTATGAGAATGGAGTTAATTCCATCAGTATTCCCATTTTACAGCAGAAGGAACTTAACCAAGTAAGTTAACCAAGCACACTGAGCCAGATTTGAACAGAGGCAGTTTGGTCCTGGGCACACCCTCTTAACTAATACGCTTTAAAAAAAAAAGTATAAAAAAATTTTTAGATTAATTTATTTTCTAATCATATTGGGAAAACTTGATATTTAAAGAATTCTATAGAGAATTGTTTTATAAAGTGAAAAATCACTGTCTACTGAACCTTTTTTGAAAGTATAGTTTTCAGAAATCTGTTTAACCAGGACCTACCTTTCATTTATTTTCTTTAGGCTGATATGTTTTTGTAATGAGGGTACACAGTTAGGGCTGAGTCAGAAATCAAGCTTGGATGCTGAATGCCCTTGATTCACTCTCCTTCCTTCCATTGCAAAATCTTTTATTCTCTTTCTGCCCGTTCAGGAATAAGTGTTTGAAGACAATTTTCCATGAGTCATTTGCGCTGCTGCATCTCTTGCATAGCAAGACACTGACCTTTTTTTTCCAGTCTATCATGTCAAGCAAGTTCTATCATGAATGTCCTTGGAACATAGATTATATTTATGGTTTTTCCTCCATGTACATACATTGTCCAATGTAATAAAGAGCAAAGGCCAGGAATGTTTACTCCCCTTGTAAAATACTGGGGCTGTCTATGCTCAGAATTCCTCTGTGTTAACACAACCCACTGTGTGTACATGTTCCCACCACCCCCCCGCTCTCTTTGCATTACCCTGTGGAAAATGGGGTTCACAGAACAGCACAAAAAAAATGCTGATACTCTGACTACTGCTTTTGCTGCAAGTAATGAACCGTCCTTAATCTCTGACCTAAGAATCAGCATTCATGAAACTGCAGTGGGTTAACTTGTTAACTTTCAAGTCAGGTAAAATCTCAGAGCCTTTATAGTCCTTGAGACTAATTATGCACAAAATCCTAAATTCAAGAATGTCTCCTTGGATAGTATGAACCAGATATTACAAGTAGTGAAGAGGAAGAAACCCAGAGGATGGTTACAGGAAAAACAAACATGAAAAAATACCCAAAGTGGACTTGTTACATTTTAATGGGAGATTAGTAATATCACATGCACAAAAAGTAAGTAATAAATTTTAAAACATCCAACTTAATTAGTATTCAAAGAAAAACAAAATTGAAGAAAGTAAATCAAATGTTATTTTCATATAGTAAATAGGAAACAATGATTAAAACTTAAATACCCAACATTGAAGAGAACATGGATAGAGTAAGGCTAATCTGTTGATGATGGAATGAAAATTAGAATAACTCTCTTGGAAGCCAGTTTCAAACAACCCAGTAATCATAATTCTCGAATTTGTTAAGTAAATAATCAGAGGTTTACATAATTATCTAAAAAGATGATCGTGGCATTGTTATTTACACAAGAAAATAAAAGTAACCTGGATATGTGATAATAGAAACAGATAAAATAAACTGATGGACAGTCTGCATAATAGTATACCAGGGAGCCATTAAAAATTATGTTGTAGAGTATTTAATGCTGTTTAAAGTTATTCAGCTATACTGGTAAGTGAAAAAAAACACATTACAAAGCAATATGTATAAAATGTTCATTTTTTATTATAAATGCATATTTTATATATATGCACAGAAATAGTTCTTTTCATTTTAAAATTAATTTTGTTATTGAGATATAATTGACATATAATATTGTATAAGTTTAAATTGTACAATGTGTTGTTTTGATACATTTACACATTGCAGTATGATTACCACTGTAGCAGTAGCTAACACATCTATCACATCACATAATTATCTTTTTTTTTTTGTGGTGAGAACAATTAAGATCTAGAATCTTGGCAACTTTGAAGTTAATAATACAGTATTGTTGACTATAATCACTATGCTGTGCATTTGATACCCAGATATAGTCTTGAAGGACATATATCAAAATGTTAACAGCTCTGGGGTGGGGGAATTATATGTGATCTTCATTTTGTGTATTTGTGCTTTTAAAATTTTCTAAAAACATGTATTACATGTATAGTAAAATGTTTCATTTTTAATCAGTAGGGACTCTACTGTACAATTTGCCAGTTTAAAATAAAAATTTTTAAATGTAGGTTGTCTATGTCACCTGTTGTAATGAATCAACATTAGCACTTTGCATAAATATATGCAGGTGTAGAAGGATAGGGAAACTCTAGCAGGATATTCCTGAAACAATTTTGACTTCACAATGTTGAACATATCCACCTTTCAAGTCTCTGTCTTTATTAATGTTTCTCCTACCAAGATCCTAGGAATCATTCAAAATTATCTCACATGCCATCTCCTTTATCATTTTCATTAAAACCTTTTTAATATCTTTCTACCTTCAAAGAAAAATTCCAGTAGCCTTTGGTGTTTATCTCTTTGTCTCACCAAGGTTCTACCTGAAAATAGAATTAGTTGTATGCTATTACTATGCCCCATATTGTTATTATTAAACAATGTGTTTCTTAAAGTCAGGCAGCTCTCGTAATTTATAATCTGGGACAATACCTAGCACAGTAGCAGACTATTAAAAAACAATGACTAACTTATCAATATAAGTGAATTCTGCTCTTACAAATTAGAGGGAGAAGTCTTTCCTCCTTGATCTCTTTTCTTTCTGTTTTAAAAACATTGGGCTTGGTGAATTTCATCTTTTCATTTCATCCTTTGAATGAAGAGAGGCAGGCGCACCTGTAATGACTCAATGTTTTTACACCCACAGTCCCCGTGGAATCAGACATGATTGTCAGCGGCAGCTGCTTCTGATGCCGCTAAATGTATCTGAGGAGTTTGGTGACTGACTGTATCTCAGAAGCTCATCAAGTGTGCGGAAAAAAAAAAAAAAGAGCTATCTAAAATCCTACCTTCTCCTTCCCAGTTGTGTTACTAAAAACACAGTACATAGGTCCTGCTCAGAGCCCTGCTATAGGATTGTAGGGAAAAATGAAAATGATAGTATTATCTAATATTTGTATAGATTGTCTACGTTTTAAAGCATTTTCACATTCAGGCTTTTATCCTTATAGTGACCCAAAGAGATCAGTAGAGACAGCATTATTATCCCCTTTTAACAGCTAGAGAAATTAGACTCAGAATGTATTTGACTTGCCCCAGACCTAATCCTCACTCCAGCATTATTTCATCACCCTGCTTTTCTGACCCTTGTAAGTGTATATGGGTTAGAGCTCACCCTTTGAAGATATTTAGATACTATAAAATATTTTATTTTATATTGTTCTTAATAGGAATGTCAAATATTTGATGTTTTACCTTTGAAACGCTCTTCTTTTTTTTTTTTTTAATTATTTATTTATTTATTTTTGGCTGTGTTGGATCTTCATTTCTGTGCCAGGGCTTTCTCTAGTTGCGGCAAGCGGGGGCAACTCTTCATCGCGGTGCGCGGGCCTCTCACTATCGCGGCCTCTCTTGTTGCGGAGTACAAGCTCCAGATGCACAGGCTCAGTAGTTGTGGCTCACGGGCCTAGTTGCTTTGCGGCATGTGGGATCTTCCCAGACCAGGGCTCGAACCCGTGTCCCCTGCATTGGCAGGCAGATTCTCAACCACTGCGCCACCAGGGAAGCCCTGAAACGCTCTTCTGATGCTCATGTAACGCCAGACAGTTGGCTACAGCATGGAAGGAAAGCTTTCGTTCTATAGTATTTGGTTTCCAAAATGGTTATAAAAGCTTTGCAGAAGCTAAGTAGCCAGTACTAGCCAACATGGTCTGAGCCCCATAGGTCTGCTTGTTAAAAGTTATCAAGAACTTTTTGTTGCCACCTGTAAGCCAGGGCTTCCCAACCCACAGGCCGCGGACCGCTACCAGTCTGAGTCCTGTTAGGAACCGGGCCGCACAGCAGGAGGTGAGCGGCAGCCCAGAGAGCAAAGCTTCGCGTCGTCTGCTGCTCTGCATCTCTCCCCATCGCTCGCATCACCTCCTGAACCATCCTCCCCCTCCCCCCACCCCTGTTTGTGGAAAAAGTGTCTTCCATGAAGCCGGTCCCTGGTGACAAAAAGGTTGGGGACCGCTGCTGTAAGCCATCCTAAAAATCAACTCTGTCTTGCAAAAGGCTCTCCTACTATCCTACATTCATAGTAAACTAACTGCAAAATATTTGTGTTTTAGGCATTTCACAATGGAAAATTGTATTCCATAAATATTGTTACTTGATTTTCTTTAACTCACTTAAACCTCGTATCCCATTTGCTAAAAGAAATTAAAGGTAATATTACATAAAGGCAATTTATTTCTTGGAGGCTTTTCTTGGCAGTTAATTTAAGCATTATATAAAATCCAATAATAATAATAACTGGATCTCTATTCTCTGTACTTAAAAAGCAAATATTCACCATCAGAGAATATACATCATTTGAAATTGTCACCTTTGTCTGCAAGCATGCAAATATTCTTATTCTAAGGGGAGAAAATTGGCTGGTAAAGAATTTCCTCAGGCAGACAAGATGAAATAAACGGTCATTTAAACCTTTGATTACAGCCTGTAGTTATGTGCTTTCAGACCTGGCATTAGACTGTACTCCATTTCCTTGAATGAGACTAGAATTGGTGGGCACTGGCCGGTCGGCTGCAGAATACTGGATTCTGACTCTGTAATGTGGCAGGAGTACAAGCTCAACAGAAAATTTCTCCCAATGCCATAACTATCGACACAAATCAACTGGGAACTTGTGGGCGTGGCTTCATAAAAATGAAACATAGGCTTTACTTGGATTTTCATATTATTTTAAATGAAATGTCTGTTTGCACAAGTACTGCCTGTGTGTGGTGGGCAGGTGAGGGGTTGGTAAAAAGTGTTTCTGTCCAGTTGTTGATATGTAGGGATATGCAGGGATGTTTAGTAAAATGGAAAAGTTGCTACTAGTGGCTCAGAAGTTTGATACAGCATTTGAAAAATCATGACTATTCCAAAATAATGGATCAGGGATTAACATAAAAGATTCCTGTAGTGTAAAGAAGGATATCCCTTTGTATGTTCTCGGCATTCCTAACAAATCCTGAACCCATATCAATTTTACTTATAAATGATAACATATTTAAATCAACTTTAATCCAGCAGAAAAATATATTATTTGAAATGTGCGGACCAAATCATTTTGTAAAGTAAGTCATTCTCTAAAATGTGTTTGTAAGTCTGGATATTTTACATCCAACTTTTATTTCAAAATTTTGTTTATAAGTTTTTCTTGGAATTGTTCGAACTTGTGCCTAATGATCCAGCAGAAGTTGAAATGTGAAGGGACATATGTTGTTCTCAGTACTGTCAAAATGAGAGTCGATTTGTTCATGGGATTATTTTAAATGGCCCATTATGCTTTGAGTCCACAGTAATATTTTGGAATATTTACTTCATCTTAGATTTTAAGCATCTAGAGGTCAGAGACGGTGAAGTTTTCCTATTACAGTGCCAACAACCATACCACACCCAATTAAGCAACACATAAATGAATGTTTAGAAATAATGATTCCTATTTCAGCAGAAAAGAATCACCCTGAGTGAACTTGGGGATGTTTATGTGGAAGAGTTGACTTTTAAACAAGAGATTATAAAGACACCAAAATGTTTGAGTTGAGACAAAAGTACAAACATATAAATACTGTGGCAAAGAATTTTTGGTGGATGAAAAACATTTTCCTCTTCCTTTCAATTTATTCATTAATTTTTTACTTGGAAAGACTTCTGTCTATAATTGGTAGCAAAGGCTTGGACAGAATCCTGAGAGGCTCTACTAATATATTAGCCCTTATATCTTTAAAGGCAAAGCTCAATAAATAGTCTTTATACTTTTTTTTTTTTAATTTTATTTATTTATTTATGGCTGTGTTAGGTCTTCATTTCTGTGCGAGGGCTTTCTCTAGTTGTGGCAAGTGGAGGCCACTCTTCATCGCGGTGCACGGGCCTCTCACTATCGCGGCCTCCCTTGTTGCGGAGCACAGGCTCCAGTCGCACAGGCTCAGTAATTAAAGCTCACGGGCCAGCTGCTCCGTGGCATGTGGGATCTTCCCAGACCAGGGCTCGAACCCGTGTCCCCTGCATTGGCAGGCAGATTCTCAACCACTGCGCCACCAGGGAAGCCCAGTCTTTATACTTTTGTTACTTATCTGCAAGGTCATAAATATGGAAATTTAGAAATTCTCAAAGCACGTGCTAATGGAACACAAGAACTCCAACATTTGATTACTAACAAGAAAGTAGTTATTTTTCAGATCATAATAGAACCTAGGAGTACAAGGAAATCTCTGTAGAATCTAAATTCATCAGGTGGTTGAGAAACACAAATCTAAAGGAAAGATGAGATTATCTCGGGGAAGAAATTGTTAGAATGTTATAGAAGCAAAGAAAATACAGTGTTGCTGAGATTTTGACTGTCCTCTGGGGCCTCACACAATAAGGGAAAAACAGTTCTCTCTGTCATTGTTTGAGAATCATATTCATCTGGGAAGGCTGTGTATTAACTGATAGACTATATTATTAGATGGCCTGGATAGAGATTGAAATGCAGGAAAGGAAACATTCTTACCACACAGAAAATCAGACCATCAAGGAGCTATGATGAGGCAAATTATATTGTCTGTTTACGTTCTATTTAATTTGTGCTTAAGGCAGGGGATGGGGTAGAGGAGAGGGGAGGCAACATTCTTGCACTTAGGACTTTAAAAGACAAGGCAATGGGAAAAAAAATGTTATTGATAGGAATAGTTAACACATATAAAGTTGTGTTTGTTTGTCATTTTGTCTTTGCTTTTGTTTGCTTGTTTTAGTTTAGACAACCGAAAGGTTGTTTAGAAATTTCATTGGTGATTCAGGATGGGGAGAAAAATTATCTATGATGTATAATAATTTACACCATAACAAGGATTTATAAATGGCGAGAAACTATTTATAGATGAGATGCAAGCGGTACATCCAAATTGTCCATACACTTTCATAACGAACTAGGACTTGAGTCATGAGAGCTCCAATGCAGTTTAATGGTCTGTTTTTCCAAGCCAGGGTGCTTATAAAAGCTGGAATTCTGTTGTAAAATACATATTAAATGCATGAGTTTAATCAGCTGATTATTTATATACCAGTTTGAAGTAATTTATAAATTTCCTTCATGATATTTAATTTTTTTATAACATATGCCATGCATTTGGTAGAAATTGCATGAACATTATGTTATAAAAAAATACTTTCAAGGGGAATTCACAATCAGCTAAAATACAGCTTCAAAAATAAATATGTACATTTTTAATGTGTCATACATACACAACTATATTTAGTGCTATTTCAGAGAATTCTATAAAGTTAAAGAACTCGAAATAAGATGACAGGTATATTATTCAAATGTACTAAATGTCCTCAAATCAACCTATCTAAAATGTGTTTAATTTTATGCTTCAGTCTATTCACTTGAGTTGCTCCAGTACAGATTTTTGGAGGTCTTTTTGTAAGTTTAATCTCAGTTTTTTTAAGGGTGCTTCTTTAGTGATGGTGATGAAATTTTAATATGCAAATGAGTGTTTTTCTCTAAGGCAACAGTATCATTAAAGAGAACAAACATGTTGTGATTTTTAAATCCTCTAGTACAAATACAGATACTGAGCCTCGTATCACTAACATTCATTTTGGTCTTTATTCTATTTTAATTGAATATTTTAATCAAGTAGTCATAGGGAAAAAGGTATAAACTGAGATGAAGGCTAATTTAGCAGCCAGGTTGTATGAGGGTTACCTTACTAGGTAGCCTAGATAATGAAAATGGCCAGTGGCAATTGGTCTGTTCTTTGGCAGTGTTCTTTCACAGTCTTTGTGTTGCTTGTGGTGAGTGAAAGACATTTGTGTTGAGCAAAGTGTGACTCCAGCTGTGTGACCCAGCTCAGGGCCATGGAAACTCAACCTTGTCCGTCCCTCTGCCAGAGTGTCTCAGTTTAGAACAAATGGCCTGGAAATCTTCCCTTTAGTTTCTTCTGCCACCCCCAACCCTGTCCCACCTGGATTTTGAGGTCAAAAAACAGGCCAATTCATGTAGTGAGCCCAGCCCCTGAAAGGTGAAGGAATTTGCACTTATAGCTTCTGAGAACACAGGATTATCTTGGGAGCTCACTGAGTTTAGCTACTACACTGCACCAGTGTTTCAGATTCAGCTTTTATTGATTCTCTCTTATGAAACATTCTGGAAGAGGCGGAATTCAGCTATGGGTGGTGCAGGTCATTTATTTCAGGCCTTCTATCTGGCACTTTTTTTTTTTTTTTTCCTATTAATTTCCCTCCCCTGCAAAGGGAGAGGAATATAGGTTTGCTTGTGAAAACATTTAACTCCTTATACCCTTTCTGTGTTTCATTGGAAGATAATAATGAATGTCAAGAGCTATGAATGAAGAAACAAAACAAAATATAAGATCTAAAAAGAGACCCTTTGGACTAAGGTTGAGGGAGTTGAAGAAAAAGCATTAGTAAGAAAGAGCAAGGGTTTTTGCACAGAATAGAGAGTATGGATTGGGGGGGTGGTGCTAACAAGAATGGAATTGAGAAGGGTTGAAATATTGTAGAGTTCAAATTGCTATAATATTATAGAAACAAGAAATATTCTCCTCAGTAAAGAAAGTAAAGTAGGTAAAGTAGCTGTACCACAGCTTATTCCTGGGATTTAATAGTATGTTTCACTAATAAACTTCCTGCAGGAAAGGAGCACAGTGAGAAAGGAAAGTGCTGTCTTCATCTTTTCAAGTAATTGAATTGCTCTTTATTTGACAATATAAGGGTAAGTCTCCCCTATTGTCCCTGTTTGTAGAACATTAAATTAATGCCTAACAACACCTACAACCTGTAGACATTAACTCAGAGAAGCCACAGTGCAAAAATATGCTACCCTCACACTGTCCTTTCCCACTTGGACCAGCTAGTTTTGTGCACAGGAAGTTTTCACTGTGTGATCATGAGCCTATATTTGAGGGATGGTATCGGAGATATGAGAAATTCGACCAGTGACCAAGGATGGGTCAGGACAAATTAGGCATTGTGATTGGAAAGTCACATTTGTATGTCTTGCTCTGACAGGATTTGAAGAGCTCAGAGTCATGATGGCATGAGCATTTATATAATACAAGTGGCCCTCCTTTTTTCAAGTTTCACATGTCACGGGAGCCCCTGAACTCCTTTGTAAGTTTTTCATAAAACCAAGTTCATTCTTATATCATTACTCTCCTGATCTTTCTTCTGACTTTTGAGTTTAATTTTCTTTAATAAGAAAGTCAATATCATGAGCATCATTTATTATTTTAGTCTTTAAAGCACGTGGCATCATAGTAGGCACATTACTTGACAAATATTTAACATATGTTTCTTGCTCATTATCAGCAGCTTGCCCTAAGTGATGTGGGAAGAATGCTGATAATTCTACAGTACAGCCCACTTTGTATGCTCGTGCAGCCTATTCCAGAAATCCTCATCTTTTAGGTTAAGCTGGGTTGGACCCAGGCTTTCGTGTGTTAGGCATGAACAGCAGGGAATGCTGATTCATTTCCTGTAGATCTGATTTGGAGAAGTTTTGTATCTCGGTGAGCCCAAGATTCTTAGTGAGCTGGCATTACCCCAGTCAGCTATATTTCTTTATCATCTATTATATGCTTATATCTATGCTAGATATTTTGGGGGATGGTAACATTTTAATATTTTAAAATACAGCCTCTGCCCCGCCCCCATTCTCTGAGATCCTTACCCTGCTTTAGCAGTTATCACTAGCTGACCTTTGATTATCTACTTACTTGTCTATTTTGTTATCATCTGTGCCCTCACCCCCACCCATACAAATTTTATCAGGGCAGGGATTCTCTCTGTTTACTGCTTTATCTCCAGTGGGTAGGACATAATAGGTGTTCAAAAAATACTTAATGAATGAATGAATGCCCTAGGTTCACCCCAACTGCTGCCTATTCCACAAATAGCCCTTTACTGAGCAATCTTGGCAACTCATAGCATCCTTTTTAATACTTTCTTAATGGGAAGAAATACTTCATACAATCCAAGGTTCTAACCAAAACTCTTACTCTTATCAATAATCTACCTCCCAATGTATCTTTGTATCTTTCCTAATGTGCTATTCAAATTCTTATCTCTATGTTTTGGTTATGTTTCTTGCCTAACTGGGAATAGCTTAACTTTGCACCTTTATTCATTCAGATGAATAGACCTGGTTCACATCCCTTGGCAACTTCTGCTGACAGTTGAGCTCACACTGAACTTTTCTTTCAAGTCATATTTTCTTGAAAACATCATGTGTTATTTCCATCTAGGTAACCAAACTGTAAGTTTCTTGTGGACAATGGTCATTATATTCATTCATTTATTCATTCATTATATTCTTAAGCAGCTGAGTAGTATTAGGATTTTGTGTTTTTGGAGAGTCATTCTGACAATACCATATAGTGTGAATGGCATGGGAAGTAGAGGTGGAAACTAAAGATCGTCAGAAAGTTTCTTGTGGTGATTTTCTTCGTTTTCCCATGTAATCTCCCACCATTACCCTTCCAGGAAAATGGAATATCATCCTTACATCTCTTTAGAGCAATCTATAGCCTCTTTTTCTTTTCATGTCTATCTCAGTCAGCTCTAAAATTGCATTGTCAGTTACTTTGATGATGCTGGTGCCTGGTTCAGCCCTGCAGAGATTTCATGAGTGTCCACTGTGTGCTAGGGCTGAGATAAGTATCAAGGGTTCACATGAAATTAAGATGTGTCCCTGAAGGCTAGGTTCTAGAGGGCTTACACTTTAGCCTGGAGCTATATTTAAGAGTGCTGTGGATGTGCATGAAATATCTGAAGGATTGAGAAATAGTCCTTTCAAAGTAAAAATTGTTTACTTTCATTAGCACTATAGCTAAATTTAAGCTAGGAACTTCACTCTCCACAAATCTCTGTTGCTCTCAAGTATTGAGCATCTACCTACAGTTAACGAAGGAACTGAATTCATTTCCTACAATTGAGATAACATAATTTAATTCAAAACAATGCTAGTTGAGTTTCGCTGAAACATGCATCCCGATAGCCCAACCAGAGTGTAATAGATGTGTCTAGAAATTAATTCTGGATTCAAGCAATGGCAAAGCCCATATTAAGATGGGTCCCAGGCCACATCTGAGCTGTCCTGTGAGATGCACCGTAGTCTAATGCAACTTTGAGTGGATCAATAGCAAGAAAAATCTTTTAGTGAAGCCAGGATTGCCTGGTGCATCCTTATAAATCCTGCTATGCTTGACAGAAAAAAAAACATTTATTTATATATTTAGATGTCTATCTATAAATATACACACACCACACACACACACACACACACACACACACACACACACACAGTCATGTAACTAAAAAATTATTCCAGTAAAGTAAAAGATAGGTCCTATTTTCTGAGACCGATCATTAATGATTTTAAAACATTGTATAGACAATCTTAGATTTTGCTAAACTTCTGCAATGTTTTTATAATGTTATTGCCCTGACAACTCTTGTCCACCTGTCAGGCATGACAGAACCAACTGGTATATGTTTCAAAGCAGCTGTTAATGGCAGCATCTGATTGAAAGTTCTGCAGTAGATGTACAAGGAAGTACAAGTTAAGCAGCACTGCTGCAGAATACAAATACCCTTTATTAGTGACTTCTGGCTGCCTTGGCTTCTAACCCCCATGGCAGACAGTACAATTCCCAGACATTATTTGCTCAGCATTGGATTTGGACTTTTGATTTCTGAATTCTGTGCATGGTGCTGAACTAATTTTTCTTTATTTTGTCTAGGCTGTCAAATTTTGACACTGGATGGTCATGTTAATTTCCCATTTCTTCCCCAAAGCAGATGCCCAGATTTTTCAGAGTTTCATGGCAATAATTTTTGAAGGCTTTACAAAAGTATAAATTTTCTTTATCATTATAATAAGGCTTGACAAATGGTCCTAAAGGATCAGGTAGAATTTCCTCGTAGCTGAGTGAGTTGGTTGTAATCAGGCTGTTTCCAGGCAATGTGTCCCTTGGTTACTGGTTTCTTAATGTCTCTAAAGCTGGAATATCATTCTGCAAAGGGGTGAGAAACCTTGGGAAAATAAATACAGAGAAAGTGATTTCTCACTTCACCTCTTTCAAACACACCACTCTGTGAATTGTTTTTGACTACATTTGCGTTTACAAAAATGTATAATATTTCTATGAATAAGACACCCAGAGAAACCAGACTTTGTCCCAGGAGACTGATGTTAGTGCATTAGAGAGACAGCAGGTTTCCTTGCTGGAGATTAGAGGAATGTCTGTGGTTGAGTTGGACGACCCATCTGTGATCCTATAGGCTTCCTTTGGCCTGTTGCTTAACTGCAGATTTTAAGGGCTGCTTTCTAGAATTGGAAGAGATACCTTTGGTGCTCTCTAAAGCATAGATACCTGAGTGGCGGTGTGGAAAAGGGGCGTCTCTAAAGCAGAACCCAGAAACCATAGCTTTATCCCCCAGCATTGCCAAAGCCTCATAAGTTGATGTGAAAGAACAATTTACATTTTTTCTCTACCTGTTTTTAGGAAAACATGAGTTGTTAACACTTGCCACATGCTTTATTTTACAGGAAGCTGGATAGCTGAGACCATGTCCTGAAAATTCCAACAGAAGTTCTGGTCTTCAGAATAGATCAGAAGTAGTTCAGGCTACTTGTGGTTGTGTGTTGTTGTTGTTTGTGGTGGTTGTTGCTTTGCCAGCTGAGATTCCTGAATCCACATGCATTGTGGGAATTGGATGAGGGTGCAGCTGAAGGGTGTGAAGCTGAGGGAGCTGTGAACTCTCAATATGTGAGTCTCACTAGATTGTCAGTGACCCAGCTGCAGCCAGCCATCTCTCCCACGTAAACTCTCTGAGTGATCCTACTCACCACTGAATCCTAGAGACTTAGAGCTAGAAGTGACATTAGAGACCTCCTAGTCAAAGGCTTTTCTGTTATAAGAAAAGGAGCAGAAGCCTAAATAAAATTGACTCCTTGTCTGAATTCATCTATTAGTTATTTTTTCTATTAGTTACTATTTTCGACCGAGATTTGTACCTCCTTACCTCTGAGCTCAATGCCCTTTTCATTAGAACATTTCACATACTTCTTACACTTGGTAAGAAATATACTGCAGAGAATTCCAAACAATGGTCTCAGCACTTCTTCTTTTGCATCAGGGAAAGAACCACATCAGATTCATGAGAAAAGGAGTTGGGTGCACATTTCTGAAAATACACAATCCCCAGGCTTGGGCAGAAATTCAGGGCAGAAATCCTGTTTAGAATTAACACAGTTAGTGTTTTTTATGATTTGTCTTTATATCAACAAATGAAAGTATGATAAATTATAAACCAGAATTACACCTGATGTAATTTAATACAATTACAAATTATAAATCTGAATTCTTCCAATGTTTCTTTAGTGTGCAGCTATATATTTGGGCATATTTAAATTAAAACAAATGTTAATTACATTCCCCTATTTGTATTACATGTATGGCCCAAAGTTAGAATGCATTAATAATGTAAATTACATTGCATAGGTAAATTCAAACAAACAACATATGAAAATCTGAATGCATTATTCAAGGAACTATTCATTTTAAGGGAATATTTGTTGTTTAGCAAAGACATTTATCATAGCATTGTAATACATTCAGAGATTTCCTGCTCTACTGTACTATGACCTTCTCAAGAGCAGGAGCTATTTTCTATTCATATTTTTGTCCCCAGTGCCTTAGCATAGTGCCAGAAATCTAGTAGTCATTACATTAATGTTCACTGAATTGTCTGATACAAATCCTCTCTGCCAAATAAACACTTAGAAGGACAAATTGATTTGGTAAGCATTTTTGGAAAATGTGTGCTACAACGTTACCCAAAATACTAGGTACTTTAGATTTTAAAATTCATTCATTCATTCTGCAGTCAAGTTTACAATTTAGTTGGGGGAGAAGATGTAAAAATCATTGGTTACAGTACAAGATGCTAAGTGGGATAATAAAGATGTATTATTGTAAGAAACCAATTAAACCAGTACATTAAAAATATATATATATAAATACAACTGAACAACCTAGGGCATTTGTAAACTTAGTATTTAAGGTAGATACTATTAAAATGCCCATGCATTTTTCCCCATGGCTGTGAGGGCTGTGCCATCTCTCAAGTTCGACTGGGTAGGGCCTAAACAAATTCCCTGGACTACTGCCTTTAGCATGTGGGGCTCCTTGAAATTAACTGATGTAGTTGCCCAAATTCTCAGGATAGTCAAAATCAGAAGGGTTTCATCTAGTCGTATTTGAGGTATTTCATTAACTTCACTTTTACTTAAATGTTTTTCAGTGGATTTCCCATCTTTGAAATGGCTTTGTATAGATAAAGGTGTTGGTTCATTCCTTTAGACAAATCTCCAAGTACGGTTTGTTTCATTCAGTTATGACTTTCACTTATTAGTATATTGCTAAGCGTTTAGTAATGCTGTACTTTCTACCCTGCCTAGTATGAGAGCCCTTATAATCTGCATATCTACACTGGAGAAACAATGCAGTCCCAATAATTGACCCTATTTGGTGACCACAGTGACCAGTTTTTGTGGAGTTTATCTACCTGTGGGAGTTTATCCAAAAGAAATGCCCTTAAAATGTTCATAGGTGGGGTTAGGCAGCAACAAACCATGTTATACTGATGTCATTTCATTCCGTGTGAAATTAATTCCAACATACTCCATTATTAACACTACAAGTATTGTGGAACTTTATTAAACCCTGAAGCCTCGTTTGGTTTCTTAGGACACCTGTGACCCTGTTTTGCCAACTCCCCCCACCTACCCATGTGAATTTTTCTGCCCTCTGTAGTTGCTTCACTGAAGGATGCTGCCAATCCCTGGGGAGGGAGCTTTTTAAAAATGAAAATTTGGGGGGCTTTCTTCTGAGATTCAGTATTTTAGGATTGGCCAGGATATGCATTTTTTTTCTATTATTTTTAAAATTTAATTTATTTTTTTTATACAGCAGGTTCTTACTAGTCATCCATTTTATACACATCAGTGTATACATGTCAATCCCAATCTCCCAATTCATCACACCCCCACCCCCGTGGTTTTCCCCCCTTGGTGTCCATATATTTGTTCTCTACATCTGTGTCTCAATTTCTGCTCTGCAAACCGGCTCATCTGTACCATTTTCTAGGTTCCACATATATGCGTTAACATACGATATTTGTTTTTCTCTTTCTGACTTACTTCATTCTATATGACAGTCTCTAGATGCATCCACGTCTCTACAAATGACCCAATTTCATTCCTTTTTATGGCTGAGTAATATTCCGTTGTATATATGTACCACATCTTCTTTATCCATTCATCTGTCGATGGACATTTAGGTTGCTTCCATGACCTGGCTATTGTAAATAGTGCTGCAGTGAACATTGGGGTGCATGTGTCTTTTTGAATTATGGTTTTCTCTGGATATATGCCCAGTAGTGGGATTGCTGGATCATATGGTAATTCAATTTTTAGTTTTTTAGGGAACCTCCATACTGTTCTCCATAGTGGCTGTATCAATTTACATTCCCACCAACAGTGCAAGAGGGTTCCCTTTTCTCCACACCCTCTCCAGCATTTGTTGTTTGTAGATTTTCTGATGATACCCATTCTAACCGGTGTGAGGTGATAGATGCCTCATTGTAGTTTTGATTTGCATTTCTCTAACAATTAGTGATGTTGAGCAGCTTTTCATGTGCCTCTTGGCCATCTGTATGTCTTCTTTGGAGAAATGTCTATTTAGGTCTTCTGCCCATTTTTGGATTGGGTTGTTTGTTTTTTTAATATTGAGCTGCATGAGCTATTTATATATTTTTAAGATTAATCCTTTGTCCGTTGATTCGTTTGCAAATATTTTCTCCCATTCTGAGGGTTGTCTTCTAGTCTTGTTTATGGTTTCCTTTGCTGTGCAAAAGCTTTGAAGTTTCATTAGGTCCCATTTGTTTATTTTTGTTTTTATTTCCATTACTCTAGGAGATGGATCAAAAAATATCTTGCTGTGATTTATGTCAAAGAGTGTTCTTCCTATGTTTTCCTCTAAGAGTTTTATAGTGTCCGGTCTTACATTTAGGTCTCGAATCCATTTTGAGTTTATTTTTGTGTATGGTGTTGGGAGTGTTCAATTTCATTCTTTTAAATGTAGCTGTCCAGTTTTCCCAGCACCACTTATTGAAGAGACTGTCTTTTCTCCATTGTTTATCCTTGCCTCCTTTGTCATAGATTAGTTGACCATAGGTGTGTGGGTTTATCTCTGGGCTTTCTATCCTGTTCCATTGATCTATATTTCTGTTTTTGTGCCAGTACCATATTGTCTTGATTACTGTAGCTTTGCAGTATAGTCTGAAGTCAGGGAGTCTGATTCCTCCAGCTCCGTTTTTTTCCCTCAAGACTGCTTTGGCTATTCGGGCTCTTTTGTGTCTCCATACAAATTTTAAGATTTTCTGTTCTAGTTCTGTAAAAAATGCCATTGGTAATTTGATAGGGATTGCATTGAATCTGTAGATTGCCTTGGGTAGTATAGTCATTTTCACAATATTGATTCTTCCAGTCCAAGAACATAGTATATCTCTCCATCTGTTTGTATTATCTTTAATTTCTTTCATCAGTGTCTTATAGTTTTCTGCATACCGGTCTTTTGTCTCCTTAGGTAGGTTTATTCCTAGGTATTTTATTCTTTTTGTTGCGGTGGTAAATGGGAGTGTTTCCTTAATTCCTCTTTCAGATTTTTCATCATTAGTGTATAGGAATGCAAGAGATTTCTCTGCATTAATTTTGTATCCTGCAACTTTACCAAATTCATTGATTAGCTCTAGTAGTTTTCTGGTGGCAGTTTTAGGATTCTCTGTGTATAGTATCATGTCATCTGCAAACAGTGACAGTTTTACTTCTTCTTTTCCAATTTGTATTCCTTTTATTTCTTTTTCTTCTCTGATTGCCGTGGCTAGGACTTCCAAAACTATGTTGAATAATAGTGGTGAGAGTGGACATCCTTGTCTCGTTCCTGATCTTAGAGGAAATGGTTTCAGTTTTCCACCATTGAGAATGATGTTTGCTGTGGGTTTGTCATATATGGCCTTTATTATGTTGAGGTAGGTTCCCTCTGTTCCCACTTTCTGGAGAGTTTTTATCATAAATCAGTGTTGAATTTTGTCAAAATCTTTTTCTGCATCTATTGAGATGATCTTATGGTTTTTATTCTTCAATTTGTTAATATGGTGTATCACATTGATTGATTTGCGTATATTGAAGAATCCTTGCATCCCTGGGATAAATCCCACTTGATCATGGTGTATGATCCTTTTAATGTGTTGTTGGATTCTGTTGGCTAGTATTTTGTTGAGGATTTTTGCATCTATATTCATCAGTGATATTGGTCTGTAATTTTCTTTTTTTGTAGTATCTTTGTCTGGTTTTGGTATCAGGGTGATGGTGGCCTCATAGAATGAGTTTGGGAGTGTTCCTTCCTCTGCAATGTTTTGGAAGAGTTTGAGAAGGATGGGTGTTAGCTCTTCTCTAAATGTTTGATAGAATTCACCTGTGAAGCCATCTGGTCCTGGACTTTTGTTTGTTGGAAGATTTTTAATCACAGTTTCAATTTCATTGCTTGTGATTGGTCTGTTCATATTTTCTGTTTCTTCCTGGTTCAGTCTTGGAAGGTTATACCTTTCTAAGAATTTGTCCAGGTTGTCCGTTTTATTGGCATAGAGTTGCTTGTAGTAGTCTCTTAGGATGCTTTGTATTTCTGCGGTGTCTGTTGTAACTTCTCCTTTTTCATTTCTGATTTTATTGATTTGAGTCCTCTCCCTCTTTTTCTTGATGAGTCTGGCTAATGGTTTATCAATTTTGTTTATCTTCTCAAAGAACCAGCTTTTAGATTTATTGATCTTTGCTATGTTTTCTTTGTTTCTATTTCATGTATTTCTGCTCTGATCTTTATGATTTCTTTCCTTCTGCTAACTTTGGGTTTTGTTTGTTCTTCTTTCTCTAGTTCCTTTAGATGTAAGGTTAGGTTGTTTATTTGAGATTTTTCTTGTTTCTTGAGGTAGGCTTGTATAGGTATAAACTTCCCTCTTACAACTACTTTTGCTGCATCCCATAGGTTTTGGATTGTCGTGTTTTCATTGTCATTTTTCTCTAGGTATTTTTTGATTTCCTGTTTGATTTCTTCAGTGATCTCTTGGTTATTTAGTAACGTATTGTTTAGCCTCCATGTGTTTGTCTTTTTTACGTTTTTTCCCCTGTAATTCATTTCTAATCTCATAGCATTGTGCTCAGAAATGATGCTTGATATGATTTCAATTTTCTTAAATTTACTGTGGCTTGATTTGTGACCCAAGATGTGATCTATACTGGAGAATGTTCCATGTGCACTTGAGAAGAAAGTGTAATCTGCTGTTTTTGGATGGAATGTCCTATAAATATCAATTAAATGTATCTGGTCTTTTGTGTCATTTAAAGCTTATGTTTCCTTATTAATTTACTGTTTGGATGATCTGTCCATTGGTGTAAGTGAGGTGTTAAAATCCCCCACTATTACTGTGTTACTGTCGATTTCCTCTTTTATTGCTGTTAGCAGTTGCCTTATGTATTGAGGTGCTCCTATGTTGGGTGCATATATATTTATAATTGTTATATGTTCTTCTTGGATTGATCCCTTGATCATTATGTAGTGTCCTTCCTTGTCTCTTGTAACATTCTTTATTTTAAAGTCTATTTTATCTGATATGAGTATTGCTACTCCAGCTTTCTTTTGATTTCCATTTGCATGGAATATCTTTTTCCATCCCCTCACTTTCAGTCTGTATGTGTCCCTAGGTCTGAAGTGGGTCTCTTGTAGACAGCATATAGATGGGTCTTGTTTTTGTATCCATTCAGCAAGCCTGTGTCTTTTGGTTGGAGCATTTAATCCATTCATGTTTAAGGTAATTATGGATATGTATGTTCCTATGACCATTTTCTTAATTGTTTTGGGTTTGTTTTTGTAGGTTGTTTTCTTCTCTTGTGTTTTCCACTTAGAGAAGTTCCTTTAACATTTGTTTTAGAGCTGGTTTGGTGGCGCTGAATTCTCTTAGCTTTTGCTTGTCTGTGAAGCTTTTGATTTCTCCATCGAATCTGAATAAGATCCTTGCTGGGTAGAGTAATCTTGGTTGTAGGTTCTTCCCTTTCATCACTTTAAGTATATCATGCCACTCCCTTCTGGCTTGTAGAGTTTCTGCTGAGAAATCAGCTGTTAACCTTATGGGAGTTCCCTTGTACGTTGTCATTTTTCCCTTGCTGCTTTCCATAATTTTTCTTTGTCTTTAATTTTTTCCTATTTGACTACTATGTGTCTTGGTTTGTTTCTCCTTAGGTTTATCCTGTATGGGACTCTGTGCGCTTCCTGGACTTGGGTGGCTATTTCCTTTCCCATTTTAGGGAATTTTTCGACTATAATCTCTTCAAATATTTTCTCAGGTCCTTTCTCTCTCTCTTCTCCTTCTGGGACCCCTATACACAAATTTTGTTGCATTTAATGTTGTCCCAGAGGTCCCTTAGGCTGTCTTCATTTCTTTTCATTCTTTTTTCTTTATTCTGTTCCACAGCAGTGAATTTCACCATTCTGTCTTCCAGGTCACTTATCCGTTCTTCTGCCTCAGTTATTCTGCTATTGATTCCTTCTAGTGTATTTTTCATTTCAGTTATTGTATTGTTCATCTCTGTTTGTTCTTTAATTCTTCTAGATCTTGGTTAAACATTTCTTGCATCTTCTCGATCTTTGCCTCCATTCTTTTTCCGAGGTCCTGGATCATCTTCACTATCATTATTCTGAATTCTCTTTCTGGAAGATTGCCTATCTCCGTTTCATTTAGTTGTTTTTCTGGGGTTTTATCTTGTTCCTTCTTCTGTTACATAGCCCTCTGCCTTTTCATCTTGTCTATCTTTCTGTGAATGTGGTTTTTGTTGCACAGGCTGCAGGATTGTAGTTCTTCTTTCTTCTAGGATATGCATTTTTTGTAAGCAATTCCGTTGCTTCTGATATAGGTGCTTCTCAGATCATGATTTCAGTTCCCTCACCCCAACCCCATCCCATCCATGTAAGCAATACCTCAGCACATAAATCATGGGGAAGATGCTTAGACAAGCATGTCAAAGCCCATTTCTGTTCTTTCTGATGGATAGAAACCTCTCTTCCCTGGTTCTCCCTAATTTCTATGGTTCTTGGAAGAAACATGAAAGCAATATATTCTTTAAAAAGCAGCTCACTCTTATGAATCTTCTTTTAAAATGAGCATGACTGTGATTCATGATAGTTGAGAGCTTCTTTGTAGCACATGACGAGCTCTAATTGTCTAATTATCTGCCCAGATACAAAACACCAGGTCATTCAAAATTTCCTTCCTCCCCCTGGGTATAAAGACCCATGAGACTGTTAACTTTGATTTCTCATGTGATCAATGGCAAGGAATTAATTTAAGATATTGCTGGTATACGTCAATTTATCTGTCAGTACCTTTCCATTCCTATCTCACAATAGCTTCTGCTCTGTTGAGCTTCTGAAAGCTTAAAACATTCTTGCTCATTGTTTTTATTATTGTTTTCACCTGCTTCCCTCCTCCTAACCCCTCCACTCTGATACTCAGATTTTTATGAGATTCTTACAAGAAACATGACTGAAATACTGTGCAAGTGCCTTGCTATTCTGGATATGCGGATCTTCCAGTTGGTTCTGTCGATGTATGTAGAAGCATCATCATTCAGTGTCCTATATGCATTCTCCTCAGTCCTCCCCTCCCTCGAACTGGCATATAGGACACAGAATGCAGTTACAATCACCATCCTTCAGTTGGTACTAAAGCATTGTTTGGCTGGAAATCCTCTACTCCCCCCTTCCCTGGAATGGTGATGACAAGGAAACAAGGAGAAATGAGAAAAGATAGACATGTACCTAGGAGGTGATACTTTTCCTTTCCTGGTGACAACTTGGTCTTGTCTTCATTATGTCTGAGAGGAGTTCCCTTACCTTCTCTCTCTCCTTCTAAGGCTACATTTCCTCATGGCTAACCTAGGACAGTTATGTTACATTCCAGAAAGTTTAGGTTGTCTCTGTTTTAAAGTGAACAATTAGTGTGATGGACACAGGAAAACCTGGTAAAGTCTACTAGAATGGGAGAAGGAAAGAAAGCAATTTTTCCCCCTCAAATTAAGTATTGTGCTTCAGATGTCCTGCAGGATAGTTAAATTGCTTTCACGGAAAGAACCTATCTCTTGGTTGGTCAGAGTAGTTTTCATAGGAGCTGGTCTGATACCTGTTTTTTTCCCCACGAATCTCAACTTGAGATAAGATGAAACAGGAAGTACCAGATGTCTTCTTTGTTTAAACAACAACAATAGCACCTTATAGACAATTGAACTTTGAGGGAAATTTCTCTGCAAATTTATAAATACATGATTAATATCTTCAGCAGGAAGTGTTACAGGTATGCTACTCTTGGGAGATGAGGGACTTATTTCCATCATATAGTGAAAAGTTATGAATACAACAAATCAAGCTCTTGAACATTTTGGCAATTTAGTGATCCTGAGTGGTGTTGATGTGGTTTGATTTTCAGATTCATGACACTCATTTATTCACTCCTTTAATGTTTTTCTGAAGCACCTTTGCAGTCAGTGTGTCATAGACTATCTGTGCACACATGCTCTACAGCCTGGATGCCTGTAGGCTCAAGGCCGTCTACTAACAGTATGACTTTGGGCTTAGTGTTCACTGCTCTGAATCTGTTTCCTCATCTGTAAAATGTTTATAATGATAAGCATACTACCACATAGGCATTTTTGTGTATGTGTGACAGTCACGTGAGGATACCTGAAAAGGGCATAGCAGAGTTTCTGGTACATAATAAATGTTCAATGCGTGTTGATAATTTTCACCTTTTCTGTAGCTAGAGCTAAGTTGCTAAAGGATTGCCAGCCTCCAAAGACAATATTGTTTTTAAAACTCAGCTGTAGAGATCATGTTTTATTGGCGCATTTAAAGTATGCTTTGGTTGTCATTTGTTTAACTTGGAATTCTTTAGGAACACATTTGCTTTATGTCATGTTCTCCCATAATTCCGTAGGGGCAGGTTTTGTTTGTTGCTCAGTGGCTGGCACATAATAGATATTGTATATATATATGAAAGGGAGGGAAGGCGGGAGCAGGGAGGGAGATAGTTGGTATCTCTGCTGCTTTGCATGGGCTTTTGCCTGTAAATCACTTCTTGGGCAGTGGAATAACAGAATCCTTAGAACAGAGAGAGGCAGACTGATGTGATGATGGGGAGTGATGTTTCTTCTTAAAGCAAAAGAAGTGCTGATGGATGTGGCCCAGTCTTAACCTTCTCTTTGGTTCTGATGCTTCCCTGGGATGTGTCACATGTCATCTCAGTGGGAGTGTCATCGGAGGAGAAAGTAGGACAGTCCTAAGTTCCAAAAGGAATAAGTCATTGAAAATTTGTCATAATTCAATAAAAGGAGATGTCCCCTTTATTTTTTATGGCAAAATTATTCTGTGGAGGGAACAGCAGGGAAGGCAGGTCACTAGCTGTTGTAGGCTTTTTCATTACTCTGTATAGGAAATCTCATAACCAACTTCATAGGATGAAATATCACCTTCAATGGCAGAGTTACAAGACAAAAGTGGAGAACTCTGACATGTGCTGGAGGAAAACTAATCTTTCTGTGCTGTACTCCTTCCTTTTCTCCCTCCACATCATCTTGGCTGGGAAGCAAAATTAGAAATTTGGTTCCTAGATATTAAAAGTTTTAAACTGATTAATTTTAATGCATCAAGTATTATTTAGGCACCCGCTGTAATAATAATAATAATAATAATAATAATAATTTGAAGAGGAAGAGGAATCATTAATTAAGCTCTTATTAGTGTTAGGCATTAATTAAGCTATATATCTTATATGTATTATCCCACTTAGTAGCCATAAAAAACAATAGGGTAGTCATCGTTATTTCACAGATGGAAAAATTGAGGCCTAGAGAAATTAAATAAGAAGTGATTATTTGTAAAATAACGGATAGACCTGATCCCAGCTCTCTCTGGCCCTGCAGTTGAAAATCCATGGTCCAGAGAGTGTTTTGGGCAGTCAGGAAATGAAGTAACCAGTTGAGACTAATTAATAGTAACATCACATAGCTTTTAATGACAGAAACTAGTCTATTCTCACAGAAATTTTGAGAAGTAGATAGAGAATGATATTAATATTTTTTTTTTTTTTTTTAGTTATTTATTTTTGACTGCGCTGGGTCCTCGCTGGTGCGCGCATGGGCTTTCTCCAGCTGCGGAGAGCGGGGCCGGCGGGGGGTGGGGGGGGGGCCACTCCCGGATGCGGTGGGCGGGCTTCTCACCGCGGTGGCCCCTCCCGTTGCAGAGCATGGGCTCCGTGGAGGGCTCCAGAGCGCAGGCTCAGTAGTTGTGGCACACAAGCCCAGTTGCTCCTTGGCATGTGGGATCCTCCCACACCAGGGCTCGAACCCGTGTCCCCCTCGTTGGCAGGAGGACTCCCAACCACTGCGCCACCAGGGAAGCCCGATATTAATAATCTTATTATAAAACTGGATAAGCTGGCCCTAAAGTAGTTTGATTTGTGGAGATTCAAATAACTGCTGAGTGTGAGTTTCATAATCATTCCATTATACTGTACAGACTCATTTTACTTTTTCATGGCTTTTTGAAATGTCTTCTCATTTATCCAGTCATTCCTTAGTGCCAAACACAATGCCAGACACTGAGCATACGAAAAAAAAAAAAAGAAAGAAAGAAAAAAACCAATAAGACACCTGCCTTGGCTTAAAGAGCTGATAGTCCAGTGTGATGTGAGATGGTGACAGAAGCTAAACAGGTAATTAGCGTGTGATACATTGTGATAAGGACCCTGGTAATTTAATGCTAAAGCAAAAGGAAGGGGGGCTCCTAAAAGCCCTGCAGAGGTCAAAGGAGGCCACTGGGAGGAAGTGATAAGGAAGAGGGTCTTAAAGAGAAGAAAGAAGGGAAGGGTCTTAAAGAGAAGCTAAGTACCCTATTTAGTCAGGCAAGGTAGAGCAAGGGTCAGCCAGGAAGAACAGCTTGTGCAAAAGCTCTAAGAAATGACTGGTGCTATTTAGAGAAGTGCACATAATGCTGCAGGACAAGAGCTGGGCTAGGAAAGGAGGAAGGGGTCAGAGGATGGGGAGAGAAGGGGCTAGAAAGCTAGGAAAGGTCAGAACAGAAGTGGTAGCAAGGTAGAGAACTATCTTGCTGAGAAGTTTGGACTTTACCGGAAAGTGGATGGAGGGACACTGAAGGACTTAACAAGGGCATATGACAGAATCGGGCTTGCATTTTCGAAGATCACTCAGCAAGCAAGGTAGAGAATTAGTTGGTTGGTTGAGGTCATGGTTAGTAGAATAGGACCAGAGGTGGGAATATCGGTTGAGAGGATGTTGAGTGAGATAGAAGTTTCAGAGACTGGGACAATGTGAATAAATAGAGGTACTGGCTCTGAGCAGAGAATCTCAGCTCCAGGTAAGGCAGCCGTGGAAGGACATGTCATATCACACATGCCCCACCCACCTGGCCTACCCACCCTGCCTTAGAGATTTGATGTGCCCATCAGTCCCCCCACATATGCACACACAATTGAAACTTACTGCTACAATGGGTTACAGGATTTTTTTTTTGAAGTGTGGGATCTGAGATACGTATTTAGGGATTCTCAGAGATGTTTTTTAAAGACAGGATGTAGGGGTGAGGGGGGGTATGATAAGAGGGCATGGTGGCTTAACAAGATAGGAGCTGCAGAAAAAGTGGTGATTTGAGTGGGGAGAGCTGCCTCACAGTCCAGCAGAGGAGAGACTTCCCCTCGTTAGAGGAGTCTTCATAAAGGAGATGGGACTCTGTCCAGGTCCGGGGAATAGGTAAGATTTGACTGGTAAGGTGAAGGGAAACAGAGAAGAGAGGGGCCTGAGCAGAGGCCTATAGTTGAAACAAACAATGTGTGACTAACACCCTTTCCATATGCCGAAAAATACAAGATCCCTTCTCTGAATTTACAGAGGCTGGGTTCTCTTGTCTCTCTCATGCTGATGAAAAGATGTGTTGAAACTTGCCTAATAACTCAATGAAGGGACAGATCCATTTTCCAAGCTCCCAGTGGAATATTGAACATCAGCTTGAGGCCTTTGAAGAATATTGAATCATAACAATTGACGTGTTTGAGTAGTACAGGATCAGGCTGTGTGCGGGGAGATTTTTTAAAATGACCTATGTGCAGTCACCACTAAATAGAGTTTCCTGAAGCGTAAACTGAGTCTATGATCTGCTTGTGCCAAAGCTGTAATTCTCCTAGAGGCAGCTTCCTGAGACTTGATAAGTGGAGAATACCTTTCCTTCAATTAACTGGTGGTGCTGGATATGCTATGTGAGTGATCTTCACTCTGATGACCTTTATCAGTTGTTCACTAAATAAATGAAAACACAGGTCATTTAGATTGATAGTGCTCAACACTGGTCAGGGAAGGTTCCAGATTAATTAACTAAACTCTTGGCCATGGTGGCCCCATCTTTGCTATCCACAGAATGAAATTGCATAAGCATATTTACCCTCATCTCCTTAACTGAAGCAAAAATAGACCATAAGGGATTATTCTGAAGCTTATGATGTTCCTGACATATTAGCCCTTTCATAACTGTCTTGCACTTTCACAACATGTATTATTTTCAATGAACTTTCTTGTGCAGTCTCACTGAATTCTTCCCAACTGTTTGCTTATCTTATCTGATAGATTCAGTAGCTGAGATGCAGACTGATTGGTATTTCCTGAATCATATGCCAAGATGGTGGCAGAATTGGTGACTGGCTCCTCATCCAGTGCCTCTTGTTTTTTGCCAGTGTTCTTGACATATGTAAGTTACCTAGACGCCCAGGCTGAGAAGACATACTCCATATGTAGAACACATCCCAAAATGTGGAACCTCAGAGCTCAGGAAGTCTCTGAGCTCCAGGCTCCCATCAGCTCCGCTTCTGACTAGTCAGCAAGACATTGCATGCAATGCACCGTAAGATTTACAAATTCTACTCTTAATTAAACAGGCAAACAAAGAAGGATTTGTATGAGTGGTATTCATTCTTATCTTGAAATATACATACATGGGCAATGTGTGATTTAACCCCAATATTTCACTAATAATAGTGACTTGTTTATAATGAGGTTTATTTATTTATTTATCTATTTATCTATTTTTACTGAAGTATAGTTGATTTACAATATTGGGCTAGTTTCAGGGGTACAGCATAGTGATTCAGGTTTTTTTTTCAGATTATATTTCATTATAGGTTAATATAAAATATTGAATATAATTCCCTGTGCTATACAGTAAATCCTTGTTGCTTATCTATCTTATGTACAGTAGTTTGTATCTGTTAATCCCACACTCCTAATTTGCCCCTCCTCCCCTAATGAGAATTATTGAAAAGTGTTTTCTGGTTTAGAAGTAGCCTGTGTACACCATTGCTCTCATATTTATGCTGTTGCCAAGAATTAATGATTGCTTTTTATTTTTGGTTTGAAGATAATCCTCATGCTAATTAACAACTTAGGAACCCTTGTGCATTGTTTTCTCATATGTTCCCTTGGGCCATAATCATTTTATGGGATGAAAACCTGACTCACCAGTCGCCCTAGTAAATTAGTTCCAAACTGCCTTGGAAAGAATCCTCGTGCTGGAATAGACCACACTCATATTACCTGATGGTCTTGGAAGCATAGCTTTGTGATTAGTTTGGTGAAAATAGATGTGTGAGAGCTCTCAAAAGTGATTTTTCTTTTAGTTTTTATTTTCTGACATGAAGTTGATCTGCACGACCAGTGTGGACAAAAGGGGGGAAAAAAAAGACCATATTACTCTGGAAGGTGAAACAGAGAAGCAGCAAAGAATCCACCAACCTAATTCATTTCTGGGGGGGGGGGGGGGCCAGAATAATGGTTATTTAAAAATAGCTCATAAGAAGGAAGATATAATCAACCTTTGTTTCTTGCTCTTTAATGAATAATATTCCAGTGCATTAACTGTTAGATAAGTCCTTTAGGTTTCGTTAGCATCTAGATTTGGTCTTTTAGCTAATTAATCTTGGTAACTAGAGAGTCAGCCATTAAGTAAACATTGGCAGTTCTAAGCATCAAAGTTGCAACTTTGCCATGAAATGACATGAAGCATAAGGAAAAGAGAATCCAACATACTTGAATCTAGTCCCATCAAAGACTGTCAATGCTTGGGCACCATTTTAGTGATGAGATAATTGGTAGGTTTGACTGGTATTACTGTACCATATTCGGGTATTACTCATATTACTAAACAATATTTAATTAAGTGCTTTAATGAGAACTTTTTAAATAGGGATATATTGTGTGTAATTAGAGAGATGAGACTTATTCTCTATTTCTTTAGTTTTATTTGCTCATGCCACAGTCTGTCTGGTTACAAAATCATTATCAATTTGCTCTCCTTTTCTTCCTGCACTATTTCTTGCCCATACTCTTTTTCTTTTCTCTTCCCCTTTTTTTACTGATTCTATAACTGTTCCTGCTTAACTCGCGTACTTGAACCTGAAAGGAGGGTTCCATAATTTTTGTGGAATCCTGTAGTTGGTTACTCAAGATGCTTCTCTGCACATTTGAGAGGCACTATTTGTCTCCACATACTAACACTTTAATACAGAAATCCTGTCATTCAGGAGGAAAAAGATTGACTTCAATGTGTCTGCGAGAAAACCATCCCATTTAAAGACAAACAGGCTTTCTCATATTAGTATGCTGTGCTTTTTCTCTTTAAAGCATTCTTTCGCCACAGAAACACAGCCATTTTTCAGACTTCCAGCTAAAGATTAGGCTTTCAGTTTTAACACATAAATACCCAACAGGTATGGATTATTTTTACAATGACATAATATTTATAGATTTTATTAGGAACAAACCAAAAAATGCTAAGGAGGAAAGTAAAAAAGTAGCTATAATTCCGACACTGCTAAATCTTGATTTGATGTCCTAATCTTTTTATGTGTATAATATAAACCAAAAAAATTTGAGATCATGTTGATCTTAACGTATCAGAATACTTTTCTATTCCACTAACTTTAAAAAAATTAACTGCCTATTCTTTATTAATAGACTTACTATTTTACTACTGTTGGATATTTAGGTTTTCTCCAAAGCTTTGCCTTTCTAAATAATTCTGCAATGAACACCTTTGTGCAGAAAACGCTGTTTCTTTAGGTTGATTTCCTGATGTGAACTAATAGGACAAAGGGTATGAACATTTTCACGGTCTTGATAAATATCTCTTAATAGAATGTCGAAAGTGACTGTATTTATTTGTCTAGTAGAGTCAGTGTTTTTCTTGTCATTCTGTTTGAGCTCTTTCTAAATAAATGCGGTTTAAATGCGGTACTTAAATGATCATAATTTCTATACTGGCATCCAGAATGCACTCTGCTTTACTTTGAGCTTCCCTGTCACCCCTGTATTTGTGAGATGGGAAGTTATATGCTTATAATTTTATTTTAGATGAAGCCATACCTAGAGAATAGGGGTGACAGACTCATGATGGATGATTTGGCCAGCCTCCACCATTCCCTCATTGCTAAGGAGATAGACAGTACTAGAGAAAGATCCCCATGGGAAAGAAAGAGTTTGTAGCAAAAGGAAGTGCAAAGAAAAGCCTTGCGGGTTTTATACAGATACCCAGCTCACAATTCTGCTCACAATTCAGTCTCTTCATAACATTTAGCAAGGCAAATTAAGTAGGCCTGTTCTTTCTTATCTCACCCCCCATTCTGTTCCTTGCTGTCCCTCTCGATACATTTTTGTCACTTCTTTCACATCAAAAGTGACCTTGATTTCCATTTTATCCTGATTTTACTGCATATAAATGTAGTATATTAGAATAAAGCCAGCCTCAATGCATGATTCAGCTCCCCTCCAGAGCTTAGGAAAGCCCCAGAAATCTTCACAGACTGATTTGGCCTAGGATTTAAGAACAATTGAATTATTTCTATCGTTGTTATTGTTTGCTTAAATATATAAAAGCCAGCCTCAATGCATGATTCAGCTCCCCTCCAGAGCTTAGGAAAGCCCCAGAAATCTTCACAGACTGATTTGGCCTAGGATTTAAGAACAATTGAATTATTTCTATCGTTGTTATTGTTTGCTTAAATATATAATGTGGCCCAGTTTGAGTATATCTGATTTTCCTCAGGGGATTAAAAACATTCTTTTTCCTCAGAGGAAGCAGGAATATCTTGCTTTTCTCCTGGTTTAAAGCCCAACATTTTATGAGTTTTCATTGGATCTAGAATCAAATGCTAAACCTAGTTACAATAGGTAGTGAAGATTAATCCTATCATTTCTGGATCACAGACTCTTAACGGCCAGTGGGTTTTACCGTCTGAAGAGAAAGAGAAAGAGTTCCTTAGGAAAGAGCTTGGTGCTTCAAAATGAAGCTCTCTGGTTTTGTGTTTGGTTTGTGGTAAATGAGATACAGAATGTCTGAACATGCCTTACCAAATTTTGTGCTCACAAGATGGATCCAAAAGGAAGGGCAGGGAGTAGTCATCCGTTTTATAGATGAGGAAATGAAGACTCCAAAGATTAAGTGACTTTATTAAGGGTCACATAACTAGAAGTTGCGGAGGTGAGATTTCTCGATTAGTTTTATTTGGACTGTATTATACTATATAAAGTGAACAGGCTATAATGAAGTTTATAGTCACCTAAAATATGACTGCATTGGGACGTTATCAGGAAGGCTGTGGCTGGGAGACAGAAAAATAAGCAAATTGGTCAAGGAGAGGATGAATATGAGTGTGAAGAAGCAGGGAAGAGATTTTCCACTGATCTGAGACTAGGTCGATTCCAGAAAGGTTAGGGTTGATCTGCATCAATGGGAGATACTAGTGAGAGTTAAATGGTGCAAGACAGAAAATGCTTCAGACAATCATTATGTGGCCTGAACCTTCACAATCAAGATAGAGACTGACAATTTTGAAGTGACTTGTGAAATGAGATCAATATTTTAAAAATGTCTTGTGTTCAATAAATATCTGACTTTTCAGTAGAAAATAAATTCCAGTTTCTATATAAAAACAACTTGACATTTTTCAGTAATACTTTTTAATGAACATTGCTCTGAGCTATAATATAATGAAATTTGCTTAAAAGTAGAACAGGCTGGTAATACTTGGCAGAACAAAGAGGCATATGGTAAAACAGTTGTGATTTGTTGGCGAAGGCTTTCAATTTCTGGAAAGCTAGAGGCTTTTGGCATAGTGGACTGCATCCTGATATTCAGTCCCAAAAAGGAACCACAGCAAAACAATATGCTTAGATTACAGTAGCCTTATATATAGTTAAAGCATTTTTTCCCTTTGAATTTATGGTTATAAATGCAGGCTGTGTTCATATTGCAAAGTGAAATAGACAATTGAGGAAATTTTCCAGATAATTCATATTCCATACCATTTTATATGACATATAGAAAACTGTGGCATTTCAAGGGCAAGGAATTGATTGGGGGAAAAAAGCAGTCGATTCTCCTTCTCACTTTGTGTTAGTAAGTGTAGTATATTGAATTTAGTCTCCTTCAAATTTAACTTTTTTTTCAGTATTATTTTACTATGATAAGAATACTTACATGAGATTTATCCTTTTAACAGATGTTTAAGTGTACAAGATAATAACATTAGCTATAAACTTATTTTTAATAAATAATAAGAGAATGTGTATGTATGTAAGGTGAACTAGGAGCATACTCTGATAGTAAAATCACTTAGAAGTGAGATGAATATCTAATCAGAAGATCAGTGATCCCACAAGTAGGTCTGATTATCAAAACACCAAATGGCATTACCTTTGTCTTTTTATAGGGAACAGGCTATTTTTGTTTTTATAATTTAAGAAATCTCAAATGAACAGTGAATGAATCACCTATCCATTTTCCTTTTATGGTACACGAATTCAATATGTTTATCAAAGCCAGTTATTTTCCTGTAGTATTATTTTATTCTTCAACTAAACCAGTACATTAATGCCTTTAGGAATTCCCCCAACCCTCAACTTGTCATCATGAATTTATTGAAATGTAGCAAATGGTAAAATAACGAGCAGCCAAATGGCTTCCTTTCGGTTTCACTAATTTATGTTTGTGGCTTGTCAGTCATACTCTATACACAGCTAGAAATTTGCGGCTGAGAAAAAATTCTCCCACTTAGGGATTACCTTGTCAGACTGCATGGAACATGATATAATCATTTTATTCTTTTTATTCCCCTACCTCATCAGTCTTACAAAGTTTTCTGAAAACATGCAGTTTTTCTTCCTTTAACCTTTTTGGGTACTTATTTCCTTCCCTTTTCAGGTAATCTCTTCTTGTAACAGCCTCAGGAGAGCGATAAGAAGAGAAAAGATAACTGGAAATGGTCATAGTAATGCTGCTAATAATAATAGTCTATCATGTGAAGCTGGCTTGTAAGTGGGTAACGGAGAGCCCGAGGTTTTGCTGCCAGGCTGGACTGCAAATCAAGATGTACATGAGAGGGATTAGTTATTTGTAGACTCTTGTGACACTGTCGTCTTCTTTTCTCCTTTTGTGTTAGCCATAATGTAGAGGCATCTCGGCATCTTATTTGTTTTTGCCGGGAGCCTTCTCTGTTCAACATACTTAACGCGTCTAACTCCCATTGTGATTTCCTCAAAACCTGTTCCTCTCCTGTATAGATATATAAAATCATGGGACTTATACCATCTCAGCCTTATTTTATTCTCTTCTCTTATTTTTGTTCCACAATCTTAGCCATCTTGCAAACCCTAACAGAATCATTTCCCCCCCAAATATTAAAGACAGAGGCAAGAAACTTTACATATGTTTCACCAAGTTCAAATAATACTAAACCTCTAGACTTTTGAAGCATATGAGTAAATTAACACCAAGATTAAATAACGATGCTTTTTGGGTATGTACTTTTTTCCTCAGATGAAGTGTAATAAATAAACCATGTCAGTTATAATAGGATTCAGCTGAATAGTATTTCTATGAAGAGCATACCAAGTAAAGATGGTTTTTAAATTGGAATTAAATGCATCTAATTAGCAACTATTAAATTACTTAAGTTGTGGGCAGTTTTAAGGAACACGGACTCATTTGTCTCACATGTTTAAACAAATCGTAGAGGATTAGAAATCACTAAATTATTACCGATTCTTTCTAGTCTTCAAAAGATTCTAAGTGTTGCAGCAATCTCTGAATTGTCAATGCCTCTGGATCCTGGAATAAAAATAAAATGGATGCCTTGGAAAAACCTGCTATTTGTTCACTCTTATCGTGGTGTTGTATTTAATAGGCTTTTAATTGAATACACATAATGGGGAGAAATCTGTTCTGAAATTTAAATTAATGAAAGCTTTTCAAAGTGGCTTCCAAATAAAAAATTTAGGCTTCTTTTCAGAGGATGGATAAGGATGGGAATTCTAATTAGCCACACAATGTAGATTGCTTCATGATTCATCTCTGCAAATCAGCAGTTTGAAATCCTATAGTTAGCATTGGGTGCTCTCCAGTAAGATTTTATGAACATCAGCTTGGTATTTGGCAGAAATACAATGTCAGTTGTCCAGACATCATTTTTCTCAATGAGCACATGTTTATATGTTAAATAATCGCAGAACCAAATCAATTACAGTTTTATTTCCATTGACAGAGGTTAATACCCTGTGAGGTATATTTACATCATCAGAAGGCTAAGCATTGTGAACCTTGGAGGAAAGGAATAATTTTACAAATGGAGATGATAGGCAGGCCAAAGAATTGTTGTTTCTTGAGGATTTGTATGCTCTTTTACCTATTTTTAATTTACCTGAGTTTATGTTTTTGGCTTACTTTGTAAAATAATTCAGTTGGATTAAGACTAACAGTGCTGACAAAGTGAGAGAGTGGCATGGACTTATAAATACTACCAAATGTAAAACAGATAGCTAGTGGGAAGCAGCCGCATAGCACAGGGAGATCAGCTCGGTGCTTTGTGACCACCTAGAGAGGTGGGATAGGGAGGGTGGGAGGGAGACGCAGGAGGGAGGAGATATGGGGATGTATGTATATGTATAGCTGATTCACTTTGTTATAAAGCAGAAACTAACACACCATTGTAAAGCAATTATACTGCAATAAAGATGTTAAAAAAAAAAAAAAAGACTAACAGTGCTAAAAGGGGCTGTTTGAGTCTGAATCAATACTTGTAACGACCTCTGTATAAACCAGTGCTTAAGAGCTTCTGTGCTCAGGATAACTGTTCTGAACTGGGCAGGCTGTGTATAATTTCATTAGTAACTATGTCCTCGTTCTTACTATTTGCCAGGCACCATGCTGGGTGATACAGATTGTGTGTTGCTTTAGCACTCAGAACAGGTTTGATGGGCCCTTCTCTTAAGCATCCTTGAGAAGTGACACCTGCAGAAAGTTTTGCTTAAGTGAGTCATCTTTCATTTGGAAAATGGCTCATTGAATTGTATGATTATTTTTTTCCTCTTCTTCCTGGCTGAGAGTAAGTAGGCTGTTAGAAAGCTGAGGGGAGATTCTTCCACTCTCTAATACTGGAGCCATCATTAAAACTGGGGATCATGCGTGCCTTTCCACACCTTTGTACACTCAAGGAGCACTGACCACATGCTGTTTCAAGTCCTGTACTTACAAAAGGTGGTATGTAGGGTGGAGGCCGTTTCTGCTCTGAGAATTGCCGCTCTTGCATGTTTGCTGGCAAGCTTTTGTTAATTCCCATGCAAGGCAGTGTGACTTGCACAAACAGCTGGGTTTTGCTGCTATCACTTGGAAGTTTATTTCCCCCAGTGTGTGTATAAGCCCTACTTTGGGAGAAGATGAAATCAGGTCCTAGAGAATTCTTTCTTTGAGAGTACACTTTGCTAACTCAGACCCACATTCAACAGAAAACACAAATTTATCTGTTCACAATTGTAAATGTATACGATAGTGCTCAATGGACTAAATATTCAAGTAGTAAGCTCTTATTTATTCAAAGCTATAAAAACAGTTCTATAGATGTGATTAAACCGTGCATGGGAAACATTAAATTCAAGTTAAGGCTTTCACAGGCAAAGCTTTGCACAAGTGACCCATCTCTTAGAACCTTCAGGTAGACCTTAGATGCCACCTGTGCCACTGCCACCTCTCCCCTTCACTTTCTTCTTAAATCAGAATGTCTTCTTTTGTCTTATTTTCTCAAAGTGTGTTCTTATTGGGTAGCAAGAAAGAGTAAATATAACAAAGAAAGGGCCAATCCCATAAGCATTATTCATTAGGGAATCTGTATACTCGATGATGCATTCTATATATTTTGCTTTAAGAAGCATAGTTATTGAGTATGACATTCTGAAGATTTATTTCTTATTCCCTTTGAAGTTAGAAGGGTGAAAACTGCTTTTTTTTGGTTATGTTACTTATTTATTAAAGACAATCATTTATAGTTTATAAAAAATATTATACACAAAAATGTCCTGATAACGGTGATTAAAAGCAGCTACTCCCACACTCCTTGTGTCCACACCAATATTCAATCTAGATGGGCTTAGTGTTGAAGTGTAATTCAGTAAGACCAAAGACCAAACACTTCAGGTCCTGGAGAAGATAATAAAATACTCGTAAGCCTCTGGATCCTTGGAATGATTGACATCAATAAGGGAATCAATTTTTGATATCATGAAGGAAATGTGTTCATCTCCAATGATGATTTCAAGCTCCTGCCGGCGCCCTTAGTCAGGAGGAGGCCACAAAGCATTATCCTCTTTGGGAATTTCAGTGTCATCGATTATTCTCTTCAGTTCCTCCATCACGCTTTTATGTACATAAACCTCTTTTCTGATCATATCAGTTTTGTAATTGTTGTTATTGGCACATCTCGATCCCATTGGGTCAGAACTCAGACTCCAGGAGTTCGAAGCCGAACTTGCCCTTGTGACCCCTGCAGTAATGCAGATGGAAGTCACTCTCCATGGCTCTGAAAACTGCTTTTAATTTCAAGGAAATCTACATTCACTTAGGCTAGCTAATTAGTACTTGTATAGGTACTTTGGTGGTGGTTAGAAGAACCACTTGTGTAGGAATTTTGATGGTGATGCTAGAATAAGGAAACATTAAAGCAGAGTCAGGAACTCAAATACTGCTCAGCCAAACAGGAAAGGAATGTTTTGGTTTTCCTTTCCTTCCCTTTCCTTTCCCCTTTTTGTTCTGTTTTTCAACATCTAGTGAGCTACATATAAGAAAAGAGCACCCAGGTTTTAAGTGAAATTTTATAATTTTTAACTAATGGTAAATAATTGAAATCAAAAAATTAAAGTAAAACTCTAGGGAAACCACCAAAAAAAATAAATTAAAAAATGATGGCTGGTCCGATAAGGACTCTGAATGCTATGTATGAAATTTGGCCTTAAAACAGTATAGGCTTCTGTCATTATCATCTATCATCGTCATCATTATTATTATTATCATTACTTTAATTTGTATAAAACTTGCTGACGGTAGAATATGAACTGCAGTATCTGGTAAGATCTCCGGTCCTAACATATGGCAGTATAGGTCACACTCCCAATGTCTACTCAAATCTTAATTCTGCATATTGACAAGATGGAGGATCCATGTTAACAATGACTGTCAGTGATGTTAGGATGGACTCTTTCATTTTAAAACCATAAATCTAAGATTGTACCTATTATCATTCCTTCTTATAAACTTTTAAAATTGAACTAGTCATTTAGTTTGAGAGTGGTGGCAGATGGTGTGATTAAGATGTCTCTGTTCCAGTCCTATTTCAACCATTGATTTACTGGGTAACCTTGGACAAGTTTCTTACCCTTTCTGAATCTCAGCTCCCTTATTTGTAAAATGGAAAGTTGGCTTCAGATGACCTTTAAGGTTATTTCCAGATCTTAAATATTATAATTTTACAAACTAATTCTTCTAAATTGCCAGTTAGATTGCTTTCTCCACTAACAATTATTTATCTGAAGGAACCAATTTATATTCAGTCTAAAATTATCATTTTATTCCTCTTTTTGAATCCTTTAAAGATAACCATGTTCTCTGTTATATTTGATGCAATGATGCTTTGATAGATATTTTATTTATTCTGAGCCTCTGTTTCCTCCTCCCAAATTGTTTCTGAGGCCAGACACCTGCTGAGGGTTATGTACTATCTCCTGGGAAATCATCCAGAACAAGAATGGAATCAGCGAAGGGCATGGGATGCCAACGGGAATCGAGTTCTGACCCTTTTCCTTTCTGGCAAAAAGAACAGGATTCTTTGACTTCTAGACTAACATAGATCAGGGCTTCAGAAACCAACTAGTCTAGTTTTCAATGACGCAGGATGGATTGTCATGCCACATCTTCTTGCAATGGACTACTTCTGAGACAGCTTGTAGCATCTCTGGACAACTATAGCTGTAGCTGTCTCGGTAAAATATATAAATATAACCATTTTAGAAATCTAATGTATATCAACATATGTTTGATAAAATATGAGGAAAATCTGAGGATGGATTGGGAGATTTTGAAAAACATAAAATTCAGAGACCAGTTTTTCATAAAGCGTCAATTCCTAGCATCACTGTCAGTATGCCTGTTTATCTTGTCTATCTGTGAGACTGAGCCGTCAGGAAGTTTTCTTGGTGGGGCTTTCAGTATTAGACATACTTGCTGCATTCGACTTCTGCAAAACTGAAACCAGACACTCACTGACAATAGGTGTTATCTGAAGCAATATATTGCTCAGAGAATCGAAATGTCGTATATCTGATTTGGGGGTCTCTTGACTCAACCAGTTAATTATTTTTATTGCCCTATAGGAATTTATACTTGTTGGTGGCAGATGGGACTCTAATTTTAAGCATTTGCCTAATTAGGCATATTACTGAAATAGGTGATTCCAGGTGAGGAGCTTTCAATTAATACAGACTCTTCCAGCTCCCACACTAAATGTGTCCTAACCAAGGAAACTGAAGGAGCCTTGAAAACTGTTTGAAGGATTTGGGAATTATTTGTAATTTACCATGGTGCCTTTGTTGTATGGAATATAACTTTCTGGGCTTACGGGGATTAATTAATAAGACTAAATATGAAAGGCTGCACACTAATGTCATTAACAGGAGCCATAATTACAGAACATAATTGGCAATAATTCTTCAATGGTTATTTGGTAATCAGATTCTTTTGGAGTTAAATGAAAATCAAATAGACATTTTATTCATAGAGATATTGGCAATACAATAATTTATAATCACACTTGTCATTTAACCTTATCGATGCTGCACACTGTGTCAAAGGAGGCCTGTGGTGTGTCCAGGAATAGTTGGGTAGAGTCTTTTTTGCAGGACCAGGATGGGATGCTGAGTGAAAGTATAGCCTTTGGAGTTAGAGAAAGATGGATTCTAGTCTTGTTTGTGTAACTTACTAGTTGTGTGACCTCTGACAACCCACCAACCCCTACCAAGCCTCTGTTTCTTCATCTGTCAGTAAGGGCAATGCCTAGCTGATGATGTTGTTTTTGAAATGAAGTGAAATAATGCTTGTGAAATCTTTACTATCATGTATGGTACATAATAGGTGCAGTTCAAAATAGGAGGTTGCTTGTGGTCATAGCAGAGGGAATGGTGCCCAGCAGAAGCCAGGATACTGTGAATGATACGGAGGAGACAGACTCTTTGGGCTCGTAACCCATATGCACCTTCTCCTGGCTGTGAGCCTTGGGAAAATTCCTCAACTGCCATGTGCTTCAGTTTTCTCTTCTGTAAAATGGTGCTAGTGATTTGTCTACCTGATAGGGTTGTTCATAGGATTAAATGAAAGAATATGTGTAAAGGGATTAGTAGGTTAGCACATAGAAGCATTGGTATTATTACTGTTACTATTACCCATGTGGAAAAGCTTATTCATGACTGATGAAGTAGAGAAAATTACCAAAGAAAATAGAATCTTGACCTGCCTCAAGAAGAGTTATTGAAGTCTGTTAGAATGAGAAGACCAGATGTATTAGGTGTGGTCTCACTGGCTTTGAAGTCGGAATCATACTTGGAATTCCACCATCTAGATTGTCTTGGGAAGAGATGAAATAGACTTGAAAGAGGACCAAGGAAGGGGGTGGAACCCTCAAAAATCCAGCAGACATAATTGATTATCTATGATGTGCCAAAAACAAGAAAAAATAAACAAAAAGGGAGACATCTGTTTCCATCATACATCCACAAAGAAATCTGTAGGAATTGGAGGAACATCCCCCCAAATGTGAACATTCTTGGCTCCCTTCCTGTCCTCCCATTTGCCTGATTCTCCCGACTCCTATCCCAACCGCCAAGAATATACGAAGTAAACTCTAAATGCCAGGAAAGAAATTCTTCAGAAAGACAAAGCTAGAGGTCAAGGACCTGCGTACAAAGTCACTTCTGAGTTGTGGTCATCTTTTTCTGATCCCTGTGCAACCTAGATGACCTATTGTATACCCTCTAGTGCCAGCCTCTGTCTTGCTTAATCTAATAATCTACTCTGAACACAGAGCATGTGAGAGAAGTCTGTGGGTGGGGTTCATTTGTATACTTTAATACACTTCCTGGAATTCGCTCTCCTTGCTTTGAACAGAAGTGTGAGCATTCTCCAGTCACCCTGAATGGGTTAAGGAAGCTAACTGGAGGATTCAGCTGTTCCCCATATCCCCCTCCCTTTTTTTAAAATTCTGCTTTCAACCCACTGCCTTCATCTATCTTCCTGAACAGGATATTGATCAGCTCTTGAAATGGTCTTTCTCATTTCTGGACACTCTCTCTGCAGATACTGTAGGAGTGGAGGAGAATATGGTCCTGCCCTTGAAATGTAGTTATTTCAGAACTGAGCTTTAAGAGCCTCTGATGAGGCAGATGATGCATAAGCAACCCTCTAGTGGCCAGGGGGGCCCCAGTCAACAACAACAAAAAAGGAAAGTCAGCCCCCAGTCTCTGAGTGGACTGTTTCAAAAGTGCCTTTGTGAACTAGTTGCTTGAAACTCAGACATCATTTGTTCATTGATACAATGAGCTCACGGAAGTCTCCTTAACCCTTAATGTCCCTGAGGCAGATAGTATTGTACAACAGCCATTGTTAGAACATTGTCACCTGGCATATCAATATATCTATAGCAAAGTCTAATTATAACTTTGGATGCCGAGAAAACATGATGTGGTCAGAAATTGAATGGGACTCCTTTAGGTTCCAGTCACTGCTGGTTACTCTTGTGATCTGAGCAGGGAGGAGGCCGAGCTAGAGGGTCCCATTGGCAGTGAGAAGAGAGGATCCTGTATTCTTGCCTGGGTGTTTCTTAATTATCATCATATTTCCCGCCACCATCTGTTAACCTTTTGGTGAATGAAGACATGATGGGCTATGCCAAGACAGAGAGAGGAAGGCCATGTTCAAGTTAGGTTTGAATTCCTTAATGGAAAGAAAAAAATGAAGGAAAGGAAATGAAAGGAATGGAAGGCATTCAATAGCAATGGCATCTGTAGAGGAAAAAATTAAGGCAGTTCTTTTCGACTCCCAGAAGGGCAGCTATAAATGTAAAAATATCTATGATTTACTGAGTGCTTACCATGGACCACATACTGTGCTGGCTCTTCACTTGCATTATCTCATTTAATCCTAGCAATAACAGTTTCATGTAGATACCACTATCAACTTCATTTTATGGATGAGTGATTAACATAAAATCAACAGCGATTTAAAGGGATTAAGTAACAGCGATTTAAAGGGATTAAATATCTTGCCCAAAGTTGCAGAGATTGCAAGTGATGGAGCTAGGATGCCATCATGCTGGTTGGATTCTGAAGCCTGTCTAATTAACCATGATGCTGCCTGCCTTCCAGCCAGATACTAAAGTGAGGAGTGCCTGCTCATAGATAGTTGCCTTTCATTGAGAGGACAGGATGTGATGCAAAAAGCAGTGAATAGAGAAATGTCAAATGATTCAGTCAGAAAATTATGATTTATTTAAAACCCTTTGATTTGAGAAAAACTCCTTTGTATGCTTTTATTGCAATAATTTTGATAGCAAATTAATTTTGTCCTGCACTATGCCATGCTGTCTTTAACATTCTATGCTAAGCATGTATTTATTTTACAAGAAAAGAACAGCATTTTTTTCAGTTTCATAACTATAATCATACCATTATGAATATGTATTCATAATCTAAAGCTCTGTGAAAGGCAATTAATTAAAGAGGTAACACCTCTCTACTTAGATTTTGCTCTAGGGAAGTCATTTAACTAATCTGGACCTCAATTTGTTCACCTATAAAAGTGGGGAAAACAGGTTTACAACGGTCAATAAGAATGTTTACAAAGTGCTAAGCATAGTGCTTTAGCTTTAATAGATTCTGAAGAAATAATAGCTGTGATTATTAATAATGTTGTCTTCTAGTATTATTATTATGGTTGTTATTACTGTTACTATAAATAAAATATTTCCTGATATAACATACCAGTTAGTCCTATTTGGGGAGATGAGCACCTGTGAGAAAGCTCTCCAAGGCCCCTTCTACTCTTATATGCTCTTTATACTGTTTTCTTTCCAGATGGGAGATTTCCTGTTCTTATAAATATTATCCTCCTAGATTCATTATTAAAATGTTATTCTGTTTTAATCAAAACACTGGAAACTAACTATGATAGCATTTATATTATTCTCTTTTCATAAAAAAATAATTTTGTTGCTATTGCATAGTCTTCTGACTATAAAGACATAGCTTGTAAGTACTACTTTTTAAATTGTGTGGCTCAGGTCTTGACTGATATTGTACGTAAATGTTCTCAAAAGATGTGAAAACAGAAATAACATGTGGAAGAAAAGGCTCAGTGTGGGTGAGAATTCCAACCCCTCACAGTTATGGGTCTATAAAGACTCCAGTTTTGTGTTGATACTGATTTCAGGGCAATCTTGAGCTAAAATTAGGTCCAAGACTAGTGAGTATATGGTGATTCTGTGAGGGGGAGAAAATTATTTGTTTTTTTCCATTTATCCACATTCTCTCACAGAGGTGTAATTCTCTGAAAATTTGCTATTAAATTCTTTGCTATTGAATAAAATTCAGTATAAAATAGTTATTTCTCACTCTTGTCCTAGGTAGATTCGTATTTAACACCAAAGGGAATTTTAGGGTTTCCTTATCAATAAAGACAAAAGATGCAGAAGATGGAACTGTAGTGAGCTTTTTAAAGATCATGTGACAGTTGAATCAGACAGGGTTCATTTTTTAAATATGTCTTTGTTATTTGTCGAATTAACTGATATGCATTTTTTTTTTCTTTTTTCATCTGCAAATTGCCTTTGTTCATTGGGTTTCTGGAAAAAACAATTGATGTGGAAAGTACTTAGCATTAAGTCTGCTATGTATTTAATGCTCATTACATGCTCCCCTCTTTCTTCAAACATTCCCCCAACTTTTCTTTCCCATTTCTCAGCTAACATAAACTACCAGACCAAGAAAGTATCTCATTTGAAATATTTTCTGACAAAAAATGCTGACCAGTTTCCTAGATTCAGTTTGCCTTCCATTAGCAACTCCTTATTAATTCTGTTCATAGAGTATGCACATTTTTAAATTTCAGTGACCTCAAGCACATAGCTCACTAGTTCCTGGAAGGAAACCAGGGCGTTTATATTTAAAGTGTATAAATAGCAACAATAGCATGAGGTAGAGACTGACCTAAACTCAAGTTCAAATAGCAAATCACCTCACTAATGCAAAAATAAAAACAAAAAAAAGTTCTGTCATAGAAGACAAAACACACCCTTTTCAAGGGTACTTAAGTGTTCGAACTGTCTATGCCATGTCTTTCTATAATGGAAAAATCGATATTACTTTGGAAATCACCGTTGTCCCATATCCCTTTTTTTTCCTGCTACATTTTGAAATGCGCTACAGCAGACTCTAGTGACCTTGAACAAGACCTCTCCACTTGTCCAGTTTAGGCCAACAGCTAATTGGAAGGACCTTGGGTCTGTCTACTGACCTCAGAAAATTAAATTTTCTCACCTTGAGTAAAAAGGTGGAAATAAGTAATGTTTTGGAGAATATTTCCTGAAATTGTTGTCTGCATGACTATGAGTCTAAGACTCTGCCAATGTTATTATTTACTAATAGTAGCAATTGCCATTTATTAAGCACTTATTTAATCTTCTCAAGGGACGTATTAGACAAGTACTATTATTATGCCCTTTTATAGGTTAGATCACTGAGAATTGGAGATTAAGTAATTTGCCCATGATTACATAGACTTAGGTTTCTAACCCAAACCAAACTACTCAGACTTGCAAAGCCCATGTACTCTTATGTGTGAGTGACAACTTGAGGACAAAAATATATGACATATTATAATATATACACATATATTTTAAATCTCAAACTTAGATTTCTTTCCTTCTGGAACATTTAGCAAAAGGAGGTTAATTATACTTCATTTTCCTATACTCTGGGCAAAAATTGTTAAAATGGGACCAGATAAGTGATAAAATTACCTAAAATTAAAGATGATGGATCGTCTTTATAGATCACTTATATTTCTTCTCTTTCTCTCTCCCTTTGGCTTTTTGTTTGTGGGTGGTTTATAGTTAGTTGTGATATTTATTTGCATGCAAACACCAACTTGTTAAAACTAAAATCATTTGAATGAGTTTTGATGTTGATAAAATATCTCACATCACTTAGGGTCCCAGGTCTCAGAGGTGGCCTCAAGGCATAACTGGGACCAGAACCAGGAAAGGACAGAGGAGACTCCAACCCTGTGTTTCCTGTTCCTGATGGTCAATGTGTTTGACATGATTAGGGTGAGGGTTGCAGAGTAAATAATCTCAGTGCTGGTAACATTTTCTGGGATTGTTACCACTCTCTTCATTGAGAGTGCCCTGAGGAAAGACAGATAGCATGGAGAAAATGGAGACAGAGTGGCAAGAAAAAGAGGTATCCTGAGGCTTCACAAACTGAGGCACACATTTGCAAAGCGACCAGGTAAACATAGTGTGTCATTACTTTTACATTAAAATAAATGCAATAACATAATGAAATTAAAAATATGTGAATTTTTAAGATAAAATAGAAGATGTAAAATACGTGCCTTTTATACTTTCTATAGGGCACAATGATTCTGGAATTCTGAGATACATTTTTATTTTTTTCTCATATTAGAAGTGTTTGTGGGGAGAAGTGGGGAGGAGAATAGAGAATACAGATGTGTTGAACAGAAAATAAATTTTTAAGTATGGCAGTATCTTAGTCAAGATGAACTTTATAGTCAGACACCAGGTCCTTTTTCGAGGTTGCACTATAAATAACTCTGTTCGTAGGGAAACAGTTACTTGGACACAACCAATAAATGAACATTTATTATTTGGCAGCAGAATTGGTTAAGTCCAGACTGCGGTGTGTTTCTGTCATAAATGGTAACCTGGTTTTGGAGAGACAGCTAAATAAGATAATGAGGATAGTTTTGATCTTTTTTAATTAATATTGATTTTTATGTGTCAGTTTTGTGTAGGCAGGAGATACAATTATGCCCTAAGTGCAGTAAGTCATACCCTTCACAGATTGTGACAGAGAGAAGGAGTATTTTTAGTGGTAGGAGTTAATTTGTGCTGGCATTAATGCATGAAAACGTTGATGATGATGTCTAATTGTTTCCTATGTTACTAGTTCAACTAAAAATAGGGTTCATGAACCAAGCTGTGGGAAGTTATCGATTATGACAGTTTCTTCAAAAGTGAATTGCTTAAAATTATTCTTCTTACTAATCAGTTTTTGATTCCAAAATGAACTTTTATTCCATTTTCCTCCTCTTCTTTCTCCCTCACTCATCTGAGCCTCCTACACTAAGTATTGAAATAGGCATAAAAAGTGAGGAAATTTATAACCTACTTTACTTATGCTAGGAAAGAAATACTGGGGGAAAACTCATTTCAAAAATTCAGTATTAACCATCTTATTGACTGTTTTATATAAATATAAACAGATACAGTCACATAGTCAAACACAAAGAATATCTGTCATTTTCATTAGGTTGATACTCTGCCTATATAATTTCTTTGGAAGTGTGCTGATTTAGTAATGGTTTGGCTTCATCATATTGAGATAGCCTTAAAAAATGTGCAGTTTGTTCCCATTTATGTACTCAGAGACAATTTCCTGAATGCTTACTGTGCCCTCTGCAATATACTGCTCTTTACTAGAGTCTTGAAAAATAAGATTGGCAGGAAGATGTTAAGACTTAGTTTTTATCTGTGTCAGAATACTTCCTCTTCAAGGAAAACAATCACAAATTTATTATGTCACATAACCAGAAATCCAGAAGTCAGACAGTTTGACATCTCTAGATTCTCTTGACCCTGGCCATTATCTCTCTGCCATCTTCAGCATTTTGATTGGCTTTCGTCCTTATGTTTGTCTAGTTGTGATTACAAGATGAGTGCAGTAGCTTTACATATGCTCGTACATGCTTCATATATGCTCATATAACTACATCCTAAAATAGACTAGGACTGTGTGTGTGTGTGTGTGTGTGTGTGTGTGTGTGTGTGTGTGCCTTTCCCACAAGTTCCTAAGCATTTTCCCTCCGGTCTCATTGACTCTTTCCTAAACCAGTCACAGGCATTAGAAGAGAATTACCAAGAATCTCTAGGCTAATCAAGACTCTTGCCCCCAGAGCTAGGCAAAGTTAAGTTTTCCTAGAAGCACTGATCACTTGAATGCCTAAAAAAGTAGAGCAGGAAAATAGGTAGAAAAAGGGTACAGTTTTAAGAGCTACTTAGAGGTAAACACAAATAAATAAGCAAAATTCCAAAACCTTGACTGAGAAATATACACAGCTTCATGAATCATATGTACAGATAAAAAGTGATATGGTAAATGCTGAGGGGCTTGGAGAAATCATCCTATACTGACAACTATGCTTGCATTGCCATTTGACTTTTAGAATCACTGACAATTTTTCAGTATTTGAAGTAACAGTAAAACTAACCAAATTCTACTATGTCTCAAAGACAATAAAAGACACAAGCCTGAATCACCCCACATATTTCCCTGTGAATGTACTAACAAGTTTTTAAGCCCGAGAATACTTTAGCCCCCTTTTCAAATCATAGCCCATTAAACAAGAAACTCACTTAACTTCTGATATTTCACTGTTAAATAATGAAGATGTTAAAATTCCCTCCTGCTGTGTGTATTTACAAAAATGATCATATAAATAAACATTGATTAAAACTTTTCTTATGGAATAGGGAAAGACCAATGAGCTAGAGTAGCCCATAAAAGCTTACTTCATTTAGTAAGGTTTCTGAATAATATAGGTAACCATATTGATTATTGAATTTATCTAACATTTTAATTAGTGTTATGCACACACACACACATACACACACATGTGTGTATATATACATATATATATATATATGTATATATACAAACATATGTACAAATTAGTACAGGTTACACCATATAGAATTACTGGTTTGTTTAGGTCAAAAGAGATGAATATCAGAAATTTCATATGGTTCAACTGAAGATTTTTAAGCAAGTGGGGTACAAAGAAAGCATTTGGAGACACTAAAGCTTTGTTGCACTTTGTGACTAATACACTGTGTTTTCAGCCCCAACAAGGGTATCTTGAGAACAATACTAACTTGTACTTTTTAATTATACAAGAAAGTCTCCTTGATAAAATATCTTCCGTGAACCTAATGTCCTTGGTCTATTTCTACTGTGCTACCAGAAAATCTTTAATAGCAAGCATTTGTAAGAATTTTTGCCATCCACAGATTTACAACATGCAGTGTTATAGGAAATATGAATGCTTGTCATGAATTAGAACTCAGAAATTCAGAGTCCAGGTCTAGCTTCCTTTGCAGGTAGTATTCTACAGACAGTTAGGGATTTTAAATCTAAAATTTAATCTAGTATTTTAAATCTAAATCAAGTCTTAGCACTGATTCAAACCAACTCTTCTAAAGATAAAGACACTGAAGCCTGGTGACCAAGACAGACCTGGTTATCTGAGGCAGTTCTAACCACCGCCCTCCCCATGCCCTCTTCTCACTATACATCTAGTTGCCTGATATGCAGTCAGGATGCCACCCTTTAACCTCGGGGGCCCTGCTTGTCTTCCCCCATAATGGTTGTGAAGCTTTTGTTTCAAGTTTTAATTAGATTTTGTTATTCGTTCCAGGTATAAACATGCTCCTTATTTAATATATCTGAGAGCTTTAGGGCCTTCCTTTAGTGAGTTATGTTTAATACTTGATTATTGAGACATTTCCTTTTTCCCTCCCCAAATTTAAAGCTTTTATCAGATTGACAATAATAAAAAAAAAATTCTGTGAGATTTCAGAAGAGTTGCCAATATCTGCCAGTTTCCACAAAAGAACTTCTGCCTTCTCTGTATACTCTAATGGCTGAGAGTATTGCCATACTTTTCTATTATTGCTTAGAAATCTGAAGTTTCTATACCTTTATTGTACATGGAAAGTAGAGCATTTTGTGTGATATTCTTTCAATTCTGAATAGATTAGATGTTAAACGGCTACATATTGTTTAAAGGCAGGCAGAGAGCTGACATTTGAACCAGAGAATTGCTTTTTTAAATTTGGAATACACACAAAACTCCTAATTCTATCAACCTATGGAGGTCAGTGGCAAATGGGTCAGAGTCACTGTAGAGATGTGATACCATTAATATGAAAATTTGCCCAGTGCATAACCAATATTGAATTTTTAAAAAATTTGGCCCCAAATAGGTTCTTCCTAAAGCCAGCAATTTCACTGAATTAAGCAAGATTTATTCACCTTTTTAAAGTGGACATGATCTAAAACACTGTTCTTGGAAAGGTCGCGCTTACTCTCTGGTTGATATTCTGCAAGTCAAATGCAGCTCTATTTTGTGTTTTTTCATCTGTGCCATTTCAAGCCAGAAGTAGTCCTCAGAAATAGTATTTAGTGTAAAAAGTAATTCTGTAATAAATGTTTTCCAGCACCCACGGTTTCCAAGCTAATTATAATGTCTATCTTCAGGTACGGTTCACCCATGCCCCTTCCTTTTAGAATTTGCATGCTTGGAGAAAATTTGCCTCACAAAACCTTCCTTAATAACCCTTGTGACTCTGATATTTTGATATTCCTTAGTGTTTCCTTATAAAATTCTTGTACTCTTGATTTTTTATTTTTTAAGATGTTTAAGAGAAAGACTACCTTCCACATGGGATCCTTGTTATAATGTCTTTGGGCTATTGTCAACAGGCTTTTCTATAATGAAATCTTTTGACCATTTTAGAACTGACTTTCATTGAATAACTACATCTTATAGTTAATAGTGTGACCAAAAAAAAAAAAAACAAAACCCAAAAATAAGAAAGTATTACCCTTGTATATTGACATGGAAGATAGAACAAGGCTATTCCATAGAGGGCGATCCTCCAAAATTATAAAATAGGTGAGAGTTATTAACATTATAAAAAGGGGTTCATGACTATTTATGAAAATAAACAGTAATCTGAATTAAATGTTACTAAGTTTACATAAGCAGACAATTTAAAGTCATGGACTTTAGAATGAATGCAACCTGGGTTCAAATCCCAACTCTACCATTTACATTTTATTAGACCCTAGGCAAGTTACTTAACCTTTTAAAATTTTCTCGTATTTAAAATCGGAACAATACCATCGGTCTCATAGAGCAATTGAGATAATTAAATAAAATAACGTGTCTAAAAGAAGGACACTACATAATGATCAAGGGATCAATCCAAGAAGAAGATATAACAATTGTAAAAATTTATGCACCCAACATAGGAGCACCTCAACACAGAAGGCAAATGCTAACAGCCATAAAGCGGAAATCGACAATGACACAATCAGAGTAGGGGACTTTAACACCCCACTTTCACCAATGGACAGGTCATCCAAAATGAAAATAAATAAGGAAACACAAGCTTTAAATGATACATTAAACAAGATGGACTTAATTGATATTTATAGGACATTCCATCCAAAAACAACAGGATACACTTTCTTCTCAAGGGCTCATGGAACATTCTCCAGGGTAGATCATATCTTGGGTCACAAATCAAGCCTTGGTAAATTTAAGAAAATTGAAATCATATCAAGTATCTTTTCCAGCCACAACACTATGAAAGATATCAATTACAGGAAAAAAAACTGTAAAAAGTACAAACACATGGAGGCTAAACAGTACACTACTAAATAACCAAGAGCTCACTGAAGAAATCAAAGAGGAAATCAAAAAATACCTAGAAACAAATGACAATGAAAACACGATAACCCAAAACCTATGGGATGCAGCAAAAGCAGTTCTGAGAGGGAAGTTTATAGCAATACAATCCTACCTCAAGAAACAAGAAACATCTCAAATAAACAACCTAACCTTACACCTAAAGCAATTACAGAAAGGAGAACAAAAAAACCCCCAAAATTAGCAGAAGGAAAGATATCATAAAGATCAATCAGAAGTAAATGAAAAAGAAATGAATGAAATAACAGCAAAGATCAATAAAACTAAAAGCTGGTTCTTTGAGAAGATAAACAAAATAAATAAACCATTAGCCAGACTCATCAAGAAAAAAAGGGAGAAGACTCAAATCAATAGAATTAGAAATGAAAAAGGAGAAGTAACAACTGACACTGCAGAAATACAAAGGATCATGGGAGATTACTACAGGCAACTATATGCCAATAAAATGGACAACCTGAAAGAAATGGACAAATTCTTAGAAAAGCACAATCTTCTGAGACTGAACCAGGAAGAAATAGAAAATATAAACAGACCAATCACAAGCACTGAAATTGAAACAGTGATTTAAAAATCTTCCAACAAACAAAAGCCCAGGACCAGATGGCCTCACAGTCAAATTCTATCAAATATTTAGAGAAGAGCTAACACCTATCCTTCTCAAACTCTTCCAGAACATAGCAGAGGGAGGAACACTCCCAAACTCATACTACGAGGCCACCGTCACCCTGATACCAAAACCAGACAAAGATGTCACAAAAAAAGAAAACTACAGGCCAATATCTGTTTTTGCAATAGATGCAAAAATCCTTGACAAAATACCAGCAAACAGAATCCAGCAGCACATTAAAAGGATCATACACCATGAGCAAGTGGGGTTTTCCTAGGAATGCAAGGATTCTTCAATATATGCAATTCAATCAATCTGATAAACCATGTTAACAAATTGAAGGAGAAAAACCATATGATCGTCTCAATAGATGCAGAAAAAGCTTTTGACAAAATTCAACACCCATTTATGATAAAAACCCTGCAGAAAGTAGGCATAGAGGGAACTTACCTCAACATAATAAAGGCCATATATCACAAACCCACAGCCAACGTTGATCTCAATGGTGAAAAACTGAAACCATATCCACTAAGATCAGGGACAAGACAAGGGTGCCCACTCTCACCACTGTTATTCAACATAGTTTTGGAAGTTTTAACGACAGCAATTAGAAAAGAAAAAGAAATAAAAGGAATCCAAATCAGAAAAGAAGAAGTTAAACTGTTGCTGTTTGCAGATGATATGATACTATACATAGCGAATCCTAAAGATGCTACCGGAAAACTACTAGAGCTAATCAATGAATTTGGTAAACTAGCAGGATACAAGATTAATGCACAGAAGTCTCTTGCATTCCTATACACTAATGATGAAAAATCTGAAAGAGGAATTAAGGAAACACTCCCATTTACCACTGCAACAAAAAGAATAAAATACTTAGGAATAAACCTACCTAAAGAGACAAAAGACCTGTACTCAGAAAACTATAAGACACTGATGAAAGAAATTAAATACTATACAAACAGATGGAGAGATATACCATGTTCTTGGATTGGAAGAATCAACATTGTGAAAATGACTATACTACCCAAAGCAATCTACAGATTCAATGCAATCCCTATCAAACTACCAATGGCATTTTCCACAGAACTAGAACAAAAAATTTCACAATTTGTATGGAAACACAAAAGACCCCGAATAGCCAAAGCAATCTTGAGAAAAAAAAACGGAGCTGGAGGAATCAGGGTTCCTGACTTCAGACTATACTACAAAGCTACAGTAATCAAGACAGTATGATACTGGCAGAAAAACAGAAATATAGATCAATGAAACAGGATAGAAAGCCCAGAGATGAATCCACGCACATATGGTCACCTTATCTTTGATAAAGGAGGCAAGAATATACAATGGAGAAAAGACAGCCTCTTCAATAAGTGGTGCTGGGAAAACTGGGCAGCTACATGTAAACAAATGAAATTAGAACATTCCCTAACACCATACACAAAAATAAATTCAAAATGGATTAAAGACCTAAATGTAAGGCCAGATACTATAAAACTCTTAGAGGAAAACATAGACAGAACCCTCTATGACATAAATCACAGCAAGATTCTTTTTGACCCACCTCGTAGAGAAATGGAAATAAAAACAAAAATAAAAACAAATGGGACCTAATGAAACTTAAAAGCTTTTGCACAGCAAAGGAAACCATAAACAAGATGAAAAGACAACCCTCAGAATGGGAGAAAATATTTGCAAATGAATCAACTGACAAAAGATTAATCTCCAAAATATACAAGCAGCTCATGCAGCTCAATATCATAAAAACAAACAACCCAATCCAAAAATGGGCAGAAGACCTAAATAGACATTTCTCCAAAGAAGATACACAGATTGCCAACAAACACATGAAAGGATACTCAAGATCACTAATCACTAGAGAAATGCAAATCAAAACTACAATGAGGTATCACCTCACACCGGTCAGAATGGCGATCATCAAAAAATCTACAAACAATAAATGCTGGAGAGGGTGTGGAGAAAAGGGAACCCTCTTGCACTGTTGGTGGGAATGTAAATTGATACAGCCACTATGGAGAACAGTATGGAGTTTCCTTAAATAACTAAAAATAGAACTACCATACGACTCAGCAATCCCACTACTGGGCATATACCCTGAGAAAACCATAATTCATAAAGAGTCATGTACCACAATGTTCATTGCAGTTCTATTTACAATAGCCAGGACATGGCAAGCAATCTAAATGTCCATCAACAGATGAATGGATAAAGAAGATGTGGCACATATATACAATGGGGTATTACTCAGCCATAAAAAGAAACGAAATTGAATTTTTTGTAGTGAGGTGGATAGACCTAGAGACTGTCATACAGAGTGAATTAAGTCAGAAAGAGAAAAACAAATACCATATGGTAACACATACATATGGAATTAAAAAAAAATAATAATGGTTCTGAAGAACCTAGGGCCAGGACAGGAATAAAGACGTCGACATAGAGAATGGACTTGAGGACACGGGGAGGGGGAAGGGTAAGCTGGGACAAAGTGAGTGAGTGGTATGGATATATATACACTACCAAATGTAAAATAGATAGCTAGTGGGAAGCAGCCGCATAGCACAGGGAGATCTGCTTGGTGCTTTGTGTCCACCTAGCAGGGTGGGATAAGGAGGGTGGGAGGGAGACGCAAGAGGGAGGGGATTTGGGTATATACATATGCATATAGCTGATTCACTTTGTTATATAGCAGAAACTAACACATCATTGTAAAGCAATTATACTCCAATAAAGATTTTTAAATAATAACGTGTCTAAATGGTACAGTTAAGAGTTCCATAAGTGAGAGTTTCTTATTGGTCTCAAGTCATTATGGTTTTAATAATTTTTAAGCACTGGCCTTTCATGCCATTGTCAGAAAAATGTGTCTTTCCCCACAATGTATCACTGCTTCAGAAATTATGAACAATCCCTCAAATAGTTAATTTTTTATCATTCTTAATTTAAAGTATTACTGCAATGTCTAATTAGTTTTTTGATGACTATTTCCTGGGCATGCAGTAGGTGCCAAGCACCACGGTAAGACCTGAGGGTCTAGTAATGAGCAAAGCCAGACATATAGTTCCTGCCCTCTTTGATATTCTTGTAGGGAGAAAGACACTTACGAGGTAATTCCACAAACAAATCTAAAATTGCAACCACTTCAGCAGTTAGGAAGGAGAGAAACACGGAGTTCTAGGAGTCTCTCCTGGTCAGATTTGGCCTAGTCAAAGGCTCTGAGAAAAATTTTCCAAGAAATCACATTATGACTGAATTGGAAGGGTGATTGGATGTGAACCAGGTGAAGAGAGAACAGAAGATGTTCCATGTAGAGAAAAATAGCATGTTCAAAAGTCCTATAGTAGGACAGAGGAGGGAGAATGCAAGTGAAAGGCCATTGTAGCTGGATTAGTACAGGGAGCAGGGAGAGAGAGGTTTGAAATGAGACTGAATTTTGTTTCCAGAACAAGCCAAGTCTTCTAGGTCATTTAAAGTGTTTTGTTTTTATTCTAAAATAGCAAAGAGACACTATTTAAGGTTTTATGAAGAGCTAATATGATCAGATTTGTTTTCACAGATTAGAGGGTGTTTGGAATGGCTATTTGACAGCCTGTTAGGAAGATGTTGCAATAGTTCCTATTATAATGTCTTGGACTTGGATGGAGGTGGTGAAGATAGAAAGCTGTCAATATATTCAGATACATAGAATGAAGTAGAAGGAGATATCAAGAATAAGTGTTGAGGTACCTTGTGGTCATATAAGATAAGTGACAAATAGGCAGTTGAATGCATGGATCTGGACATGAGAAAAGAGACCTGTACTGGGGTAATGTATATGTTAGTCATCTGGGTGTAAGCACTAACTGAGGGACATGGCATAGAAGAGGTAAAGGGAATTATTGGGTTATTAACAAGACTGGGTTATTTTTTAGGTAGGGCAATGAAAAGACAAAGACTAGAGTGTTACTAAAATTAGAGATTGTGATATCTTAGCCGATTATGGAATATACTAAGCTCGTATTTTGTAGTCATTTATTGAAATTTAGCAAACATTCCCAAAATTTCTAGTGGCTTGTAGAAGAGTTAGGGGTACAACGAGAGAGACTATGCATAGAATGTTAGTGTAATTGAATCTAATGCCCTTTCTGAATCCAAAAAATAGTGACTTAGTCTCTCTCTGTCGCTCTTTTGCATGTACACATTCTCCAGCAACTTTTAAAAATTTTATTAAATGAACAAGAGTCAAATATGTGGGTCATTTCTAAAGTCTCTAGGACTGTACGTTGTGTGTACTTCACTCATGTTTCCATCTCATTATTCTTATTTTCCCTTTTTCCTATATTCTTGGTTAATTTAATAAACTTTCAAATTTATTTTTTTTCTGTTGCTATTTTGTGTCCATATTTGTTAGCTATAAAGTGAATTGTAAAGATAATTTTTTGAAACATAATTGAATATAAATAAATTAAAATATAAAATCTGTAAATACTTGTTTGGTGAAATTTTCCCTAAATATTATACAAATGTACCAGAAAGGTATATATGTCTTGGCATCTTTCTCCTAGTGAATTTTTATTTAAGATTGGTAATAAAAGAAAAGCAAAGATTTTAAATTCTTAAGAATTTAAATTCTACCTTCTTCTTTAAGCTTTTAAGTTTAATAAGAATAGGCTAACATCCCTCCAAAGGCCAAATGGAAATAGTTTAAAAAGTAGAATATCTCCCAACACATCCTTCACTTTGAAGTGGATTTTTTAAAGGAAAGTGTGTACATAGATATCTTGTAGCCAAAAAATTGGTCTTGATGCATATTAAAAGGCTGGTCTTTCAACTAGTTATCATTCGTTGACATTTGGATATGTTGAAGTCCTGTTTATTTCACTTTCTGTTCTCTAGATTTATTTGCTTGAAATAATTTAGTAGTGAAATATATACTTGCATACTTTGAAATGTGTCTGTTCTGCCTTTTTAGCCAACAGAATAGACAGAGGAGTTTTGTTGTTTTGGGTGTGTGAGTGTGTGTGTGTGTGTGTGTGTGTAGTTTATTTTTTTTCCTGGTGAAAAATATTTTAAGTTATAGGTATACTGCCAGCAAAAAGCATTTCTCTACAGCTCATTTGTTATATAGAGACTGCCAGAGTGAATTGAGGGCCTGATGTGAGCAGGCAGTGGACCTTTGAGCTAGGTGCTTGTTCTCACTCCTTTTTTATGATATTTGATGGTTCATTAGAATTCTATCTTCACACCTAGCAAAACAGAACGTAAGCATAAATATGATGTTTATTGTCAGAGGAAAAAAAAGCAGTAAAACACTTAGGGCTATTGAAGTTTCATCTTAGTCATTTTATCTTGAAATGATGACTTGCCCTTGTTTTATTCTGAATTCACATTTACCAGTGTAAATGCATTACCCATCCAGTGGTACTGAGGAAGAGAGGTGCTACCAGGACGCAACATTCTATGTTCCACAGAAAAGTGCTTCTTTTTGAACTAAGAATTTGCTGGAGATTAGGGTCAAAGTGAAAGATTTAGGGGAGGGTTTTTGAAGCTTGGCACGACTGACATTTTGATCCAGTTAATACTTTGTCCTGGGGGCTTGTTCTGTGTATTGTAGGATGTTTAGCAGAGTCCCTTGCCTCTATTCACTATATACCAGTAGCGCCCCCCCTTATTTGTGACAACCAAAAATGTCTCTAGACATTGCCAAGTGTCCTCTGGTAGGAGGGCAAAATTGCTCCTAATTTACAACCCCTGACTTCAGGTAATTTATGAATAAGTTTTAGTAGTTAAAACACATGAAAAGCTACGATACATAAACGTCTCAGAAGTACACCCCCACACCCACACATACATGCAAACATGAAAAAAATAGAGTTCTTAGGTAATTAAAGCATTTAAAAAATATGTTATACCATTATCTTAAAATAAGAATAAAAACAGCACCTTTGCTAGTTCAATCCAATTTCCATTCTTAGAAATATTTTGTAAACCATTGACTAAACCTGCTGAAAATTGATTTCCTTTAATCTAACCTATTTTTAATGTTTGATTATTATCACAACTGTATTATCAATATTAATCTTCTCTAAAGATTAGCAAGTTCTGAATCACATTGGTATCTTTATCCAACAGTTGATTCTGGTAGTCTGATAAAAATAATAAATCATGACTATATTTACTTTTGCATTTATTAAGGGCAATTATATTATCTATTTAAAGAAATAAAACCTTACAGGGAAACAGAATAGTCTGCAGAGATAACTAATATTTATTTATCACTATTGGATTGGCCGTTAATCACTTAATGCTCATTTCTCATCTCAAATGAAGCAATTGTTAGGCAAATTTTTGGGTTTTTGTCTTCTTTCATTTGTTATAATATAAAATAAACATAAATTAAATAATTTAAGCAAAATTTTGGGTCAGTCTGTGATTTGGGCAATAAAAATAAATTATTTCCCAATTTTTATGTACTTTGTTTTGTTTTTCATCAATTAATTTGTCCAATTAAATTTGATTTTTCTATAAGTGTACTAGTCCATTGCCTGGCAACATTACAAAGTTTTGATTCAATCAACAGTAAAAACAGGTTTCATTCTACACAAATGTTTCCCTATTGCATCATCTAAAGCACTGGAATGTTAAATGTTTATTTAAAGTATAATTAACAAAGGCTTTTCCCTCATTCAGTATTTCACTCAGTGAATGACAGGACAGTTATATTAATAATTCTATTCCTGGGGTAGCTTGCTATGCTTTTAGTTATGAATAACATATTAGTGTCTTGTTTGAGGGTAGTGACCCCACTGGAATCTGAGCTACTTGATGTAATCATACGTAAATCTTTGATTGTGAATCAGAAAATAGAATCCTGTGTACTAGAAGAAAATCTACTGAGATCAAACTTTCTGTTTTTATGCTCAGCTATGTGCTTCTATTTTTTTAGTTTAATTTGGAATATCACGGGTCAAGAGATGAGTTCTGTAGAGATAAAAAATAGGCATGAAAGGATTATAGTACATGGAAGTGGTAGACAGTAACAAGGAACAAAACTGTGTATTGCACCTACGTAGGTAATCTTTACTTGAGTCTTTTCTATACTTTCTTGAGAGGCAGGTTTAAAAGAAAATCAAAATCAAATTAGTTTGACTCTATTTTTCCCTAAATCTAAGAGGTTTGACTAAATAGCTCTCCCTCAATAAAACATATGTACAGTAATCTTGTAAGTACATATTTATCTGTAATTCTAAACAGGTGTAAAATTTGAAAAAGAAAACATAATCTAAATATTCTAGGCGTCACTCAGTAGAAGTACAGATTGTGTTGCTTTGCTGCCTTATCACTGTGATCCTGGCAATGTTCATCACTACTGCTCTTTTTAGTAGCTAATCACTGACTTCAGGCCTTGTCTGAAGTGTTTCTATTCTAATAGTAATTATGATGCTCAATTACTGGCTGAGAACATTGAGTTAGGGACAGTACATTCCCAGAAATTTATTTTCTTTCCTCTCCTGCAGTTGACTATTTTCTTTTCTTTTCTCACGTTCCTTATTTTTTCTTTTCATTCCAGGAAGAAAAACATTCCATTTTTTTCATGACTAGAAGTATATTCATTTAAGAACACAAAAAATCAATTGTATTTTCAAATATTCACTTTTCTACTTCATTATAGGTAGAGAGAGTACATGTGATTGTATAGCCAGCCTGAAAGGTCACATACATATGTGCATGATACTGACATATTTTTAAGAAAATATGAAGTACTTAAAGGTCACACTTAACTTTTATGACCCAGATAGAGGCAGACATTTCCAATAAGATTCAAATTAGCCTTTTCTCTGACAGTAACAGCACAGAGACCAGACATAAAATAAAGAACTTGGCCCATCAGGCCAGCAGCCAAAATAAAACAAGGCACCCTGAGTCAAATCAAACAACTGGATAGAAGAATTTTAATATAAAATGGTAAAGGCCTTGGTTGCATCATTTACTTTAGTTTTTATAATGCTGTATATTGATTTTCTATATATTTATAGCTATGGAAATGTTCTCTAATTTAGTTGTGCAGTCACCTAGGGAGCTTCTCTGTAATGGAGAATCCTTGGGTTCCACTCCCAGAGATTCTGATACAAGCGATCAGAAGTGGGTTCTGGGAATGTATATCTCAGAAATAACTAATTTTCTTGTCAACTGCATTATTATGAACTTTCATCAAATCTTTAACAGTGGTCATTTTTAAGTCTTTTGTCATTTACAGACAGTTCTGGGTGTACTCTGATGCTTTTGCAAATATGTTCCTATAGAAGGCTTTCATCTTCAAGAAATTCATGGAAAAGACTCTGACAAGTACAGGTTTCTGGTAACTGACTGTACTGCTGAACTGAATGAATAAGCATTTTCAGAACTCTAATGAAAAACTGATGAACTCATAAAAGTGCTAACAAAAGATCAAGATGAAAAAAAAAATTAATTACATGGGACTGAGTGAACTGATGAGGATGAGTATAATTTTTGTGACTTTCTGTCTGAATTAAAAAAAAAAAAAATCCCACAAGGACTCAGAGGCAAAGAATATACAAATCAATTTTCACTGCAAAGTAAAGGAGCTGTTACAGTGGAGGATTACTGGACTGAATGTCAATATTATGACATAGTATAAGTGTGTTTCATGTTTGGTAATTGCAATCATTGTTGCTTTTGTTGTGGTCATCCATGTACAATGCTTGGTGTCAGTCTATTTATCTCTTGTAAAAATAAAATACAGTGAAAAAAAAAAAAAGAAGTGGGTTCTGGGAATGTGCACTTTTAACACACCTAGAGTGATGCTGATACAGGTTATCCCTGTCAACCCTCAGGCAAACTTTGTGAACTGCCAACCACCACTCTAGGTGATTGGCACTTTTGGTCTCACCAAGGTCTCAATGAGGTAGCTCAACCTTTCCCTTCCTCACTCTATTCCTTCATCTCCCTGACCACATCTGGTCTAACTCTGATTTTAAAATCTGTATTTACCAAGACTATTTCCCCAAATTTAGTCATTTATATAAGTGCTTTCAAAAATCCAAGCAACTAACCTATAAAAGAATAATCAGAATGTAACTTGTTTTTAACTTGGGAACTTCCTGTTCAATTTTTGTAGCAAATTCAATAATTCTAAGTATTTTAAAAAGTCACCCCAATTCTTAATTCATCCCAATGTTTTATTTCATTTTCCTATCATCTTTATTTGAGTTGATGTATGTTTGTTTTTATATGGGAGGAAAAATATGGATTATGTGAAAGTGATTACCAAAGTTTAATTTCATGGCTGTTTCTTAAAAGTATAAATTAACTACTGTTGGGGCTATTGCAAAGATTGAGGAACAAGGCCAGAAATCAAAATCAGAGACTGAAGGAGGTTGTAATGAATAATTTGTCTGAGTTATAGTCAAGGAGGAAGTGAAAAGTCTCAGAGAGAATGCAAACATAGTAAGAGAGATAAGGGAAAATTTTGAAGTCAAAGTAGAAGAAAAACAAAGAAATAATCATAGACCAACACAATACACCACAGTAAATTACATACCATCTGAGAGATGCAAGGAGTCTCCTTTTGTTCTGTTTTGAAGTTTATACTGGTCAACAGGCAGTTAATGAGAGAAGGTGGGAAAGAGCTTTGATCTCCTGACTGACTAGATATGGAAAAGAAGCTTCTTCCAGACAAAGACACGGTCTGAGAAATCTTGTTGAAGTTATATTTGACTCCTTTTTATACTATAATAAATAGTACCTGGAGGCATGATATTTTATTGTGACTCTAATGACTCTTGGTTGAAACTGACAATATTGATATCATTTCACCATTCCAGTCAGACTGACAATAGTTAATTAAAAAAAAAAAAAAGTTCATAAGAATCTTCCCAAAATGATACATAAAAACCACGTCTCTCAGTTGAGAAAAAAGAACTTGTTTCAACAGAACACTGGCAAGATCATCTTCTTGGAGAGTTATGTTATAAAATGTGAACAAACTTCTTCAGTGTCATCTTTGAATACTGGCCTGTGTTTCTATTAATACTATGTAAATGTTATGGAAATAGAACATGCTGGATGCTTCATCTGTCTCAGAGAGTGGTTGGAAGATGACAAAGGAAAAGAGAAGAACTGCTTTAGTTAAGATGGTAAAGAAAGGATGAAATCTCACTCAGCAGCAGCCCGTGGATAATGAACTTGGGCATCTCTGTCATGCACAAGGAGGCATTGTGTGAATGTGAGGGATGGATCGACAGGCTCAGAAAAGAACAGAAATGTTGAGCCTTGCTTTCAAAACCAAGTCTTAAGAGAATTGTGAGTCTGAAGCAGACAGACAGGCTGATGAACAGAGTTGTCAGGGAGAACGTGAAGCAAGAGTGAATTTGGGTGATGCGAGATAACAACTTTCAACATTCCTTTGGGGATTCTGCTCTTTAGGCTGATGAGAGGGTGAGAAGTGCTGATAGATTTTTAAAAAGAGGCCTGAAGACAAGTGGAGCAAATCATAGAGGACAACTGGGAAGCACTCATTCATTATTTTCCATATCATTTGGAATTGCCATATCACTTTCCCTCAGAAGACCAAAAGCTTCCTTGCAGAAGTAGACTAGCATAATCTAGCCCTGCAGTTAAGGCTGCAGGTCTGGAGTTAGGGTTCCTGGGTATAAATTCTGTCTTTATAGATTGTGATACTTTCCTTATCTTTTAAAAAATTGCACATCTTAATTTCTGTGTTTTATTTTCTATTCTATGAATAATTATTTTACCAAAATTACAATGTTGTGTGAATCAAATGAGAAAAACTCTGTAAAGTGTGTAGTGCAGTGAGTGGCACAAATAAACATTAGCTATCTAGCTTAATTTCTGGACTAAGATTTCAGTTATAGAGATCTTCCAGTTTTCAGATAATTTATAATCAAAGGAGAGACACCATACCAATAAAGACATAATTATTGACACTAGGGAATTTTTTTTATATTAGTACAACATAAGGATGCATTTTTAAAATTTATTTGAGGGGAAAATAAGTAAGAAATTATTTTAGATTAGAGAGAGCATAATGCTCTATCCTGTTGTGAAATGTGTTATAAGATTAGCAGTAAAAGAATGTTATTCTATAGATTTAAAAATAATTTAAAATATAGGTTTCACAATAGTATATAAGACTCTTCTAAAAATGATGGATGAAAATCACCTCTAGCATATGCTGTCCTCAGTGTTTTCAATAAAGTGTTATAAACCATGCATTCAAACCTCTTTGAGTCAGAACAAAGCAGAATTTAGTAAATATGCTAGCTCTATAGTTTTGAGGATACTTTTCTAAAACATACTAGCCTTATTTTAATAAAACACCATTCCTTTAGTTGGTAGGTGGAAGTTGTATTATTGAACACAGAAATGCAGTAGGTAACCAGTATTGCTCTCCAGAACAATGTTGCAAGTGCCCAGCTGATGTTTTGCTTTATGGGCTCTATATTTAGTAGGCAGTCATTGTCTTAACCTTTTATTTATTTATTTATTTATCTATTTATTTTGGCCTCGTGACTTGTGGGATCTTAGTTCCTCAAACAGGGATAAAACCCAGTTCTTCCCAGTTCCTCTGCAGTGAAAGCGCGGAGTCCTAACCACTGGACTACCAGGGAATTCCCTGTAGTCCAAGTCCAACACTAGGACTTGGTTTTCTGAAAAGTCATTGTAGACAAAATTTCAGCTCTTTCTTAGTAGTGAAAGGACATTGTGGGGCATATACAGAAGTCTCTGTTCTGAACACAAGAACCAGGACTGCTGTATGTGGTTGTACGGTGCACTATGCCCTCATGTTAACGGGGATACCATTTGTGTCATGGATATTGTTGATTTGTATGCTTATTACAACAATTTTAAGGAAGATGATAGTACAGAATCTGGTTCTAACACAATAAGAATAGATAAAAAAATTTCCAACAGATGGAAATAATAAGTCTTGATAAAGGGTAACCTTTTCCTAATTTGGAAAAACATACTCTATGGATACGCAATAACTTTGACAGTAACTCAGAGGTTTGTCAATATGACAGGGATTCCAGCTCACCTCAGTATTCTTCCCCCCTCACTCCAGCCCATCTTTTTCTGTTCAAAGCCCCTTTCTTCTCTCTCCTGATTCATGGAGTGCTAACTTTATTAACTCTGACACTGGAACCAATATCTTCTTTTCCTATATTGACTTGGTAGTAGATTTAATTAAAATATAAATCTTCTGGTAGATAAGTCCTCATGGCACTTTATAAATGCTTTCATTTTCTCATTATGCTAATCAATATATTTACTCTTGTATTTGAAAATCACTGTCAAGGTGTTACTATTTTTAAGATTTATTTTCTTTAAATAAAGAGTGATGAACTATTGGGGATTATCATGATCAGATTTTGATAGAGGCACTTGGTAGAAGAAAAACAAGTAAATTTATTTTAGCTATAGGGAAGAAGGTTGTGTGTGTGCGTGTGTGTGTGTGTGTGTGTCTGTATGAAATACAGAGCTTCTAAATGTTAACTCTTTTTCTAACCTCTTCCAATTCCATGAGCTCCAAAACCATTTAAACTGCTTAGAATACTTCTTATTCATTTAGTCCTCTTTCTAACCATATTCTAACTTCTTTTAAATTGGGCAAATGATATTCATGACTATGATATATGATATGATGCATTAAGATTAGGTCCTACTTGTTTATTTTTAAGTATAGGATCAAAGTGAGTTACTCAGAATTGATAGAATTTATATTGTATAATTTATGTCATTCCTCTTTCAATTAAGGATTTGAAATGACTGCATTGGAGTCTTGATGAAACCATGAGTCAATGTGAAAATTTGTTTATTGACAAAAGGAAGCAACGTGATGCCAGATATAATCTAGGTAGCTTACGTCGTTACCTAGTGGAACTGTAATTTTCTGTGTAACCTTGGGCAAGTTATTTTTGCTTTCTGTTGACTCAGATTTAAATAGGATAATAATAGGACCTATTTTATAGGGTTACTATGTTGATTAAGTAAGTTAACTGATGCAGCACAATTAGAATGATATTTAGCATATAGTAAATGATCAATAAATGTAAAATATAATCATCATTACCAACATCTCACTTAATCTTCAGAAAAACTTATGTTGAGGTATTATTGTTATTATTTTCATATTACAGAGGTGGAAACTGAGGCTCAGACAGGTTGATGCCTGCCTTATCTACTTCAAAGAAGTATTTGAGATTTAAGCAACAAAAAGGATATGAAAGCACTTTTGAAAAACATGAATCACAGTACAAATATAAAGGAAGTTAAGGTATTATTTGAGCTAAAGAAAACAAAGAATAGCAAGTACCTGTTTAATATAACTAGATATACAAGTAGTGAAGTGTGAAAGAAACAGCTTCTGCATATGGGCTGTAATTTATGAGGAATATGATTCTCACCAACTCTAGAATTATAAACTGTGCTCAGAAACCCTAAGGCAAATCTTCCATGGTATTAAGAGTAAAAGCTCTTTAATCTAACATTGGTTTATTTAAATCATAAGCAATTAGAAACAAATTGCCATTTCGCAGTCGACTCCATGCTCTGTTGTTCTTTAATGAAAATACTGGATAATCCAAACATAATTAATTCAAAGTTTATTTTTAGGGTATTATCTTTAATATTAATGAGGTTTGCCCATGTCTATATGAGTTGTGATTTCTGAGATTTCTTCTCTGTTCTCTATTCTATAAAGAAAGCTGAATAAATGAAGACTAGCTAAAAGATCTATCATTTATGCAATAACTTTTATACTAATATGCAACGTGATTTTGTTTTTTGCTTATTTATCGAATAGGATAACCTCAGATTAGCTGTTGTAAGAATGCATTTTCTATGTGTACCATCCAACTGATTATGTTTTTAAAAATGCATTTGCCCCTTATGCTGGAAGAATTACCCAGTTAACATCATGATAATAGTAGTGATTTTCAGAAAAAGATTTATAGGTCCTTTTCTCTGTAATTTACTTGCTGTTTCTGACAACCCTTCACAATGGTTGTAATCACTGTGGTGATTTTTTCCATTAACTTTGCCCATCACTGCTTCACTTACATGTTTTTAAGTACTTGCAATACCTTTCTCAGTTTGCTTTTGACTGTAATTAGTCAGAGTTACTTTGCTTTCTTTAATTGTAAGAACTTTCCACTTATAAACACTGTAAACCTGAGTCAAAAATATTTTTCTCTCAGCAAGAAACACCAAATCATGGAATTTTATAACTTAAATAGATGTTAGAGATCATCTAGTCTTACCAATCAACACATTTAATAGATTAAAAGAAAAGGTTTTTCAGAGGTTTAAATGTCAAGGCCAAGGTCACATAGAGATTACATAAGAGATTAGACCTTTTGATTCTCTCTCCATTGCTTTGTAATTCACACGTAAAGTGGCTTAGTATTAACAGTGAGCTAAATCTAAATGTGCAAATCTAAATGTGAATAATTATTGCTTATCCTAGTAGTCAGGGAGAAAGCTCCGAGAGTGCAGATGCTTTGAAGCTTTTGTTTACTGTTGTACTCCTAGTGCCTAGAATAGTGCATGTCCTGTATCAGTAAATATTTTTTGAATAAATAAATGAATGGTTAGTTAAATAAAAGCTCATCATATACACACAAAATTTTCTTTTTTCTTCCCCTTAATTACTTGGATTTTTTTTTTTTTTTTTTTTAGAAATTAACTGAACATATTTTTATTGAGCACCTACTAAAAAATATGGAACGCTTCACGAATTTGCGTGTCATCCTTGTGCAGGGGCCATGCTAATCTTCTCTGTATCGTTCCAATTTTAGTATATGTGCTGCCGAAGTGAGCACACTTGGATTTTTAAATAGTGTTAATTGTGCTTTTACTTATTGCTTTAGTTATCCTGATAATTTATTTTTCTTTTTGTATATTAAATATAATCTCACATCTACATTAAAGGTATAATCTTCAGCTAGCCAGCCAATTTTTTTTTTAAGGAAGTCATACACCACATGATTAATATTTTTCTAATTTAACTAAATGCATTTATCCATTCATTAATATGTGTCAAGCAATTAAATTGCATGATACAAAGAGCTACAACTGAAACTAATTATTGTAATTATGAATCATAGGTTAAAATACTCTAATATTAAGTTAACTTGCTGGTTTTGAGAATTTCAAAGAGAAAATACAGGTTTAGAAACATTTGCTCAAATAGTTAAACTATGTCTAAAGTCTCCCCATCACATTCATTGCATGTGAAAGAGTTTGCCAGGAATATTTCATCATCTTCTTTTCCTTCTTCAGTAGTATCTATGCACCTTACATCTGCCCTGCTGCTAACATTCAGTGTGATTTTTTTTTTGTCTCAGATCAGATACTATTAAGACCTGGGAGCTAGCTAGGCTTAAAATATCAATTCTTGGTAGCTTAATTTAGAGAGTGTCACCCTAGAGAATCTTATGATTAACCACAACTATGGGCTTTAGTGTAACAAAGGTAATAAAGATCATCACAATGAATCTTGTATTTGAGTAAGTACCTGAAATGGCATGCAACTCTATTTAGATATTACAAAAAAGAGAGAGAGAAAAAACAGAAAAAGATGCAAGAACCTGTATTCCTGTCATCTCTTTAGTGTTGAATTAGCAAGCTGGTGATATATGAACCTGTGTAAATTATGCTGTTTTTCAGTGTACCCTGGGGGAAAACACCCCCCAAAAACAAAAAACAATGGTTAATACACAGCACTCTCCAGACGTCATCATGTTTACTACTGAGTCTTTCGTTGGTATGCTGGCCACATTGTGTTTGCAGCCTAGGCTGCATCAGGGTCTGCCCGCAGCCAATGCAGGTTGTAAGTGATCTGAGCTGGTGATCCAGGCTCGGCCACTGCAGGATGTTCGCCCCTTCTCCAGACTCCCTGGGTAGCTTTAAAAGTAGTAATCTTTTCCAAGTTGTTGAATTCGTAGAAACTGGCCCAGAGGTACTGAAAGGCTTCCTGAGAGATTCTGGCTTTTCTCCTAGATTAGTTGGTTGTTAATAATTCTGACTTCCCAAATAGCAACAATGATTCAAACTGTTCTTCCTCCTTGCCCAGTGGCATAGCTCAAGATGCATGAGTAATGTAGCCAGGCGTCAAAACACTGGACTTTGAAGGAAAACAGACCTGAGCATTTTGGCTATAAGTAAATGGAGGACTTCACGTAACAATTCTCCAAGCCTGCCAAGATACAGGCATCCTTGACCAGTTCTTAAAGCTTTCCACTTGCAGACTATGGTCACGTCAAGCACTTTGGCATTTTCAGTCTTATTTCACATGTCATTCTAGTGACTGCACCTCATGTTTCTTTCCTGGGGCCTGTTCAGTTGTAGGTTCTTGGGAAATTCTTGCTCTTTTTTCTCCTTTATTACTTTTGGGATTTACCTCAAGGCAGAGAGAAAAATAGAAGTCCTGCCTTTCTTGGTAGGAGAGGCATGTTAACCAGGTTAAAGAAATAACTAGCACTTTTACCAACCAGATGACAATACACAACAAAATGATCTTTTCATTTCCAAAGGCTGCCAAGCAGGAGAGCCACTCCAGTTCAGTATCCCAAGTATGAGAAGCCTTTTATGACCATGAGGGAGGAGTAGGACTAAGGCAAGATGCCACATCTGGCATAATTCCAAAATACTGACTAGAAATTCAAGGCAACAAGATTAATCAGAGTGAGGCATCTTGGAGCTCAGGAGGCCCTCTGTAAAAATAAATCTTAATTTTATTAGGAATTTTATTTTTCCTCACTTTGGAGAAATTTCAAATTATTTTTGTTGTAGTTAAGGCATTGCAAACACTATTTATTTGATTTTGAAATAAAACACATTGAAAAAATTTTCCAATTACAAAAGAAAAATGGATTCACTGTAGAAAGCTTAGAAAACATAAAAAAGCAAAATGCAGAAGACATAATTGTTCTAACTTTTAAATAACCATTATTAACATTTGCTGAAATGTTCTCTACATATATTTTTCAAATGAAATCATATTGTGTATATGTTATATAGCCTGCTTGTCCAGCTTAACAATAGATATCAAAAATATTCCAAAGTCATCAGGTACTCTGCTACAATGTGATTCTAATGGCTGACTAGTATTCCATCATGTGGCTAGACCATAAGTTACCTGACAATATCCTGTTGATTGTTTAGGTTGCTTCCAATTTGCCTCTGTTATTATTTCTTTCCTTATGATCTCTTAATACTCTGCTTATGCTGGTAATGCACCAAATGAATACATTTGTTGCCCTCTTTTGCTGTGAGCACCTTTAGCTTGGGGATTTGGTCTTTTTAAATCATTGTAGCACCATGATCTAGTCCAGAATCAATACAGTAAATGATAAGTATATTCTCAAATTATATACATGAACCTAAAAATTAGGTTTGATATACAATAGATGTAATAAGTTTTGACATATAGCAAAGACTAGTCTTATTATGGAATGCTAGATTCATTCAGAGATAAATCCCTTACAGTATGATCACCATGCCTTCAAAGAGCAGTGGAGGGTCTAGAGACCCCTTGCAGATACAGAGTTTCAAACATGTGTCTCTTTTCAGAGTTGTTTTTTGTTTGGTTTTTTGTTTGTTTGTTTATTTATCACCAAGGGGCATTTCCTGAAACCTCTAACTGCAACAATCATAGTTTAACTCTGTTAAATAAATTCTGGTAATAGTAGATTAGGTTTTTAATTCCAGCTCTGCTATTCACCAGCTCTTTAACTTTGGGTAAGTTATTTAATCTTCTGCATCACTTTTCCCTATCTGTAAACTGTGAGTGAAAATATCCACCTCACGCATTTAACAGGAAAAATTAATTCAATTTTTTAAAGTAAAATAAAATAATGTATTAAAAATAACAATGCCTAATAAATAGCAGATAATTAATGTGTGACTCCTTAAACTTATTTTTCCTTTTCTTAAATCCTCTTGATGCATAGGACTGATTCCACTTCAGTCAGTGACTTGGTTTCCTGAGGATTAATGCTTCATGTAGTCTTCATCTGTTTGGCAGAGGTACGGAGAACACATTCTATGTAAGAAAAATGAGGTAGCCCTTGCTTTCTTATTTTCCGTTTTCTTAATAGCTATAAACACACAAGCAGTTGCTGCATGTCAGAGGAGCCTGAATGCTATGTATTTGTAGTTAGTGAAGGGCGAGGCAAGCAACTCTGAAATGCATGCTTCAGGACTCTGCTCTTGATACTTTCTAGAGTCTATCATAAGTTAGAGCTGATTTTATAATAGGATAGACACAGGAAAGAACATTGTAGATTGTCCAAACTTCTGCTAAAGTAGAACTCTGTGGTTTGCAGCTCGAGGGAAATAGATGGTTCCTTGGGCACGCTCCTCTGTGACTGGGAGTTTAAGGTGTGTTCTGGGATAGCAGATATGTGAGCTGCCCTCAGAGTGCCCTCAGTCCACGCCAGCTGAGTCATCTAGTGGCTAAACTGGGATCACAATTTTTCACATTCACATCTATTTTTATAGAACTAAGCCTTCCATGTTCTTAGAGATAAATGCCTGTTTATTGGGGTACAAAAATGGACAAGGAGGGTCTTCTGAGCCCCAAGGAACTGGATGAGAGAATCTTAGTCAATTCCAGGCTAGAATTGAATTGTCAGTCTAACAGCTGCATTAAGATGCAGGCTTTGTGCTGCATCTAGCAGTATCAGGCTGTTCATCTAATTGGCGGGTTCAGGTTTCAGTGATGGGGTGGAGAGAGGGGATGCAGGAAGGAAGGAGAGCTAAGTGGCGCCTGGGAGCTTTCCTTGTGTTCTAGTGTCTCTCTGAACAGTAATTATTGTCATGTGTTCAAAGACTTGACAGCAGGAACAGAGAATCTCTTTGGTGAAGTGCCTAATCTATATTTGGGTCGGTCTGAGTGTCTTTGGACATGCAGGAGATCCCAGAGAAACAGCAATTAGTGATTTATAAATGCAAAATAGCACATTATGGCTGAGCATGGATCCCTTGCCCTCCTGAAAGCTCTAAGTTCCATGAAAGAAAAATGTAGCCCTTTGATGTAGGTAGGAATGCAGATACCTGTTTCAGCCACCGCTTATGCCCCTGCCCTCCAAACCAACAGTACTGCATAAAAGAAGGAACTCATGCAAGCGAGGAGCCCCTTAGGGCTCAGAACTGTTTTGTTTGCGTACAGATGGATAGAAACAGGCAGAGTTCAAATTAACTGGAAGATGTAGCTCTACCTTTTTAAATGTATCTGATGTGTACCTTAGATTGAGGAAAGGAGGTAGGCTGAAAGAGACATGTTGGGACCAGTTTTACATAAATTCTGCTCTATTTAATTTGTGTGAGTTTCTTGAAATAAAGTTCCCCATTATAACTTCTTCCAAGGCTCAAGTTGTGGTCTCAAAAAAAAAAAAAAAAAAAAAACATTGAAAGGGACAATGTATGCATATTTGTATTAGTTATGTGGAAACTGTATTTTTTTATCCAAAAATCAGATCGCATGCTCCACAGGTCTACAGCAAGGGCATGAGCCAAACATGCAGATAGCCTGTGCAGGCTGAAAATTTGGCACCCTGAGGAGATGGATAATTTAATGCTTTTATAATTTGCTCTTTAAATATGTATCTGTATTTATTTATATGGCAGTCTGAGGGCTACTTTGGGCATGGTTAGTGGTTTCACTCAGCCTCACCGCTTCTATTGTTCCAAGCATTTTATTTGGGATGATGGGGAGACCTCAGGAAGGTCACTGAATGTGAACAGGGTCTTGAAATATAGAAATAATTTAAATAAGCCAAGTTGCTTTAGGGAAGGCTTTCAAGATTAGGGATGTAAAGACCTGGAAATTTCAGTTATATGCAATCTCTGTGAAACCTCCATTCTAATAGCCATAACCAAGAGGGACAGAAATGATATTTATTTTAAATAATAAATTTATTTTAAAATGGAAATAATTTATTTTGTTCTATATCCTTCTTTACCTGAATATGCTGATTATACTGACCAAGCAGTATTTTTTTCTCCCTCATTCAATCCTTTATAAGGGTTCATAAACTGGAGTTATGCTAAGAAGTTTAATGAATAGAACATAATCTAAACAAACACAATTATGATAGTTGAGGGATGAAGATAAGAAGTCTCCAATTCTTTGAATATCCTTCAGTGTATTCACAATGGCGTAAGCTGTAGGATTTTTAAATTTATAACATCGTTGCAGCACATCCTAAAGCAGCCATTAGAAATGGTCTGTTTTGTTTAATCAACTTAGTGATAAAGAAAAAACAGAAGGAATCATGGAAGGAGGGAGGAAAGGATGAACATTGAATGTCTATTCTTTTGTTAGGTTATGGTGTTCTCTGTTTTCTATAGTTCCTCACCTCTGAATTGTTTATATCATGCACATACACACACATGTGTGTGCACACACATATACACATTCATATACATACACAGCACTTGGCCCTTAAAAGTTTTGTACTTAAAACCTCTGTTGAAAGACCCTTATTGTCCTGGTACTTCAGCTACTGATGGCTTTTGGCTAGTTGTCCAGCTTTGGACTCATTGTCAAATCCTGAATGAAATCACTATGTGAACTTGAGTGTATTACTTAAAGTTTTTGACCCTAGTTTCTTTTTTGTGTAAAATAAACAGATTACAGATAAATAACTATATTTTGTTGGATTAAATACAACAATAAAACAGTTTATCTGTTTGTTTTTTGAGAGCAGAATGACTTCATCTTTCATTAATCTGCAAGCATGCCCTTTCCCCATCTCTTCCCATATGCCAGCCGTGGTATTGTCTGTGTGTCTGTGTCAGTCCACAGCCAACTCTATTGATGGAAATGTGGCTAAATCAATTTTTGAGCCTATGCAAAATACTTATATAACAACATATACTTTATCCGGTTTCAGAAAAGTTTAAAAATAAGCTTTTCTGAAAGAAGGTAAGCTTTCAACAAGGGTCTTTTATTTTCCTTTGACTCACATACAAAGATCTGTCGCTTGATGAGCACTTAGTATATGACAGGCTAGGTACCAATGTTTATATGCATTTCTATGAAATGACTCCCATAAGAGTCCTAAGAAGAGGAAGCTATTTTTATCAAAAGTCATATCTTAAAAACCTATGCATTTAACCACTATGCTATGCTGCCTTTCAAAGCACAGAAAGGAGAACAACAGGGAATAGCCTAAGATGTGGAGACCAGGGACCAGAAATACTATCCTAGTAGCTTCTGCCTGTCTGAGAAAAATGAACAGGATGATGTATGTGTAGACTATAATTCTACGTGAAACTCTTCCATCTGATACATAAACAAGAGTTCTTATTTTCAAATGCAAAATCTTATCAAAATAATTTAAGGAATAGTCTTAATAGTCTTGTCTGAAGAGATATCAATTAAGAAAATGTCATCTTGTTATTGAGAATCATAATAAAAGTTCATTCTAGAAGCTAAACTGTTGTCATTATAAATATGGGTATTGTTTCCACTAGAAGAGAAATCTGACCTAGAAATCTGTCTAAATAATTGTGTTTCAGGGGGGATGGGGGTAGATGAGGTTATGTGGAATGTGGGGAATACCAATTTATTAGACTTAGACTTTCCTTTGAGCCCTTACCATATAGTTAGAATTTGATACTGTATTATTCTTAGGATTTTTTAAGTAAATTATTAAATAAATACTTAATAATTTAATTTAAAAATTTTAAAATGTTATTAAATCCAGTAATGATATTTATAATATTTTAAAACAAAGTAACACATATCTGTTGAACACCAATTGTGAATTAAGTACTTAGCATGCTAGACACTGTAGAAGTTGCAAAGAAATAAAATTAAGGAGCTAGCTTCCAAGAAGCTAACAATTTAGTTTGGGTATACAATGTCTGTATGTACAAATAATTGAGTAATACCAACATGAAGCCTCCATAGGTAATGAACTTTTTTATCTGCTAATCTATGTCCAGAACTAAGAATGGTACCTGATACCTAGTAGATACTTAATAAATATTTAACCAGAATAGATGAATGAATAAATACATGGAAGAATGAGAGATAAATAGTTCCAGCAAATAATAGAAATCACAAAATAGTACAGGATTAATTGTCACATTAATGATAAAGTAAATAAGTAGATGACTTATTTATCAATAGATGACTATCAATAGATAGTCATCAAAAGATGACTATTGAGAGTATTGAAAAAAATCATGTTTATAAAGGTACCCATCATGATATCTGACATTTACTAATTCCTAACAGTTGTTAGCTCCTGAAATCTTGTATAGTAATGGAGTAAACCATGTCTTCTCCATACTTAGAGATATATATTTGACGATCAAGATAGATATGATAGTTTAGGTCACCTGGAATGCAACACATTTTTTGTTGTCATAGCTAATGAGTTGGCAGATGGGGGAGCACTTGCTTTTATGAGTAAATTTATTTTCTTTGTTTTTATTTCATGATTTCTTATTTGAGATCTAGACTGTAATTATCTTTCACCCATGTTCTACTATTTTGTTTTTCGTTATTACTTAGCCAGTTGCTTGAGTCTATTCCCTTTCATCAGTGATTTGTGTTTTAATTTAGTCAATATTGAATGCATTCCTTCCAAATGTACTATGGATGGCATCTTCTTAAATGCTTCTCCCTCATGAACAGAAATTGGTTTGGTTTTAATCCGTGGTAGCCTTCTGAACACTGAAATGAGTTGTTTTATATCAGTCTCTCTCTTCTGGCAATACCATTAAATATATATATCCTGAAATGGCATAATATGCAAATTGCAACAGGAAAATCATTTTAAAATATACTATTTTTAAAAAGTACTTCCTTGTCGCATGGAATAGATATGTAGGTTTCAATTTTTATACCATTCATTACGTTTTCATTTATTTCATTTATATCAGTCATTACACACGTGGATAACTGCTTATAAGACACCTCACTACATATGCTGGGGCTAGAAAAGTGCGTCATGTTCTTTAAACTCAGTGACCTTTGTCCTAATGGTAGAGTTAAGATACATACACATTATTTGAAAAGATAACTGCAAGGGGATATGGGTACAGTAAGTACCAAGTGAGTGGCACCAAAAAGAAGTGCTTTAAGAGTTCAGACAATAGAGTTAGAAAAGAAATCAGTAAGTATTGGAATCTGATCATCAGGGAAGGCTTCACAGAAGAAGAGGCAGTTGAGCTGTGCCTTGAAGGATGGACAGATTGGAGCAGGAAGAGTGTTTCATATGGATATAGGAAGAAAGAATGTGGCATGAGAACTAAGCATAAGGCAGGAATGCACAAGACAGGAGACAGCGAATTTACTGTACTATATAGGATGGAAGTTCAGTGTGGTGAGTATTAAAAGATACCTGGAAAATTGTGTGAATTATTTAAATTTCCAGAAGTAGATGGCATATTTATGAACTCTGTATCCATATAGTAGTGATTACACTATTTCAAAGCAGTTTGCATTTTACAAGTCACTTTTATATCCAGTTTCTCATTTGATCATTCCAGCAACCCTGTGAGAAACATTAGTATCATAATCACAGATAACAGAAACTGACAGTCAAATGGTGGAAGTTTACCCAGTGGCATACAACTAGAAAGTGTCAGAACACATATGTGAATCCAGCTATGCCCTAAATCCCATGTTCACCTCACCATTACAGTCTACCGATCAGAAGATGAAAATTAATCATTATCACATGACCAAAACTTGTATATACGTGAGATACCATTTCCAGCATAGTATTAAAGAATGAACATATTTCTGCCTAGATACTATTTGAATGGATGAAAGTGAAATCATCGTTTGAATAGAAGAGGTTGTTTAATTCGCATTCTCAGCATTGTTTTCAATAGAATAATGACTAGTTCATGATTCTGTCACCATGTATGGATTTTAGCCTAAATTCCTCTGGAGATGTTACAAGCTACTCTCTATATCATTATAACATATAATTAAATAGCACTTTCCTCTTTTTCCAACTGTTTTCACATTCCTTTCTTATACTGAATTGTTACGACATCTGTATGAAGTAAACATATGAGATATTATGTTATGCCCATTTAACATATGTATGAAGGCAAACAAAGTTAGAACAATCTGTCCATCATCCTACTTATATTGGTGGTGGAGCCAGATATCTTGACTCTCAGACAGACTAACAGTCCACAATTCCAGGCTGCTCCCCAGGATACTCAAGTTTGCATTTGGTAGTGTGATTTAGCACATACCAGAAGATACAGAAATATCTGCTGAGAATTTAGTGTTTTTGGATTCTTCCTACAAACTTGGAATTTCTAACTCTCAGCTCCAGGCTTTTTCCTCATTGTATTTGGTGCTATGAAATGAACCAATTAACATTAATCTATTTTTAACTCATGCAACCATATACTCTGACACTTACCTCTGCTAGTGATTGATGGAGGGAGGAAACTTTCACTTCCAAGATGAGCTGTGTAGCAGAAAAATGGCCATGACCCTGACGTTGGACATGCACCAACCTAGCTTCTAAGTGCTAAAGACAAGAAAGGGTTATCTTCCTGGGCAATGACTCTAAAAAGAGACAAATTTCTCATAATATATTATAGTGAGGTCTGATTTATGGCTGTCTTCTCTGCTCCCTCTGGCTGAATGTGAAAGATTTCATTTGGCCTCTTACAATTTCCAGGAGGATTAGAGTATAGCCAAGGGACCCATCTGTGGCAGTAGAATGGAGTTAGTTAACCTTGACTAAAGTTAATTTAGCTACTGGAGATGGTAACAGGGAGAGGTGTGGAAGACAGATGCCATTTCACGTTTTTCTTTATCGCATATCTTGCCACCTTCCCTAATGTTTCAACTAAGTTGCTTCTAATTTTTAGAAGCTGTATACCTCACCATTAGATATTAGTCATATAGCTTTCTCATCTTTCTGTTCTTCGATATTTATATGATCATTGTCAAGGATGTGATGGTGTAATTCAAATTCACCAACACTTTACTGTACATTTGGGTGATGATAAAAATATCAAAAGCACATCATATTGCATTTCCAGTACACTTTTCCAAGAAGGACCAAGGGTCTTATGACGTTTGATTTGGGCTTAGAAATAAACTCATCTAGTTTGGGTTATTCCTCAACAGACCAAACAGCTTTTTATATTTATATATGATGTTACATATTTTAGCAAACACCACTGTTAATCAGTGGTACAGAATAATCTCCCTCTACAATGTTTTGCTAAGTACATTTAGACACACACATGCTATGCTTCTAACCAGTTCCTCCTTACATATGTGCAATTGGAAGTAGAAGAGAAATTACAATGTGTATTTGAAAGGGGCAGGATGATTTGCTTTTCTTCTCTCTCCAAGCTGACTTTAACTCAGGGTCAAGCCAGTCACCCATGCCTGGCTGCTTTGTGGTGCAGCTGGAATACCCTGTATGTGGAGCCTCTGCCAGCCGTGCACTTGCCAGGTCTGTGCTCTGCTGATTCCATAAAATGTTAATGTCAGGAAGCTTCCGGTAAAATTCTGTTGTTATGTATAAAGATGTTACATTAGAATAAGATTATTTCCAAATGGGCACAGGGTTAAATTAGCCATTGTAACTGTAATATTTTAGATTTAATATAACTCTCAGATATACAAGCATAAAGGATATGAAGCCACAATTTTAAACTGAGAAATAAAATGGGTAAAAGAAATCATTTTCGTCAAATGAAATGTTTAAATTTGAATAATTGGAGAACAATTTTTCTGCAATTACATATTTTCCCAGAGAAAATGAATTCAAGGCATTTCAGCCAGGTCCTCTATTGTCTTTTACTGGGTAGGCTGGCCCCCTTGGACGGAGGCTGCAGTTGTGAGGTTATACAGGGACACAAAGGCACCAAGCTCACAGGGAAGGGGAACAGCTCAGATAAATTCTGCAGATGAGAGTTGAAGTGCCAAGATGATGATGCGTCTGAATCAAGGAGCAGAGTGAGAGCCCTGTTGTGATTTTTGGTATTAAGAGACAAAGATGTCATCTATTTTGTGTGATCTATTAGTGTTGTTAGAGGAATCGAATGAGATAATGTACCTAAAAGCCCTTTGAAAAGTGTGGAAAGCTGTATAAGAACACAGGGGGCCTGGTTTGACCTACATCATACCAAGCTTTTGATTAGCTGACAAGTTGACCACAGGGTAACTAAGGGTCTGAGCTACCGTCAAACTTTGACAAAGGAGAGCTTGGTGAATGGAGTGATTTTGTTTATTAAATTTGATAAACCTAAAAGCTTTTTTTTTAAATTTAAATTCTTATGGTTGATTAAGTTTTTTGAAAGATAGTGATTAACTTTATTGCTTTGGCATATAGAGTAGCCGTGTTAGAAAGGAAAGAAAAGGCTTTGAATCTGACTTCTCTTTTTTGGAACCTGATTCCCGTAAGTTACTGTGTGATCTCAGCCAGGTTAATTAAACTCTCCAAACCTGTAAAATAGAGTTAATAATGTTTAATACCTGACATCTTTGTGTACATCAAATTATTTAATATATAATACTTAGCCTGTCTCTAATAGTTAACTATTAGTTATGAGCTAATAGTAAGCATGGAAAAAAACCAATTTCTTTCCCCTCCTGTAATAATGTAGGTCAGTGATGCTCAAAGTGCAGGTTTTAGGATCACCTGGAGGGATAAACATGCAGATTCCTGAGGCCTGTTCCAGATCTTCTGGAGATGGGTCCTGAGAAGGTGCTTTTCAATAAACTTTCCAGCTAATTCTTAAACTTACCAAATTGACAACTACTGATTTAGAGCCTTACAGTAGAGGCTAGTACTTGCTATGCATGCAGGGTTGTTGAATTTGAGAATATAGGAGCTTAATTTTAAGCCAAAGTGACCCAGTAACTGTATGGAAGTTTCCATTTTATATTCATTTTTTGCTGTCATTTGTTTTTTATCCCAAAGTCCAAAAGAGTCATTAAAGTCTCTTCAATTAGGGGGTCCTAGTGGATAAAGTTTGTCAAGGTTTTACTGTACCTGGTTGTAATTTAATGTTAGATACAGTTATAAACAGAGAGGAACTTAATAAGAAATAAGGACACATTAAATTTGGCGTATTGAAAAGCTACTTTAGAGTTGATAACCAAACTAACTGGTCAAATAAATATTTGCCCTTCCCTTGTCAAAAAGGCCGAGGGGCAAATTCAAGTTAGATGCTTATCAGCCCTGTCCTATGTGCTCGCTCACCAGCAAAGAGTTGAATATACATTATTTTCTTTTTTTTTTTAATATTGAAGTATACTTAATTTACAATGTTGTGTTAGTTTCAGGTATACAGCAAAGTGATTCAGATATATATATATAAAATATGTATATAAATACATATATATATTCTTTTTCAGATTATTTTCCATTATAAATTATTACAAGATATTGAATATAGTTCCCTGTGCTATACAGTAGGTCCTTGTTGTTTATCTGTTTTGTATATAGTAGTGTATATATGTTAATCCATTTATTTTTGACACTTTTTAATATTGATTCATAAATCCTTCAGAGATGGGTAGAGTATGTTTAGGCTAAAAAAATGTCAATTTGACATTAACCTAAATGCCTGAACCTTATCCAAAGAATAAACTGTTGAAATCGAGGAGAGTATTAATGATATCTAATAGCTTGCTGAAAAGTGCAGAAGTCAAACTCAAGATGAGACAAAGCAGGAATAATGTTTATAAGGACCTCTCTGTGCAGAGAGGAGGTGTGTGTATGTTGGAGGTACAGGGTGCCTCATGAATGAGGAACAGGTGTCCATTTATAGCAGTGGGAATCGAAATGTTCTTTGTAGTGGTCTGGAGTTAATGTATTATATGAGCAAGATGTGAGTTTCTAAATTTCTTCTCTTTTCCAGCTTGCTGAAATAGCAAGGCCCTTTAACTGTTATCATGAAGACCTATAACCTGTTCAAGAGTTCTTTCTTGGCATGTGGTCGAGAGTAGGATTACCTTCAGCGGCAACACAAGTCTGTAGCTCCTATGAAAGCTCTCTGTTCACCCACAATGTAAAGTCGTAGCAGACAACTTTACTGTCCTCTCCCTGTTTTCACTGGCCTTTCTTTATCTAGGAGAATATTATTTAACCATTGCCCATGTTCTGGTGGATGCTTTCTAGCCAACAATTCCCGTGTCCTTATATCTTTCCTCACCCATTGACCAATAAGAGTACAGTCTTGCTATTTCAACTCAAAATGTATCCTCTGGAATGGGATTTCTAGGAAACTGGACCACCAAAGTGCCTCCATTTTAGGTGAGATCTTGACAGTCTTGTGATCTTAGAGAAATCTTCTGTTCTGGCAAGTGCTCGCCACCTTCTAGGAATGTACAAATAATTTAATATAAGCCAAAGGTCTAACATTTTTACTGGAACCAAAGGATAGTTTATTCCTTAAGCATAAAACAACAGTGCTTACCCAATGGGCCAAGAAGTCTGCCAGCATCAATTAAAACCAAAGGTCCCAGGCCAGAGAATAAGATATTGGGTATTTTCAGATTCCTCTTAGTCTTCCTGATTTATTCCATCAGGGATAATTAGGGTGACCAAATCGCTGATTCTGCCTGTTATCCTGTGTAATTTTTAAATGGTGCCCCTTCTCTAAAATGATTCCTTCTCTGAAGTGGTCCAGTTTGGATGATAAATTATATGGCCACCCTTGTCTCACAGGTTACTTCCTTTGGGAAGTCTTTCTTGACCCTCTGGAGTGGATTGGATCCTCCTGTCCTGCTAAATGTAAGGACAGAGACTTACATAAGGACAGAGACTTTGTATGGTTCCAGGTGGTAACTCAGTGCTTAACAAGCATATAACAGGTGTTCAGTAAATATTTGTTGAGCAAATGCATGCATATATCACATGCCATCTGCCAAGGCCAAGCTTGTTCCTCAGCAAGTGAGCACATGTGGTCATCTGTGGAAGAAGCTAATGCCATCTGCCCGTGCTCTGAGGAGCGCTGTACCGTCCTTAACCCCTCTGAGAGACTCCTCTAAAGACTGGCTCTTGGGAAGCCACAAGCAGAGGAAAATCCCCCCTTAGAAACCACCAGAGAATCTGATGTCCATATGGGACCCATGTTTCTCATAGCGATGTCCAGAGGCCGCAGCACAGAGTCCTGTTGCTTACTCTGAGGAGACTGCCAGGCTTTGAGCTACGCCTGGAGGCTCACTTAGTGGTCTTGCCTCTGGCTTTAGTAACCTTGGTTTCTTCTACCTCACTAGAGACTCTGCCCTGGCCCCCTGCTTAGGTAGTCACTCCCAAGAAAAGAAAAAGTGAGGAAAAGGCAGAGGGACTGGAGAGAAGCAGAACAGATCCCGCTTGTACCTTACACCATAGATTTTCCTCCTCCTGTGTGGCCTCATACCTCTCACCCCACTTTATGGAGTTGTTTTGGGCAGGGTACCATGTTCTCTGGGGAAATCAGTCATTTACTTGCGTAATTTAGGTGCCCTACCCATTATGGAGGACCACCTCTTCAGGTCATGAAACTCCTTTTGGAAGTTTGCCTTTTCCCAGGTGCTTCAAATCCTTTATCCCGGGAGTAAGGATCTGGCAGGGAAACCACAGCCCTGTTCCCAATAAGAACCAAACAGTCTTATCACACAGAAAATTAACTGGACAATAAGAATAAACGCCAAGCTGTGCCATGCTAATCTGATATAATTCCAACCAAATGATGATAAAATTGATATTTTAGTTAACATGTGAAATCCTTTCAGTTACGATTGCTATGATTTTTTTGAAGTATTTAAAATATTTAAATATTCATGAACCACCAGCACCTGCTTATCCATTTCCTGAGTGACTGAGGAACCTAGATTAGGAATCATTACATGAGGTAATCTCAGTTCTAAAGTTCCTTGACTTTCAGATTCATTTATATCAGTTCTAATTTCCAGAGTGTTGACCACCCTAGGAATACCTGCCCTGTGGTAATTTTCTTAGGTTAGTCCTAACATACTAATGAGTGTTTTATTTCTATGTAAATCAAAGATTAGTAGCCTGCTTCTTTATAGTACCTACAATCCTTATAAAATACGAAATTTCAGTTAGCAATCTGCATTTTCAGGAATGAGGTCTTTAGTAATACAGGCAATTCTAACATTGTTGGCTGGAGATTATACAAATATAACTGATAACTGAGATGTAAATGCAAGCACCATTAATACAATACAGACAAATGTCTAAGATTTAACAGAATCTAAAATCCAAATGATGGGGGACTTTGTCTCTAGGCAAAAAATGAACAGAGAAACATTTTTCAGCTGGATGGGATATTCTCTTCTGTATGAGCACCCAGAGTTCATTGCCACTGCCTTCCTCTGGATCGATCACATTGTTCTAAATGAATGATGCTGTCAGAGTTTTAAAGAATGACAAGGAGTTCTGCAGTCAGGTCTGTATATAATGAAAATGCTCTAGCAGCTTCCTTGACTTCATCAGGGCAGCAGGATTAAATCTGAGCTTGAATTTTGAAATGATAAAAAGCTGTTTGACTGCATTTTCAATATGTTTATCAGAAGAAAGCTGAAAGTACAAGATAACTTCTGCAAGAAATTTGGAAGTGAAATGGGTATCAGAACCTTCTGAAAGGAATCTGCTGCAGCTGAACATTACTCACGTTTCTACTGCCAAGAACCGGCACTGCACTTTTCTTCCAGAATTATTTTTAACTAGCTTGGAAGTCATCCAGGTCTGAATCTCCCAAAAGCAATTTTGTAAATGTGAGAGGGGCTAACTGGGTTCTGGTTCCAAAGACAGGTGCACTTGGATGTCTTTTGTACAGCTGTGAAAATCCACAGGATGGTCATCACTTATCATTCCACAGTGGAACAGCTTAAGTGTGAAATGCAGTTTCTTCCAAAGGTGATGAAAGCCAGCAAGACAGATCAAAGTTAAGCCAAGCAAATGCATACACACCCATTTTCCTTTTCTCCTTCCTCAGAAAATATCCTGACAATAAAGTGAAAGATTTATGACCAGAAACATGAGGGACAGCTGCATATACCCAACTGAAATTACAGTTACCACTTTAAACCTGTCTCAATGAGGTGCAAGTTCATTTGAAATCTCTTGTGAGATAAACTGGCTACTACCACCTGAGGGTTGTTCAAATTTTATAAAACAAGGTAAAGTAGGAGACTTCATGTTAAACAATGAAAAAACATAGGTAGAAGCTGAAATGGGAAATATTTCGGATGACCATTGTTTCTTAGTTAAAAAAAAAATCCAATTATGCCTTTTCAGTCTTTTAACATTGGAGTTGCCTTCTGTTATCACATTGAGATTAAAAGTGCCCTAGTCATTGATAGCATTCCCATTTTACAATAACATTTTATAGATTTCATGTAAAATTTACACATATAGTTAAATATAATCAAATATAAAAGTGTCAAAGTAAATAAAATATTTAATAATGTTTTCAATTTGTCTTTAACCACAGCTCGTATATACTTATTGCCTGTGAAAATTTCTTTTAAAATCAACGTCATCTTGAACAAAGTTTTCAGAGGAGTCTTTTAATACAACTGGAGAATCTCTAATTCTCTAATTGCTCTCAAGTTGTCATAGCAGTTAGTAAGATCATTTGCCAAGGTAAAACTCTCCCTGCTAACAGAAGTGCTTGCTAACCTTTTGGGTAAAATATACCAGAATGTGTCCCATGCATCATGTAATTATTGCTTTAAAGCTCTTCTCAAACTCAGAAAAGGCAATGAATAGATAGCTCAGCAGGTAGATATTAAATACATCAAAAAGTGCCCTGGGATTAGTAGACTGTTCTGTTAGTTAGTTAGATAGAGAGGTCACCCATCTTACTTCAATAATGGAAATGTATTTCAAAGGTTGACAAAGAAAGGAAGAAGATAGTAAACATAATGTTCCTGAAATAGCTACATGCCCAGGCTTCAAGAAAAAAAAAGAACTTCATGATAGGTCTATGGAGAACAGATAAACTTCAGCCTCTGGAAGGTTGACTGGATCCAAGGCAGAGTATGGGGGATCATTGATCTAGTACTCCACCACTAAGTGACTTAACTACTCCATTTGTCTCTCTTCTCTATATGTGATTTTTCTGCTTTTCCTTCTACCAACTGACTCCTTTACCTCTAGTTTGAATTTATAGGAGAGATGCCAGTAGGTTTAGTTTATTACTATTATTCCTGTGGTATGGGCAGATTGTTTATGTGTGGGTACATTGTGGGCCAAAGGTTAGCCTATATATAAGGGCATTTTCTGCATCAAGTGATCCATGGGCCAGTCAGCTGTGGCCAAGGGGTGGCAGCCAGCAGTCTAAGCATGTAGATGGAAACACTAAGAAGGAAATATTAAAGTGAGGTTGAAGAGGTAACTGGTATTTTGAGGCTCGGCTTATCTAACTTTTTTTTTCCCTGAATGATTCAAGAAAAATATTATATGTGGGAAGTTGAAAATAATTCAATTCCATAGATCAGGAGATTTCAGTTTGAATTTATGAATGTCATGATATACTTTGTGGTTAAGTATAAAGGAAGCATGTTACTCTCATATTTATTGAGCACTTACTATGTTACCAGGCACTTTGCTAAATGTTTTCATACATTGTCACATTTAATCCTCACCGTAAAGCATTCAAATGCTTTTATAGGTTTAATATTACTGTTGACACTATCAGTGTGATTCAGTTTAACCTATATAATGGAATGGAATTGTATTAATTTGTTTAAATAAAATTGACAAAGCAAGGACCAATTGAATAAAGAGATCAAACTTTAGTCCATTAGAGCTATGATTCAAGTAAGCTTCGTAAAACATTAAGCTTTGTCCAGTTTCCTGTTACAATCAATATATTTGTCAAAATATCAATTTCATACCAAACTAGATAATTATTTTTTCAATTATGAGTTGCAATAGATTTATACTTGAAATCAGTAATTCCTGGGAAGTTGTATGTTTAATATAAATATTTATTAAAATATATATGTAAATATATAATATATATAATTTGTAAAACATTATCAAGCTCCATAACTTTAGGCAAGTCATTTTACCTCTTAGAAACTCAATAACTTTAGCTGTAAAAGAATTATAATTTCTGCCTTACCTAACTCACAGGTTTTGGTGAGAAAAGATTTAAAAAATTATAATTAGAAAGTGCTATACATTGCAGCAATGTATATCATTAATAAGCCACATTCATTGTGATAGGAGGAGAGCCAATGTCTCGTTATTCTTCTTGTTAGTACTTACCTTGTACTCAGTTAAGTTTTGAAAAAATTGTAGTTGATCATGAATAATAAGGATAAGGAAGTAAAGTGAAGGAAATGAAATTAAGAGCCTTAAAATACCAAGACAAGACAAAAGCTACAATTTACACATATAAAAAAATCTTAAAAATTTAGAATGATAAAACCACCTAGGTTATATTATTTGATATGATTTTCTAGCATAGTACTTTGAGACTTCTCAAAATGCAATTGTTTATCGATTCAATTTTTAATTATTTAGCTTCTAAATTAATGCCTTAAAATCTTTCTTTTAAATACTTTTGCAAGTATTCTGTAGCACACTGATCTAATAATCTGATCTATGTTCATTTTTCTTCTTTTTTTTAGGGTAACACAAACTTTCTACTCCCTTAGAAATAAAAATTGTAAAGGAAACTTGCCTAAAGTTGAATAATATATATTTGAAAAAAATCTGACCTGACCCAGTTGTGAATCATGAAGAGGACAGTTTGAAAACAGTTCAAAGGGACTGTATTTGGATTAGTAGAAATGTTTTATAATCCATTTTATGCTCATGTTAGTACAAGAGAGTGCATGCCATTCTTTAGTTAGAAGATAATAGAGCTAATATTGGTCACTAACTCTCTTCTAGAATTGGATCCGATTTACACATTTCTATAACCAGAAAATTTCCCATTTATATATCACTGTAACACAGCCAATTTTGTGAACACTGAAATCCATTTGAACCACCAGAATTTATACAAGCTCCATATATAAAACTCAAAGTTTGCTTCCATATATACCTTATAGTCTATTTATAGTTTTGCAATATGTTTTTATTTTTATTTTATTCTACAGTAAAGCTTAAAATCCTAGGCTCTGAGTTTGAATCCTAACTTTATCACCTAGTGGGTATATGACCTTAGGCAAGTTTCTTATTCATTGTTTCTGTCTTCTTACCTGTAAAATGATTTCATATAGTTTATCTCACAGGTCTGTCCACAGGATTAAAGCAGGTACTCTATAATCTACATTAAATTCTTAACATGAAGTTTGACACATAGTAAGCCTCAATTGTAGTTAGCCATCCTGATTGTTGCATAGCTCTGAGCTGAATTAAATAGCCATTTAACTTACTCTGAATTTTCTTTTAGAGTGGCTCTATACCCTAATGACCTTCATGTCACTCTGTGGGTTTCCCTACTTAGACAAGGGCCTATTTGAGCAACCACTGATCACCAAAACAAATGTGATATAAAACGTCCCCAAATAGATTATAACATATAAACAAGACGTGCAGAAGATGGTATTGGGACATCTTTCTCTGAAAGATGAACCTGAAATAAAACCTGAAATAAAACTTTTAAGACAAGTTTTCTTCCTTTCTTTTAATTATCATCCTGATAGAACTACAGAGTGCAGAAATCAGTATACATTTATGCATGACCGCAGCCATCAGAAAACAAGTACCTGGTTTTATTAAACATATTCCAACTTCTTGACAAGTGAATTTTAGTCTTGCTTCCCTCCCCCTGACCACCCCCCTGCCCCCCCTTACTACTAGAAATTGTATTTGCTTTTTCTCAGTTGACTGCCCTGAGGTATAGACATTCTTAGAACTGTTCGACCTTGGGAAGATTTAACTTCTATTATGACTTTGCTTTGAAGTAAAATCTACCTTATTTACAGTTAAATGAAATGAGCAAACTTAACAGTAATAGAGTGCTTTACCAAAACATTTGAGACTGTCACAAGCTGGGTTTTTTTGGATAGGTTTTATTTTTTTTTCCTCCCACTGGAGATTTAGCTGTTATCTCTTGTTCATACCTTGTTCTTAATGAGGGGAAAAAAGGAATAAAACAAAAGGGGCATTTGATAGGGCTTTTCAGTCAGAGTTAATAAAGAATTCTGAAAAGATATTTGTTTGGGATTGTTTTTAACATTAGGGAAATACTTATATCACTGACAATGACTAAATATTATTTTATATTATATGCTGTATGTTGCCGTAAAAGTCTATCTGATTAAAAAAGCTAAATATATTGGCCATGGTTATTTATTTTAGTGAACTCACCTGAGAAGATAACTAAAAAACAAATAACCATACAATGTAAATAAAGCAATGTATGATTTCTTGGCTGAGATATTTTACAAAATCAAGAAAATATAATGGAATATCATTGTTTTAAATTCTTCAATCTGAGCTATGGAGGTCAAAGCATTATAAATTCAAGAAAAGCTATGCATATATTTACATGCATAGAGAAAAATTTTCCTATTCTTCTTTGAGTTATATTAAGGAGATGAGCTATGTAGTTTTGTGAAGCTTGTAAAGGAGAACTGAGCTATTTATGTCATTCTTTCAGATATGCCTTGTCTTCTGTGTTTTACTCGTGCTGAATGCAATTGACTATTTCTCTACTACAGTATCCTTTAAGACAGGATTATTATCCTTTTATAACATTTTTTTTCATAATATGGTTCATGAAAATGGTCTGTAGGAAGCTCATGTATGAAAGGGAGTTCCATATGCAGATATGTTGAGAAAACTCTGGTTTAAACAAAGTTATACTCATTTCTTAGAGTTTTGTACATAATAGTGGGCATGGTGAATTTCTAAGATATGTAACATTTCCAGCAGTTGCTTGACCATATGATGCTTTTTCCTCAAAATACCTCTAAGTCTTATTTCCCATGAAACAATCTTTTCAGAAATCAAGTTAAAGAAGTCTGGCATTATAACTATCATTTTCAGTCATTGGTGTATAGTTAAAGAAATTATTCACAAATGCTTATTTTATATTGAATATTTATCAAATATATGAAAAAGCAACTATGATCAAGCATTGGGATCCTATGAGAGACTCAATATGAATGATTCTTACAGTCACTATTACTAATTCTAATTGGGAAAACATATAAGTACGTTGCCAGGTATAACTAGAAACGTGGCAGCAGAGAGAAAAGAGTAGAGAAAATATGTTTCTTTCCTTTATGGGGTTTTTGACCTATTAGAGGCATCTAAGCATTGAACAGACACAGATGCTATCGTGTGATACAACGTTAAATGGATAGATAGATGAGATGAGTCCTAAGACCCTTTCAGTCCCTTGCGATTCAATGATTTGTGTGCATGAAACTGGCATAGAATAATAGATGACTGTAGGAAATCAAGTGCTAAAAGAGATAGCAAGGTATAGTAAAAATAAAATACAACTGGCAGAAATACAGACTCCAAAATTGTTTGTATAAAGCCAGGCAAAAGATTTAGCCTTCCTGTGCCTCAACATCCTAATCTGTAAAATGGTCCTGAGATTTGCTATCACTCTGTGAAATCAAATGAGGTAAATTATGAAAACTGGGTCAATATAGTATGTGATACATTGTAAGCATTTCATGACTCTCGCATCTTGGAGACCTACTACAAGGATTTTAGGAATTTCATACTGAACTATTCTGAATGATTGTAGATGTTATATTTAAAAGAAAGCGTGGAGTAGAATAGTCTAAAATATATTAATTTTTGTTTGTATATTCCTGAAGCAATTCTGGAAGAATCAAAATAATAATAATAGTAGTAGTAGTAATAATAATATAGCACCACCAAAGTTACCTTTTTTTTTTTTTTTTTTTTATTTATGGCTGTGTTGGGTCTTCGTTTCTGTGCGAGGGCTTTCTCTAGTTGCGGCAAGTGGGGGCCACTCTTCATCGCGGTGCGCGGGCCTCTCATCATCGCGGCCTCTCTTGTTGCGGAGCACAGGCTCAAGACGCGCAGGCTCAGTAATTGTGGCTCACGGGTCTAGTTGCTCCGCGGCATGTGGGATCTTCCCAGACCAGGGCTCGAACCCATGTTCCCTGCACTGGCAGGCAGATTCTCAACCACTGCGCCACCAGGGAAGCCCCCAAAGTTACCTTTGAAGGAGGTGATGTTTGAGAAGGAAAATGGACAAATAAAAGACAGATAGGAGAAATAATTTTCTCTGTATATTTTAATGCTTTTTGGGGGGTAGTGGTGAGGATGATGTTACCTATTCAAAAATAATAGACTAGGTATGATGAATAACTTTGCTAACTTCTGAGAACAGAGTGTCTAGTGAGGACTAGAGTTTACTTCTCTCTATAATATACTAGGAGGACCAACTTTTGGACAATATAAGAGTTTTTTTTAAATTGTGAGTTCTTTCTCCCTCCTCTTTGGAAATCTCTTGATCTAGATATCAAAATAAAATAAAAACTTATCCTCACATTTTTCTCTAAAGAGACTGAATAATCAATAAATGCGGTCAATATTTATTTCTTACCTCCAAGGTATGCCCTAACAAAATGACATACAATAGGAAGAAAATCTCTTATTAGTGCATAGCTAATGGTCTGGCTGCAGAAGGATTCCAAGGACTTAGGTCACAGAAACTTTGAGTTTAATGGCATAAAAAAATGGTTTAAATTTAGGACACCTAGAGAACTTGTCATCTTTGTCTTACTTTTTATTGCCTCTCAACTTTTCTTCTTTGTTTCGGCCTCACCATTTATAGAGTATCTTGTTCAGAAAAATTACTATTGGCCTGGCAGAGGATACAGTGAAGTCAATACTGATTTTATATAAATTAAGTGAAAGAGTTGTGTTCCATCACTTTGACAACTAAATTACATGAAACTCAGCTGGAGATCAGGTGCTGGTTACTTTTCCAAATGGACCTGGTGGTGAAATAATCTCATTTGACACTATTAACAGTTGGGATGATTTCAGATTTAGACATCCCTTTGGACTCACTTTTAACTTCATTGACCAAAATGTTTAAGCATAAAGTTTCGTACAACAACCTTGCAAACAGGCCCTTATTGAAGGACAAGCATACATTTAGAGCAAACAAAGGAAACAAAAATTTAAAACCATGATTATTTATTACTGTTTCTACTTAGTCTTTGATCACGCAAGCATGTCTACTGTGTGCATAATTTGTATGCTCAGTAAGACAGCAGGTTGAGTGGAAAGAGTACAGTATATGGAGTTTAAAGGATGTTGGTTGTATTTTATGTATGTGGTAAGAATTATTGGAAATTATCACGCTAGAGATGCTATATCAGTTTCCTATTATTGCTGTAAAAATCACCACAAATGGCTTAAAACAACACAAATTTATTATCCCTTCTGTAGATCAGAAGTCTGTTTTCAGTGCCTTCAGGCAGAGTCTATGCTTAGGTCAAAGTCAAGGTGTTGGCAGAGGCGCAGTCCTTTTTGGAGGCTCTGAGGAAAAATCTGCTTCCAAGCCCATTCAGGTTTTTGGCTGAATTCAGTTCCTTGTGGTTATAAGATTGAGGTCCAGTTTCCTTGCTGGCTGTCAGTGGGGGCCTGGAGTTTGCCTAGAGGCTACCCTCTTTCCTCCTCATGCTTTCCGCGTGCCCTTCCCCCTACCCCCTCAAAATGTCAAGTGCCTTTCATGCTTCAGATCTCTCTCTGATTTTCCCTTCTGTCACATCTCTTCTGCTTCTAGACAAAGTTCTTTTAAGGACTCGTGCAATTAGATTGGTTCAAGTCAGATAATCCAGGGTAATATCCCTTTTTTAAAGGTCCATAACCTTAATTGTAAAATCCCCTTTGTCATGTAAATAACATATTCACAGGATCCGGAGATTAAGATGTGGGCATCTTCGCTAGAGGTGATGGTGAGAATTGCTGGCTACCTCAGGTAGCCAATCGCAAAAGATACAAATCGTGAGTATGGAGAGTTAACCTAGTGCTCTTGCTCCAGTTTAATTTTTATCATCCCATACTCCAGGTTTTAAGCTAAGAAAGTTTATTGAGGATAAGACTCTGCTCTCATTTTGTGCTGTCTGCATGGTACGTATACAGACTTCATCAGTACTGTTAGTGAATGATCATGCCGCCAGAGAAGTCTACAGGAAACTTGGAAATCTAAGTATTGATAATACAAATTGTCAGTTAAATAATACAGGGGATTAATGTTTTTAAGATATAGAGAGAGAAGACTTGTGGTGCTGGAACTAAGGAGAAGATTTCATGGAAAATGTACTATGTTAGATGCCCTCAAAGCATGTTTAGGATTTGAAAAGCTGGTAAAAAAAAAAGAAAAAGAAAAAGAAGCAGTCTTCCCATAAATAATGAATAGCAAAACAAGGAAGGGCTTCCCTGGTGGCGCAGTGGTTAAGAATCTGCCTGCCAATGCAGGGGACATGGGTTCAAGCCCTGGTCCGGGAAGATCCCACATGTTGCGGAGCCCGTGCGCCACAACTACTGAGCCTGCGCTCTAGAGCCCACAAGTCACAACTGCTGAGCCCGCATGCCTGGAGCCCGTTCTCCACAGCAAGAGAAGCCACTGCAATGAGAAGCCCGTGCACCGCAACTAGAGAAAGCCCATGCACAGCAACAAAGACACAACGCAGCCAAAAATAAAAATAAAAATAAAGTAAATGTATTTTAAAAGATGAATAAGTAAAAATTAAAAAAACAAAGAATCAGAAGAGAGAAAACCCTATTTAGGGGCAGTTCTACCTGGAGGAAAACATTCTACTGGATACTCTCTAGGAAGTAAGGGAACCTAGTTGGTGATATCCTATTCCAGAGCTTTTCACATTTTTGGACTAAAAAAATCCTTTGCAGTCTTAAAATTTATTGAGGATCCCAAAATGCTTTTGTTTATGTAGGTTATATCTATCAATGTTAACTATATTAGGAATAAACACTGAGAAAACATTTAAATTTATTAATTTATTTAAAACAACAATAACCACCATTGCTTGTTAAAATAATGTGCTTTTATGAAAAATAACTGTTTTCCAAAACTAAAATAATTTAGCGAGAAGAATAGCATTGTTTTACATGATTAAAAATCTCACATGTACTTCTGCAGTCAGTCTGTTGTAGTATCACATGTTATGTAGCCTCTAGAAAACTCCATTGCACATTTGTGAGAAAATGGAAATGGTTTTGACCCTTAGACCCCCTGAAGGAGTTTCAGAGACTGCCAAGTGTTCTTGGATAACACTTTGAGATCTGCTTCCCTAGACTGTCAACAAATATCTACAGAGCACTTACGAGGTGCCAAGCCCTGTTCTAAGGTGGAAAATGCAGGGTAAACAAGACAGTAAAGGACTCTGCCCTCACAGTGCTTACTTTCTCCTGAGAGAAGGCTGACCTTAAAATGTTAAGAAATAAGATGATTTTAGATAGTGGTACATTCTATAAAGAAGATAAAAACAAGTGTTGTGATGAACTGTGGTGGAGATGAGTCTGAGTTGTAGGAGATGTAGATACAGGGTGGTCAGGCAAGTCTGATCAAAGCTGTGACTTCAGTCAAGAGCTCCAGGAAGGGCAGCTCTGTGAAGAGCTGGGGAAAACATCATACTCTGAGGGAACAACTGGTGCAAAGGCTCTGATGTAAATTGAAGAGTTAAAGGAACAAAAAGACTAACCTGGAGGCAGAGAAAATACTAAGAGAAAGAATTAGTGATGTGGGCAAGACCCATTTCAGTTGACCATAGTCAACTGGTAGACCATAGTCAGGATTTCAGATTGAATTCTAAATATTATCTGACGATTGTAAGAAAAGAATGATATAATCTAATTCACATTTTCAGAACATCACTCTAGCAGCTATGTGTAGAGTGGTCTATAAAAGAGCAAGGAAGGATGAAGGGAGACCATTCAGGGGACTGTTGCATTAAGCCAGGTAAGATATGATGCTGGTTCTTCCTGGGGACAGTGGAAGAAATGATGAACAGTTATCAGATTCAGGATGGAGGTAAAATTGACAGGACCTTTAGTCTGATTAAAATTCATTTTTCTACTGAACCATTTCTCTAACTTGTAAAATTCACTTTGAAATATGTTCTAATCTCTCAAGGTCTTAGGACTCTTTCCAGCTTATGGTCACCCACAGCTTTAATGAGCATCTTCTCTCTTAGATACCATGATAGCATATTTATCATATTGTATCATAACTTACCTCATTGTCCTGTAATAGTGAGTCTTTTCTAGAGCAGCTTTTCTTGTATATTCAAAATGAAGATTAATGAACATTACTGGTACAGGCTAAAAATATGACACCCAGACTTTTCTGTGCAAAATATTCCATTCAAGGTATATTTACCATTGCTCTTTCTACCTTCCCATCTCCTCCACACAAAATGCATCTTTGTCTCTTGGTTGTTGAGAGGTTACAGGCTCTTAGCAATGTCATATTGCTGATAAAGTAGGGCATATTTGTCTATGAGCCAGGTTTGTTCATTAGGGTACTTGGTTTTAATAATAAGCTCTCAATAAGACAAAAGCAAAGATCTGGAAACAAAAGTTGAAATAAAGAATGGTACTGTTTTCTGTATAAGGAGCTCATACATTAGGCTTTTCTGAAGAGATTGAGTAAGCAGCTGCTCTAATGGTGTGATTTCATAGCCCAGGAAGATATGCCCTTGGTCTTCAAAATGCCTCCTCTGTAACTGTTGCTAACACATGAAACTTCATAATTACAGTTTCTTCAACTTTAATCAAATAAACACTTTGCAGCCTATTAAAATCAAAGTACTCCCAAGAGAGACCCACTGATCCTCACCCAAAATTCATGCTTTAATTTTAATAGGTGCGTTGGTTCCTTTCTTGAGAGCTGCTTTGACAGGTACAGGATAAAAGAAGTAATAGTTCCTGGGAACCAAGAGGAAAATGAACAGACATGGGAAGAAGGGGCATGGACAGTTTTCTCTGTCTGCATCACTCCTCTGCACTGGCTTTCCTTGTCCTCTGTATACCTCTGTCTACCAAATTTCAATTTACCTGAGTATAGAGGCATGTTTAAAGAGTTCTATAGACTTAGGTTTCCATTTCTAACTCTCCATCAGAATCTAGCTTATTTACGGGACTGCTTTTTCCTTATCTGTAAGAAAAGAGATTTATGGTATTGTTGGCCACATGGGCGAAGTAAGAAGTTGAGTATATTTTAATTCTCATTATTTTCTCATCTGTATAGAACATTTTATGGTCTTCAAAGCTGTGCCTTACATACCGTCTTCTAAAATCTCCAGAGATTCTGGAGATTTTAAATCTCTGGTCAGGCTTATCTCCCCCCAACCTTTTTGAATATTAGTACAACTGAGGCTCAGGAAATCAGTGCACAAAGTTATATGGCCAAAAATGATGTCTTGAACTGACTATCTTCAGCTTTCCCACTATATCCTTTTGACTTTTAATACTGTGTCTAAGATAAAATATTTTTTGGTTTCATAACTGCTAATATATTTTATATATATTTAATATATATATTTTATAACTTCAAATTCTGTTTGTCTTTTTGTACAATTGTTTGCTTTAATTATATTCTAACATAATTATGTAATTAAATTGTTACTTAGAAGGAGGAGTTAAATCTGTTGGCCTCTGCCCCCCAAAGAAAGGCAAGGCAGACTTGGTCAAATCTTGTCAACTGGACCTTTGAGTAAATAGATTAATATTGCCTAGAAGGAAGAGCTCTATCTCTACCTTTCACAGGATATCCTTGGTTAAAGATTTCCTATAGTGAGTAGAACCCAGCATCTTTGAGGTAGGACTACCTGGGGCATGTCACATACACTATACCACTAGATGGGGTATAAATTGCTTCATCTGAACTTCTCCATAGCTTATATCCTTGAAATTACTCGGCGAGGTTGATACTGGGTAAGGTCTTTAGTTCATGTGAGTCTGATTTAATAATCCAATCCTGCCATTTGGCTATGGATAATACAATCATTTATTCTGAAGGAATTTCAAGTAGAAATATCAGAGATAAGAAACCATTTTGTTTTCTTTGCCCTTACCCAAATTGAGATGTTTACCAATGTGGTGGTAAATAGTCTCCCTATTGAATTGGTAAAATCAAAGCCACTCTTTTAAGCAGTGAAAATGCCTGATTTAATTTCCATAGTTATAAATCAAAATTAAGCCTAGGAAACTGGACCCATAAATAGCTGTAGAGAATCCAGCTGCTATTATTCTAAAGGCATTCTCAGATCAATTTACGTGGAGATGATGTGGCTGAGATAAGGGAATTGTCTTCCTACTCAGTTAGGAGAAGTTACCAGGATTTAAAGCACACGATAGGGAGAAAAAAACAGCAGTTACTTTTTTTAAAAGCCAAGGAAAGATTGTATTGCTAAAATGAGGAATAAAGTCTTTACTTTTGTATTGACCATGTTTGTTCCATAGAATATTTTTTTCTAGATTAAATATAAAGATTGGACATAATTATTCACCTCAAAGTCAATGAGATAAAACAGAGAATGTAACCCCCACCTACTCCTAATCAAAATAATTAGTTTGATTTTTGGTAGAATTTTTTTTTCTCTACCTTGAATTTAAACAAATGAAATGATGCTTCTTAGATTTTGACTTTGTAAAGAAGAACAAACAAATCAGTCATCTTGAGTGTGTAATTTTAAATAAATAATCCTCAGGCTTAGAAATAATTACTGCAATAAGCATATAAAGAAGGTTATGAAAGAGACAGTGTTGGAATTCCTCTTTTTTTCCCCTCATTTTTTAAATCTTTTCTTTCTTAGAGTAACATATTAATTTACAAAGTTTTATCTTATTCAGGTAATAGTTCATATATTTGTAGTCAGTATCCAGTGTTTAAAAATACATTAATCTTTACCCATTAAATCATACACTCGTCAGTCCTCAAAAACTCTAAATTAAATGCTGTGAAACATACCTTTAGGTTACAGACATATCTATGATTTTGAAAATATACCAACTCTCTCAAGTTGAGTTAGTAATACAAAAATTGGGTCCTAGTTACCGTCTCTCTGTTTTTCTTTTATAATTTCCTTAGTCATTAGTGGTAGTAAAAATGCTATTTTAATGTGGAAATATCAAATCTCACTTATACAAAGTATTTCAATAAACTGTTATGATATTTTTGCATTTGTGGTTACACTTTTTGTTCTGTGCCAGTTCATTTGGACTTTGCACACAAGTGTAGGCAGAAAAAAGTTCCTAGACAGAGTAAACCAAAGGAGTATGGCTGCATTCTGAAGGACAGCTTGGAGAAGCCAGGAGGCAGCTGGGAGAAACTGTTTATTAACATTTGACTCAGGGACTTCCCTGGCGGTCCAGCGGTTAATACTTTGCCTTCCAACGCAGGGGGTGCGTGTTCGATCCCGGTCGGGGAGCTAAGATCCCACATGCCTCATGGGCAAAAAACCAAAACATAAAACAGAAGCAATATTGGAACAAATTCAATAAAGACTTAAAAAAATTTTTTTTCTTAAACCCCCAAAAAACAAAAAAAACACGTGACTCTCACTGCCCAGTGGAGATGTTCTTTGCCATGCCAGCCTCCAATCCCGGACCTCAGCCTACCTCTTATACTCTTTCTATTGGCATTTTGTATTTAGCATTTGGACATTTAGTCAGAATCTTCTTTCCCATGTTTTCTCTATCAAAATCTTCTCCAGGGTCGACATCTTTTCTTTATACGTTTTTGCACTCTCTCCTTTGAAATTGTACCTTTTAAATCTGCATTCTACTGTGATATGAAAAACCTTGCCCCATCAGAAACTATTCAAGTGTCAGCATTCACTGGAGGCAGCAGGGCCAGTTTAGGGGAATGGAACCTGGCAAGCAGTTAAGTCCCAGACTTTGCATGGAGTAGATGTTTTTCTATTCCACCCATGAATAATGGTGGCCCTGCCGCTGATAATTTGGCACTTCCCTTTTACAAGAATTCACAAATAGTTTTGTATCTTTTTTCAGATTGAACTTTTTAAATTAAATATGAAACTCATAGATTGTCACAGATTAGGATTCAGGGCCAATATTCACAAAGTGAACATGTTGACTGGCAGCTGAAGAAACAGTGATTGATAGTGGAACTTTCGTGTTGTGCTAATATGAAAACGCTGACAAGGATAGATTAGAAGGGGTGTGAGTAATTGGTTAAATGCAGCACTGATAGAGTGACTCATACCACCTAAAAGGGGGGAAAAAAAGAAAAAGAAAAGGGGGGATGGGGGAAAAATGGGGGGGGGGCGGAAAGAAAAGGAAAGGAAAGAAAAGAAAAAGCACCTCTCCTCAGTTTTGTTTTTTTGTTTTTTTGGTTTTTTTAATTAATTAATTTATTTATTTTTGGCTGTGTTGGGTCTTCGTTTCTGTGCGAGGGCTTTCTCTAGTTGCGGCGAGCGGGGGCCACTCTTCATCGCGGTGCACGGGCCTCTCACTATCGCAGCCTCTCTTGTTGCGGAGCACAGGCTCCAGACGCGCAGGCTCAGTAGTTGTGGCACACGGGCTTAGTTGCTCCGCGGCATGTGGGATCTTCCCAGACCAGGGCTTGAACCCGCGTCCCCTGCATTGGCAGGCAGATTCTCAACCACTGCGCCACCAGGGAAGCCCCTCTCCTCAATTTTTAATCTCACATCATCATTGCTGGTAAGTCTAATGAGATTGATTACAAAGATAACTTTTTGTTGATGGGTCATAAAATAAACAGGGACAAAATAGTGGTAGATGAGTGATTTTAGATTCTCTGTTATATTCAAGTGTGGCCCTTCACACTCTGATTAGAATTTTAAATATGTCTGGGAATTAAGAAGAAAAAGAAGTTATGAAAAAAAGATCTCCACAGAGTAGCTTCTTAGGCATGCTGGAATGCTTTGACCTTGAAAAGATAAATCCAGAACAAGCTAAAAACAGCATATAACATTACTGCTAACATACAGTGCAGAGCATGTTATTGTGTATCACAAATTACAAAGAAGCAACCAGAGAATGAAAAAGGAATTATGTTTAAAATAGGATGTTTTAATGATACAATCTTTAATACTATTCAGAGGCATTTTAATTCTATTTATGAAATACAGCTTGCTTTTCTTATGGAGGATCAGTTAGATGATATGTTACAAAATAATTTTCATATATATATATATATATTAGTTAACTCAGCTCACTTGGAAAATAAAAGAGGAAAAGGGGGATTAGTAAAGATTAGATAGAACCTTTTCTTTTTTATGGTCTCAAGTCAATCCATTTGACATTTTTTTTCTTTTTTTTCATACCCAGATATATCTCCCAAAGACAGACTGAATCAGTACAGGATACAAGTTAAATGCTTTTCAGATGAGTATAGGTAACTTACATCTAGATAGCTTCAAATTTGTGTAGAAGTAAAACTAAGTTTATTTTGGAAGACTTTGCAAATGAGTATTCTATCTTCTTTGTGGGGAACAGGAGCTGTGGGCTACTATTATAGTTCACAGGGAGAAAGCAAAGGGAGGGTGTTCTTTTTTTTAAACATCTTTATTGGAGTATAATTGCTTTACAATGGTGTGTTAGTTTCTGCTTTATAACAAAGTGAGTCAGCTATACATATACATATATCCCCATATCTCCTCCCTCTTACGTCTCCCTCCCACCCTCCCTATCCCACCCCTCTAGGTGGTCACAAAGCACCGAGCTGATCTCTCTGTGCTATGCAGCTGCTTCCCACTAGCTATCTGTTTTACATTTGGTAGTGTATATATGTCCATGCCCCTCTCTCACTTTGTCCCAGCTTAGCCTTTCCCCTCCCCATGTCCTCAAGTCCATTCTCTATGTCTGTGTCTTTATTCCTGTCCTGCCTCTAGGTTCTTCAGAACCTTTTTTTTTTTAGATTCCATATATATGTGTTAGCATACGGTATTTGTTTTTCTCTTTCTGACTTACTTTACTCTGTATGACAGACTCTAGGTCCATCCACCTCACTACAAATAACTCAATTTCGTTTCTTTTTATGGCTGAGTAATATTCCATTGTATATATGTGCCACATCTTCTTTATCCAGGGTTTTATATGGGAGTAGTAGCCCTGAGTCTGCTTGAGGGATTTTATGGCTACCAGAAGACTGACCAAGACCAAGGAGGGCTATTAATCTGCGATGGGGGCAAGAGTCCTAAAGGAAACTGGGTAGTTATTCAGTGTTCCTTCTTGTCTTCTTTTGTCCAATCTGACAATTCTGTAAAGTGCAGTATTCTGCAATGCAGAAACAGCAACCTTGATTGTAAAAATAAAAAGTATCACAAATCTTTACAGTGGCATTTAGGAACAAAACTGGTATGTGTACTCTTTCCACTTAAGAAAATAAGACACTTTTCTCCCTCCTAATGAAATAAAATGAACATTTAAAGAGATTTAATTTTTTTTCAACTTTGATGTTAAAAAAAAAAAAGTCATTTATTTGAATTGCTATAAAAATATGAGATAACAAGGCAATCTGAGCCTGTTAGCTAGCACAAAGTTAAGCCAATAAAAAGCTATTCTGAAACAGGAATTTCCATTTACATGTAATACAAGTTATTCAAACCCAGTTCACCTTCCTGAGGTTTTCTTTCCCCATGTCAGAGCTTTTATTCATTTTTTTGTGTGTATTTTCAAGCTAAGAAATTTCACTTCTAAAATCACTTAGTATATAAAAGCAACTATACATGACTCTCCTCACGTCTTTAAAGCCTCTATATATTTGCCTACAAAGACATTTGTGTGACCATTAGACATTCCTGTCATGCCTCCATCTAAAATGTAATCATTGACTTTTGAAGTATTAAAAGAAAATGCCTTTAGAAAAATGTCACCCCAGGACAGTGAGGTGACTGAAACAGCATCCCAAATTTAACATCCAGTTTAATACATCGTTTAATCTGTTGTACCTGATGAGGGGCAGATATTTCACATAGATAATACAGGGGACACAATAGTTAAGCAGTTCTCATGGTTAGAGGGAAAGAATGAGGAGGAGATTGGTTAATTTATTATTTGTGTGTGTTTGTGGAAGAGAGAATCAGGAAAAGCGCTTAGCATATTTTATCTCCTTTGGTTTGAGCCACTTAGATCAAAGAAATTAGCATTTTCAAGCCCAGAACTTGATCAGATCTGTGTTCTAAGATGACACTTAGGATAAGAGTGCTTCAGCACAGGTGTGTAATGTATTTCTGCACAAATATATGTTTTCAAGGCCACTTAAGAGAGACTGTTACATTGTGATAGGAAATATATAGTTGGTCTTCCTCCCTGGTTCCTGGCCCAGAGTTCCTAAAATCCTATGGAGATAGGGTTGAGAGGTGTGTCTTTCGTTATTCATAATAACCCCCTTCCAACCATACCTGAGTTTAAGCTAATGGTGTGATACAGGACAATGGGGGCTGGTTACCAGAGGAACCAACCAGTGATTAGAGGCCTGGAACTTTTAGCACTAGCCCCTGACCCTCTGGGGAGGGGAAAGGGGCTAGAGACTGAGTTCAATCACCAATGGCCAATGACTTAATCTCTCATACCTACATAATAAAGCCTCCATAAAAACTCTAACCAAAGGGGTTCAGAGAGCTTCTGAGTTAGTGAACATATCAAGGTGCAAATCTGCAGAAGGGATGCACACTCCATGCCCCTCCCACATACCTTGCCCTATACATCTCTTCCATTTGGCTCTTTCTGAATTATAATCTTTAAAAAAAATTTTTTATTGAAGTATAGTTGATGTACAATATTATATAAGTTACAGGTATACAGCATAGTGATTCATAATTTTTAAAGGTTATATTCCACTTTATTATAAAATATTGGCTATATTCCCTGTGTTGTACAATATATCCTTGTAGCTTATTTTGTACAGAATAATTTGTACCTCTTAATCCCCCACCCCTATATTGCCCCTCTCTCCATTGGTAACCATTAATTTGTTCTGTGAGTCTGTTTCTTTTTTGCTATATTCACTAGTTCGTTGTATTTTTTAGATTCCACATATAAGTGATATCATGCAGCATTTGTCATTCTCTGTCTGACTTATTTCACTTAGCATAATACCTTCCAAGTTCATCCATGTTGTTGCAAATGGCAAAATTTTATTCTTTTTTATGGCTGAGTAGTATTCTATTGTATACAGATACCGCATCTTCTTTATCCATTCATCTGTTGATGGACACTTAGGTTGCTTCCATATCTTGGCAATTGTAAATAATGCTGCTATGAGCATTGGGGTGCATGTATCTTTTCGAATTAGTGCCATATAACCCAGCAATTCCACTCCTGGGTATATATCCAAAAGAAACAAAAACACTAATTCAAAAAGATACATGAATTATATTTATTATGATAAATGGGTAATAGTAAAGAGCTTTCCTGACTTCTGTGAGCTGTTCTAGCAGATTATCAAACTTGAGGAAAGGGACATGGGACACAAAAGTACAGGCGACTGAAGTATAGGTGACAACTTGGGACTTGAAATTGGCACCCGAACTGGGGAACAGTCTTGTGGGACTTAACCTCTGGGGTCGGCTTTAACTCCTGGTTGTTAGTGTCAGAATTGAATTGTAGGACACCCAGTTGGTGTCTGGAGAGTTGTGGAATTGGTTGGTGTGGAAAAAAGCCCCACTCATTTTCTGTTAGAAGTGTGGAGAGTAAAGGAAACAGTTTTTTTTGGGGGGGGGGTACACATTATAATTCACTTCTATCACACTCACTCTCACACCCATGAATTTAGTTGCAAATGACATCTCTGAGTAAAGATTCAGAGAAATCCAGAGACTTGCAAATTCTTCCCTGTTCCCTCCAAGTCTCACATCCAAGGCTCTGGTGGTTTCATGGTATGATGCATTAGAGAATTCATCCATTTTGCTGCCTCTAGATGGTTTTTATTCTATACATAAAGAGTACCATCAGAATTTCATAGGTCTATGTGCTGAATCATTCATAGAAGAGGCTATTGAACGCATATTTATGAATGCCTGGAATATTCTGTTTTATGGCACCATGTTTTTTGTTGTGTTTTGCATTTCACGTTACGTACAATTACTGATTAGCCTAGCAGTAAATTGTAGCAGTTGGAAAGTTGAGTTTGACTTAAAATTTTATGTAAAAATGAAATGTTAGTATCACATCGTTCTGTTTGCAGTTGTTACTTAAAATACAAGCAGATGAGAAACCACAAATGGGTTTATAAAATGATTAGTTTTGTTTCTTCATTTCAAAATAACTTTTTTTTTTTTGTAGAGAAAACAATGGATGGCAATCTTGAGTCTAATTCCATGTCTACATTGGACCCTCTTCTAGGTTCTTTTGGATAATGTGGAGATGGGAAGAACTTCTTTTGCTACCTAAGAGCTTATTATTTATTAGAGAAGGGTTCATATGGTAAAAATTACCACAACAACAGAGCAAAACCAAGCAGCCATAGTAAACTTAGGGGCAAGGTATAAACCAAGGACTTCTGGCTGGGAAGCCTGGATGGCTTCTTAGAGGATGTGATGTTGAGCTGGGCTTTGCTATACAGAGAATTTTTTTAAATGGAGCCCATTTCGTACTGACTGAAATCTGTGAGCCTGATGGAACTGTAGAACTGGTTTTGTTGGCAAGTCTATTATTTATTATTACTATTATTTTTTTTTTTGGAAAAAATTTCTGAAAAAAGGGATAACATGAGGGCTTCAGAGAGTGTATACTTTTTACTGTTTATCTACAGTGATATTTTGTTTCAGTTTGCTTTTAATGCGATAAGTTTGTATATATTAAATTTAGTTGAATGTAGATTTAAAATGGTTTGATTTGGATCTCAATTTCAGTGTCTTAAAATAGAATAAATTGATTACCCTGATTCATGTTCACATGACTTAGATACAATTGCAGAAACCCCAACTATTAATAGTCAGGGGGTATTTCTATTTATTTTTAAGTCTCCAGATTGGAAAAGAATCCAACTGCAATGTGGAGGAAGCAAGTGTAGCTTAGTGTGGTACAAAAGACCTGAAATACAACATGCCTCTACAGAGGAAAACATTGCGATCATTAGCAGCAAGCCCATGATGTTGCCCTGTGGCCTTTGAGCTTTGGGACTAATTGTATAATCAATATTCTTCTACTGGATTTCATACTAATTTTACTCTTGAGAGTGTTTGGGACTGGGAGGGCCTTGCTGTCCTGCATACAGGTTGGCATTAAATAAAAACAAAAGCCCATTGTGTGATGCTAGAAAGAAAAGAAGTTCCTGACAAGATAAGGGATGATACTGTCTCTGCTCTCATCTTTGTTTGAATCTAAGAAATCTCTACTGATTGCAGTGAAGACCTGTCTACACCTGGGCCCCAGGGATAGAGGGACAGGAAAAGCATTTCTCCTTCCCACCCAGCCCCACACCCTTTATGTGTTTTAGAGACATGAAATCCCTTTATCATGACCATTGAGGGAAGTATTTAAAGAGGACAAAAATGGATTGTGTGTGCCGTAAATAAAGATAGAGGGACCTGAAGGGAGAGTTCTGGTTGTTGCTAAGCCATCAAGATAGAGTCATTCGAATACAAATGGGCGGACGGGTGAGTCTATGTTTTAGCACCAGGCTGTGGTGGTGTGTGGAGATGGGGAGGCTCTGGATGCCACAGGCATTTGGGGACCCCGTAGACTATCCCCAGGGACAGCATTAGACACAAGGAAAAAGACTTTAGGTAGGGGCCCTGATTTGGGCATTTTCTGGAAAGAGATGGAAGTGAAGTAGAGACAGCTTCATACTGATACATGTGAAAACACAGCTAGTTCTGGCCTTTCTTTCTGGCCAATCTTTCCTTTCTAAGATTCTCCCATGTCACCTGGCCCACCATTTGGTTATAAGGAGTAAAGGTGCAATTCTGAAAGATTCTAACAGGAAACCATACATTTTGCCTATTATCCTTCCATTTTGGCCTTCTAGACATTGCCCTTCATCTCTACATGAAAAAAAAAAAAAAAATAGACATCTAGTGATCAGGGGAAGATTTTGATCTTTATAGTTTTCTGAGGTTTTAGACTAGGGTCCTTGAGTATTGTCCGTCACAATTCCTTTACTTCCAGAGAGGCTACTTAGCTTCTCTTGCTTGTATCTTGTCTAGACTATCTGTCTCTCTATGGAGAAATACTTTTGACACTAGATGCAGAAATATCCTGCCAACTCAAAGAGCAACATCAACCCTAACAGGATTGCCCAAAATCTAAAATTAAGTGAAAAAGCTTCTGCATATCCAAAATAGTTTTCATGAAAACTCCATGTTAAATACATGCATTTTATTTCTTAGTGCCTTTTTTTACATAGCTTTCTGGATTTCAGTGTTGTTTTTTTGTTTTTGTTTTTAATTTTTATTTATTTATTTATTTTTATTTTTGGCTGTGTTGGGTCTCCGCCTCTGTGCGAGGGCTTTCTCCAGCTGCGGCAAGCGGGGGCCACTCTTCATCGCGGTGCGCGGGCCTCTCACTGTCGCGGCCTCTCTTGTTGCGGAGCACAGGCTCCAGACGCGCAGGCTCAGCAGCTGTGGCTCACGGGCCCAGCTGCTCCGCGACATGTGGAATCCTCCCAGACCAGGGCTCGAACCCGTGTCCCCTGCATTGGCGGCAGACTCTCAACCACTGGGCCACCAGGGAAGCCCCAGCATGTCATTCTTAATCAGCCTGGTTATCTGGTTTCTCAGCCCACAACAGATTAGAAACAGCAAAGGGGAAGCTGAGAAGAGGCACAGTGACAGCCAAAGTGACAGCTGAAAGCTTGACATTGAGAGATGAGATAGAAAAATGCTATAGTAGGCATAGAACTATATAGCCATATGGTACAATAATGAATCCTCACCAAGATGACCCCTGAGTCATCAAGGAAAAAAAAAAAAAAAAGATAACATTATGTTTACATATATCTATGTAGGAAGGCAGGAAGCCAGTAGGTAATATATTTTATAAAAATTACTATCTAAAATTTAGGTCTTAAGTGGGACTAAGCTTTAAGCACATGGAAAAATCAGTTCTCCAGAACTGCTCTTTCCCAGGAAATACCCAGGTAAATGAGGTGTTACTAATCTCATCTTTAAATACCCTACTGATTTTCTCCTACAATTTGGACATAAATAACCTTACTATTCACTGTTTTTCAGCAGTTACCTTGTTATAGGAGGAAACAAACCCAAAGAAATGCTAATGAAATACATATTCTCTTTCCGCTCAGTGCTAAACATTTTGAGTTCTGAGTTGAAGAAATTGATAAGTCAGATACAAACTACTTAATTATGGAAATATTGTCTTGCATCCTCCTCCCAACACAGACTTCAGATAATTGGTTTGAGGGTTAAGTACAAGGTTTCATTTTTACCAAACTCAACAAAATAGCTGCTGGCACTCTGTGGACATTAATTCCCATTTACATGCATAATACAGAAGATACTCTGACCTAATCAACCCATCACTGCACATTTCGATGCATCTCTGGAGAGAGAGAGTCCTTGTCTCCTTGACTTGGCAACAGTCCCTACCAGTGACCTTTAATGCTATTATCCTCTCCCTGGGGAGGGAATGTGGTGGACACTGCAGAATCAAGGCCTTTCTAAGAAATTGGATTTGAAAGCAGGATTTTGTTGGTTGTTAATTTTTACTTGTAGTTTCAATGTGGTTTTATGTAGCATTTTATAGATTGTGTGTTTTTTTAAAAATTGCTTTCATTTATTAAATAAGACAAGCAGTAGCATTTCTGCAGATGGACAGAGGACCTCGACAAAGTGGGCTGATTTTTTTCTGAGTTGGGCTGGCATGGGCTTATAGTGACAAGATTCCTTTTTATCTGTATAAAATAATGTTATGTTTCTCCCAAGGGAGCTCCTTTTAGAAAGGCCCAAGGAATGTAAGAGGAATTTGCTGTGATTTCCAGTTGCAGCCTCAACTAGTTACATATTATGAGCTGGTAACAGTGGACTCTGGCCTAAGAAACATTATAGCATCCCCAGGAAGCCTATGCAGATAAGAATGCATTGTTTCAATTTGTATTGAAAACCTAAAGGGATGTAACTCTGGCTGATACCACTTAGGCTGTGGATTTTGGGGTAGCCTGTTCCTTTTTGATTACTCTGTGTTATCTCCAGACCTGTAGCTGTCTAGATCTTTCCTAATATGATTTGGAAATTGAATTTTTCTAAGAATGTTCTATTGCAAGCATAGTTCTTATAGTAGAGAAGCAAGCAGGGCGGACACCTCACAAAAGAGTGAAATGGATCATATTTGCCTTTGCTATACCAAGGCAGTCTGTTCTAAATAGTCTCTCCCCACCCCAGTCTTTTTTCCCTCTCCGTAATTATCAGCCACCTCATACTCCATTTTGATCCTATTAAACCCAGCCCTGAGGAAACTAACTCAAATATTGTTCTTTATAAGGTGTAAATGACCAATAAAATAAAGAAAGTGTCTCAGAATCAAACGCCTGACAGGTGATGTAGATGAGTGAAGCTGACTCAGTGTAAGATGACAGGCAGGGGTACAGTCTGTGAATCAGAGAAGGTCTGCCTCACTATTGGAATCCCCTTCATTTCTATTACACAGGAATGAAGACCCAGTAAGACTAGATGTTTTGATTTTTTAAGAAAAACTGGACATCTAAATTTTTATTTGAGTCCTAATATTTTGAAATGTGGGCAACCACTTCCTTTTTGTTTTTGTTTTTTTAATTCTATATTGGCTAAATGTAACATTCTGCAAGTCAGTTTCCAAACTCCAGTTTAAATACAAAATATCTTCCAGCATTTTTTTGCTGGGAGATGTGGAAGGTTATGAGGATTCACCTTTAAACCCAGAAGAGTATATTTCTAGTTGTAGAACTGTAGGCATCAGAAAGAAAGGAGGAAGAAATTTGGGAGAGAAGTAAGTAGCTCCAAGCCCCTGAATTTATACTTAGAGAAAACCTGTCTACTTTCAAGACTTGTCTTTAGAAGCAGGAGCTGTATCTTTGGCTTGGTCAAACTTGTGTGTAGAAGAAAAGCAGAGTACAGCAGAGCATGATTCTAGGTGTGTAACCCCTGATGATGACATTGAAAATACAGAGATGTTAAAACAAATCTGCTACGATTTTTCAAATGCAAAAGAAATGTGAGGGTTTGACGATGCAAAGACCGTAAGTTTGGTCTTTCTGCAGCTGCTTTTAAGTGAGAAGTAGGAAAATGGAACAAGTTGCTCAATTAGTATTTTAAATAAGATACTGACAGTATAAAACAAAATTAAGACTATTAATTGTAAAATGAATTTGAGGCAAAAAGAGACCAGAGACTGCTATGGTAATAAAGGCCTGAACTCATGGGTCCTATACTAGTTAGAGGAGTTTGGGAATGGAGATAAAAGGATGGAAATGAGAAATATTCCAAAAGAAAAAGTGACAAGATGTAATGTCTAAATGAATATAAAGAATAAGAGAATCAGATGTCTCAAAGTTTTGAAACGATAGCAATGGACACAAGCTGGTGTCAAGAAACAAGTCTGTGAGATAGAAAATGATTGTAATTTGGGTCCCATCAAGTTGGAAAGGATAGGATATCCAGACAGAAATGCCAAAAAGACCATGTAAAGAAGACAGTGACATACAAGGATATTGGACGGTCCTCAGTGTGTTGGTTTCAGCCCCACAGAGTGATATGCCTAACATTTAGAGAGAAGGGCAGAAGATATGGGCTAGATCATGGTATGTGGCAGTACTTAAGGAAAAAAGAGTGAAAAAGAGTATCAAGAACAGCCAAGCTAGTATCTTAAAAGTTAAGGTTGGAAGAAAAAGTGAATTAAAATAATAATAATAATAAAGCTTGTTTAAGTGAGATGTTCATTTCTAGAATATAAAAAAACTGGTTTTATTTAACTTTAAGAAGGAAACAAACCAAAATTAAATCCATTTATAAAAATTTTTAATTTACAATAATTCTTAGAAAATCGTCTTTTGAAAAACAGTTGTATCTTCCCATTTTTGGTGTCTTTATTATTTAGTGGTCTAACTCTCATCTAAGACTCAAAGTTCAAACTCTCTGATTCATGTTCTGTTCATGTTTGTCAACAGGGGGTGGATTCCCAACATTCGTTACGAAAAAATAATATGTACAGCAAGAATTTTACAATTTAATGGAAAGCAAACATGCCAATTTATTCCTGTCTAACATAAAGTAGAGGAAATGAAACAGAAAGTGGGATTTCAAAGTTTTTTCTTAACAATTTAATATGGATATAAACTGGGATGTGGGCAAAACACCATCTCTGAGTGTATCATAATCTGCATATTGACATATATTAGATGATTCATGAAGTTCCTTAGGGCTTGTCACTATGTGTGAATTCATGTCTGCCTTGCAGGCTGGAAGAGATATTTGGGAAACAACTCAACTATAGACAGTAAAACAGAAACCACCCAATACTATGTATTTTCTTGTTCATTTTTTCCTAAGCTATCGAGAATGTATTTTTATGGAATTCTTTAAAATTATCATTCACATTTCAGAGTTGGTCTGAAAATACAATTATAAATAATATAGTTCAGCCATTAGTGTGAATGTAGTGTCCTAATTAGTATACTATATTATAGTTTGGTGAGATTTGCAGTGGTAGGAGTAGTGGGTAATTTAGATAAACTAAAAGAACAGAAAATTGCAGGAAATGAGATACATAGGATGGATAGATGGATACATATAGTAACTATCTGATACCATTCGAGAAGATTGTTTTACAAAAATGAACTTTCCAGGTAAGTGATGTTTTCCACTTTGTGCAACAAAACTTTTCTGTTTCATTTTACCATTTTGAAAGCAATACACAATTCCTACCTTGTTGAATGGAACCTGCTAACATAACTGAACCTCTTTTTGATAACTCAGGGTCATCATTATGAACACTAATCCCTGTACTGTGCTGTAATACAGTTATTCCTGTGGGGCTGCTGAAGTGTATAAAGCTGTTGCCCTCATGCTAAGCTACTAGGCTGTCTAAATTCCTGTATCTATCTTTTATAATTCATTTTTTTAATCCTCCTCCCTTATTAGGAGAGCGGTTGCTTGTTGTTATTATCAATATGCCTGCTTATTGAAGCCACTTCCAGGTTAGAGTAACTGTTTGCTTCTCATTTGCTGTAGTCTAGGAAGCTAAATAGCACAAAATTTAGAATCCCGTCAAAGGTAGAGCTAACAGATTACAGGGGAGGTTCTAAAGAGCACTTCCATGTGCAAAGTGAATAGACTTCTGTGAAGGAATTATGCCATAGCTATTTCAGCTTTCAGATACTTTCTTCATTTGCTTCCTGATTATTATCTATGTTCTGGGAAGTTAGGACTGCAAGCTGAACACCTTCAAGATAAGTGTGATCTGTGTACACAGAGCAACTGAAAGTTGCCTCCTCTATATTATTAAAAGACACTGCACATAATAGGCCCTCTATGGTTGATGAATAAGTGTGTATTTAGTTATATAACTATATCTATACATAGACATATGTGCATATATATGTAAAACTTGTGTATAATTGTGTTACTATATATGAAACTACATTATGAAGTATTGAGATCACTCCCCTCCCCTCAAAGTCTTGTAATTAATACAGCTATTTAGGTCGATAAAAAATGTGCATATGAGCTTTACCTTTTAAAATTACTCCTGCATTACTGAGATTACTTTTGTTCATTTCCTAGACCTTAGGACACAGCATGTACTGTTTCACTGATTCTTGCTAGATCCTTGGAAATATTAGCTACTGAAAATTGCAATCCATGTCAGCCTATTGGATTGGGATGGTGTTATCTCCTGATAATGAAACAATATTGCATGTCACCATGACTTGCTTTTGTTTGACCCTTTCTGCCTTTGGACTGACACCAAGCTATAACATTATTAAATGCTGAAAAATGCCCGAAGTTTAGTGCTGTTACATGTGCCAACCAAGGCATGAAGCTTCTAATAGATTTTCTTCTCCCTTATTTCATCTTAATAAGCCAAGAAGTTTAGCACCATAATTTTGATACTGTTATCAGCACTTTGTGTTAAAAGTCAATTTTTACCTTCTTTTAAAAAGTAGGAAGAGATTGGATAGTATAAGTGAATGAGAGCAATTTAAAGATGGATGTTTGTGTATTATAAGTAAATGGCCTAAAGCTTTAGGAGATTTTCTTGGGAAAAACTATAAGGTTCTTTGTAGCTAGAAAGATGTTAGTCATTGTCTTCCGTCTGGGTAATTTACTGGGGTCTAATACAGACCATACACATGGTCTCACACAGTTCACAGGTAGAGATACTGTATTAGACAGGCAGCTTTAGGACATGGAAAAGGGAAATTAATTAATTTAGGTGGGAATGCAAACCTGTGACCTTGTTGCTATGTACTAACCTACAAGTTAATAGGGCTTGTATTTATTTAATGGCTCACAGCTACCATTTATTAGCTCTGTGTCAGGAACTGTGCTTTATGTTTCATACACTATCACATTTGATCTTCACAAAATCTCTGTAAGTTAATATTATTATCAGCCTCTATTTTATAGATGAGGCAGCTTGAGGTTTAGAAAGATAAAGTGCCATGCCCAAGATTACACAGCTAATAAGTGTCAGAACACAGTTTTAATTACTATGCTGATTTCCAGCCATAATGTTAATGTGACCACATCCAATAAATCAAATTTATATAAACATCATTGACTTAACATCAAACCACTTGCTTTGATTAGTTATAAAAATGACATGGCTGCTAAGTACCAATATTTATTATCATCAAATAATTCAACAAAGCAAAGCTCCTATTTTGCTTTTTCCTCTAAGTTTTTATGGCTTGGTGGGGTTAGAGGGGAAAGGTTGAAATTAATTAGTGCTAGAAGATTACATCTAGATTAATGTTAAGTAATTTGTATTTAATAATTATTTTTCTTACTGTTTACTAGAATACTCATTAATTAGTCTTTACTGGGCTGTTTGTAACATAAAATCGGCTTATGTGCCTGTTAGTTCACATGAGCCCAAGTCAAAGTCCTTGATTCCAGGCTGCTTCTGTATGGCTCGGGACCCCAGGGTGCTCTTTTGTGGCCACATATATTACTATATTTCAGTTCCCTTTGCTCCTGTCTTCCAGGGCAGCATGGCCTGTTCAGCCCCATGCCTGGCCTTACTTCCAAAGTAGGAGCGTAAGACACAGAGCACAAATTATTTTGTTCCTTGGAAGATTTAGTTCTGATTGTTTTTCTTAAAAGAGGTTAAGATCATTCCATTTCCATTTGACCCAGTCTTCTATGCTTCATAGACATTGGAAAATAGGCACTGATTTTAAAAAGTAGAGAACAACACTTTTTTTTTTTTGATGTTGTTGTTGTTTTCACGCACTTAAAATGTGGCAGATAATGTACAGACCAATTGCCCTGAGACCAGCTTCTCTGTGTTTTAATGTCTTGGCTGCAGGCTGATGAATAAGTCCCTTGGGTTTGCATAGGCAGTGATAAAGAAGCAAGGATATATGTAAAGATGGACAATGGAATTGTTTTTTGAAAATTATCTGTTTCTATTGTAATAATGGAAAACTAAGTGCTGTAAGATGTGCTAACCAACTGTCTCCTGCGTGTTTCAGTATTCTAGTGGGATATCGCTGAGAGTGTCATTTGTTAAAAATGCTGCCCAGCAATTTGAGAATTGGATAGCATAACTGAATTCCAGCAGATTATCCTTTTTGACCACTGCATGCTTAATTTTTTGCTTTGTTTTAGCTTAACTTTGCCTAAAGTCACTCAAAAAAGGAAATTCCTTTTCCTGTAGCATACTCTTTTGATATCTGCTAATTTCTTCCCTACGCTAAAATGATTTTCATCTCACAAAGGCTATGTAATATCCTTTGTAATATTCTATAGGCTGTTACTTTAAAAATGGAAAAATTTTGTGTCTTCCAGATCTTAGTGGAGACACTTGAAGATCCAGTTGACTGAAATTTTATTTTTTATTCATATATTGGACATTAACATTATAGCAATGTTTCTCTTGAACTTCATTTTACCTATTTATATAGTCTATTTTCTTGACTTCTGAAGGAAAAAATATCTTACCTGCTATTTTAAAACCTTTTTTTTAAATTTTAAAGCTAATTCACATCAAAACTGAATCCTTCATAGGTCTCTACAGTGTGCTCAGAGTGTGGATAATATATTTGATACAAAGGAAAATCAAAATAAATTCAGAAAGTATTTTTTTCCCTGAGGTTAGTTCATCCAGGCATCAGGAATACTATATTTATGTATTCATTGAACTATTTGTATCCTTAAGAAAAATAATAGATGTGATATTAATATTTCCTAAATTTAAGTTTCAGCAAAACACATTGAGGGGTTTCCTGAAGTGATGTTTAGAGACAACACAGCTTATAGGACCGGGTGTTAAATAGAAAACAAATGTCCTGATTCTAATACTTAGCAACTGTATCACTCAGGGCAAGTTAGTTAAACTTTATAAGATGTATTTGCTTCAAATATATTGTTTTATCAGTAAAATGAAGATAATTTTATTTACCTTTTTGATTTTTGTGAGGCTCAAGTAAGTCAAACAAAGGAATTTATTTCACAGTGTCTTACTACCATCAATTCTCAATGGTCAATAGTGTGGAATCCCAAATCATCTCTAGTTGACTTTGATATATGGTGTGTAAGCTTTACTCTAGTGGATTTGGGGAGTTTATAATATTTCAAAGTAATGAAAGAGCTAAAACACTTTTAGCTTTTCTTCCTTGCCTATGTAATTCAACCTTTGCTTCTTTCTTCCTCTATGTTAGGAACAGACAACATCACTTCTTCTTCTTTGATTCTGTGTAGCCTGATTGTCTACTGGCTTGATTGTGCTTACTCAAGTGAGGGAGGACCTCAATCCCTGCCCCACACTCTGAGGAGGTTTACCCCTCATGCTTAAAAACCACTGCATTATGTTTAGTCCCTACTTGGTATTCACCCATTATTTCACTCCTCCTTGGGAATCTGCTCTTCTACATACTCTTCTGCTGGTGAAGCATAGCGAAGAAGAAAATACCAATGTAGCCACTGTTCCAATTCAGACCAAGCATGTGTCTGCATGTCCCCCCAAAGCTACCAAACTCTGGGCTCCAGAGTGATACTGCATCTTGTAACAAGTAGATAATTCCCCATTCCAACTCTGGGCCTCCAATTGTCACTCAGATTTCTAATGCTTCTCTGTGTGGCCCATAGTCTCAACACATTCCCTTTGAATCACTCTAAGCACTATCTCTTTAGGAGCTAAAACCAGTGAAATGGACCTCATAGGTTCCAATTCACTCTTCTCAATCATTCTGCTTTATTTCCCCACCTCTGCCTGTTTCCTGACTTTCTCTTTTCCGAATTATCTTCTACATCATCTCATACATATTGTATGGTACTGAGTTGGGACAGTGGAAGAGAAGAGAATATTTCTGAACTAGCAACAAGCAGTGGGAAAAAAAAAAATTCAATTAGGGAAGATTACCATATGTGATTTGAAAGATTCTCTGGGAAAAGAGACTCTACATTTAACAAGTCATCAAAGATCCAAATTTAAAATGTGCTAAGAACTTGAAAACAAGATTTGCCAATGCTGGTCAGTGAATGGTTGAAGACAGGTTCGTAACAGTTGATTTTAGTTAAAATGTGTAAAATAAATACATGCTCAAAAAGGAATTACCTTTACATAACTTTTACACTTTCCATGAAAGCTGCACTGCATTTTTACAAGGATGTCATTTAGAATAATAGAATACTTTCTAAAGATTTTCAATAACAAACCATGACATTCATCTAAATTCTATAAATAACTTTTTTTGCATGTGAAATAAAATTTGTAATGTAAGCTTGTGTATTCATGTTATATTAATCCAAACCATGCTTGATCATAATGTGTTGGTGAACTTGCCCCACAAATCTGTCCTATCAAACAAAACACCAGATGCAATGCTTAGAATGTGACTTGATAAAATTAGATTCATTGGACAGAAAAGAAAATGGAATGCTTTAAATAAATGTCATTAGCAGTTTGGAGGAAGGAAACAAATTGCTCTCATAATGTCTCAGACCCTTACCCAATTGACATTAAAAAGAAAAAATGTATTTGGAGTTCTAAAGATAATGGTAGAATTAAAATATATATATATATATTCAGGAATATGGCTTGTAGAATATACCTTATTAGCTATGATTCTGAATGATTCCTGAGACGGCATTTAAAAGTAGAAGATGATTTGTACAAATACCGGAGGCAACATTAATAATAAACCTCTTGAGGACTACTCCATGTGCATGAAGCAAGAGAGGGCTTAAGAATAGAAGTGTGCGAGAGGGAATCTGCTTTTCCAAATATTGACCTGAGAAGGGGACTATCCATTTACAATTTGGTCTTTGGGCTTTTTTCCATGCAAATTTTTGTGGCTTTGATATCAGGATTTAACAAAGAAACAGTTGTCCTTTGTATGTGCTCAGAAAATAGATTTCCAGAAGTCCAATCAAGTTACTCAGCCAGTTGAGGTTAAAAAATAATCAATTAATTCAGTGGAAAGTTCACCAGACCAATTGAATTAACTAAATCGATTGTCTGTGTGACTGAATTAGGCCAGTAAATTTAGTCAAAACCATAGACTTTGCAACTCAGTGCTAACACAAAAACCTTGAGTTCGCAAAAGAGATTGAAATACAGTAAAGTTTCTTAGGGAGTGTTAGGAAATAGGAAGGACAACCTAAGACTTGTATCCTTGAGTTACAGTACAACTAACTTATTCCAGAGTCTTTCAATAGCCTGTGCACAGACATTGCCAAAGTTAAATTCCAGAAGAGTATCAATTATACATTGGCTGTTGAAAACTCTTTGAAATTCTGACCATGAGATTCTTCAGGGAGCTAGAACAAAAAGTGTTGTGGGAAAGTCCCAAACAGGCTGTTCCCTGTGCTTTTTCCTGCTTAGAATATACAATTTCTAAGGCACAGTTTTTTAACAAGAGTGTTTCAAAAAGGAAAGACTGAAGGAGATACATAAGCTATCATGCCCCTCTGTGGCTTATTATATCGATCATGCTTTCTGGGTGGCAAAGGACTGCTGAGATGAGAACAATGGTGGTTCTACCCTTGGCCCTGCTATTCATGACGGGCCCCATGCTTATTTGTGTCTCACTGCTCTCCAGAACAAACCCTCAATTTAGTCACATTTGCCACGTCATGGCCTTTAAAACCAGGTATCAAATAATCCTTCAGTGTTTTTACAGGGAATTTTGAAATGAATGAATGAATGAGTGAATGAATAAATTGTATCAGGGACTTATAATGGCTTCTTGTTTCCTCTTTTTACGTCACAAAGCTTATCTTGCTTTTAAAATCTCAGCACATAGCCTAAATGCTCCAAGACACGTTGAACTTGCCCTTTTTTGAAACTCTTTAACACTTAACCTATCCTCACCAATTGGTTATGAATTGGTATAAAAATACTAATTACTATTATTATTAGAGCTAACATTTACTGAATGGTTAGCATGACCATGGCACTGCCTTAAGCATGTTGTATGTATTATCTCTTTTAATTCTCTTAACAACTGGTGAAGTAGACACATATATCATCACATTACACAGATAAGAAAATTGAGGCTCAGAGAAGGCAACTTGCCCAATATCACATAGCTAGTAATTAGCAGAACTGAGAATTAAACCCAAACAGTCTATCCTGTGACCTAACACTGTTTACTACTAAGCTGTCTCTCCTTCTGTTTGGGTACTTTCCTTTGATTTTTTTTTTTTTCATTAATGAATATTGTCTTCTTGATTAGATCTTAAGCTTCTTAATTCATTCTTTATCCTGCATGGTGCCCTTGATAGAGCTAACCACAGTACGGGTCATTAACACATACTTGATTTATTAATTATGGATATTCTTAGCTAATGCACTTCTTTTCATTTTTATTATTGCTCTGACAATAGTTCCTAAAATTCAGATTTCTTTAAGAATGGTGTGATTGAGTTCAACAACTAAAGTGTATTTGTGCCATGTTAATTTTAAACTGGAGTAACCATAATCACAGAAGTGCTACGTAGTTTCATTGGTAAATTATGAGATGATGAGATGATGTATAAATATTTTTGAGATGATGCATAAATATTGTTTGTCTACATTGCGTTAGAGTAGCTTGAGTTAACATGTTTCACTGTTGTCCCAAAAGCAATCTTTGAGTTTATCATCACTTCACCAGCCAAATGCAAATGCTTATTTTTTCCTAATTATGCTGCTTATACAGACAAGCCAAATTTAGTTGATTTCCTGATACAGCATAAATTTAAATTCTATTTTTTCAAAAACAGTGGTAGTCTAACACAACAAATTAAGTCATTCTTGTCTATGTTTCTATTATTGACTAGTAGCCCAAAATATTGGAGCAGACTGTTAGAAGCAGATAGTATTGCCAATCAGTTTAAAAATCTATTGATTCCCACAATAGCATTTGTGGTTTATAGGACTGCTGGGCTATTTCATTTCTTTTTTCCATAGCTAGCCTTTTTTTTTTCCTAACATCTTTATTGGAGTATAATTGCTTTACAATGTTGTGTTAGTTTCTGCTGTATAACAAAATGAATCAGCTATATGCATACGTATATCTCCATATCCCCTCCCTCTTGCGTCTCCCTCCCACCCTCCTTATCCCACCCCTCTACGTGGTCGCAAAGCACCAGCTGATCTCCCTGTGTGATGCAGCTGCTTCCCACTAGCTATCTATTTTACATTTGGTAGTGTATATATGTCAGTGCTACTCTCTTACTTCATCCCAGCTTACCCTTCCCCTTCCCCGTGTCCTCAAGTCCATTCTCTATATCTGTGTCTTTACTCCTGTCCTGCTCCTAGGTTCATCAGAACCATTTTTTTTTTTAGATTCCATATATATGTGTTAGCATACGGTATTTGTTTTTCTCTTCCTGACTTGCTTCACTCTGTATGACAGACTCTAGGTCCATCCACCTCACTACAAATAACTCAGTTTCATTTCTTTTTATGGCTGAGTAATATTCCATTGTGTATATGTGCCACATCTTCTTTATCTATTCATCTGTCAGTGGACACTTAGGTTGCTTCCATGTCCTGGCTATTGTAAATAGTGCTTCAATTAACATTGTGGTACATGACTCTTTTTGAATTATGGTTTTCTCAGGGTATATGCCCAGTAGTGGGATTGCTGGGTCATATGGTAGTTCTATTTTTAGTTTTTTTAAGGAACCTCCATACTCTTCTCCATAGTGGCTGTACCAATTTACATTCCCACCAACAGTGCAAGAGGGTTCCCTTTTCTCCACACCTTCTCCAGCATTTATTGTTTGTAGATTTTTTGATGATGGCCATTCTGACCAATGTGAGGTGATACCTCATTGTAGTTTTGATTTACATTTCTCTGATGATTAGTGATGTTGAGCATCTTTTCATGTGTTTGTTGGCAATCTGTATCTTCTTTGGAGAAATGTCTATTTAGGTCTTCGGCCCATTTTTGGATTGGGTTGTTTGTTTTTTTGATATTGAGCTGCATGAGCTGCTTGTATATTTTGGAGATTAATCCTTTGTCAGTTGCTTCGTTTGTAAGTATTTTCTCGCATTCTGAGGGTTGTCTTTTCATCTTAGCCTTTTTTACTTCAGATTCAGCACATCTAAAATTAAACTCATTATCATTGCTCCAAAATATATTCCTCTTTCTTTATTTTCTCCTATTCATCCAAGCCAAAAACCTGCAAACCATTCTCAACTTTTACCTCTCTCTCATCTGCCTGTATAAATGATCACAGAATTCTGCTGTTTCTTCTCCAAAATACTCTCAGATCTCTCCCCCCTTTCTCCATGCTACTACTATGGCTAGACCTGTCATTCCTTGGCTGAAGCATTATTATAGCCTCCCAGCTGACCTCCCTGACTCCTACTTCACCTCTTTCCCATTTCCCACATTTAGTAAGATTCAAATGTGACTATGTCACTCCAATTTTAAAAATCATTCCTATATCTCTATGGCCTAAGAATAAACGTCAAACTCTATGGCACAGCAGAAAAAGCCTCCTTGGTTTGGCCTCGGCCTACCTAAGTCATCTGCTGTGCCTTCCTTTACCATCCCCCACTCTGCCTCGTGCTCCAGCCATCCAGACAACCTGCAGTTCTTTGACAGTGCCTTCCTGTTTTAGACCTGTAGGCTTTCATTCGGGCTGTGTTCTCTAAAGAGAATGCCCTTCCCTCCATTCTACCTTTTCCTTTTCAGACCACATCTCCAAGAGTTCCTTACTCTTCTCTAAGTGCCACTGTATCTTGTATACATCTTTCTTAAGGCTTTTATTTTACATTATTATAATTAGTTATTTACCTGTCTGGTGTCTTTTCTACTAGCTGGCAGTTTTTGGAGATGGTGGTCTGTGTCTTCCTTTACCTAAAATAGACCCTGATAAATAGTAGGTGCTTATTAATCAATGCTGAATGTATGGGACCACTTCTTCTTCATATGCTGGTATTTTCCAACAAATCACTTTTTCTATAAAATAATTTTCTGGTTATGAATTTCCATGCAGAATAAAACTTCTGGTCTGTAATAGACATGCATTTTTAAGCATCTAACCTCAGAAATAAATAGGCAGATCTGAGAGGTAAGAGCTAGCATACTTTCTAAACTACCCTCAATTTTAATTACTGTCATTCTCTTTATTTTGTTAAGTTCTTTCAAAAGTCACATTGCCCACCCCTACTGCCTACTTTGTAACATATGCAGATATGTATAGGTTCAAGAAATACCAAGTAAGTAAACAGTTCATTTTCCAGTTTAATAAACCATAACCAAACGATGGTTGCATTATATTAGATGTGATCTAAATGTGTTGTTTTGCAAATATAATGATATGTTTGAATTATAAATACATAGTGATGCTCACAAAAGCATGTTTGGTTTAATACATAATTTTTCACAAGAGATCTTCCATTTCAGGGGACCTCATGAAAATGTTTCACTGAATATAACCAGCTAAAATATATTTAATAAACTTAAATGATAATAATCAAACCACTTTTTAAATAAGTGTCATGTAAACTGTACAGGATTTTATCCATAACAGCTGGGAAATTCAACTGAATACCACTTTGGCTTCATTTAGTGATTTTTCTTGAATCTCTATTAGTCGAACTATTGATATTCACATTTTACTCAAAAGAAAACTGAAATGAGGGGTAAAGAAAAACTTCAGAGTGGATGTCTGAAACACTGAATTTCCACACTTGTTGTCTTAAGACCTCTATAACAAATTCTGTGGTCTTCCTCAAGGAATTCAAGTTCAGTTTAAAATTACCTATCAAGTTAAATAAGCATATGACTCCTCTTGACCACAGCAATTAAAGACCAAGGTAGAAGAACAAAAGCATACCTACATTTTAATGAAGTCATTTTTTTAGATTAACCTGAGTAATTACACTGCAATTTAAAAAACAAACAAAAAATGATTCACAAGAAATTAGCACTGGACTAACTTTGAATTGTAGTTCTTATTAATGGTTGATGGTATAGCTTATAGTTTGTGGTAGTCTGAAGGAGCCAATAAGAAAACTTTAAATTGCTGTTTGAAAAGTAAAAATTATTTAAATTCCAGTGATATGCTATGAATAGTCAATGGAGGTTAATCAGTGTTATAGCAAATTATGGTTACAAATGTTTTCAAAATTAATTTATCCATCATTAAGTATTATGGGTCATCATAAAGAGATTTTGTTCTCATTGATATCTACATGCATTTTATATTTTAGGTTAGGTGCTAGGTTGAATATTTACAATTAGAATAGAAAGCTGAAAACTAAAAAGAATCAGATAAAATTTAAGGGTAATACAAGATACACAAAAAGAGTTTTAAATCCTAATGAGCACATTCTGTCGGGTTTTTTCTGGTTTTTGGTTTTTGGTTTTTGGTTTTAGTTTGGTTCTTCCTGTCATGAAAACAGATGAAAAATTCTCACTTTTCTTCAAAGTTTTATTGTGCTATAGTTATCATGTGCTTACTGGGAGCTTAAATTCTGTTAGTTTAACAAAATAGCAAAAAATATTGATGGTTAAAATATACTGTTGAATTAGCAAAGCTCCACTTAACCATCAAGTATTTATTTTTATTTAAATTGCAACATCATATTGGAATACAAAAGCTTTTCCCCAAAGCCAGCATGCTTTCTTCCACAGCAAATTACACTCCAGGTTCTTACTACTGATAACATATATTTAGTTACAAGATGTGCATGCAATAAGCAAAATATGATTTGTGTGACTTAAGGCATTGTGAATATTTAATAAACTTGGTGTAATGAATATTATCAGGAGAAAGAAATGATTTGAAAATAATAAGATTGATGATATAGCATAAATCAAGAAGAATATAAGGTAATTATATCATTTTATTGTATTCAGCAACCAGAAAATCTGAATTTTAGTTATAAAAGTGGAAAAAATGGTGCATTGTTTTCTGTGCAAATAGCCACATAGATTAAAAACTAAAAGAATCTATTAAGTTTCTTATACAGTATGCAGAATATAAAGTATTATTAATTTTTTCTATCATTACTTGGTTTCTGTAGCAACTTGGAAAATCTTATGCTCAAGAGAAATTCCCCAAGGTTTGTTTGCATTGTCAGGAAAAATTTTAAAAAAGAAAGAAAATAAATCTAAGTTTTGTAATAATCAGGGCTTTTTATATATGTTTCAGTTATACATTTTGAATTACGAAAAATATACCGTTAAAGCAGACAAGATCTGGATGGATGCTAAAATTAGTGGGCAAAAATTTAAGAGAAAAAGGATATTTGCATAGCCCCAAAGTGTCTCCCCCAGGGTATTTATTAACTGCAAAGGGAAAATAGTAATTTTTACAGTGGAGAAACACAGCAGACACTAGCTGAACCAAATCATCAAAGTTAAAATCACCAGTAGAGAGACACAGCAACATCATTTCCCCCCAGACATAATGCACTGAGAAGGGCATATCACTTCTGGAATATTCTTGATAAAATTCATAACCTCAATCTAATCATGAGAAGACAAATCCAATCTGAAGAACATTCTACAAAGTAAGTGATCACTACTCTCCGAGTACCAGTGTCCTTGGTTCTCCTAAGGTGACTAAGAAGACATAACCAGGTGGGAGCCTGCATTGGGTTCTGGGACAAAATAAAGATACTAGTGGAAAAACTGAATCCAAGTAAAGTCTGTAATTTGGTTAATCATATTGAACCAATGTTATTTTCTTTTGATAATTGTCCTTTGATAGTATGAGATATTAATGTTAAGTAGAGTGGAGAGCATATGGTAATTCTCTGTACTATCTTTGCAATTCTTCTGTAAGTCTAAAATTATTTCCAAATTAAAAAAAAAATCAAGTGATTTTTATATTGTGTCTTACCTTATAGTAAAAACAAAAGTCCATACCCATATCATTAAAATATATTATAATGGAAAAATATATAGCATTAAAGATTTGGAAGAGCACTTGTAAAGTTTTCATTTGCCTTTTTTAACAATAAAGAAATACTTAGTTAATAAGAGAATATGGGGACTTCCCTGGTGGCGCAGTGGTTGGGAGTCCGCCTGCCATTGCAGGACACATGGGTTCGAGCCCTGGTCCGGGAAGATCCCACATGCCACAGAGCAACTAAGCCCGTGCGCCACAGCTACTGAGCCTGCGCTCTAGAGCCCACGAGCCACAACTACTGAAGCCCGTGCGCCTAGAGCCCGTGCTCCGCAACAAGAGAAGCCACTGCAATGAGAAGCCTGAGCACCGCAGCGAAGACCCAACGCAGCCAAAAATAAATAAATAAATATAATTTAAGGGAAAAAAAAAAAAAGAATGTGGTACAATTAGGAAAAAAAAAAGAGAGAATATGAACAGCTTCCTACATGATTTTATGGAAGACTTGTGGAACGTGCCTGATGTTTCCTCAGCTTGAACCAACATTTAGGAGTTGAGTAGAGTGAGAAAACACCTGTATTTATTCTTTAGATTTATGATGCAATACTCTTGTTAAAATTACTGCTTTCCCTTGATAAATACACTAAGATAGAATAAATTTTAAAAACAGTCGAATACAGTAAGACAATGCTGACTATAGATGTATAAAGTTGTTCTTAAAACTTTAATCTGTGTAGAACAAAATTATGTGTTGAAAATTCTAGTTCACATTATCTCTCCCTTTTGAAAGAGCCTTGAGAATTATACTAGCAGCAGCCTTTTTCGAGATAGTTCTAAACTGAGGTCTGGTTGATGCAGTGTTTTTAAGTAATTGAGAGCAAGCCAATGTGCTTTTCTGTGAAATCACTGTGTTTGTTTCTCTACCTGTAAACTGAGGTTACTCTATTAAATTTACATTGATTCTACACTGGGAAACTGTGGAGACAAATTTGATGATGAATAGGGGATGGACATTAAAAAAAAGTTACTATTAGAAGAAATGCTTTATTGTATAGTAGTTTAATCAAGTGGCATTGTCATCCAGAATAATTGTCATGAAACTTGCTGTGGCTATATTGTCAAATTTCTTAGCTGTAACTAAGGGATTATTTAGCAATTGCACTATATCTCCAAGTGAGGGCAATAAATGATGATGATGGAAGCATCCTCTCAAGTTTAAAATATCATATGAAAATATAATTGATTTTTTTAACATCTTTATTGGAGTATAATTGCTTTACACTGTTGTGTTAGTTTCTGCTGTATAACAAAGTGAATCAGCTATACATATACATATATCCCCATATCTCCTCCCTCTTGCCTATCCCTCCCACCCTCCCTATCCCACCCCTCTAGGTGGACACAAAACACCAAGCTGATCTCCTTGTGCTATGTGGCTGCTTCCCACTAGCTATCTATTTTACATTTGATAGTGTATACATGTCCATCCCACTCTCTCACTTCGTCCCAGCTTACCCTTCCCCCTCCCCGTGTCCTCAGGTCCATTCTCTGTGTCTGTGTCTCTATTCCTGTCCTGCCCCTAGGTTCTTCAGAAACTTTTTTTTTAGATTGCTCATATATGTGTTAGCATACGGTATTTGTTTTTCTCTTTCTGACTTACTTCACTCTGTATGACAGTCTCTAGGTCCATCCACCTTACTACAAATAACTCAATTTCATTTCTTTTTATGGCTGAGTAATTTTCCATTGTATATATGTGCCACATCTTCTTTATCCATTCATCTGTTGATGGACACTTAGGTTGCTTCCATGTCCTGGCTATTGTAAATAGTGCTGCAATGAACATTTTGGTACATGACTCTTTTTCAATTATGGTTTTCTCAGGGTATATGCCCAGTAGTGGGATTGCTGGGTCGTATGGTAGTTCTATTTTTAGTTTTTTAAGGAACCTCCATACTGTTCTCCATAGTGACTGTATCAATTTACATTCCCACCAACAGTGCAAGAGGGTTCCCTTTTCTCTCCAGCATTTATTGTTTGTAGATTTTTTGATGATGGCCATTCTGACCAGTGTGAGGTGATACCTCATTGTAGTTTAGATTTGCATTTCTCTAATAATTAGTGATGTTGAACATCCTTTCATGCGTTTGTTGGCAATCTGTATGTCTTCTTGGAGAAATGCCTATTTAGGTCTTCTGCCCATCTTTGGATTCGGTTGTTTGTTTTTTTGATATTGAGCTGCATGAGCTGCTTGTATATTTTGGAGATTAATCCTTTGTCGGTTGCTTCATTTGCAAATATTTTCTCCCCTTCTGAGGGTTGTCTTTTCATCTTGTTTATGGTTTCCTTTGCTGTGCAAAAGCTTTTACATTTCATTAGGTCCCATTTGTTTATTTTTGTTTTTATTTCCATTTCTCTAGGAGGTGGGTCAAAAAGGATCTTGCTGTGATTTATGTCATAGAGTATTCTGCCTATATTTTCCTCTAGGAGTTTTATAGTGTCCGGCCTTACATGTAGGTCTTTAATCCATTTTGAGTTTATTTTTGTGTATGGTGTTAGGGAGTGTTCTAATTTCATTCATTTACATGTAGCTGTCCAGTTTTCCCAGCACCACTTTAACTAATTGAAGGAGAAAAACCATATGATCATCTCAATAGATGCAAAAAAAGCTTTCAACAAAATTCAACACCTATTCATGATAAAAACCCTCCAGAAAGTAGGCATAGAGGGAACTTACCTCAACATAATAAAGGCCATATATGACAAGCCTACAGCCAACATCGTTCTCAATGGTGAAAAACTGAAACCATTTCCACTAAGATCAGGAACAAGACAAGGTTGCCCACTCTTTCCACTATTATTCAACATAGTTTTGGAAGTTTTAGCCACAGCAGTCAGAGAAGAAAAAGAAATAAAAGGAATCCAAATTGGAAAAGAAGTAAAACTCTCACTGTTTGCAGATGACATGATACTATACACAGAGAATCCTAAAGATGCTACCAGAAAACTATTAGAGCTAATCAATGAATTTGGTAAAGTAGCAGGATACAAAATTAATGCACAGAAATCTCTTACAGTCCTATACACTAATGATGAAATATCTGAAAGAGAAATTAAGGAAATACTCCCATTTACCATTGCAACAAAAAGAATAAAATACCTAGGAATAAACCTACCTAAGGAGACAAAAGACCTGTATGCAGAAAACTATAAGGCACTGATGAAAGAAATAAAAGATGATACAAACAGATGGAAAGATATACCATGTTCTTGGATTGGAAGAATCAACATTGTGAAAATGACTGTACTACCCAAAAGCAAACTACAGATTCAATGCAATCCCTGTCAAACTACCAATGACATTTTTCACAGAACTAGAACAAAAAATTTCACAATTTGTATGGAAACACAAATGACCCCAAATAGCCAAAGCAATCTTGAGAAAGAAAAATGGAGCTGGAGGAATCAGGCTCCCTGACTTCAGACTGTACTACAAAGCTACAGTAATCAAGACAGTATGGTACTGGCACAAAAACGGAAATATAGATCAATGGAACAGGATAGAAAGCCCAGAGATAAACCCATGCACATATGGTCACTTTATCTTTGATAAGGGAGGCATGAATATACAATGGAGAAAAGACAGCCTCTTCAATAAGTGGTGCTGGGATATTTGATTTTTGTTTCTATTTTTGATATTGCTCTTTATTTCTATTATAACAATGATTTCAGAAAAAAATTTAATCTTAAATCTTTCAGGGATTTTTCACAGCCTTAAACAAGATAATGTTTAATCTCCCTAATCTTGCAAAAAAATTCAAATATCTCATCACTACTTCATTTAATAAATATCTAAGCTCTGCCATGTTGCAGGTCCCATGGCTATCATTAGGGCACAGAGGGAGTAAGACTAGGTCTGTCTTTTAGGTGCTCACCAGCTTAGTTCACGAAACCTATTTCTTGATATTTCTCTGGGTGAGCCCTTTATCCAGACCAGCTGGCCCACACACGTATTTCCGGATGGCCACCACTCCCTCCCTTTATTTTCCTACTTAACTTCCCTTCTCCTCAGTTCCCATGCACCCTGTTACATCAATCACCTGGAGGCCTTGCATCCCCAGACCAGCACAGTCCTCAGCAGTCTCTCTTTCTATACTGAAAAATTCAGCTTGCACTTCCTGCATGCAGCAGTCCCCATATGTTTGAATATATCATGGCCTCTCAATGAGAGTCAGCATTCCCAGCATGGGAACCATCCCTTCTTTTTCTATCTTTGCCTTTCCAGCAACAACTGTAGGGAAGCACATGGAACCAATTTTATTTTAATTTGTGGACAAGAGCATCAGTATATGAGTCCTTCCCCAAGATCCAAATATTTTTTTATCTGACCTTTCTCCTGTTTACCTCCTCCTTCCTTTCTCTCACTCCAAAGAAAACTCTTCATTATGAAATTCCCTCCGGAAATCTCTATTTCATGCTTATATAATTCTAAAGCATGAAGCCAATGATAGACATGTCCTGTGGCCAGGATGATGATAAATCCCTAGGCTCTCAAGGCTTTCCAACCTTTTTCACATCATGATGCCCAAGAAAATGATGATGTTTGAATGGTACGTTGAAGTAAATAGGAAGCTGTTTGCCCCTGGTTTACCCAGCTGCTCCAGGACAGAGGTATTGATATCATAGCATAGCTGTCCAGATTTCAATACAACCCAGCTCACTGCACTAATTAATTGTACAAGGTAACTTCGGGGCAATATTTCTTCTCAAATCCTGTAGGCAATACATTTCCTCCTCCCCAATGCATGCTATGTAGTTACTGCTTTTGTCTTAATTTCTGGAGATACTACTATTTGACTTGAGGATATCCTACAGTAGTGGTTTAATAAGTTTGTAGATTGTGAACAAGCAAACAAAAATTGTCCACACATTGACTCTATTTTTCAAGTCCTTTGAACCTTTCACTTAGCTCAAAACAAAAGAGCACTGATTAAGCAAGGGAGTGCTTGAGGCAATCACTCTGCTTCCCTGTTTTATTGTCCTACATAGCTTATAATGGGTGCTCCATGAAGACACCAACAAGACAGTGAATTGACAAATCAAATATGGCCCCAGATAGCAGTAAACAGAGCCCTCAGTTGAAAGAGAAGAGGGAAATTGAGATGTTAGACACTGTGTTAACTACCAGGACTAAAATCCCATCTGCAATTCTTTGCAGTTCCCATTTTTTTCCTAACAGACATCTTACTACTCAAGGATAAACTGCCATTAGGTGAATAATGTATTCTTACTTGGTTCAAGGCATTTTGTTATACCAGAGACTATATAAAATGTAAAAATTTTCTGAAAACTATGTTTTTTCTGAAAATTTTTGTATAAATAATGACAAAGATGATAGTAAACATTTTGAATGGAACATAACTAATTTTAGAATATGGTTTCAGAACTCTGGGAACTTTTAATGTAGTGCTACAGATAAGTTACACAGAGATGCAGTAATAGCTAGGAATATAAGGCTAGATTGGGATGACACTAGAGACATATACATGGAGAAGATTAGAAGGAATACAGTGTTTTAAAGAAGGAAAATATCATTTATAACCAGAGGTAACAAGGAAAGATTCTCAGACATGTTAAAATTTGAGCTGAGCAATGCAGGATGAATATGAGGGGAAAACTCAGAGCTCAGATTAGATGTACCTCAGTGTACTTCTTTTGGTTATCCCATTTATATGACATTCTATCCTCATTCTTACAAATTAGCAAAATAGCCACCAGCCCTATGAATGTATCAGTGTTTGCAGAATGCAGTTTATTTCATGCCAGTTGAAGGACATAATATTGGTTATACATGTCAATTGAAAGAAACTAAAAATATATTTCTTATTCTGTGAACATGTATAACCAATATTATGTCCTTCCAATAACTTGAAGCCCTTCATTCACCCACTGCTATTTGTAACATCTTACTAAATGTTGATAGAAGAAGCCCTCTGTTATTTTGCTTCTCTGAAGATGGCAATTATGAAATTATCCCTGGTAAATAGGAAACCATGTTGATAACATGCAATTAAGATGCATCATCAGAAATAGAAAAGTGCTGTTTACTTGACAGAGTTAAATCTCCAAAAAGGAGATAACTTGTCTTAATTCTTTCTGGACTTCTCTGTATTTCACATTTATAGGTTTTTGTTTTTGTCTTTAGAATAAAAGCACAAATTTATAAATGGTTAAAATATCCCAATTGCTTTTTTAAAAAAAATTTTATTGGGGTATAGTTAATTTACAATGTTGTTAGTTTTAGGTGTACAGCAAAGTGAATCTGTTATACATATACTTATATCCACTCTTTTTTAGATTATTTTCCCATATAGGCCGTTACAGTGTATTGAATGGAGTCCAATTGCTTTTGAAGAATGAAGGAATATTATGTTAAAAAAGCAAACATTTAACAAAATATTATGTTAAAAAAAGAATGAAGGAATATTATGTTAAAAAAAGCAAATTAAAATAAAACAAAATTTGTTTTTTCATTAGCTACTTGAAAACAAAATGAGGTCATTCTACACTAGCGACATAACCTTCTCTTTTATATACCCTCACCATGCCACCCACATACCTTCTAAACCTAGAATCTGTAAGTTCGTTAAATGCTCTTCACACACACACACACACACACACACACACACACAGAAAATAAATAAATTAATAAAAATTATTGTCTTATGCTCTGGAACTTGGATACCATTTGCCTTGTTTGGCCTAGGATGCTGTGTCAGTAGATCTAAAATATTACAGCAACTATTACCATTGACACTTGAAGCAGTTCTGATTATTCTTTAAGTTGAATAATCTATTCTGAATGATATAGCTTTTAATTTTTTTATCTATGGGTGTGCTACTTATTTCCATCATTTATGACCTTTATTTTTAATTTTGTGTATATATAAAATGTTTGTGAAATTAATAATGTGCTTCACCTTTTTGTCTTTCCAAATAAATGACCTTAGCCTTAATCAACTCAAGGTTCCCTAATTGTCATCTTTTTTCCTGATTGGAAAATAAGATTTATTCAAAAGTAATGCAAAGAGAAAAGAAGTACAGGTATCCCCCATTTTTTGAAGGTTTGCTTTATACCATTTCACATGTAGGAAAGACCTACATTAGTACATGCTTTTGCTACCTGAAAAGAATCTAAAGAGGATTTTCGCTTTTACAAGAAAAGGCAAAAAGAGAAAATAGCGTCCAGCGTTTGTTTCACAGTGAACTGATATAGAGGCAAGGGTGTCCCGAGCAGGGAGAGTGGCACGGGCCAAGCTTCCTCCCTGGGAACTACACTCAGCATCTCAGCATCAAGAAGCCATAGCTTTGAACTGTGTCTGTGAGCATCTGTGCTTTATCTCTTTTTATTTTGTGCATCCGTGAGCCAGATATGTCCTAAGGTGATAGCTTCTTCACTTTACACCATTTGTACTTAGGAGAGTTTTCATAGGAATGCTCTACTTTCAGATAACAGAGGAAACCTGTATAAGTTTCTAAGATGCAAGCATAATTTCAAAGTAAAATATCAGCCTTGGAAACAACCCCAATATAATAATTTATTCCACTGAAGCAGATAAGGCATATATTATCATGTCACTACCAAGTGTTGGCAAGGGCATGGAAGAAATGGAACTCTCACACACTGCTGTTGAGAATGTAAAATGGTACAACCACTTTGGAAGATTGTTTGGCAGATTCTTAAAAAGTTAAACATATGCATACCATATAATGCAGCCACTCCACTCCCCAGTATTTTTTCAAGAGAAATGAAAGCTTACTTTAGGGCAACGGCTTGTGTTTGAATGTTCATAGCCACTTTAATTGTAAGAGACAAAAACTGGAAACAGCCAAAATGTTTCCATCAACAAATGGATGGATAAACAAATTGGGATATATCCAAATAATGAAATAGTACTAAGCAATACAAAGGAATTGACTTTTTCATTTTATTTATTTTTTATTGAAGTATAGTTGATTTACAAATTTGTGTTAATTTCTGCTGTACAGCAAAGTGATTCAGTTATACATATACATATATTCTTTTTTTTTAATACTCTTTTCCATTGCGGGTTATCATAGGATATTGAATATAGTTCCCTGTGCTCTACAGTAGGACCTTGTTGTTTATCCATTCTATATATATAATAGCTTACATCTGCTAACCCCAGCCTCCCACTCCATCCCTCCCCCTTGGCAACCACCAGTCTGTTCTCTATGTCCATGATTCTGTATCTGTTTCATAGATAGGTTCATTTGTGTCATATTTTAGATTCCACATATGAGTGATATCATATGGTATTTGTCTTTCTCTTTCTGACTTACTTCACTTAGTATGATAATCTCTAGTTGTATCCATGTTGTTGCAAATGGCATATTTCATTCTTTTTCATGGCTGAGTAGTATTAAAAAGGAATTGACTTTTGATACACATAATAACATGGATGAATCTCAGAATAATTATACCAAGTGACTGTATTAGTCAGTGTTCGCCAGAGAAAAAGAACCAATAGGATATAGATATAGATGTAGATGTAGATATAGGTACAGATACAGATATATGAGACGATTTATTATGGGAATGGCTGACACAATTATAGAGACTAAGATATGTCACTGTCTGCCATCTGCAAGTTAGAGAACCAGGAAAGCTGGTGGTATAATTCAGTCTGAGTCTGAAGGCCTGAGAACCAGGAGCTCCAATGTCTAAGGGCAGGGGAAGATGGATGTACTAGCTCAAGAAGAGAGAGAATTCACCCTTCCTCTGCCTTTTTGTTCTGTTTGAAGTCCTCAGTGAATGATGCCCACTCGCACTGGTGAGGGTAGGTCTTCTTTACTCAGTCTGTGGGTTCAAATGCTAATCTCTCTGGAAACACCCTCACAGACACACCCAGAAATAAAATTTTACCAGCTATCTAGGCATCCCTTAGCCCAGTCAAGTTGACACATAAAATTAATCATCACAGTGACAAAAACCAGATTAAAAAAAACAAACAAACTATATACTATATTATCCCAATTACATTAAATTCTAGAAAATGTAACTAATATATAGTGACAGAAAGCCGATCAGTGGTTGCCTGGTGCTGGGAGGATGAGTAGAAGGGGTTACACCTTTGATAGTTTCATGGGTGTATACATATATCAAAACTTGTGAAATTATACATTTTTAATATGTAGAATTTGCTGAATGTCAACTGTATCTCAGGAAGCTGTTTTTTAAAAGAGAGAGGACATTCAATTAATTACTGGAAATGGTTCCTTCAATAATAAAATGTAGACAGTTGAGATGTAACTGCAACTAAATAAATTAGTTCTAACTGGGATTTATCAGTTAGAAGATTGGGAATCAATAACAAGAGAGAAATCCTTTCTACTGACCTTCACATCTATTCAGAGTATTTTAAGGTATGGGAGGGCCCCCTCCTTATATCACAGATAATGTTTTAAAGTCTATTTTATTAACTAGCAGGAAAGTAGTAAACCTATTGAATCTAATGCATGAAATTAGCATAATAATTAAAGTTTGACCTTATTGTAGGTCACAAAAATTGTTTAATCTCTTTATTCATCTGTGCATATTGAGAAAGAAAGTGGCCTGTGGAGATTCTAGTAAGCTAGGATCTATCAAAGCAACCATGTTATGTTAAAAGAACAAAGTTAATTATACTTTCAGTTTATCACTTTTTTGATGCTGTAAAGGTTAACATGATTTGTTTTTTCTCTTCAAAAAGCTTATATGTAAAAGAACCAAAAATTACATGAGTTTCTATTTGAAAGATAAACATCTCTTTGTCTTTTATTAATAATTATTGTTCTGCACAAGGGGTGATAGCATTGGGCTATTTTTATTGCAAAACAAGACTAAAATATACCTTACAATTTCAGTTTTTTTTAAGGAATATCAACTCATTTCCTATTATGTGAACCTAAAGCTTTATCTCAGCTTCAAGGGAATGTCAATGTTTATGATTTGGTTTCTAAACTCAAGACAGTTTCTGGTTGAGATGAGATGGCTAGCTTCTCTGTGCCCAGACAGTGAAGGACATTGTGCAAGTCACAATTATCTACAGACACTTTCCTGTTAAATCTTTCAAAAGAATCAAGTGCTTCGCCTCTGGTTCCATATGGTAATTTTGGGGCCAAAATTAGAGTGTTTTTACCACCAAGGAAGAGAATTAAATCCCAGTGCCTCTCCATCTATCGCCTTCACACACACTTTATTATAGAATTTCTTAAGCTTTGAATTGTCAAGAGTTCAACTCTCAGCTAGAGATTTGGGATACGTATTTTTGGCTCAATGGCTTATGCAAGTTTCTCTGAAAAGGGAAGCATGCTATTCTTTAGTTTGCATTAAAATTATTTTCTTTTTTAAGAGAGAGAAGAGATGTATTCTGATTGGAAAATATAAAATGTAAATGGTATTTTTAGTGAATTTCAAGATTCCTTTAGCATTTAACAATTATTTAAATAATTGCTTTGTGTAACTGTGTATTTGTCATCTCTCTGCCATAACAGTTTGTAAGTTCCAAGAGAATCTGTTTGTTCATTCACCATTGCATTCCTACCCTCTGAGCACAGTGCCTAGGCCCATAGTAGGAGATCCTTAAATACTTCTTTATTAAAGGGTGAATTAATAACATAAATGAACAAAAAACATTTTCAGCTTCTAAATGGCGGTTTCTCCCAGAGATCACTGTCATTGAGACTTTTAAATGTATAGATTCAGCAAGCAGGATTTCAGCTATTGGGAGACAGATGCTAGATATTTCCATCCAATCAAAATAAGAAGAGTTAAAATAATAGAAATATTCTTAAATCTTTAAACTCAGAGTTATATTTTTGGATACAGAACATACCATTATAAGAATGAAATAGTCAATAGAGTGCATATTGTGATATATATAGATTGTGACTGTGGGTTATATGTATGTGAATTATGCATATGCATTTGAAAATTCCATATTAACTTTTTCCAGAACCCAGAATGAGGCAGAATCACTTTAATGCACCAATTGTCACATGTCCTAAAGGAATGCAACTAATTGTGAAATTAGCCCAAGCAAAGGAGAATTAGGAAGGCAATTCTAAGCTAAGATATTGTCAAACACATGTGTTTTTTAGTTTTCTTTCATTTTTTATTTATCTGGACTTGACTGTTTATGTTAAACTCTTACCCTTCACTGTAAAGACTCCATAACCTCAGAGTTGGAATAGGCAGTTTCTTACCAGAGATCATGGATAGGAGTTCAGTGCCTCTAAAAATAGTAGAGGTAACTGAGCTAAAAATGGAACAAAAAATCAATTTCTAGGAAGCAGAAAGGAGAGCACAAAGATTCATTTAACTGAAAGAATCAGAAATCCTCTCAAGATGCAGGAATCTAAAAGACAGAGAGATAAGAGAACAAACAGAAAAGTTGGAAAGGAGCAAGTGATTATCTAGGAAAAAAGTATTTTAGAGATACGAAAAAATACGGTGTGTGGATGGTGTTTCAGTGAGCAAGAATACAGGGTGACCAGTTTAAGTCAAAGAGCGTGTTAGCAAGACTAGCCCTGGAAAACAGTGCAAGGCAGATAAAGGTATCCTCGACTTGTCTTTGCCTTCTGGCCTCCATCACCTGTATCTTGGTTTATTATCCCTTAGCATCGTTTATCATGGAGTGGTTCATGGACCAGAATGATCTATCAGAATCACCTGGGTGTTTGCTAAAAAAACGAGGTTTTCCAGATGCCACCCCTCATCTACTGAGTGAGGATGACTGGGGATGATGTCCAAGGATCAGTGATTTTACAGTCTCTAGAAGAGTTGGATCCTCTGTAAAGTTGGGAAGTCCTGGATCTAAACCTTCCATGCCAGTGTCCTCATCTTGCCCCATCAGCTAAAATCAGGTTGAAATTTACTCTCCCACATAGAAATTTCCTTGATCAAAATTTTCACTGCTTCAAAAATGAAAGAATCAAAATTTTCTATCCAGTACCCCAAACCCTTCTACTATATTAGTTGGAGAAGTAATAGACTTATCTTGTAGGAATTCTCTATGGACAGTTCCTTCATTCTCTTGATATTTTAACCATTCATACTTCTCCTAGCTAGAATTTGAAGACAGGAAAGTGGAACACTGGGTACCTAATGGGGATATGTTTGTAACAAGATGATCATTTCTGTGTGTCTCAAAACACACTGTGTAGGTGGCCACTAACGAGCTGCCTATGCAAAAATCTAACCCTGAATATAGCAGTGCAGGTGTAGTGTTCAAAATAATGAAGGCAAAATAGAACCAGCAGCTTTTCCTTGCAGATGATATACTTTTCTAACTTATGCAAGCTGTGGTAAGGACATTCTGTTTAGTTTGTAGCATTTCAGCGCCTGTTGGGAGGAATTGAAATAGACTTTATACATGGCACCCTCAGACTCTCGAAAAATATTTGCTATGTACATTATAATATCAGTACTGTCACAGAATCTGTAGGGAGTGAAAGCCTTAAGGAATAATACAAATAACAATTAGGAGGAATTGCAGTGATGGACAGACCAAACAGTTCCTTTTCTAGTCTCTGCAAGTCTAAGAAGCCTTCAGGAAGCACTTCATAAATATAATAACAGGCCTGCCTGGGGAGAGGCAGCTACTAGTGTTTGCATGTCAAGCAATTCATCTTTTAATTAATATAAAGTATCTGGGGTGGTCTTCAGATGATGCATTTGGAGAAGGAATGATGCTGTTTGGGTTCTAAATGCCATGAAAAAGAAAAATAATTTCAGAAGGAAGGAGAAACTCCTGCTCTGCATAACCTAATCATATTATGAAGACATACTGGTGCTGTCACTCATGTTACTGTACCATAGAATTTTCCTAATGTAACAAATAGAAGACCAAACCAGCCTCTAGGGCTATGTGTATAAACAGCTGTTAGGTAATTACTGGGAACCTTTAAGGCACAAGCAAGGAAAAGTGGACGCTATTAAGAATAAGCTATAGTTGAGCAATGTGATAGAGCAAAGCACTATTTACATTCGCTAAATGGAAGGAAACTAGTTTCTGAAAAAGGAGAAAGAAGTTCATGCACCTAATTTGTTTTTAGACTCAAGCAGTCCATGTTAAACTGAGGCTAGGATGAGGAAGCAATCCAGGCAACACTACAAATCAGAAAAAGGCTCAAAGATATATTTCATTGTCAGTTCTTCTGTGAACCCTCTACTGAAAGAACCTTCTCTTCCCTGATGGGTTAGGGACTTTGTCTTTGTTATCAAAGAGGCCTGAGATGCATGGATTTGCTGCTATTTGCTGAGGGAACCTAAGCCATCACCTGATATCTCTAAAACTCAGTTTACCTGTAAAATGTGGATAGTAAAAGTATTAGCATAGATGTTGGCAACAATGAGCACTAAATGATAATCACACTCGTCATAATGATTTCATACCACATAAAGAACCTTGCAACCTTATTTTAAGATAAACAAGCATGTATACACATTCAGGATTATTTTGAACTCTCTGAGGGCTGAAACTTTGTTTTCTTTTTCCCCCTCAGCTTTATTGAGGTATACTTAACAAATAAAATTGTATATGTTTAAGGTGTACAGTGTGATTGGATTTGATATATGCATACATTATGAAATGATTACCATGATCAAGTTAATCAACTTATCCATCACCTCACATAGTTACCTTTTGTGTGTGTGTGTGCGATGAGATGCACTGTGTTAGCAAATTTCAAGTATACAAGACAGTATTATTATCTATAGTCACCATGCTGTACATTAGATCCTCAGAGCTTATTCATTTCATATCTTTCTCTCTCTGTATCCAACCCTCAGACCAGTGCCTAGCACCTAGTTGAGACACCATACATTTTTTTTAGATATTATCTGTTGATGAATGGACTTTTTGAGGTTCTGGTAGGTCCTGTTCCAGTATCTTGGAGGACCCTCAATGCAAGTCAGAAGCAGCCAGCCAGATACATGGTATTGGCCTGCTTCCTGTGGAGTCAAATACCACATGTTCACATTGACGTAAACCAGTGGCCAAGGGTCCTGCTCACATTTCCAAGCCTCTCACCTATTCTAACTGCAGGTTACACGTTACCCTTGCCTGAAGTCTCTTCTCCTTCCCAGATGGATTTTGATGTTCAAGGTGGGAGAACCCCACCCTCTTAAAAACCGAAACAAGTTCGTGATGCTAGGATATGACTTAGTAACAAGTCAGTCTCAATATTGTTACACTCTGTGGGGATGGAGAAGTATTTGATGCTCTGCCTAGTTGTAATGCTTTTGGGTGAAGGAAAGCAACATGGCAACTTTAAGAGGCTAGAATTTGCAGTCAGACAGACTAAGGCTTTGATCCTGCCTCTGCAATTTATTAGCTCTGTTATCTTGAATGAACATCTTAACTTCTTTTTGAACACCTTAACTTCTTAATGCCTCTGTCTCCTCATCTGTAAAATAGGGGTAATAGTACCTACAACAAAGAATGTTTGTGATAGTTAAAGGAGATGGTGTATGTAAACTGCTTAGCATAGTACCTGGCTCTCCTAGGCTCTCCTGACCTTCCACCTCGCCAAGGGTGTAAAGTGCAGGTGTTAGGATTTGTTGAGCACTCCCTGTATACCAGGCACTATTCTAGGTGCTGGGATAAATTAATAAACAATACAGACAAAAACTCCAGTCCTGGTGGAACAATTTTAATGATAATTCTTTTCTTTAATATAAAGTAAATTTTATAGGTTCATTGAATCTTCAAAACTGCCAATCTTATTAAAATGGAAACTAAATTTAGGATGAAATCAAAGCAAAATCAAGTATAAATGATGGTTATAATTGATTGTAAGATGTTTGTTAGTCAAGGCATTGACTAACTTTCAGAGGGTTAAATCTGTTGCAGACTTTTTAAAGTTGTGGATTCAGAAAAACAAAAGAAAAAGAATGAAAGCCATAATCAATTTTGATTAAAGAATAAACCACTAATTTTTCTTAAGAAAAATATATATGAATATATAATTTCCAATATACAAAAATATATCCCCAAGTAAGTTTCATATTCATAGAGGTATGTTTGGTTCTTAAATTTTAAAAGATTTCTAAGTCCTTTTTTTTTTTTTTTTAATTTTTATTTATTTATGTATTTATTTATTATTTTTGGCTGTGTTGGGTCTGCATTTCTGTGCGAGGGCTTTCTCTAGTTGCAGTGAGTGGGGGCCACTCTTCATCGCGGTGCGCGGGCCTCTCACTATTGCGGCCTCTCTTATTGCGGAGCACAGGCTCCAGACGCGCAGGCTCAGTAGTTGTGGCTCACGGGTCCAGTTGCTCCGCGGCATGTGGGATCTTCCCAGACCAGGGCTCGAACCCGTGTCCCCTGCATTGGCAGGCAGATTCTCAACCACTGCGCCACCAGGGAAGCCCTCTAAGTCCTTTTAAAATTATAAAGTCCTCGATAATTTATGTCACGAAATGATTTTTAAATAAGATTTATTCCATTTATCAAACTTAACCCCAAACTATATGTCAGTATGCTGCATACTCCCCCCAAAACAGATTTTTAAGCTTCTTGGATGAAAAATAACTAACTTTTTTTTTTCAAAGGACATTTATTATCCTCCACATTCAAATAAAGTGGGTCAGGTAATAGGCCTATCAAATAAGACATGCAGGAGAAAATATACATATTAAACATAATGAAGCCCTTTGTAATGGGTAAATGTAAGAAGTGTCCAGCAAAATGAAAAATAGTTTACTACATCAAAAACTGTACATGGCAAAAGAACGATTGTTTATACATCCATTTACAGTATAAGGGAATCTTGAAGCAATGTGTTGTTGATGCATTTAGCATTTGCCCTTGTTGATGGAACCAGAGAGCCATATCTCATGCCATCCTGTATGTGCGTGACATATAAGTGGTAAGAGAAATGGAGGACTGGGGGATAGGCCAAGAGTACTGAAGCTGAGTGGTGAAGAGAGGCAAGCAGATACTTCCTGCCACTGCCTTCCCTAATCATCTACCTGAAGGTATCTTCTGAGTTTATGGTTCATTCTTCATCTATTGCTTGCCTACAGTGTAAAACGGACCGTTACAAGTGTTATGCTGTGATATATGTTGGATAGTATGAAATGATACATCCTGCGCTCAGGAAGCTCACACAATTCTAAAAAGAAGGAAGAGAGCTTTTCAGAATTGGGCAGCGTATGGTTATTCAGGGGATAAAAGGAAGCACTTTTACTAGTGTGACTAAAGAGGAGGTGATGTTAACTCTGGACCTGGATGACACTGAGGGAGCAGCTGAGATACTGAGGGTGAGACACTGAGTTACTGAGATACTGAGGATGGCAGAGAGGGGGCAGCAGCAGAGGCTCAGAAACAGGAGGGTGATGAGGCTATAGAGACAACAGGGAAAGGAGTGGGGAGGAACTTCCAAAGAGTCAATGCTTGTGAATGATGCTGGCAGAATAGCTGCCAGGAAATGGAAGTGGAGTGCAAAAGTGAGATTTATATTTCTAGAAGACATTTTCAGTAAGAATAATTGAGATAATTTTTCTTCCCATGACATAATTGTGCCCTCCAGGAAACAAAAACAGTGAATACACTTCCAGCAAGTTAAGTACTTTGGATTTGTACTTAAATGATCTGTGTTTGTGTCCTGGTTTGAGGATTACCAAGAAGTTAGGTCATTCTTCCTTCTAAAGTGAAGATACACCCACCTGCTCTTACCTCACCTATGGTTGTTTTGAGGTTGAATCAAATGGATAAGGTGCGAATGCTTTCTGGACCCTGCGATGAAAGTGTAGGGTTTATTATACTATAAGGTAAAATAAAGTAAAATGAAGATTTGGGCTAAGCACCTGCACAGTGAGCCAAAACAAAGGCAGCAAACAACAGAAATGAAAGAAAGACTAAGGCTTGCTGAAAGCATTCTGATGCAAAAGGTAGTCATTCTTGTATCTTTATTCAGAAGCTAATTACGCAGTGTAAAAGCCTTTCTTAAGTGTGGAGAACGAGTCTCCCGTCTACTTGCTAATTTACTGTCATCTGAGATGTGGCTGCAGTTCATTGTGACTATATAGAAGAGGAAATCCAATAACATGGTTTACTAGTCCTGGTTCTACCACTTAGGGCTTCAATAAACTCTACAGCCTCTTTCTTTCTCTCTCAATTGGGGATAATAATAGGTCGGAGCTGTTGTATGGGTCAACAGATTATCCTTGTGATTTAAAGGAAGATGAGAATTTCAAGTGTAAAACAGTTAAAAAGACATTCAGTTTCTTTTTTTGTTTGTTTGTTTTTGAAGGCAGAACACAGAACACTTATCTCATGTCTATCCTCCAGTCGGGCTGAGCCCCAGTCAATAGGAAGCAGAGACATCCACCACTTCTCAAGAGAAGGAAAGGGCTTTACAACTCCACGTCTGACCGTCTATCACTAAGAACAACACCAATCATTTAAGAACTGACTATCATAAGTGTGGCATCCCTGGGGAGGCTACTGACTAAACAAAAAATAAAGATCCCTGTCCTGTGTCACATTCCACTGTGGGAGATCGAACAACAAATATTTAAGCATAAGTAATTACATACTATATATATTAGGAAGTATGTAAGTTCAATGGAGAAAAATAAAGCAGGGCAAGGGAAGGTAAAGTGTGGGTGATATTGGGACAAAGATTAGAAAGAGGTGAGAGAGCAAGCAATATGGATATCTGGAAGAACATACCAGACAGAGGAAAGAGCCAGTGGAAGGCAGTGATCTAGTGAACTGCCTGGCTTGTTAAAGAATCAGTGGGTTAGTGGTTGTGGCTGGAGCACAGTGGGGGCCTGGGTGGTACTGAAGGTGAGCTCACAGACGTAAGAGTGGAGTCAGATTGTGTAGTTATGGCCATTCTAAGGACTTCGGCTTTTATTCAGAGAGATGGGAAGCTGCGAGGGGTTTTGTTGTTGTTTTTTGTCTCTGAAATTTTTAATGCAATAGGAAAATGCCCATGTCATGTTCAATGGGGAAATAAAGATACAAAACGAACATACGATATTAACAGTGTTTATTTCTCAATGGATATTGGTACTTTCTCTTCCATTTAATTTCTTTATCTTCCAAAAAAAAGAACAAATGCTCTAGGATAAGGATAGCCTTATTATTTTTTAAACTAATGAATTAATTGTAATGGTGGCATCTCTGATAACGAAGATTTTTTTTTTAATTCAGGTGCATGAATTTTTTTTTCTTTTTTTTTTAATTTGTTTATTTTATTTATTTATGGCTGTGTTGGATCTTCGTTTCTGTGCGAGGGCTTTCTCCAGTTGTGGCAAGCGGGGGCCACTCTTCATCGCACTGCGTGGGCCTCTCACTATCGCGGCCTCTTTTGTTGCGGAGCACAGGCTCCAGACGCGCAGGCTCAGTAATTGTGGCTCACGGGCCCAGTTGTTCCACGGCATGTGGGATCCTCCCAGACCAGGGCTCGAACCCGTGTCCCCTGCATTGGCAGGCAGATTCTCAACCACTGCGCCACCAGGGAAGCCCAAACGAAGATATTTTGTCTCAAGTGTGAGATGATATTCTTGCTGAGAATTTTTTTTTCTTAGTAAATTGTTACTTTGTTCAAGTAGCCCTTGAGCTTGGGTGGTATGGTGGGGACCTGGGGGCTGTGGGTAGATTGTCCATTAATTAATTAATGGTGATTCATGTATAAACACAGAGAAGTCCTGTCGTGTCAGTTACGAATAGCCAAGAAAGGCAGGGTAGCCTACTGAGTATATTTAACTGTGCATTTGTAAATAAAATAAATATTTACTTAGATGATAGATTAATTTCACTTCCCACTTGCTAACCTCAGTACCTTAAATGGAGCAAAAAAACTATGAGCAGTGGAGAAAATTGATACTTCTAGAACTCTATAAACTCCTGTTTCTCTTAATATGTACTTTATTTATTTTGTCCTTAGCTTGTGACTTTGTCAGATCATTTTCATGACTTCTGGCTGCACCTGTTCTCGTACAGATTGAGCTGTTCTTTAGAATGTAGGTGCTACTTACTCTTTTAATTAACACCTCTTCTGCTTCTAATTCAAAAAGGCTGCTTAATTTCTCATGGATGGGATTTCAGCCAAAGAGTGACATGATTCAACTTTAAGTTTTAAAAGGATCATTTTGATTTCTTTTGGAGGAGGGAGGCAGGGAAGAGTAGACTCAGGGATACCAGTTTGGGGGTTATTTCAGAAGTCACCAGACACTGGTGACTCAGACAAGGGTGGCAGCAGTGAAAACGATAAGTGTTTAGATTCTGGGTTTATTCTGATGGTAGAGCTGATAGATTTGTAATGATTTTACCCAAGCTTTCTGAAGCCTAGAGGTCAATACCTTCCCATTTCTTTGTATCGGTAATTAGATTGAAAAGTGGTTCAAGTTTAATTTCACATTTATATGTCAGTTTACCCTTAATCACTGGTTTAAGAATTCCTTTTCTTTTTTCTCCTTTGTTATCTTCTACTCTTGAGTATTTTTCATTGTATAAGACATTTATTTACATGTAATATCAAAAAGAAGTGTCAATATATACTACTACAAAGTTAAAGTGATATATATCAGCTATATTTATGTGGTGGGTAAGTGAGTGATGACGTCCTAGCTTTCAAAGTCCCAAAGTTCTAGTTCTCTTCTATCCTGTTTCTTTCTCCTGCTCTCCTAAAATAAAAACAAAAGTAAAAACCAAAAACAACTGTTCTCCATTCATAGGTATTTTGTTCCCAACAAGATGCCTAGATGTAGCTCTTAAACTAAGTTATACTGGCAAAGCTTTTTAGCTATTAGCAAATATTTTTCAGTTCAGTTTAAATGTCATTTTACATCCAAACAAGCACTACAACCTTATCAGGCTGGACTGGTTCAGGTTTTGTTTATCAGAGCATCTCTAAACACATCCTGATAGAAAAGCATATATTCTTATCCCTAAGTTGTAGGCTACAACAAATCTGGGTTCCAGAAGCAGTTGTTTTGGTAATATGGAAAGAGTTGTTTGAAAGGCAAATAAAAATGCATCAGATGAAGTTCTTCTTGATTCTTTATTAATGCTTGAAAAAAAAAAGGTTATTATTTTCTTCTGAAAGAGAAAAGAGGAGAAGGAAATAGAAGAAAAATAAAGAGGGAAAAGAGAACTATATCTTTTTCTAATGCTTGCTACTTTCCGAAAGAAAAATATAAATAAAACTAGTCAGTCCAATTTGCAATTTAGTCATACTCAGTTAATTGTTTTTCTTAAATTGGCCAAACCACCACGTATCAAACAATCCCAGCTTTCCAAACATTCTATTTTACATCAAGATCTGACGTTTTTCCCAGGTTGCAAAGGACTTAAATTAATTTGACCTTTCTTGCTCTTTTGTTCCTTGCTCTCTTTCCCCACATCCACTTGGTCACACAGTGTGAAATGGATAATAATTTTTGTTTGAGCATCATTTGAACCTCTGTGTGGAGTAACCCTATTGGCTACTGATTAGATAGGAAGATGAAAAAGCCAGAAGGGAAGAAAGGGAGTAGGAGATTGTGTGCCTCAGCTGCAGCCGTTATGTCACAAAGGAAAAGGAAGGAAACAAAAGAGGCAGGTGGAGAAGACAGTGATGACAGCTGGGTTCGAAACTGAACGTTTTTCCAACCGAATGAATCTTACACTATCCACAAGGCAGTAGGAGAGCAGGACAGTCTGATCACGTGGTTAACATATTTACTTAAAATCCAAATTGTGGTATACTAGTACTTTAAGTATTTATATGTAAATCAAGGTTAACTTGAACGTCTCTATATTATTTATGTGTAAATTTAAAATTCAGCTTCCCTGCCTCTTTTCCCAATAGAAATGTGACCTCAGCAACTTCATGGAGATAAATAGATTGAGAATGAGCCATAAGCTGCAGCCATTTAGATATGGGAGTTAATTAAATATGAGTGGGAATCAACATGAGGAAATGGATGTAAAGGAAAAAGGGGACATAAAAACTTTAAAGAACAATAAAAAGAGGAGGAATTAAAAACAGAAAAGAGAAAGAACAGTCATACACAATGAGAGATGGTCGTGATCATAAACCATCAGGAAAATGCAAATTAAAGCCACGATGAGATACCCCCACTGAGATGGCTGTAATCAGAAAGACAGATAATAATGAGTATTGGGGAAGATAAGGAGAAGTTGGAACGCTCACATATTGCTGATGGTAATGTAAAACTTTGGAAAACTGGCAGTTTCCTAAAATGTTAAACATAGGTTTAACACATGACTCAATAATTCCACTCCTAGGTACCTACCCAAGAGAAATAAAAACATGGCCACACAAAAACTTGTACATAGATGTTCATAGCATAGCATCATTATTTATAATAGCAAGAAGTAGAAACAATTCAAATGTCTGTCAACTGGGAGATGGGTAAGCAAAAATGTAATATATCCATTCAATGGAATACTGTTGTGTTCCACATGCTACATGCTACAACATGGATGGACCTCAAAAACTTTATGCTAAGTGAAAGAAGTCAGACACAAAAGGCCACGCATTATATGATTCCATACTAACTGTCCAGAAAAGGCAAATCTGTAGCCTTGTAGGCAAATCACCTACAAGAATAGTGATTGCCTGGGTTGACCTGGGGATGGGAACAGGGAATGACTGCTAATGGGCACAAGGTTTCTTTTTGGTGCAATGGAAATGTAAAATTAGACTGTGGTGATGGTGGCACAACATCGTAAATTTACCAAAACTCATTGAATTGTACATTTATTTATTTATTTTTATTGGAGTATAGTTGCTTTACAATATTGTGTTAGTTTATACTGTACCGCAAAGTGAATCAGCTATATGTATACATATATCCCCTCTTTTTTGGATTTCCTTCTCATTTAGGTCACCACAGAGCATTGAGTAGAGTTCCCTGGGCTATACAGTAGGTTCTCACTAGTTATCTATTTTATACATAATATCAATAGTGTATATATGTCAATCCCAATCTCCTACTTCAACCCACCCCCCTTCTTTCCCCCTTGGTGTACATACGTTTGTTCTCTATGTCTCTGTCTCTATTTCTCTTTGTAAATAAGACCGCCTATACCAATTTTTTTCAGATTCCACATATATGTGTTAATATACGATATTTGTTTTTCTCTTTCTGACTTACTTCACTCTGTATGACAGTCTCTAGGTGCATCCATGTCTCTACAAATGACCCAATTTTGTTCCTTTTTATGGCTGAGTAATATTCCATTGTATATATGTGCCACATCTTCTTTATCCTTTCCTCTGTTGATGGACATTTAGGTTGCTTCCATGTCCTGGCTATTGTAAATAGTGCTGCAATGAACATTGGGGTGCATGTGTCTTTTTGAAGTATGGTTTTCTCTGGGTATATGCCCAGTAGTGGGATTGCTGGGTCATATGGTAGTTCTATTTTTAGTTTTTTAGGGAACCTCCATACTGGTTCTCCATAGTGACTGTATCAATTTACATTCCCACCAACAGTGCAAGAGGGTTCCCTTTTCTCCACACCCTCTCCAGCATTTATTGTTTGTAGATTTTGTGTTGATGGCCATTCTGACCAATGTGAGGTGATACCTCATTGTAGTTTTGATTTGCATTTCTCTGATGATTAGTGATGTTGAGCATCTTTTCATGTGTTTGTTGGCAATCTGTATATCTTCTTTGGAGAAATGTCTATTTAGGTCTTCTGCTCATTTTTGGATTGGGTTGTTTGTTTTTTTGATACTGAGCTGCATGAGCTGCTTGTAAATTTTGGAGATTAATCCTTTGTCAGTTGCTTTGTTTGCAAATATTTTCTCCCGTTCTGAAGGTTGTCTTTTCATCTTGGTTATGGTTTCCTTTGCTGTGCAAAAGCTTTTGGTTTAATTAGGTCCCATTTGTTTATTTTTGTTTTTATTCTCATGAATTGTACATTTAAAATGAATAAATTTATGATGTGTAAACCACACCTCAAAAAATCCATTAAACATTTTCTTAAAGGTACAAATGAGGCAAAACAAGTTTAATTAGGTCCCATTTGTTTATTTTTGTTTTTATTCTCATGAATTGTACATTTTAAATGAATAAATTTATGATGTGTAAACTATACCTCAAAAAGTCGATTAAACATTTTCTTAAAGGTACAAATGAGACAAAACCATGAATCTAGAAACCTGGAGGTCAAAGATAGCAACATGTTAAAAGAGAGTGGGAATGATAAGTGATGTCAGTTGTAGAAGAGATGTGTGAAAGATTAAAATAGAAACTTAATGTTTGTCTCTCTGATTTTACCAGGGAAGCCTTTCAACTGATAGTCCTGCCTGCAGGTGTCTGCAAGAAAACCCTCCATTACTCCAGGCTGAAATACCTGTCCTGTGGCCACGGAGCAGCTCATAATGATCCTACAATAATCTGCTCCTTTAAATAGGGTTCATCATGCATAGACTGTTAGGGTTTGTTTTTGTTTCAGTGCAACTCTGGGTAGACTATTGTGCAGGACTTATTTTAACAGGAGCTAATTAGGTCCAGAAAATTGTCCTTGTTTGTTACAGTTCCAAAGCCCCAGTACAAGCTATACTAACCCTATCATTGTGAGCTATGGAAAAAAGAAGGGGTAGGGTTGGGGAAGGAGGAGGAATGGAAGAGAACAAGTTTTGCCAGCAAGTTCACATTCTTTACTTTTATAGAGATAGTTTTCCTTTAGAAAAGCTCCTAAGGATAAAGAGTCAACTTATATTTTCCAATGTGGTCAGAAGGTATTCCCTACAGGAAAGAATTACTATGTACATGCACACTACATAGATCACTCATTCCAAATGAATTAAAAATAAAATAAAATAAACCTAATAATAAAACTCAGAATTACTTATTTTTACCGTGATCTAATTCCCAGGAATGACAGTGTTTGGGGATCATTGTTATGGATATTAATTACTTTCTTACCAGTTATTGAAGGAAGCTGTGGCTAAAACATGTATTTTGAGTGCCAGGTTATAAAGTTTACTATAATGTAATTCACTAGATACCAGAAACCATAGAAAAATGGGTTCCTATTTTGTAGTTTTTCTACCACTTAAAATTATTTCCAAAGTGTTGGCTAAAATAAGTTGCCAGTTACTTATTTTTATGCTTTTTTCATCTTCAAATATTCAGGATCTTAAAATTTTAAGTTAGAGCTAAAGATAACTTTGTACTTCTTGACTGACGTTTTTGTTTTAAAAGTCAGCAGTTAATTAAGAACACAGTGAGGGGTTTTTAAAATAGACTATGAGAGACTAGTTTCCGTTTGTTGGTTTGTCCTAATAGTTTGTATTAGCAAGTGTTTTATCACCCAAATTACAGTGAGGTACAAAGAAAAATCCTAGGTTTCATTGTCTGGCATTTGGAAAGGCACCTATTTTTCTGCTGGTTTGGGCATGCACATAATGAGCTCATGGAACGTTTGTTTTCCTGACCTCTGGAATAAAAAAGCAACCTGACATTAAAGACAGGGATAAAATACTGGGCTGCTGCTTCTAGGCTTATTGGTGTGTTTGTTGTCACAATAATTGTTTGGAAGCATTTTTATTTGATGTTTAAATTTCAGAGCAGGTTCTTATGAGGATCCAGGGGAAGAGAGCATAGAACCGGAAGGTGAATCATCCTTTGATAACTGTGTGGACATCTGCACAAAAACAATGTGCTCTGTTATCACACGACGTCAGGAGCTGTACACTGCTTGCTCTTACTGAAATCATATTTTATCATTTTATATTTATATATATGCTTTATATGTATGTAAAGCAATGACAAGAAGGTATCTGGCATCACAAAGCAGGGATGTCACATTTGGGATCTTTTCTTGTATCACAACCACTTTGCTAACTACCTTACAGAATAGGTTAAATAAAAAAAAAAATGCTCTCATTAATTATCACAGTAGATATTTACAGTCATCCCTTGGTACCCATGCAGGATTGGTTCTAGGGCCCCCGTGGTTACCAAAATCTGTAGATGCTCAAGTCCCTTATATACAATGGCGTGTTCTATATATCACATCCACACACCCTGGGGACAGAGCACAGTTGAGGCAGTTCTTCAAATTCCTCAGGAACAAGGGCATTTCTGCCTGGAATTGGTAAAACTGGGAGACAGAAGCAGCTGGAGAATAAATATAAATGCCACCAGTGTCCGCTTTAGTTTACTGGATTTAGACCACTTGTGGCTATTAGACAATGAAAAGGTAGATGACCACAGCTGATTCATTTTTCTACATTTTAGGGACAGAGCAAGGGCAGTGATGACCTCTATGATTCATTACCATCCATCAAACAAATCAGTCCCTAATCAGAGAAATCTGTATTGTATGCAGGGAAGAGTGCTAGGGAGTCAACAAAAATTCCTTGCCCTGAAAAAGAGTTATCTTCTAGTACAAGAATTTTCAGACAATAGTGTATGAATCCATTTTCCTCTGCTTGCACTTAATCTTCCTAGAAATCAAGTAATGCAATATGTATTTCGTATTTCTAGTCCCATTTGACATGATTTAAGATAGTTAAATAACTTAGCCAAAGTCACAAGGTCATTGGCTGAAGCAGAAGCAGATACCCCCCTTCCCCAAGGAGAGACTGACACAATAAGAAGCAAAACCAATCAATCAAGTAAATGAGCAGATTTCTGTAAACAGAAGTCTCATTTGACTCTCTCACCTTAAAATCCAGGGTTCCTCATTTGTATCTGCCTCTATGAAGTTTTAGGAGTCATAGAATATTTTCTGCAAGGAGAAGAAGCCGAACTGTAATCTGGAAGCATTTCTATGTTAGTTTTAGTAAATACCTAAAGAAATTTCAGAAGAAAAGGGTCTGGCATATTCAGAAATTAATTGTGATTTCTTTGTGTGTGTACCTAATTTTGTATTTTCCTTGAAAGAAGACCCCCCAGTTCATATACAATTCAAACTATCCAAAATTTGAATACACTTCTAACTATAGTTCATCAGTCCTCTAGGTTGATAAAGGAAAACTAAAGACTTTCAGACAGAATGGGTGTTAAATTAAGCTGAATTCATTGCTAGGCAAATGAGGGAAAACCTGACCCAGCTCAGAGGTATTGGGATCTGAGGGAGAGAACCTTCAGATTAACTGACGAGGAAATCTCAGAGCCCGTGAGTTGTGAGGATTTACGTGGATATACATTTGTACAAGAGCGAGCGGCCCCTGAGAAGGTGGTCTCAGCAACCCAAGGCAAAGGTGGCTTACAAAGGTGAGGGCCCAAGATTCCATAAGGAAAGTGGATTGTTCCTTTAAACAAGCCCTTGGCTTCTCAGTGCAGCATGCTGGGTTACAGTGGAAATGAGTAGGGGTGAAGCAGACTGTTTGCTGAACCCAAGTCCCTGGGGGGTTTTCATGAGCTTCGTTGATCCATTGAGTCAGTTGCTTAGGTGCACACATAGTACACTTGAATTGCAGACCATAAAGGATTGTAAATCTCCATCAGGCTATCTTTCTGGTATTTCTGGTGACTTTTAGAAGTGGTTGCTCAGGTGCCATCTTTTGAGACCGTGACTACATGCTATGTTGCAGTCTCTCACACCCTACAAATCAGGGTCCTACAGAGGAAAAGCCCAGGACAGATTATCTTGATCAGTGTGATAGCCAAAGTGAATTCCATTTGATAGAGGAGGATGCTCACAAATACATGTTTCATCTACTCTGCTTTAAATGTTGTCAGCCCGGGCAAAAACATGACTCCGAAATAGATATCTGCTGAGGGATTTCCCCTGACAAAAGAGCAATGGAAAATACTTTCCACTAATGATCTCATCTGTAGCTTCTCAGCATTCCCAACTGTTAAACACTGTTAAAAAAAAAAAGAAATACAGTGTTGTGAAAAAGAAGAGGGTCTCTGTAGGAGGTTTTGTATTATGTCATTGTTGGCAAATGAGTCTCTGCAGAACCCAATATGGTTTGGCATCTCTTTGGCTTGACTTGTAAAAGGGAGCTATTTATGTAGAATAATTTATGCACATGGCAAGATGAGTGTAAATTACTCATTTAATATTAACTTTTTTCTGGTTATGAAAAGTGCTCATTATAGAAAACTTGGAAGATTAAAAAAAAGATTTAAAGAAGAAAAACCCACACTTTTATACAACACAGAAATAGTCACAGTCTAATACACATATACATTATAATTATAAGCATACAATTTATAATATAATTTGTTTGTCTTTATTTTGTTTAGTTTTATGTGAAGGGTATCTTCCTCCATCATTAGAACATGAGAGCATGATTTTTAATGATGCAAAATATTCCATCCTAATGTTCTTTAATTATTTGTTTTCCAATAATTGAATATTTTAATTGTTTACAAATTTTCCTGATTTTTAGGTCTGTAATGGACATCTAGTATACAAACTTTTGTTCATGTTTCTGATGTTTTTCCTTAGTTGTGTTATCTAGGAGCACAATTATTAGGACAAGGGCAGAACTTTTCTTTGAGTCTTTAAATAAATCATCGATTTATATTCCCCATAGTTTATACCACTTTGCATTTCCACTAGTTAGATATGAGGTGCTTATTTTATTACACCCAACCAGTATTACATATTATAAGCTAAACACAAAGCCATTTCTATTTTGTTTTTCCATGCATTTCTTTGAATATTTATAAGTTTGCATAATTTTTCATAGATTTATTGATCATTAATTTTCAATTTTGTGGATTGTTTATTCATGTTCTTTACCTATGTTTCTGTTGGAGGGCTGATTTTTTTCTGAACTGGTTTTAACAATCTTAAAAATGTTATACCTTACATGTGTATTCTGAACACCTAGAACAAGACGTGAGGCTCTCAAAACTGGCTAATAAATGAAATAAAATATTTTTTTCCCCTGGATTACTATCTACAAGTTTCAACTTTTTTTCTTCTTCAGGACAATCTCCAGAAAATGACCTAAGCAAACATGTCTAAAACTGAGAAGTGTTTGGTAAATATGACTTGTTTAGCAAGTAATTGTTCGAGAAGACTTCCCATTGCATAGATATTCTATAGAGAAATATTAAAACAAGGTGCCCAGATTGAATAATGTTCTCTCAAAGAAGGTAATGCTTGAACTTGAATAGGTCTTTTACATCCGCATTAGAAATTTCCGTTTGATAAAAATATTCTATATTCACATCTATATTCTTTCTACCTTCCTACTTCCCTCCTGCCCTCTTCCTCCTCTTCTCCTCAGGAATCATATGCAATTGAATAAAAAATTGTATAATAAAGGGTATAAAATATAGAAGAGGTCAGAGGCGGGGTGGCTCAAATAAGGAAGGATTCTTGCAGTAGGACTTGAGGTGAGTCTAGAAATATGTGGCTAGTGAAACAGGTCAGAGAGAAAAAAGAAAAGTATAGAGTCAGAAACAATTATGGCATTTGAGGAACCATAAGAAAACTGAATTTTTCATAGTTGAATAATTGAACCTAGTTTGTGTCACTAGTGTGAAAATAGATGGATGAGGTTTGGCTTCCTTTTGTCCTCCCCTAGAAAGATCTCAGATCTGCAGCCAAAGAGCTGATTCTCCTCAGTTTGATCTCTCCTGTCACAGTGTGCTTATGAAATTTGGAAAGCCATCTAAGGAATTTCAAACATTCTGAATACAAAATGCCTTTTTTTACCAGCCAGGAGTCACCCTCATCACTAAACAAACTGGCTAATTTTAGAGTATTTCCTGCTTTGACTTGTTACTGATGCAGCATCTGGCAGGAACACAGTGCTGCTAGTTGCAGGAAAGTTCAGGAAAGTTCCAAGGACTCCAGCTGGCTAATTTCAGTGTGAGAAGAAAGTCTGCCATCAAAATAGCTGCCCTCCACCTGTTTTGTCCTGATTCTTTTCTCGTACATCTTCACTCTTATAGTTTCTAGAATTTGACAAGATCTTCTGGCCTCAGAACTTTCTAGATATCTCTGTAGACACCTAGAATGTTCCTTTCCATTTCTACCTGCTTTAACTCTTACTTTCTTCAGCTCCCAGCAACTGAAGTGTTCCTTTTAAGGGAATCCCTTCCTAAGTGCCAGCTGAGTATCTGCCTTCAAGGCACATTTCAGTTTTCCTTCCTTGGTGGCACTTTGAACAAATATAATTGAATGACTTGTTTAATGTGTGATAAGGACCTGTTTCCCCTCCTTAGATAGACATGTAAATAAAAATCATTCCTGATCTCACATTCAAGCAGTAGCTTTCTTTAGCGCTATGATCAAATTTGATTTTTAATTTTAAGCACAGTGAAGCTTAAAAGGATCATAGATAATAATGACAGAAAGTTCCATTTATATTTTAAAATAGCTTATTTGGTTAGTTTTTAGTTCTCGTGCTCATGTGCAAATTGCAAATTAAGTAATTATAAATAATTCAGTCAACACAAGGTTACTGAGTGCCTCCTAGGTTCTGGGCACTGTCCCAATCCCTAAGATCCAGCGGTAGACAACCATCATGACAACAACAAAGTCTCCTGCTCTCGTGGAGCTCACACTTTAATGGGACATGTGGAAATAAATAAATAAATAAATAAATAAATAAATAAATAAATAATTCATAACTTAGGTAGTGATAAATGCTGTATAGAAAGAAAAATAAAGTCCAGTAAAGAAAAAGATGCAGGTGCTATTAATTCCAGAGGAAGTGCCTTGTTATTTTTTTCTAATATTTTGAAATTTTATTAGTTTTCATTCAGTAAATTAAAAGGGAATCTTTTACGAAAATTTAAAAACACATCAAATTCATAAAATATATTATTTCAAAGTTATAAAATGAATACATGTTCTTTGTAAAAAGTCAAACAGCAGGGGGTAGGGAAAAAATTGAAGGTGCCCCCTCATAATTCTCATATTATTTATTTTTTCTTAGAAATGAAAATTAGAGACACTTTTCTATGTAGCTTATAGAAAAACACTGCTTTCTGGGATGTGGCTTTGAATGTTTATTTTGGGTCACATTTGGAATATACCTGTATTTGACATGTTATTTTCAACATCAAAATGAAGAAGTTTATGTAGCTATGCTTTATAAAGAAAAATGTATATTTAGCAAACCTGTAGATGCTCTCCAGCATCCTGAATTGGATTAAATTGCAACACTTCCATTTTCTGAGTTAATGTGTTAAGTGCTGGACCTCAGTAGTGAAATTGTAAGAGGAAGGTGACTATTTGCACTTTCAATGTAATTTTATGTCCCTCAGGGTTGTTATTGGTGAGTAATATGAAAGAATTATTTTCGTTCAACCTGGAGGATAGAATAAATGAAGAATTGGGCTTAGAGTAAAGAATGTCCTTCAGTGAGCTGGTAGAAGAGAATTTTATTCCATCCCGTAAGTTTATGAGACTAAAATTGATGTCCATCTGTCAGGATGGTTTAGTCCTTACTTTCTGACTGTAGGGTCATGGGGATTAGCCATGCGGGGGCTGCTCGTCTGTTTCCAGTTAAACCGTTGTTGTTGCTGTCATTATTGCTTTTGATAGTCTCTTCTGGAATTTATAGGAGTTATTCCTTTCCATAAGGTAGAATTTTAAAGTAGTATGGCTTGCTAGCTGTAAACATACATATATAAATCTAGTGAAAAAAATCCTTTTTTTATATCTGAAAGAGTAATATAAAGAATAAATATCTTTCTTACCATTTCAGTTACTTAGCAAAATCAGGATAGGAGGCTAAAGAGGCAAGGCAAAAATATTGATGGGATTTTCTCTCAAATCATTGTGTATATCAAATTAAAGTAGATGTTTAAATCATTAGGGTTTTTACCTGCATGAAGATTTTAGGAATGTGAAAAGCTTATCCAAACGTTGCAAAATACTGGCCTTGTGTAAGACTTAAATAAAAAAATAATAAGTCTTTCCTGAAGGATACAAAATAGGGCCCAAATAAGTGGAAAAACAAACCATGTGTTCCTGGATCGGATGATTTAAGCTTTAAATTAAATGATAGATTTAGGGCAATTTAACTCATAATCTCAATTTGGGGCGAGGGGTTGGGGACTTGACAAATTGATTCTAAAGTTAATGTGCAAACATAAACAGCTAAATTTTTTTTGAGAAAGATAATAATTTGGGGAGGTTACCAACTTGATATTAAAAGGTACTGTGAAATGACTATAAGTAAAGCAGTTTTGTTCTGGCATAGAAACAGACAAACAGGTATATAGAGAAAAATAGGGTCTAGAAATAGATCAGGTATTTATGGAGTTTAGTGTATGATAATGTGGTGTTTAAAAACTGTGAGGAAAGAATGTAATATTTAATAGACAGTGTTGAAAGAACTGATTATACATGTGGGAAATAAAGTAAAATTAGGTTCCACTCATGTATCATTCATATAAAAAACCATAAAGGGATTGCATGTTATAGAAATACTAGAAGAAACGAGAGGAAGGTATCTTTATAATTTGGGGAGTAGGATATGTTTTCTTAATCAAGAAATAAACGCAGCTTGCCATGAAGTAAAACTCTGATGGAAAGGATTTTATAAGATTAAAGAGCAAACAGAAAACTTGTGTACCAGGAAAACTGAATGACATTTGTAGCCAGACACTATGCTAATAATTTCATAAGCATCAATTCATTAACCTCTGGGTAAATATAACTTTTACCCACATTTTAAATAGGAGAAATTGGAGAATTATAATGTTTAAGCAACTTGCCCCCAATCACAAAGCTAATAAGTGATGGAGTGGTAATCTGGGCTCTTAACCACATCACTGGGAACAAAGTCAAAAGAAAATGTATTTAGGCACTGTATTCATTTGCATTTAAATTTATTCTACCAGAAAAGTTGGCATTCACACAGGATATTTAAAGAATATTTTGGACTATTATTTCTTCTATGTTCAATATAGTAGTTTTAAAGAATCTAAAGTCTCTTCATAATATCCTTTAATCATGTTTAATGCAACTTACTAGATTATATCTTACAATTAAATAGAATATAACTTTGCTTTACTTCTTTGAATCATTAAACCAATATCCTCCTTGGCAGATAGTGCAAAGTAAACCCTTCTTACATGAAGTCTTTTTTCCTCACAAATGCTTGTCTATTTGATAGGAAATAAGAATAAAAATATCTAGTGATGGACCATCCATCTGTCTCCTCCCTCCTCCCAAACTAAACCTGAATAGCTTTCCAAAGCTCTCCTTATTTTTACATTGAAGTCATTACCTTCATTTTAGATAGACTGCATTTTTCAAAACTTTAATATTCATGACAAAAGTATGAAGTGCAACTGTTGTCCCTAAGTCTGTGCCAATCAGTAATTCACAATTCATTCTCAGCTGCATATTCCTGATAAAAATGTCAGGAATATTTCTTTCCTTTATCAAAGCCTTTTATAATTCAGGCTTAACCAAACTCTCTCATATCATTTGCCTTTCTTCCTCTTCATGCCATCTTAGTTCTAGTCAAATTTCATTAATTGTTTGACTTCTCACCTCAAAACGGTCACTCATTTCATCCCCTCACCTGGAGTGCTGTTCCCCAAATTCCCTAAATTTCAAATGTGTCATCCTTCAAGATGTCATCCAAGTTTTACCTTCTTTAAGAAATGCATCTCAACACTTTGGAAATAATCTCTTCTTTTGAATTTCCCTGACCTCTTATATGCCTTGTGTCCTCTTTGCATTTTGAACATCTTATAAGATAGATATCTGTCTAATTCAACATTGTTTCCCTCAAAGCAATTAATATAGTGCCTCACACATAGTACGTCTTTAACATGTTTCTTTAATCAATGACTTAATTAATTCCTTGGGGCTTCCATGATTTATTTTGCAAACACATTCTAAAATGCTGCTTAAGACTTAAGGCTTTGAAATGCGTCAATTAAAAAAAATCTAATCCCCCTGGAAACTTTACTTAGTCCTTTATATATGTACATATGGATCTTGATTCATGGAAACATCTCTTTGAAAATCTTTGGGATTGCACATATACATGCATATATATGTATAAAGAGGGAATGTGGTTTTCAGAGAGCAGAAGAGACAGCAGTAAGAAGGGGACAGACAGTTGCAGGAGCTCAGCGGCTGTCAGGAAGGTCTCTGCAGGCAACACCTGCAGCAGCATCCAAAAGTGCTTTGCAGGCTTGGAGTGGTTATTCTGCTGAATAACTGAATATCCACAGAGCCAAGGTCCGTGACCTTGAGCACAGCAGATCTTTTCTGCTGAATATGATCTTATTCCAAGTGAAGTCAAATTATTCTTCCCAGTCGCCAAGAAAACCTCAAAGCTTTCAAATCACTTTGCCCTAAGAGATGCCTCAAATCTGCCAGGGCAGCCCACAGGACACAAGGACCACAGAATGCACTTGAATTGTTTGGAAGCATAAAACTTTCCATTTTGTACAGAATTCTGATGCATCTAGGTTGTATGCCAAGTATAAAAAGGACTTTGACCTGAAGTAGGAAAGGCCGAAGGGCTGCCTCTGTGCCTTCCTTGCATCTGAGCTAGAAGAATAAAGGATTTGTTTTAGTGGAAAGAATCGCAAGGCCTGCCAGAGCCACGGACATTCCATCTTGACCCATCTGCCCACGCTTCCATTTTCTCTCTTCAGCATTCAGAGAGTGTGCTTTTTAATTAGTCAAACAGGCAACAGCAAATGAGGGAAATGGGGAAGAAACTCTTTGTCTTCAAATTGAAATACATGTAAAGAAAACACAAGCAGAAATTTATTAAAAGGCTTTTGTGAGGAGGCTTTTAGTCAACATTTGACTTGGTTAAAATCCCGAGCCAATTGTTTATTATGGCACAGCAGCAAGGGAAGCAAAAATGAGTTTTTTGTGCATTTGTCTATTAGAAGAAGGAAGAGGAGCTTAGGCACTTAAAATTTCAGCCTGTGGTGTACAGAGGTATCAACCTGTTAAAGAAAGACAGGCCTGTCAAGAAGTTGCTGATGGATGGGTGTCGGCTCTTCTTGTTAACTATTTCAGGACTAGCTCTGTGTTGCATCTTTCTTTATCTATTTTAATACCAGTTCTTTCTTCCATGACTTTCTCCTTAGAGTAGAACATCCTTGTTTTTAACGTCCACGGTGGGATATTTAGCTTCCATAAGCTTTTCATCAGCTTTAGGTTTTATTCTGACCAACAAATAAAGAGCACTGTTCAAGACAGAATGTTTGCCTTCTTTGAAAGTTTGCATTGAATTTTGCCAGAAATACTTAAACCTTATATATTTTGCATAATGAGAGTTTTGGAGATTGACTAAAATTTTTAATTAAAAAAAACTGAAAACAATTGAATTCAGCTCATTGGGGGTTTCTGTGTGCTTGGGCAAATGTGATTGCCTGAATTGGCAGCAAGATACAACTCTAGATTGCTTCTTAGATGATTTTCCTTCAGGAAGGAAATGTATAAAATCAGCATCTGAATGGGTTGAAGATTCATGCATGTGGTTTTATGTAAAGATTGGCCCTTATAAAGAAAACTGTGACTTAAACTCAGATGCTTTCAAAGGTCAGTCTAATAACGTACATCAAAGGGGAGAGAGGAAATGCACTTTGTTCCCATTTTATGAGATAAAATATGCCGACTACTTATTAATTACTCAAACAATATGCAAATGTAAAGCAATACTATACACATGCAGGTCATGTCTGAAGTGTAAATTATAGCTTAAAGAGCTGCAACATTTTGTCACATTATTATAACTAAATTGGTACATTTATAGAGGCACAATTGTTACATGTTAAACGTGTAGGTCATATCTTTCTAAACCCTTGATTCTCTACCGTGGCACGTGGCACGTTTGAACCATCTGGGAAACTTCTGAAAAGTGTCAATACCCGGGGCTGGGACCGAGGCATTAATATTTTCCAAGGCTTTTTAGGTGATTTCATTGTGATGCCAAGTTGAGAACTACTATGAATATTAAATATAATATCAGATCACCTCAGCCTGATATACCTAATTATCCAGTAATTAGCTTCTTGTCAATATAGTTATGTATAGTCAATTTATGTTTATTTTTTATTATAAAATGATACAGATTTTTTTCCCACATTATTGGTAATACTATCAATTTAAAATAAAATGCATTGTCTGTTTTTTGTTTGTTTGTTTGTTTTTTTAACATCTTTATTGGAGTATAATTGCTTTACAATGGTGTGTTAGTTTCTGCTTTATAACAAAGTGAATCAGTTATACATATACATATGTTCCCATATCTCTTCCCTCTTGTGTCTCCCTCCCTCCCACCCTCCCTATCCCACCCCTCTAGGTGGTCACATAGCACCAAGCTGATCTCCCTGTGCTATGCAGCTGCTTCCCACTAGCTATCTATTTTACATTTGGTAGTGTATATATGTCCATGCCACTCTCTCACTTTGTCACAGCTTACCCTTCCCCCTCCCCATATCCTCAAGTCCATTCTCTAGTAAGTCTGTGTCTTTATTCCTGTCTTGCCCCTAGGTTCTTCATGATCTTTTTTTTTTTTTCTTAGATTCCATATATATGTGTTAGCATACAGTATTTGTTTTTCTCTTTCTGATTTACTTCACTCTGTATGACAGACTCTAGGTCCATCCACCTCACTACAAATAACTCAATTTCGTTTCTTTTTATGGCTGAGTAATATTCCATTGTATACATGTGCCACATCTTCTTTATCCATTCATCTGTTGATGGACACTTAGGTTGCTTCCATGTCCTGGCTATTGTAAATAGAGCTGCAATGAACATTGTGGTACATGACTCTTTTTCAATTATGGTTTTCTCGGGGTATATGCTCAGTAGTGGGATTGCTGGGTCATATGGTAATTCTATTTTTAGTTTTTTAAGGAACCTCCACACTGTTCTCCATAGTGGCTGTATCAATTTACATTCTCACCAACAGTGCAAGAGGGTTCCCTCTTCTCCACACCCTCTCCAGCATTTATTGTTTCTAGATTTTTTGATGATGGCCATTCTGACTGGTGTGAGATGATATTTCATTGTAGTTTTGATTTGCATTTCTCTAATGATTAATGATGTTGAGCACTCTTTCATGTGTTTGTTGGCAATCTGTATATCTTCTTTGGAGAAATGTCTATTTAGGTCTTCTGCCCATTTTTGGATTGGGTTCTTTGTTTTTTGGATATTGAGCTGCATGAGCTGCTTGTCAATTTTGGAGATTAATCCTTTGTCAGTTGCTTCATTTGCAAATATTCTCTCCCATTCTGAGGGTTGTCTTTTGGTCTTGTTTATGGTTTCCTTTGCTGTGCCAAAGCTTTTAAGTTTCATTAGGTCCCATTTGTTTATTCTTGTTTTTATTTCCCTTTCTCTAGGATGTGGGTCAAAAAGGATCTTGCTGTGATTTATGTCATAGGGTGTTCTTCCTATGTTTTCCTCTAAGAGTTTTACAGTGTCTGGCCTTACATTTAGGTCTTTAATCCATTTTGAATTTATTTTTGTGTATGGTGTTAGGGAGTGTTCTTTTTTCATACTTTTACATGTACCTGTCCAGTTTTCCCAGCACCACTTATTGAAGAGGCTGTCTTTTCTCCACTGTATATTCTTGCCTCCTTTATCAAAGATAAGGTGACCATATGTGCGTGGGTTTATCTCTGGGCTTTCTATCCTGTTCCATTGATATATATTTCTGTTTTGGTGCCAGTACCATACTGTCTTGATTACTGTAGCTTTATAGTATAGTCTGAAGTCAGGGACCCCGATTCCTCCAGCTCCATTTTTCGTTCTCAAGATTGCTTTGGCTATTCGGGGTCTTTTGTGTTTCCAAACAAATTGTGAAATTTTTTGTTCTAATTCTGTGAAAAATGCCAGTGGTAGTTTGATAAGGATTGCATTGAATCTGTAGATTGCTTTGGGTAGTAGAGTCATTTTCACAATGTTGATTCTTCCAATCCAAGAACATGGTATATCTCTCCATCTATTTGTATCATCTTTAATTTCTTTCATCAGTGTCTTATAATTTTCTGCATCCAGGTCTTTTGTCTCCTTAGGTAGTTTTATTCCTAGATATTTTATTCTTTTTGTTGCAGTGGTAAATGGGAGTGTTTTCACTTTCAGATTTTTCATCATTAGTGTATAGGACTATAAGAGATTTCTGTGCATTAATTTTGTATCCTGCTACTTTACCAAATTCATTGATTAGCTCTAATAGTTTTCTGGTAGCATCTTTAGGATTCTCTGTGTATAGCATCATGTCATCTGCAAACAGTGACACTTTTACTTCTTTTCCAATTTGGATTCCTTTTATTTCTTTTTCTTCTCTGACTGCTGTGGCTAAAACTTCCAAGACTATGTTGAATAATAGTGGTGAGAGTGGGCAACCTTGTCTTGTTCCTGATCTTAGTGGAAATGGTTTCAGTTTTTCACCATTGAGGACGATGTTAGCTGTGGGTTTGCCATATATGGCCTTTATTATGTCGAGGAAAGTTCCCTCTATGCCTACTTTCTGCAGGGTTTTTATCATAAATGGGTGTTGAATTTTGTCGAAAGCTTTCTCTGCATCTATTGAGATGATCATATGGTTTTTCTCCTTCAATTTGTTAATATGGTGTATCACATTGATTGATTAGCGTATATTGAAGAATCCTTGCATTCCTGGGATAAACCCCACTTGATCATGGTGTATGATCCTTTTAATGTGCTGTTGGATTCTGTTTCCTAGTATTTTGTTGAGGATTTTTGCATCTATGTTCATCAGTGATATTGGCCGGTAGTTTTCTTTCTTTGTGACATCTTTGTCTGGTTTTGGTATCAGGGTGATGGTGGCCTCGTAGAATGAGTTTGGGAGTGTTCCTCCCTCTGCTATATTTTGGAAGAGTTTGAGAAGGATAGGTGTTAGCTGTTCTCTAAATGTTTGATAGAATTCACCTGTGAAGCCATCTGGTCCTGGGCTTTTGTTTGTTGGAAGATTTTTAATCACAGTTTCAATTTCAGTGCTTGTGATTGGTCTGTTCATATTTTCTATTTCTTCCTGGTTCAGTCTTGGAAGGTTGTGCATTTCTAAGAATTTGTCCATTTCTTCCAGGTTGTTCCTTTTATTGACATAGAGTTGCTTGTAGTAATCTCTCATGATCCTCTGTATTTCGGCAGTGTCGGTTGTTACGTCTCCTTTTTCATTTCTAATTCTATTGATTTGAGGCTTCTCCCTTTTTTTCTTGATGAGTCTGGCTAATGGTTTATCAATTTTGTTTATCTTCTCAAAGAACCAACTTTTAGTTTTATTGATCTTTGCTATCGTTTCTTTCATTTCTTTTTCATTTATTTCTGATCTGATCTTTATGATTTCTTTCCTTCTGCTAACTTTGGGGGTCTTTTTGTTCTTCTTTCTATAATTTCTTTAGGTGTAAGGTTAGGTTGTTCATTTGAGATGTTTCTTGTTTCTTAAGGTAGGATTGTATTGCTATAAACTTCCCTCTTAGAACTGCTTTTGCTGCATCCCATAGGTTTTGGGTCATCATGTTTTCATTGTCATTTGTTTCTAGGTATTTTTTGATTTCCTTTGATTTTTTTCAGTGATCTGTTGGTTATAAACTAGTGTATTTTTTAGCCTCCATGTGTTTGTATTTTTTACAGATTTTTTCCTGTAATTGATATCTAGTCTCATAGCAGTGTGGTCGGAAAAGATGCTTGATATGATTTCAATTTTCCTAAGTATACTGAGGCTTGATTTGTGACCCAAGATGTGGTCTATCCTGGAGAATGTTCCATGAGCACTTGAGAAGAAAGTGTATTCTGTTGTTTTTGGATGGAATGTCCTATAAATATCAATTAAGTCCATCTTGCTTAATGTATCATTTAAAGCTTGTGTTTCCTTATTTATTTTCATTTTGGATGACCTGTCCATTGGTGAAAGTGGGGTGTTAAAGTCCCCTACTATGATTGTGTTACTGTCGATTTACCCTTTTATGGCTGTTAGTATTTGCCTTATGTATTGAGGTGCTCCTATGTTGGGTGCATAAATATTTACAATTGTTATATCTTCTTCTTAGATCAATCCCTTGATCATTATGTAGTGTCCTTCTTTGTCTCTTGTAATAGTCTTTATTTTAAAGTCTATTTTGTCTGATATGAGAATTGCTATTCCAGCTTTCTTTTGATTTCCATTTGCCTGGAATATCTTTTTCCATCCCCTCACTTTCAGTCTGTATGTGTCCCTAGGTCTGAAGTGGGTCTCTTGTAGACAGCATGTATACGGGTCTTGTTTTTGTATCCATTCAGCCAGTCTATGTCTTTTGTTTGGAGCACTTAATCCATTTACATTTAAGGTAATTATTGATATGTATGTTCCTATTCCCATTTTCTTAATTGTTTTGAGTTTGTTATTGTAGGTGTTTTCCTTCTCGTGTTTCCTGCCTAGAGAAGTTCCTTTAGCATTTGTTGTAAAGCTGGTTTGGTGGTGCTGAATTCTCTTAGCTTTTGCTTGTCTGTAAAGGTTTTAATTTCTCCATGAAATCTGAATGAGATCCTTGCTGGGTAGAGTAATCTTGGTTTTAGCTTTTTCTCCTTCATCACTTTAAATATGTCGTGCCACTCCCTTCTGGCTTGCAGAGTTTCTGCTGAAAGATCAGCTGTTAACCTTATGGGGATTCCCTTGTGTGTTATTTGTTGTTTTTCCCTTGCTGCTTTTAATATGTTTTCTTTGTATTTAATTTTTGATAGTTTGATTAATATGTGTCTTGGAATGTTTCTCCTTGGATTTATCCTGTATGGGACTCTCTCTGCTTCCTGGACTTGATTAACTATTTCCTTTCCCATATTAGGGAAGTTTTCAACTATAATCTCTTCAAATATTTTCTCAGTCCCTTTCTTTTTCTCTTCTTCTTCTGGGACTCCTATAATTCGAATGTTGGTGTGTTTAATGTTGTCCCAGAGGTCTCTGAGACTGTCGTCAATTCTTTGCATTCTTTTTTCTTTATTCTGCTCTATGGTAGTTATTTCCACTATTTTATCTTCCAGGTCACTTATCCGTTCTTCTGCCTCAGTTATTCTGCTATTGATCCCTTCTAAAGATTTTTAAATTTCATTTATTGTGTTGTTCATAATTGTTTGTTTGCTCTTTAGTTCTTCTAGGTCCTTGTTAAACATTTCTTGTATTTTCTCTATTTTATTTCCAAGATTTTGGATCATCTTTACTATCATTATTCTGAATTCTTTTTCAGGTAGACTGCCTATTTCCTCTTCATTTGTTAGGTCTGGTGGGTTTTTACCTTGCTCCTTCATCTGCTGTGTGTTTTTCTGTCTTCTCATTTTGCTTAACTTACTGTGTTTGGGGTCTCCTTTCCGCAGGCTGCAGGTTCGTAGTTCCCGTTGTTTTTGTTGTCTGTCCCCAGTGGCTAAGGTTGGTTCAGTGGGTTGCGTAGGCTTCCTGGTGGAGGGGACTAGTGCCTGTGTTCTGGTGGATGAGGCTGGATCTTTTCTTTCTGGTGGGCAGGTCCACGTCTGGTGGTGTGTTTTGGGGTGTCTGTGGCCTTATTATTATTTTAGGCAGCCTCTCTGCTAATGGATGGGGTTGTGTTCCTGTCTTGCTAGTTGTTTGGCATAGGGTGTCCAGCACTGTCGCTTGCTGGTCGTTGAGTGAAGCTGGGTCTTGGTGTTGAGATGGAGATCTCTGGGAGATTTTTGCCGTTTGATATTACATGGAGCTGGGAGGTCTCTTGTGGACCAGTGTCCTGAAGTTGGCTCTCCCACCTCAGAGGCACAGCACTGACTCTTGGCTGGAGCACCAAGAGCCTTTCATCCACACAGCTCAGAATAAAAGGGAGAAAAAATAGAAAGAAAGAAAGAAAGAAAGAGGATAAAATAAAGTAAAATAAAATAAGATAAAGTTATTAAAATAAAAAATAAAAAAATTATTAAGAAAAAAGTATTTTAAAGTAAAAATAAAACAAAACAAACAAAAAAACGGACGTACAGAACCCTGGGAAAAATGGTAAAAGCAAAGCTATACAGGCAAAATCACACACAGAAGCATACACATACACACTCACAAAAAGAGAAAAAGGGGGGAAATATACATATATCGTTGCTCTCAAAGTCCACCTCCTCAATTTGGGATGATTCGTTGTCTATTCAGGTATTCCACAGATGCAGGGTACATCAAGTTGATTGTGGAGCTTTAATCCGCTGCCCCTGAGGCTGCTGGGAGAAACTTCCCTTTCTCTTCTTTGTTCCCACATCTCCTGCGGTTCAGCTTTGGATTTGGACCCGCCTCTGTGTGTAGGTCGCCTGAGGGTGTCTGTTCTTCACTCAGACAGGACGGGGTTAAAGGAGCAGCTGCTTCGAGGGCTCTGGCTCACTCAGGCCGGGGGGAGGGAGGGGTACGGAGGAGGCGGGGCGAGCCTGCGCGGCAGAGGCCTGCGTGACGTTGCACCAGCCTGAGGCACGCCATGCGTTTTCCTGGGGAAGTTGTCCCTGGATCACGGGACCCTGGCAGTGGCGGGCTGCACAGGCTCCCGGGAGGGGCGGTGTGGAGAGTGACCTGTGCTCGCACACAGGCTTCTTGGTGGCGGCAGCAGCAGCCTTAGCGTCTCCTGCCCGTCTCTGGGGTCCGCGCTCATAGCCGCGGCTCGCGCCCGCCTCTGGAGCTCGTTTAGGCGCGCTCTGAATCCCCTCTCCTCGCGCACCAGGAAACAAAGAGGCAAGAAAAAGTCTCTTGCCTCTTCAGCAGCTGCAGACTTTTTCCCGGACTCCCTCCCGGCTAGCTGTGGCGCGCTAACCCCTTCAGGCTGTGTTCACGCCGCCAACCCCAGTCCTCTCTCTGCGATCCAACCGAAGCCCGAGCCTCAGCTCCCAGCCCCGCCCGCCCCGGCGGGGGAGCAGACAAGCCTCTTGGGCTGGTGAGTGCTGCTCGGCGCCGAGCCTCTGTGCGGGAATCTCTCCGCTTTGCCCTCCGCACCCCTGTGGCTGCGCTCTCCTCCGTGGCTCTGAAGCTTCCCCCCTCTGCCACCCGCAGTCTCCGCCCGTGAAGGTGCTTCCTAGTGTGTGGAAACCTTTCCTCCTTCACAGCTCCCTCCCAGAGGTGCAGGTCCAGTACCTATTCTTTTGTCTCTGTTTTTCCTTTTGTCTTTTGCCCTACCCAGGTACGTGGGGAGTTTCTTGCCTTTTGGGAAGTCTGAGGTCTTCTGCCAGCGTTCAGTAGGTGTTCTGTAGGCGCAGTTCCACATGTAGGTGTATTTCTGATGTATTTGTGGGGAGGAAGGTGATCTCCGCGTCTTAATCTTCCGCCATCTTTAAGCTCACCGACACTTCTTTTTCGCATTGTCTGTTTTTAAGTAGGAATATTTGAACATTTAAGTTAAAGACTTTCATTATAACACTATAAATCCAAATAAACTGCAAAATTAAAATTTTGATGTTGAGAAGCTTAACATAATTAGTGCAAATATGGTAAGGTAGTCAAGATGATTACCTCACTTTGAGATAATAGCTGAGAAAAATAATAGTAATATTAACTGGCGATATGAAAGCTATAAAGCTATAATTTTGCATATTTTGTCTAGGAGTTATGAAAACTAGGTACCTGGGAAAGAGATTAAATTAGGATTGAACGTCTTGGTGAAAAAGCTAGACTGCCCTGTATTCTTCAAAATGAATATTTTCTTCCGTCTGAAACTGTGAAGGTGTCCATTCAAACCTATCTAAAATAGCATTAGAAATGCAGCAGACTGTAGTAGAAGGAGCACAGGATTCAGTCAGAGATCCAAATTCTAGTCTGAGGTATTCACAAGCTAAGTGGTTTTTGCCAAGTCTCTTAAATTCTCCGGGCCTTAGTTTTCTTATCTGTAAAATGAAAAGACTGAATTAAATCAGTGTTTTTCAAATTTGAGTGGTGAACCGTTACTTTTATGAAATCAATTTAGAACAATTCCTATTTCTATAAAAAATAGAAGAGTGCATTGCAAGTACAAAGTCTATGTACAGTATGTGAATCCTGGGTAACTGGGAAGAAATTTTCAGAAGACCTTGAATTAGAAGATCTCTTTAACTTTTATGGTTTTATGAATTGTTCATGAGAAAGGCATGTAGTGTGGGGACTAGAGGGGGAGGAAACTTATTTCAAGTATGGGATATAAAATATATCACGAGTTCTTGCCATATAGTGTCAAGGCCAATGATCTTTAGAAAGAAAAGACTTGTTTCAATAGGGTGTTTGGTTTACTCACAACAGGTAGAAAAGGAAAAAAGCATTTACAGCTTGTGAATGTGGAAATGTGTCTTATCCTTGAGATCAGAGAATTATCAGTGTGAGAAGTGGACAGATATATTGTGAATTATAGTTACTGATCAAGAGGTGGTATTATTCAGTCTGGCCAGAATGTTCTCTCACCAATCAAATTACTTCCAAACTAGAAAGTGAGAATGTGCTCTGCTTTTTGATTGCTTTGTTTATATTTCATCTATTTTATTGTACATTTTGTGCTGTTTGTTGGGAAGTGGGTTCTTTTCTTGGAGAATAAGGTAAGGGAAGGCCCAGTATTTTACAAGAAACATTGAATTTCAAGCTTAACTGGTTACTGGAAATAACTAGGAAGTAAAAAATAATACGAAAGTATCAGGAGCACTACTCCAGTCTTATGAAAGTAGGACTTAAGGGAATGGGTGCTAGAAATATGCTTTTTTTTCTTCTTTTTTTATTGAGGTGGAGTTGATGTACAATATTATATGTTTCAGGCGTACAACATAGTGGTACACAATTTTTAAAGGTTATACTGCATTTATAGTTATTATAGAATATTGGCTATATTCCCTGTGTTGTACAATATTTTTTAAAGGTTTCTTTCCCAGGTGATTCTGATGACCAGCCCTGTTTGGGATCAACTGGTCTTGAGACTCAGCTTCTCATCTCAGCTTCACCTGTGCCTAGCTATAGACGCCAGAGACCTTTAAAGATCTCCTTTTTCCAGTTCTAAAATTTACATTTATGTGATTCACTGAGATTTCTGATAAAGTTTCACAGTTAAAAGAAAGTTAACCACAAATCAGCCAATGTCCATTTTTTTTAAAAAATTGGAGCTTGAGACATAAGTTTATATTTAGTGTTCTAAAAAGGAAATTGTCATAATTTCTACATGCTGGGAAGGGTTCTCTTTTAATATTAGATCCCAATACCGACTTGCTGACAATGTCAAGTGTTAATCAATGAGTAGGCTGTCCTCTCATGTGATTCCCCCATATGCTCCTGTTTTATAATCCTGCCTGTTTCCCCTACTCCAATCATAAAAGTCTGAACTGGGAGTAAATATTTCTGACCAACACAAGCTGAGCTAATCAAATTTCATCCCCTTTGGGGAATTCAGGACTTGAATGAAATTACTTTGAGTCTGGGGTTCGCTGTTGTTGAGTTATACGAGTGATTCAACCCTATAGGAGACCAAAACTATGAGGAGCTTAGATCTTCCCCATGTTCCATCCTTTCCAAGACTTGATGGTTCGGTGATTCCTTCTATTCTGTAAACTACTTCCAAACTCTTTCTGATAAATTCTGTGTGTTTGCATTAGGCTGGAGCTCTGCTGGTGTTGGGAAGGGAATAAAATCCTAAGCAATCTATTGTACAGAATAAATAACTTCTCTCCTGTGTATCTAGAAAGGTGTTAGTTTTGTACCATCCTTGGGAGGCTTGAGAAAATAGTATTCAAAGCAGATGAGAAACCTATTTTGAAAAATGCTGAGCTAGACAATGTTGATTTATGATGCTTTCAATACAGCTATGACAGATGAGATGTGGGGAGGTTATGGAAGAATCAGTATGTAATTAATAATAATGATAGTAATTCCATAATCATTATATTACTGATCCTTATTTTTTAAAAATCTGAAGGTGTGGCATGACAGCATGACAATAGCCATTGTACTGAAGTAAGCTCAGACTCAGCTACATTTACTTGCCCATGGTCATGTAGCACCATCCATTAAGTGGGGGAACTGAACTCAGGGTTCCTAATTCCAAACTAAGGGTTCTATCCATAGGAAAACACTAGTCATTATTGATTTATCCTTTCATACATTCATTGGAGAAATATACATGCTCCCAAATTAATTCATATAAACATATAGTAAGTAATATCAGCTTTCTCTTCAAATGTTTTATTACTCTAAGAATTTCATTTATATGGAAAAGTACCTTAAATTTGGGGGAAAAAAAATTCATCACATTCTTTTAACACCCCAGTACATATTGGACCAAAAAGTTTGTTGAAGGTGTTCTTTTCCAGACTAAGGAAGAAAAGTGATCTGAATTGAAAGTTTATTTCTGATAGAGTGTAAGCAGAACACCTTCCATGTTGCTTTGTTTTTCTTAAATTTTAAGTCCTTACAGTATAAGAGGAAAAGTAGCTCTAGAAGCTCAGGGAGACAGAGGTTGCTATGGAAAGTTCCTTGTAAAAGCAGCAGCCATCAGAAACCTTTAAAGACACTTTAACTCTAGCATGTTGTGTGATTTTGACAGCAGGAAAGCAATAGGGTTTGGCAGAGTTGAGCCTCAGTAAATGTTTATTGAATGAATCAATGAAACAGTGGCTCAATGAATCAAGAATGTTATAGGGCCATAAAATTTTAGAATTGAAAGAAACACTGGAGGTCACTTAGTCCAGCTATGTCACTTTGCCAGGGAAAAAAATAAGGCCCAGTGAGGCTAAGTGGAGTGGCCAAGGGCAGAGAGCTGAAAAGTGGCTGAGTGGAAACCAGCGCTCAACTCTCCTGATCCTTAGCGCGATGCTTTTTTCCCTTAGAGAATGAAAAATAAAAACACAAAAACCTCATGAAATCATTTTGCAAGTCATCAAGGTATAAACCTCTTTAAAAGGGTAAACCATCAATAAAGAGACATATTTTTTCCTTCCTTTATGCTATTTGTAATACCTCCATCTCTTTCTTACTCCATGAACCTGAATTAACCAAAAATTTCCTAGAACTAGGGTGCTGGGCATAATGATATTCTGGTTTTTAAATGATTAGGTAAAAAGCTGATTCTTTAAAACTGCTGGACAGTCCTTTAAAATATGGTAGTTAGTTTAATATTAACAATAATAATAACCAACAGTTGATTGCCCACCATATGCCAGGTATTTCTTTATGTTCACAGCAGCATGCTGAGGATAAATTTTTCTCATAGAATTGTTAACTAAAGGCCCCTGAAACAGAATTTAAGTAACCTCCACTATAAAGAAAATCTCTAAAAACGGGCCAGTTATCTTCCTCAGCACTTACTAGATGATAGCAAAACTGATCTTTTGACCCCTCCTGATTCCTCCCTACCTCCCACCTTCCTTATCTACCTAAGCACTGGAGATGGGTGAGTGGGGCAGAAGAGTCAGTAGGTCATAGACCCCATGAAAATGTATTGTCCAAGGAGAAGTGTGCTTCCTTTACCCAAGGTAATCGGGAGAACAGACTACTATAGAAGCGTGTGCAGTGCCTGTGTATGCCTGCAAAAGAGGAATGTCCGCATTCTGCATTCCTTGCACATGACAGTGTCTGCATCAAACTTGCTGACCTGCCTCGTGCCTTACTGAGGAGAGAAGGGGACTGGTACAGTGGACAGAGACAAAGGAGTACAACCTAAACTCTCAACATGTGGTATAGCCAGGATGCCTAAGATTCTAAGGGTCATGCAGACACTCCACTTTAGTCTGGGGCTTGAGCCATCTGGCCAGTATCTCTCACAAGAAGGCCACTTGCTGGGCTGCTGGGCCAGGGGATCACAGTAGCCAGATGCAGTGTGTTGGAACCAGAGGATGAAGCAGGTTGAGCCAGATGAATCTCTCTATGTCCACCACCCCACCCCTTAAATTATGTTTGGAAAATGCAGTGGGGAGGCCCTACAGAGCACTTAGGAATCTACCATTTGGAAGGCATCAGAGGTCAATGAGGGTGAACCAAAGAAGCAGGTACAACCAACAGAAAGAGACTATAAGCACGGCCACTGTCCTGTTCTCTTCCTGTCATTGACTCCATCCCAATAAAACAGAAGGGCCAGGTTTTAAGGCAGGTGGTAAGAAGGTGTCTGTGGTCATACCACATCCTCCCCTTCTTCCTCAACTCAGACTATGAATTGAGGGCTGAAATTTACATCAAATCTTAGGTGAGAGTTATAAATTAGCCTGAGTTTTTAATAACCAAAAGCCCCAAAATTTAATAATTCTGCCCAAGGTGTTGTGAAGAGATGGGGAAAGGAAGTGACAGTGCATGCATGTTTACAATCAGTGACTGAAGAAATATAATGAATACGTAAACAAATACTCTTTCATGTTTATATGCCATGAATATATCCCATGGATTTTGACTCTAATAAACTTATTGCACATACATTTTATTACTTAATCCTCACAACCAACCTGTCATATAGCTCCTAGTGTTATTGCCTCCATTTGCTGATGAGAAAACAGAGATTTTTTAAGACGATTGATTATTTATTTAAGTACTCACAATGTGAGAATGGGGTTGAAACCCAGGTGTATATGACTCTATAGCCCTCATTCCTATGGTCTGTAACTTTACAACTGTTAGTCTCATTGCTAGCACTTTCATGCATATCCAGAATCCAAACTCCACACAGAAGCCAGACTTAATTTTTAAAATGTAAATCTGAACTTGTCACTCTCCAGCCTCAATACTCCAATGGCTTCCCATTGTACATGGAATAAAAGACGCAGACGTGGAGAATGGACTTGAGGACTCAGGGAGGGGGAATGGAAAGCTGGAACGAAGTGAGAGAGTGGCATGGACTTATATGTACATGGAATAAAATAGAAAAGTTTGACCAAGATGATGCCTGAATGAATTATTAATCTCCCTCTCAATTCCAGTTTGAGGACTACTAGGTGCTTTACATGTGTGACTTTTGGATTCAGTATTCTTTGCCTTAAGATCAAAGACATGCCATGGGTTTCCAGCATCCCTTCTCTTCCCCAAGTGCAAAGCGTGGTACTCTAAAATCCAAGTGTTCTTAGTTTATACTGATCTTACTATAAATGAGGATTGTTTATAAATATAGGATATCTATAAATCTGCTATAAATATCATTGTCTTCCTATAATTATATATATAATAGTATATTTGCTATATATACATGTATATAATTTATTTATTAGGTAATCATTAATTGACCCCAAAGGAATCATAAGTTCATATAGAGATTCTTTGCAAAGCCTAAATTCACCAAGCTATGTTTTTACTTTGATTGTGTCACTGGTATCCTCCAGGTTAAAAGATGCTAGAGTCTAGTTGTCATAGATTCAACTGTGGGAGTTGAGCTGGAGGCAGGCCCAGAAATTGCGATATTGCACACCTGGTGAATGTTTGCTTATGACTTTCCCTGTGTGTCATAGCATCTGTGCAGAACTGAATGGCCATCAGCCCAGTTAGGCATGGAGTGGCCTGTTTGGTTCCCAGCACCTGCAGTTATTTAAACAAATGCAAATCAGTTGCACAATAGGATTGGAAAATTGTCATAGAGTGTTGGGCTGTGTCCTATTTTTTTTTTTTAATATGTTCAAGTTTAAGCTGCATTTAGTTTTTGGTAATGAATTAGAGGCTCATTTCATGGCAATATATAGGAAATAAGGAAGAACATGAGGTTGGAATAAAGAGGGCAAGAGTTATACATATTTTGATTCTACTCCAATTTGTTATGTGACCACAGTTTTATCTGTTGAGGCCTCACTCTCTTCATCTAATAATTAGAGCATTGTGCCAAATAATATCTAAGTCTTCTTTACCTTTCATATTTAATGACCTCACATTATCGTCATTAAGAGTGTGCCTATTTTGGGGGGTTATCTGATGGATTCTTGGCAACTTATTTCTGGATTGGTTGCCTTGAGGTGTATCTAAAGTGAAATAAAATCTTGAAGAATGAATATTTTATGAAGCTTGATTTCTTGCTGCAAACAATAGAAGTTAGCCTCAGAATTTCTGTAGGTTGAATCACATTTGGGAATTTTGGAACGATTTACAGCATTGCATCAGGTAGAAAATCCAAGGAAAGAGTGAACTACTCTCCCTTTAAAATAACGCTGTTTTTCCTTATAGTGATCAATTGATTGTTTTAATTTCTAAATTACAAAGGGTTTTGGCAAATAAAACTATGCTGTTTTCTGTTACACTGAGGGACTGAGAATTTAACCTGATGTGATTTTCAATAGGCAGACTTTCTTTTCCTGTTTTTCTAAACTTGCTTTACCTTTATAGTCAGAGAAAGCCAGGCATGTTATTTAATTTAATAATGTAAACTTCTAGTGTGTACTTTTGTTTAGTCAAGGACATTTTCGGCACAATATTCTTGTGTATTTGACTTCTAGAGCAGTAAAACAAGTGAAACAAGTCTCTTACTCAAACGTCGGTTTTTGTTCACTTGTTTTTTTTCACATGTTGATTTCAGTTTCTGGTTTGTGTTGAACACAATCTTAGAATATATTTTAAGGTATAGTAAAACCTTATAAACCTGTGTGATTTGGGATTGTGTATATGAAGTGCAAGATAATCAAGAACAATAATGTAGGTCAGGTTCTTGGCTTAGGAAAATGGCCTGACATTCTTCATGTAAATGAGAATAGTGGGACTTCTCTCTGCCCATAGACATCATTGTCCTTAGGAACTAGGGCCATTCCCTTGCAGATCCTTCACTTAGTAAAGAAGTTCAGTGAACCTGAAAATTGTGGAAACATAGGGTCAAATTAATGAGACTTTACCCCAAGCATAGGCAATGGGAAGGGGCATTATCCTGAGAATCAATTTCTGCGTGAACTTGGGGAGCCATTTAACCTTTCTTTGTGTAATATTCCTCTCTCTAAAGTAGAAATCAGTAATTCTTGCTGTTGAAAAGGATCTATTTGTTCATTCTTCCATCCAAAGATTGAATACCTTCTGCCGTATGCATTTAAGTGTTTCAGTTGTGTTTAAGTTCTTTCTGTGATGAGTAACTTGTTTTCTACCAAATTGAATGTTCCACCTATGGATACCTCTCTTAGAAAGTCTTCATTATATTGAGAATATATTTTCCCATACCTTTCATGCTTTGATTCTATTTACACCCCTGTTTCCATACAAAATGGAATTACTCTTCTAGGGGACATCCTTCCTGATGTTTCAAGATACTGTCATGTATCCCCTAAATTTTTTCTTTAGAGGGTTTTTACCATTACCTTATATAATCTAGAAGCCTTTTTTCATCTTAGCATATATCCAAACATACTCCAGCTTGTCTAAATAGGAGCGTGATAACGGGCATGAGCTGCCTAGCACTAAAGCACAAGACCGTCCCATCCCTCTTCTAAGAACTTTCATGAATGTAACCCGTGCTTACCTGGGCTTTTTTGAGTGTCTCTATCACACTGTTGATTCATGTTCTAAATCCTCTAAAGATTTGGCTTTGTTTGTTTTATCTGATGTGTCTGGGAAATCTTGTTTCCTATATACTCTTACTTGTTCAGTTGAGTAGTTTTAGACCTGAGAATAGAACTCAGGTTTATTCCCATTAAATTTAACTTTGTCAGAATCAGCTTATCCAGTCAGCGTAACAAGAATTTGTACAATTTGGATTTTTTCATTGAAATTTCCTTCAGAAAATTAGATGAGCAAGAACTGTGTATTTTCATCTAAATTATTAGAGGGCTGAAAATTGAATAGGTCTAATTCCAATGGCACTGTATTAGATCTCTTCCTCCAGTTGTATTGCAACAGAAAGCAAATTAATATAGAATATTAGAAAAATGCTCCAAGCTTTTGAGCAGTTTATTTTTTAATTGTTTCTCTAATTCTACCATGGCATTTCTATGATGAATAGTAGAGACTCCCTTTATCTTGACAATGATCCATTAATCAGCACATTTGGATATGGTCGTTCAAACAATTATAATTATATCCATTGCAGCTTATATACTTTTTCTAAATCCTATGAGGTTGCTCTGGAGAGCAAATGGTATTAAGGGATATTAATATGCATTTAAAAGTTTTTAAATGCTACATAACTGGTACTATTACTGTTGCTATTATTTTCATTTTTACTAATAAAAGTAACATTAATGGGAGTAATGTCTTGCTCATATCACCCTATTAATCACAAAGAAAAGACTTTATCAGGTGAACTTGTTTTGTTCTCAGTCATACAGATTATTTAAACTAGTATTTAAATTATTTTTTGAAATATAGTATAAATACTAGGAAGTGCACGTATCATAAGTGTACAGCTATATGATTCTTTGCACTCTGATCACACCCATAACCAACACCCAGATCAAGAACAGAACATTGCTAGCACCCAAAAAGTCCTCCTAACTAGTCCCTGCTTCATATCTACCAAAGGTAGCCATTACCTTGACTTACAACAGTAGAGATTAGTTTTGCTTGTTTAAAAAATTTTTATGTAAATGGAATCATAAGTATGTTCTCTTTTATGTGTGGAAATTTTTTTACTCAGTGTTATTATTCTGAGATTTATCCATATTTTTGCACATAGCTGTAGATTATATATTCTCATTGTTGTCTAATATTTCACTGTGTAACTATACCCCAATTTATTTATCCATTCTACTATTGATTGGCATTTCAGTGCTGTTCAGTTTGAGGTTATTGCGCAGAGTGCTGCTGTAAACATTCTAGTATGTTATTCTGATGATCTTTTTGTCCATTTTGTTGGGTGTATCCTTACAAGTGGGGGTTACTGGATCATAATGTAGGCAGGTGTTTAGCTTTAAAAGATATTGCTAATTTCAAAAAACAGTTCTCACCAGGAATACATGAGAGTTCTAGTTGCTCCACATCCTCACTAACACTTTGTGCATTTTGTCTTTTTCATTTTATTCATTGTAGGGGAATGTATTGATATTTTATTGTGGTTTAGTTTGCATTTCTCTGAATACTAATAAAGTTGAACATCTTTCCATATGGATATCCTTTTATCATGGATAAAAGTGTCTGTTCCTGTTGGTTTGTCTAGTTTTGTTTTTTTTTTTCCTGATTGATTTGTATAAGTTCTTTATGTATCCTGGATATAAGAATTTGTTGATATATATGTTGCTGTGAATCTAATTTCTTTTTTTTTTTTTTTTTTTTTTTTTTTTTTTTTGTTTTTTTTGTTTTTTTTTAGTATTTGGTTTATTTATTTATTTATGGCTGTGTTGGGTCTTCGTTTCTGTGCGAGGGCTTTCTCCAGTTGTGGCAAGCGGGGGCCACTCTTCATCGCGGTGCGCGGGCCTCTCACTATCGAGGCCTCTCTTGTTGCGGAGCACAGGCTCCAGACGCGCAGGCTCAGTAACTGTGGCTCACGGGCCCAGCTGATCCGGGCCCAGCTGATCCGGGCCCAGCTGATCCGCGGCACGTGGGATCTTCCCAGACCAGGGCTCGAACCCGTGTCCCCTGCATTGGCAGGCAGATTCTCAACCACTGCGCCACCAGGGAAGCCCCTAATTTCTTTTTGATGTTTATTGTTTTAGAACATACTAGAAATGCACAAGCTATTCGGGACTTATATTTTAAAATGGACATAGACCCATTCTTTAGGTGTTCAACAGGAAAGCATAAATAACTCTTCACTATGCTCCTTGGTATTTACATATGACATAGCACAAAACAATGACAAAGACTGTATGGTAACAAAGAATTGGAGGAATTATAGTCCTCTTGAAGAAAATAGAATGACTTATGTATTCTCACATAGTACACATATTCTTTCTTGAAAAAGAATATAGCAAAAAGATTTTCCCTGCTTAGGTTCATGTCTCATTTATGGCCTTTTGAGGTAATGATATATTGTACAGCGTGATTTTTTCCAAAACTATGTGGTTGCATTTAATGCAAATTTAAATCATCTAAATTTGATATTAAACAATAGAAAAGGAGTGATACATTTTCATTTTTAAGTAATAGGAATATGATGGTGTGAAATGTCATCAATTCTCATATGACTTCACAGCTTTCCATCTAGTGAACTGTAAACTCTATTTACTATTTTTTTCCTTTGGCTCTGCCACATTATCTGGCAAATAAATCCTTTGTCAAGATTTCTTTTGAATAAATCATATTTGGAATGATGTGAAGTCACTTAGATAAAATGCTACAGCCTTTTAACTAGATCAAACCTCTTCAAGCCCCCAAACTCTGTTATTTAGTATTTAAGGGTAGTCAGAGGCTGAATTCTAATCCTGCTTCTGTGGTTGGTGCACTTTCTGAATTTGACAGTCATTTAAACTCCATGGGCATCATTTTCTTAACAATGTAAATTAAAAGCTTGGGCTAGAAGAGGGTCTCTAAAACTCCCTTTGGCTCAGAGACCTGTTCTGAGTATTCCTTGGGGATGAAAAGTTTGCAAATATCTTCAGATAAGTGAATCTCAGTATATCTGATGTATGTATACGGATATGAACCAGAATTCACTTGACTCCCTGTCATCAAATAATCAGAACTGTGAGAAGAGAGGAATGAATTGAAGGGAATTGGGAATGGTATTTTAATTGACTATGGTAACAATTTTCTAAAGACTGACACCTTTATAATATGTGACGTTCCCATGGGCTAGCATAAGGCCAAATAGTGCTTATTGCCTGCTGTTGGTCGATTTTCAGCTCATCAGCACTCTCATTAGCATTGGATAAGAATTACTATTTTTCCATAGCTTTTACAAAGCCTGGAGTTTTTCTATCTTTTCATATCATTTTTTTGTCAATTTCATGGCTATGAAATAGTTTCTGAATATAATTTGATTTTTGCCTTTCCCTGAAGACTCATAGAATTGAGCATCTTTTTATTTATTCATACAGCATATACCTGTTTTTCTATGAAATTACTATACATTTATTTTGCCCATTTTCCCATTGTTCATCTTTTTTTTTCAAATCGAGTTATCAGAATGCTTTGCAAATCCTGTATTGTAGTCCTTTGTAGATTAATATGGTATGAAAATATTTTCTACCAACCTAATTTAGATTCTTACTCTCTTTATAATATTAATGATGAACAGGTGTTCTTAATTTTAATGCAGCTGAATTTATCAATATTTTATTAGTGATTTTTGTGCCTATTTAATAAATCCTTCCATACTTCAGTATTGTAATTTCTTGTCTTACAAAAATTTTACAGACTTACCTTACTAATTTATATCCTTAGTCCATGGAGAATTCATTTTTGTAAACAAAATGATGTAAAGATCCAATTTCACTTTATTCATGTAGATAACCAGTTGTCCCAGCACCATTTATTGACTAATCTATACTTTGCTCACTTATTTGCAATGCCTGACTTGATATAAATCATTTTCATATATGCTTAAGATTATTTTTAGTTTGATTATTATCTTTATTCTCCCCCTTTTGTCTATCCTAATGCATTATCTTTATTATCATAATTTTCTAATAATTGTTCATCTTTGCACAGGAAAGTTCCTTAATCTTCTTTCTCTGGTGTATCTTGGCTATTTTGGGCTCTTTGTTTTTCTCATAGAACTTGTAGAACCAACTTTTCATATTCATTTTAAAAAAAATCATTGAGATTTTTACTGGAATTTCATTGAATCTATAGATCTGTTTGTATGTTTAAAATATTGATTTTCCCTGTTACGTATAACCCTGTGATCTTTCTGAAATATCTTAAACCCAACAGTTTTTTTTTTAAAGATAATTTTGGTCTTTCAGTGTATACAATTATATTTGCTAATATGACGTGTTTTTTTTCACTTATACTCTTGATAATGCTCATGTGCTTTTCTTGTCGTCCTACATTAGCTAGGACTTTAAGCACAGTGTGTTGATAGTGGGCATCTTTGTTTTGTTTCTGATCTTAAAGAGAGTATTCTAGATTTCACAATGAAGTATGACATATGCTATTTGTTTTAGATCATTTATCACATTTATTACATTAGGCAGGCAAGGAGGAAGACATCTACCATTTCTAGTGCCCACCAACTTTGCCAGATGCCTGTACAGCATTATCTCATTATATCCTGAAGGACTGGTATCACTAACCATTTTTAGAAACTGAGATTTTAAAAGATGCATAATTGCCCCCAGTGCAGTTAACAATTGGCCAGCTAGGATCTAAATTCATAGTTTAGCCTGCTTTTTTTTTTTTCTAGTGTATCAGAAATATTTAGTTGTGCTGGCTCCCAATATCAACGCACTTGCCATATTGAACTGACCAGGGAAACAAACACCTAAACTGTAGACTTTCAGAGACAGGGATTAGGTCAGTCTTGGTCACTCTATTATCCCTAAAGACTAGCACTGGGCTTAACACTTGGGGGGGTTTCAGCCAATATTTTGAGTGTTTGAATGGAAGGGACCCTCTAGTATGGATTGGGCTGTGCTTGGTGACTCTGCCTCAGAATGTGGTGAGTTTAACCTGACCGCCAGTCTTCACTAATAGTTTACTAGTAGACAGTGACTCTCCCTCAAGGGTTCACTCTCTTGTGAAAGTTCTTAGGTGCTCACTATCTTACTCAGTGCCATGCCTTGCTTACCTGTAGTTGCTTATGGTACTTTCTGTATCCAGAGTGTCAGGTCATTGGGCCTTGATGAGCTGAGACCTTGATTTGAGCTCTATGCAAAGACATGAGTTATTAGATTATTGAATGACAATAGTCCTGAGGTAAAATTCTATTGCCAGGATAAGAGTGAGACCCCTGTTAGTATATGAACCCTCCAGTGGGCATAGTAGAGATGCTGTATTACCAGGGAAACAGGTGTTAGTATATGAACCCTCCAGTGGGCATAGTAGAGATGCTGTATTACCAGGGAAACAGGTGTTAGTATATGAACCCTCCAGTGGGCATAGTAGAGATGCTGTATTACCAGGGAAACAGGTTAAGATTCTCTAGTATCACTTAGAATTCTATGTTTATAGTTTATCAGAAGCTGAGTCCAAACCACAGTGTCTCATTTTTCTTGGTACAACGCCATCATTGCCTAGAAAGTTGAGGGAGCTTTTGGCTTCTACTCTTTTTTTAGTTAAACTCACTTAATTAGTGGGAAAAGACTGCCCTTTCCAAATAGCCACATTTGTGTTTGATCTAACATTTTGTGGGATCTACGTTGTTACTCCTAAATGTAGTAAAGACTGAGATGTATAGAAGATGTTGAGACTTCATTTACATGCTGTTCCCCTGAGGATGTCCTGGATTTCTTACCAGTCTCATAAAAGCCAGCCCTACCATCTGCTTGGTGAGATCAGGGAATGAACCAACGATCCAGCTAATGCCATTAAGCTTTCTATCACTGCCGCCTCCACCCAGGGAGAAAAAAATGCACTTGCTCTATAGGAGATCTATTTACTTCCAGACCAAATTCTATTATTTTTCCTTTGCTTTCCCCTCATCAGATAATTTGTTATGGTTTCTCAGTGGTGGAAATATTTGGCTCTTCACTGAGAAGATCTTTGAATATAAATGCCTCACTGAAAATTAAAATAACACCTCAGTTGGATGGAGAGAATGTTGTAAACACATTGGAATCCATTGTTGCCAGCAGAGTAGAACCATCCAATATGTATTTATGGTACCTGACTCGTGCCCTCAAGATATCACAGAGCTACTTTCTCTGATCAGAGCTCTTGCAGTGATACTTAAAAATGCATTGAATTTTCACGAATGTCAGCTTTAGCTATTGCAGTTGATGGCCCAATAGCTGAGGTTTATTAAAAATATACTGCCACCTACAGTACTATTTAACTCTCTTTGACAGGGCTCTTGTCATGAATGTTAACTAGACAAAGTGTTAATTTGGGGGCTGATTAGTTATTGTTTCTGTGAAGATTTGCTAATTTACATAGTATGTTTCTTTACTTACGCATGTATGTATCTGTTTTCCTCTAGGAAAAGAAGAATACATTGCCACTTTCAAGGGATCTGAATACTTCTGCTACGACTTGTCTCAAAACCCCATTCAAAGCAGCAGCGATGAAATAACTCTGTCCTTTAAAACCCTTCAGAGGAATGGACTGATGCTTCACACTGGGAAATCAGCTGATTATGTCAATCTCGCCCTGAAAAATGGAGCTGTCTCTCTGGTCATTAATTTGGGATCAGGGGCCTTTGAAGCACTAGTGGAGCCCGTGAATGGAAAGTTTAATGATAATGCCTGGCATGATGTGAAAGTCACCAGGAATCTGCGTCAGGTAACAGCGCAGTGGATAAGAGAGTAACTGGCTTTGTTTCTCGCTACAGCTGTGTGTGTGGTACTTGAAAACCCTAACAACATGATACAGGGCTCCTCAGAGTCGCTTACAAATTAGCTTTTTTCTCCTTCTGAGATGAATCTTCCTGCCGTACTTGAGCAGGGGCATATCTAGAAAGTCCCAGGGGCCTAAAGGCTATTTTGACACAGCGACACATGACAGTTTCCCAGAGGGCTGCAAGGTTAGCACTGCGACCTGCCCTTCCTGTGATGTGTGTGATTCTGTTGTGTTTTTAGTTTTCTGTTTATTTGATTTTAAATTATAGTTTTCATGGTGATCATTTGGAAGCATGCACATTGGGGTCATTAAATCACAGTTCCTTTTTTGTAGTTAAAAAAAAAAATCCAACAACAGTGTGTTTGTGATTCGGGATTGTATCAGTCCCTGCTCCCTCCCCACCCCAGACTCTGAAATGAGGACAAGAAGAGTCCCTGAGGGGGAAAAATGACTTTGGGGGTTTCCACATCTCCTAAGAGTCTGTTTATGAAGACATTTTTACTTTTAGCACAGACACTTACGTTAAATCCCAAATGTCTCTGGAGAGGCCAGTTCATCTTCTAGATGCCCATTTCTATTTGATTATATTTTTAAAACTTCCAAGTGTCTACATGTTAGGAAAATATCAATTTTTCAGTAAATCTATGGGTTCCCATATACTGTAT